>NW_026972163.1:6000000-7200000 GCF_036711695.1 Zophobas morio
GTAATGAATCAATCTTTTGAGTCAGAGGTGTCGTCACTCAACACTACAGTTAAATCAATTTACTCGTACAAGACAAGTGACAAATTTGATACGGAGAACTAACGTCTGATTAATTTAGCTTTACTAATATATTTCATATTTCAGCTAGTAAATAAAAAAGTTATTCGAGGTGTCCCCCTTGTAGCTGATACATCATGTATATATTAGAAATTTCGTGCAAGTGGTAAAACACTATTCAAAATTTGTCTGAAAAGCCCCACCAAGAATGGGATAACGCCATCTCCACAATCCACAATTTACAGTAGTAAATTTAATGTTACTTAAATTTTATATTAAATCAAAATCCTGTAGTTGTGATTTATTAATCCGTGTTGAGTGTTTTTTTCCTAAACATCAAGATTTGAATCTACAAAACCCAATGCTCTGAAATCTTGGAAACATTTTAACGTTGTCGTAAGAGCATCGTTAATCAAAAATTGCCCATCTAAGTATTCCCTCCTAAAAAATTGATAACATCATTTCCAAATTTTTCCAAATAAATATTGTACATATTTAAAATATGCAAAATATTATGACTCTATCCTTGTGGTTTATCAGTGCATTCATATTTTTTATAATTACTTATATAGGGTGACGCAAAAAAATTAATGAATAAAGCCATCTATTTTATTGATCAAATCAAGAATGAGGTACTCCATGTTCCCGAAAATGCATGGTAAATTATTAATCAAAATGTATCCATTTAGGACTCCTCTAAAAATTGATGACATCATCTTACAATTTTGTTGAATAAATGTTATGTAAATTTTAAAAAATAACATACTCTTGAATGTGTGATTTACGAATCCATCTTGAGTTATTATCGCAGATGGAGATTTTTAGGAAAAAAAACGAAATTGTGTAACAGTATTTTGCAATGTAACTTTGAAACTGCAAACCTTAATAATTTAAAATCTTGCAAACGTTTTACAGTTGTCGTAAGCATAGTAAATCGTTAACCAAAATTTACTCGTTTATTTCCTCCAAAAAAATTGTTGATGTCCTCATCAAATTTTACCGAATGAATATCCAAAATATACACAATAATATTAAGGGCCGGTTTATAGAACAGCGAATTAAATATTTAATCCTCGATTGGTTTAACAGAAGATTAAAATGTGGAATATGAGGCCGTGATTGGTTAAAACCTGCACGTTGCCTAGCGACGAACCTCAATTAAAAGTTAATCGCGAATTAACTTTAACTTAGCCTTCTGTAAATTGAGTCTAAAAGTCGGAAGAATGTCACGTAGAAATTTGTTGTAATTTGTTCTGAATATTATTATTGTAATTCTTATTAAAGACTGGTATATTTTCACCTTTTCGAAAAAGTGGGGTGATTCGTTCTTAATTTCATTAATAAAAAAATTGTTATGACGTTATAAACATAGATAATACACAACGCGAGAGAAAAAGAGAAAAAAAGAGATAAAAAAAACGAAGGGTCAAGTGTCGCTACGAACGCGGGACCTCCGGTCCGCATTCCGAGCTCTTATGCACTAAACCGCGATAGGGATATTTTAGGCTAATGGTAAACTGTTATTATACTCTGCATATGTTTTTGCGAAAATTTGGACGGTTAGGGAAAAAAGTCAAAGCGGATTCGTACACCACATTTATAGAAGTATATTGTTCTATAACAATGAAATCAAATAAATACAGAATTCTTTGAAATGACGTGATAAAATTGTTGGTGGGGATGATTAGCAATATTTTGGTTAGTGTTTAACCATCTATATGTATGGTATTTCTAATGTACATGCAAAATTTGACAACAATCGGTCCAGTAGTTTCGTAAATTGCGTGTCTAATAAAAATGGATACAATCACCAAACAGAAAAGCAGACAGACAGACAGACAGACAGACAGACAGACCGACGGAAACGGGACACTACTTTTCTCGTACTATAGGGGTCACGAAACGTCGAGTAAAAATAAAAGTGGACAATCGTCCGATGGACTCGATTACTATCCCTCCTTAGTTTACGCTCGTGAATTAAATAGTTTGCAATTCGGACTTTTTAAGCTAGAAAACTCAAGTGGCGGGCACAAATCGGATATGTCCGAAGAAATAAACCGAAAATTGACCAAATTTCTTTGTTTATCTACTACTTTTGAAAGACCTCTCTTTAACGACCAGAATAATCGCACTTTCGTTGATACATACCTATTTGAGTTCATTGCCTGACCTGTTCAAGTACCAGGGGAAATATCTTTTAGTAATAAACATAAAAGGCAAAGAATGGAAATTGCATATATAAAATATGCCTTTACATGCAGCAAAAACTAAAAATATGCAGTAGTACATGCAATATGGCGTTACACAGAGGTATAAGCAAAATATGCAAAATTAAAATTACTTAACTGAAAATAAAAACAATAAAAAATCTGCTTTTGCTCGTCTCTGTTTATTATACTACTTGCTTCAGCTATTGCTCTGAAAGTAACAACGAAAACGAGCGAGTTTTTATTGCATTCTAGTTCAGAGAGGAAGAAGCTAGCAGTTAGTATAAAACGTTCATCGAAGTTATTACGTCTATAAATTTTTAAGTATGTTTTTATAATTCTTATAAATGTATTAATGCTTCCTACGCGTTACATTTTTAACATCACAAATGTCTCGTTTTTTTCTGGTCAGAGTCATAGAGGTCATCCTGAAATTTGTGTGAGACATTTTGATAATTTATTGTTAATTTGTAGTAATTATTTCTGGATTTATGTCACAGGTATTTGGACCATCTCCGGTTAATTCAGGCGACTAACAACCTGTTCGTGATATACGACTCTTGTGAGATGAGCAGTAATATAAAACGAAAATGCATAGCTCTCGCTCAGCATGATACCAATAACAGATTGAAATGGTCTAGTCTTGACCAACGTTTTAAAAAAATGTTATGTAAATAAAATTTAAAATTAACCATTTTGTTTTCATATTACTGTTTAGTTGTTTTCGACATAGTTTGCCAAAAATTTAACTCTACCTTTGAACTTCTTGTTGAATCGTAAAGCATATACGTTCATAGTGATTACAAACCACCATTCAACAACGTGAAACGTAATAAATTATGGCTCATTTTAGTATGATTTATGGTCGATTTAAAGTTTTATAGCTATTATAAACACTCCAATTTAAAATGTATCCCTAGTTTTAATCACAGCATATTATTCCACTGTCCGTAGAATGAAATACCACATTCATATGCATTTTGTACTCTTGCGTAAAGTAGATGATTAATAAGTTAGTGTTCGAAAGTAAAATTTAAATAGGGATTGCTAATTACAACAATCTTTTAATTATAATATTGACTTCAAATCTTGCGTTCCAGCTTTTCTTTTAGAATTTATAATAACACTGATATATACGATTCCTAGACCTAAAGTTGGGCGCATTTTATCATGTTTAATTACTTCTATACACAAGCAAGCGCCAAGTGTAGGTGATTATTTGTGAATTCTATCAAATTTTAACTACTTACATATTTACGACTGTTTTCTATTATCATGTCTTCTTGTAGAGCTTCTAGTAAAGTGTAGTGACCTTGCTACATACAGGTCCCGAACAAAAGCAAAATCATATTACCTGTGCAAGTTTTTCGCAAATTGGAGTTACGTTTGCGTACTACCTAAACGAAGGAAATTAAATGCGTTACTGTTATCAACTATACAATGATATTAAATATTGAAATAAATTTGTCAAAAAAAGAAGTGGAAATTGGGCTACGATTCACCGTCAATCTCTGTGCCTAATCACTCGTTATGGGAATTTAACAAATGTTTGAATATCATCTCTGCCAAGGATCGAATATTGAGAATTTTTTCAAAATAATTGCAGTAAATTTAATATCCATTGTTAGCTTTCATTTTTAAATGTTAGATTAAATACTGTAACAATGTGGTCATCAAAAGGCTAAAAATGATTATCGATAGATTAGTATTTAATTAAACAAGTGTTTCTATTTTGTATGTAATAATTTTGAAGCACCGTATCTATAATCCAAAACTGATTTAAAAATATTATAGAAATTGAAAAGACATATATTTAAAAATGTTGACATTTTCTTCTCCTCAAAATTCATTTAAACAATGAAGATTTGCATATTGTTGCGAAATTAAAACATACGCCGCCCCGGTACAACGCTTATGGGTTTTCTCGAGGGCTTTCTAGTATTATGTACGGCAATGATTCATCATCGGTGACGGCAGGCAGGCGGCGTTCCTCTAAAGAAAAGCTTGAACAGTGAGTATAGATGTTAAATACATAGTCACTGGCTTGAAGCGGAAGTCGCGATGAGTACTCTAGAAAAACCGAGATTACGGGAGCACTCGGTCTATTATAATCCAGGAGTCGGTTACTGAGTACGAATCAAGTTGAGTCAGAATTATTCGCTGTGTATATTTGATTTACTGAAAAATCAATTGCTGAGTTTTACCCACGCCGATTTTATTTAATTACCAATCATCGTAACAATATGTTCATCAAAAACAGCAACATCTGAAAATATCCTATGAATTTTAAGATTCCCAGGCACATTTTTAAACTATCTTTCCGCCTCTCAGTCTATACCCATGTTGTAAATAAATTGTACTAAACTGCTTTTATATAGTTGTTTAATTTAATCCTATAAAATTTGTAATAACCAAAAATTTCTGCGATATGGTCCTTCATAATTATTGTCTAGACTTAGTTGCAGGAACATTTTAGACAACTACTGTTTGTTATTATAATATGATAGAGTTTTTTGCTTCTTATTTACAGTGTTGAACATCAGTTGCCATCTAGGAGCCATTACGCACATTAATTATGTTTGTCCTTAACATGGTTCAATTCAGTGTTTTAGTAATTTTCAAATTTTGCGGTATATTTTTTAAACAATATGGCAGCTATTTGCGCTGCTCATAAAGGACAGACTATAATACTGGAGAGAGTGCGGACTATCAGCGCAATGTAAAATTTTTGGCTCTATTCGGGTACCTTACCGAGTAGAGTACCTTTTACTGTGTGTTATCGTGATAGTTTCTACATTTTCATCACTTATTCACGTGTTTGTCCACGCTGTTTACGATTTGAAGGAGGATTGTTTTTATCGGATCTCTCCCTTGAGGGTTACTTTGCGTCCAAATTCAATACCTACAAACATGGTACAGTTTCATCACTTGAACAGTATCTAATAAAATTTTATTGATATTTGAAAGTTAACCATGAAGGTTGGACCCACAATACCATCAAAGTAGCGGTTGTAAAATTTTACCAGGTACTAATGTAGTGTAGGAACTGTACAAGAAGAGATGGTATGATATTGCGCATTTTGTGTGACGTCATGTGGATGTCATGACGGCCAACTTTAAATTTTGACTTGTTGTATATTCGTCAACGAACGATGCCAAATTTTAAACACATGTTATTAGTATTTGATTTCAACTTAGCACCTTCGAAGATAAATTAACCCATAATTAAAAATTGCACCGAAGCTCAAGCTCCGTTATAACCTCACATATCAGTGATATCACTGATAAATTTGACAGCTTTCGAAGTTGTCAGAAGAGCGTTTCAAGCACAGTTTTCAAGGCAATGTGACGTCACGTGGTTGGTGCCCATAGCATACAAAAATTCATCCACCGGAGTAGCATACAAGACGACCAAGTCCTCACTTGTCATTAATGTTATTTGTAACCTGTCATTTAAAGTCGTCGTTTTTATTGTTTTAACGTTTTTCAAGTGTGAATTATAGTAACTCTCGTTGATCGAAGTCCAAAACAACAAAACGGTCGTTTTCAAAACTCTTGGTGGTTGCGTATGAAAATTTTGTTTTTGTGTCAGGAAGTGAAGACCGTGAAAATGATTTATTCTGTTGAACAGGACCATTGTTATGTGTTGTTATCGCAATGGGACTTCGTAAACGAAGAGTTAGTGTATTCTGTAACCGCTTGTAAGCAAGAATATCTGGCCAAATAGGTACCGTGATTTAATAATTCAAGAAACATCGTTAGAGGCTCACATTAGAGATGTAATCAACAGATTCGTTTGAACTGACGGTGTCAACAAAGAGAAATCTCTCATAAGGCTTTCTGTATTTCAGGAAGTTGTTAATGATTTGAGACGACTTGAGCAGAATTCGCAAACATCTTTGTCAAAATTTCTTCAGCAGTCAGGAGTTCCTGTTGCAACATGAAATTGAACAATGAGCATTGACGAAGGGATTACAGAACATTTTTGAAATTAAAAAGAGAGTGAACATCTGCCTTAAACAAAATGGTTAAAATTTTCAACATTTACTGTGATGTGTAACCGCAATAAATTTGTTTCCTTGTATTGTAATGTATTGGTTATATTTTTTAAAAAGATATGAAGCATTTAAGCAGCCAGTTATGCAGATACGTGTGGTGTTTGTCATGCGTTCTTGGGCATTTAGTACAGTTCAAATCTGAGAGGCACGTTGTAGATAGCAGACCAGTCCGTAGATAGAAGAGTATTATATGTACAGGGTTTCTATAAATGATTATAGGGTCGCAGTAGGTCATGTAAACTTGCCGCCTCTCAGATTTAACTGTACAGAGATCCGTACTAAGTGCCCAAGGACGCATGACAAAGATCACACATGGAGCACATACATGTATATAACTGGTTGGCTAGACGCTTCATGTTTTTAAAAATAAAACTAATTGACCACTCAAGTAAGGTTAGAATTTACATTGCGAGGCAGTTCATAATTCAAAAATTCTACTATGGGTTTCTTATGGGAGCTTGATTTTACAGTCAAAATACACCGCACAGGTAGAAATCTTAACTAGTTCTTGCGGCAAGCGATAAAGGCTGTACAATTGTCTTCCTGTTACTAAAGGTTTAAATATATAAAATACTTCTGTTAAAGAAATATCGCAAATTAAAAACAAAAATGTTCATCAAAGTAACGTACATCATTTCTAATGCCTTGCACATGAGTGAAACGGAAAATCCAGAAACACACCGGAGAGAAAAAGAACGCGAATATTTTGCGGGGCTAATGACGTTTAGATCGTGAAAATCCCCAAAATATGACAGTTGATTTCGTATTTTCATCACAACAAACATTCATAATCACAATTTTTGGGTGATTCATTAGTTCTGTTATATTGGTTCACATTAGGTTGTATACAATAATAATAATAATAATAATAGTAATCTTTATTTGTCCAACAGTAACCTATTATAGGACAAACATATAACAAAACTAACTATCTATTTAAACAAACAAGTCATCAAATACAACATCAGCAGCTTTACACATAATAAATATCGGTGCTCTGCGCAGTACATTTGTACGTGGAGTAGGTAAGCGGAAATTGTATGCCGATCTTGACGTAAGACGAGGAACATTGAAAGGTACCTTGATCAAAAGAAATTCGCAGTCAATTTGATAATGCACTAGTTTAGACAAAAATAATGCAGCACGTTGAGTTCTTCTTTCTCCTAATGACGGCAAATGATGACGTTCAAGCAGTTCAACTGAACTAGTTCCTCTTTCTGGATAAGCACCATCGAGTCTGTACGATAAGTACTTCAAGAAACGACGATAAATATTGTCTAACATGAGTGCGTGAGATGCATATATATGGGGCTCCATACTAGAATGCCATATTCCATTTTAATTAAAACATAGAAACTTCATGAAGTTTAAGTCACTAAAATTGCGACAAGTGCGCATGACAAAGCCCAAGGACTTAGACGCAGAAGAACAAACACTGTTAAGGTGCTCAACAAATGGTATCAATGACAAATGTTAATGTTGAATTAAAAACAACACCAAGATCTTTCATACAGTCCTTCTTATCAATGAGATACGTCTGTGGACTTGTTTTTTTGTATTTGTTAGTAATAACGATAGAAAGACATGTGTTAACAATATAAGGAGCAATTACCAATTTTTTTTTTGTTGATGATCGGAGATGCATTGTGAACGGAGAGTTTATTCGAGCTAGAATGCGAAATAGCCAGGTATAAGGTCATGGTAAATTAATGTATATTGATAAATTCTGTATCAACTACAATTATGACGTATTTTGTTTTATTATGCATCGATATTTCTTAAGAGAGGCAACATGTGAAATCCTAAGAGGTGCATTTCTAGGTCACCATATGGCTACACTTGCCCTACACGGACGTTATAATGTATTTTGGACCAATAATTTGCGTTTTTGGGACGTAAATCTGAAGAAAAGTGAATCAGCTGAGGTCAGAGCTGTTGTCTCTGAAAATTCTTTTAATCCCCAAGTCAGCCTAAAAACTGCTAATGTTGAGGTACAAGCTCACGAAAGCTTAAGACAAACTGATGGGAGCGAGGCACTGCTTTGGCTATTGGGCCCTGAACCAGAAAGATCTCACGAAAATCTACTTCACAGTGTCGAAGAACTATTAGTGTCCGAGGACTATTTAAATGGCCCATCAAGAAAACATTTTGTGGGTCAGTTTTTCACCAAAAGTGAATCAAATTTTTCATTAGGAAATGCATTTTTTTATTGTAGAATACTTTTTTGTTTTGAAATAAATTGTTCTTTAAATTTTGATTTTTTTTTAAATGGGTGTTTCAGACCCAATTCGTACTAAAATGAAAGTGATTTTACTTGTATATGAAAGGTTTAATCAGGAATGCTAACTTTTTCCTTTTCTAGCAAAAATGTGTGAAAAGAAAAAAGCTTGGGATTGATGATGATTCTTAAATAAAAATTTGGCAGTTGATTTAAAACATTTGCAAATATGAGATTTTCTTTATGTATTTTAAATTCACAGCCGTATCTGTAGCATCTGAAAATCAAAGCCATTTATGTGGAGGGAGAAGTCAATGGCAGTATGAACCACTGTACGACATACGTTGGAGGCAAATGTAGTGGTAAAAGTTGAATTTAAATATTTATTAAATACCACCGGTTCCGTTCATGTTTGGTAACAAGATCAACAGTAAAAATATCAGTCTTAATGGTACAGGTAGTGGGAGATACAGGGTGACTGCGAAATATATGCAAATATTTTAACCACGGCATCCCCCACCCTAGTAGAGCCGAAATATAGAAAAAACAAATTAAAAATCGAATGGGGCAAAATCCCCATGAACCACCCTCGATACGAAGGCACTGAGCCACCTTGTAAACAGAGTTGGAAAAACGTTCGAATAAAAACGACCTAAACACTTTCAGTTTCAGTTAAAAGTAAAACCGACTTTTTGCTGCTTATCATTCGTTCATTCACTTACTCATTCATCGTTAAAGGTCAGTGTGAAAGTTTTTTGGTAATTTTGATTCTGACGGATGTTTGGTCCTTGTCACAACGATTTTACATTGTTTATTGGAACAGAAATAAGAGCAACTTAGAATGCTACTAGATTTTTACAAGAAATGTTGAAAATGTTGTCCTTGACTAGCAATACAAGCATCAGAGCGTCGCAAAAGGTTTGTTGATAGGTAAAAAAACACCAGAGTAGCGGCTGCCACTTTCACTTGTTGAAGCTCTTCGATAATTTCTGGACAGTGTTGATTTCCACAAACGAATTGTTTCATCCAACCAATACACATTTCTCGAAAACCGTCTCTTGAAATCGTACTTGTTGACGACTATGTGGAGTTCCATCGGACATAAAGTGAGTTACACAACGTGGACAATCAGCGGGCTCCAAACCGTGCACTTTGTCAACATGGTATGGTTGTGACCGTGTACTTTTAATGTAGGGTGCACTACAAGCTGCGAAAATCCAATTTCTTCTTTCTGTCCCATCACGACCACGATCGTGAGTTTGAGGTTGAAGGTACCATGATCTCGGAGATGCTGTACCACTGACGTAAATGTTCGCGCACATGGAATCGCGCGATTTGGAAAGCGTTCGATCCACAATTCGCGGGCCAACCTTGAGTTCCCATCCGCCACCCCATACAGCATTAACATGTCGGCACGCTCTGAATTTGTAAAGTTCACCATTGTCAAACACAACCGAACACACCCAGCTACGGCAAGTAACTGATATACGACTGTCCTTATCGTCTTTTTGGACTAGTTTTTTGGTTCTTAAACTTCGTCGCTGTGTGCTATTCATTGTAGTAATGATGTAGGTCAAGAAACACTACCAGCGGCGTGTGTAACAATTTATATGTAATTTCAAATAATTTTTTCTCGACACTGCTACCACTTAGGACCGTGAATTTTATACAGTGACATACTCGTATCGTGAGTTATTCCCCATTTTTTTTTTGCACATATTCCGCAATGAGGTTGTATAAGAAAATTACTTTAATGATAGAATTTAAGCGTTAAAATGACGCCTCGATTTCACCCATAAAGATTACACGGGGAACTGAAGTACGGGTCTCGTGTTATGAACTAAGTTCAAATTTCGCGCGTCGTTCACTTTACTGGTCAATTCATTATGATAAAAAAACCAAATCTATTGCGGTTGAACATCACAATAAATGTTGAAAATGTTCATCATTCTGTTCAAGGCACATGTTCATTCTCTTTTTAATTTCAAAAATGTTCTGTAACATCCTTTCATCAATGCTTTGGACCCGTTGTTCAATTGTTCATTTGTGCTCAAGTCATCTCAAATCATCAACAATTTTCTCAGATGAAGTCTTCCATGAGATGTCTCTTTGTTGATACTGCCAGTTCGAAGAAATCTGTTGATTACATGTCTAATGCCTTTAGCGATGTTTCTTGAATTATTAAATCACGGCATTTGGCCAGATATTCTTGCTTACAAGCGGTTACAGAATAGACATACTCTTCATTTATGCAGTTCCATTGCGATAACAAGTCATAACGATGAAAGTGTCTTGTTCAACAGAATAAACCATTCTCACACTCTTCGCTTCCTAGCACAAAAACAAAATTTTCGTACGCAACCACCAAGAGTTCTGAAAATGACTGTTTTGTTGTTTTGAGTTTGGATCAACCAGAAGTACTGTAATTCGCGCTTGAAAAACATTACAACAATAAAAACGACGCGACGGCTTTAAATGACAGGTTACAAATGACATTAGAGACTAATGTGACAAGTGAGAACTGTCGTAATGATCCATAATCACGGGCATAATTTCGGCGAAGCGGAATTTTTGAAATCCATGGCCAATTACGCCCTTAGAATCATTTATAAAAGCCCTGTATACAAAATATAAAAAAATAACTTTTTTGAAGTTGAACTGTTTGGAATACGGGTCATTTTAAAATTATTCACTGGTTTTACTTCAATGTGATACTGAATTTCCAATGTTGGACGATAACGATCGTTATTAACTAGAGGGTTGTCTACCTTACAAACAAGAACGGTTGAATTTGTAAAAACTATATTAAGAGTACGATTAAGAATATTTAGAACGTGATTAACTTGAGATAAGTCTAGGAAGCCCGCAAAATTATTCAAAAGTGATGAAAAACGATCATTTGACTTTGCAGAAGTTGTGGAAATTTGTGGAATATTTAAATCTCCAACGACTATTATTATGAAATTCTTCCAAACTACTTAGGAGATCTTAAAGCTCTTCATAAAATAATAAGTATAATAATATACTTATTTGTGCTTTTACATAAAACAATAAATGCTTGCACACGTCATTTCTTACAGATATTATATATAAGATGACACATTATTTAATTACAATCACATCATTCAAAAATTCTTGACAAGATTAGTAACTTTTTGTGAGCAGAAACTTTTTGACAGTGTTTTTGAATAAATTAAAATTATGAATTTTTACGTGAATTGACAGTTTATTATAAAATTACAGTATGTAGCACTAACTCTACTTCTGACTAGTCTATGAAAATCAGTGTGTAACAAGACATTCCTTCTTAATGAAAAGTTGTGCAACTCTTCACGTGTTTTATAACATGCAAGTGAATTTTTACATAAAGCAAAGTCTCCAAAATATAGCAAGAATGTATAGTAAGAATACTGTATTTGAAAAAGTAATCTTTGCAGTCTTTTTGATATTGGAGATTAGAAAGAACTCAAACCGCACGAAATTGAATTTTAAGCAGCCTTTTCGCAGCAGGAGAATGTCCCCATACCAATATACTGTAAGACAGGCGAAATATATTGAAAGAAGGATCTTTATTATGATTATGCAACGACTTAATTAAAAAAATATACTAAAAATCCGAACACCTTGAATTAGTTGACTGATAAAACTTTCAGTTCCCCAAATGTGCATTAATCGAACCAAATAAATGATTAAAATAACAGGCCTAAAATTTGTGAAATAAAAAATGTATTCAATAATGTGTGGGTCCACTGTGATTTCTAATACACTCATTTAGCTGACAGTCTATGCCGCTCAAAATATGAAAGAAAAAGAATATATCCTTGCGCATGCTCTTCTGAACTGGTACGACCAATAGTAATACCAACCTATGAAAAATAGTGGTTAGATAACCAGAATATACTTAACCAACATGGTTTATGGTGTCCTGTGGGATATCGTCCCAAGTTTCCTGAAGCCGCATACGAAGGTCATTCAAATTATTCGGGGAATGCTGCAAGTTACCTAGACGTGTGCCCATGCGTGATATCCCACATATGTTCGATTGGTGACAAATCTGGTAAACGAGCAGGCCAGGGGACAACTTCACCATTATGTTGTTGAAAGTACTCCGTTGTGACTCTTGTCGTATGTGGGCGTGCATTGTCTTACTGAAATAGGGGTCGATCTAACCCTCTGAGGTGAGGAACTGCAATCGGCTCCAGTGGTAAGTGTATCGATGTATCCCCTTGTATTCAAATTTCCTTGAATAAAAACTAGAGGGGACCTGCCACCCTGCGTTATTGCCCTCCAAACCTTCACGCCTTGTGTGAGAGCTGTATGGCGTTCAACAGCGAAAGTCAAATTTCGAACTGATGTTGGTAATTGGGTGAATCAATTAGTTTAAACGAACGATACGTTGTGAACCATTCCAGTACTGCATTTTTAGATTGTTTCACCTTGTTTAATTGTCAATCATCTCTTGTTTCAGTTGTTTATAAAATTTTAACTGTTTAAGAGTACGGTCATAGGATAAACGAATGTCTTTGTATTGTTCGGTCGTAATCAGGTTTTTAGTCTTTCGAATAATATTTGATACATCTTGTTCACTCCTTAAAAACACTTTAAGAGGTCTAATACATGATGCACTGAACTGGCCCAATCTCTGACAATGAAAATGAGAAGAATTAAAATCATACTCATAATCGACAAAATTTAAGACTTCTGAAACAACATTTTTTGTCCTTATCAACTAGTTTAAATCTGGGCACAGATTCAGAATGTTCAGGTACGTTAAAAACTACTCCTATAATATTCGAACTGCGCTTTTGTAGCTCAAAGACTTCTTGAATAACGGCTTCAAGTGGGTGTGACGCTAGAGGTTGTTGATTTATGATAGATTTTACGCTGATGATTTGCTCTTCCAACTCACATTTAAGACATAAATTCATTACAAAGATGAGTAATCATAATAATCAACATTTTGAGATACTTAAAAAAGGACATATTACGTTCACAGGAATTACATACAAGACAAATTACGTTCCGTACAACGTATGTTACGTCAACTTACACAATCCTCAATAGGGACACTGCATTTTCTATGTTTCTATAGATAAAACAGTTTATTCTACGACTTGCGTGCTGTACGGTTTACAGAACGTGATTTCGCTAATTTTCTACTAATTTGAAGGCTTTCGCTTTGGAATGTGTAACTGTGACATCTTGTTCTGTTAGTCCACCACATACGCAGTGTGTGTGAATAGACGATTGACACGTTTCACACTGTATAGTTGAAGCGTTTGATCTAATACTTCCACTAGATAGGTACAATTATTTCCACATTTACTCATGATTATTGGTGAAAATAGGATTTAGGTGATAGGCAAAATAAACAATACATATTCACAAAAATCATTAACAGGGACACTACGCATCTTCATCGCGGTGACTGACAGACGAGACAGAAGGGCCACGAGAGGTAACTTAAGGTTTAAACAGAGGAATAAAGTCAATAAATTGCCGTGATATTTTTCTACAAAAAATTCAATATTGGTTACGGAAAAAAAGGAAAGATAAGGCAAGTCCACACACTGTTTGAATTAATGTCACAGAATTCCAAAAAAACTTACACTTACGCATTGGACTAGCCAACTGATTCCTGTAGAAATTATACCAATTATGTGAAATACAAGTTTGATATCAGGGGAACAATTATTAATAACAGTTTAACTACCGAAAACTTTATCTAATGTCCAATATATGTTACAATTTTGTTGCAAAAATAAATATATTATGCATTAACAGGCTGTCAAATTCCTCTTAGAGGCTAGGCGATTTATACATACCGGACATTACGGTGCCAAATTTTAGATCACAAAAATATTAAATAAATATAGATTACTATAAAAAATAATAATGTTATATTACCAGCACTGAATATTAGTCCCCTTGGCGTAGTGGCAATGTCAGGGAGAATGCGATCTGAGGCGAAGCAGTACGACGTGTCGTCCTGGGTTCGATGCCGAAATTGGCTTTTTACTTTTTTTCCATACGTTTGTAATACGCTGTGGCTACTTTTCTTTTGTACTGTGACTAGTATTATCCATGTAAATGACGTCATTACAAAATTTTTATTGGTCAAATTAAGAACGAGTCACCCCATTTTCTCGAGCATGTCAAGAATACGCACGCACGTCTTTACATAATAATGATAAAATAAGAATTATAAAATTCAGAACATTTTGTTCGATTGTGGTTTAATTAATAATTTCGGTCCTGTGTTTTGAGCAGATAAATTCATTCAATTCAAATTAGTTTCCACGTGACATTCAATCGATGTATACACATAAATAAACACTTGAGCTTCAGATTGCTATTACCTAGTGCAGAAGGAAGGAAGTATTGTTTAGGCTTCTGGTTTTTACTTTACAGAAGTTATCTCAAAATGAAAATTGTAAAATCAAATTTTATATATTTTTTAAGAGCTGGATTTGTCGAGACTTTTACCAATTTTTCATTGAGTCTGTTTATTGCGATATCGGTCAAATGTTGTTCAGTACTTTTCGTTATACCTGCCAATAATAGCTAGTAAAATGTCTCGCTTTCAATAATTTTTAAATTAAAAATGAGAAAATAATTTACCTTAGGCGCAGTCCTTTTGTTACTGTAGTGTTTACAAATAAATTAATTTTCAAAACAAGAAATTGTTTCAAGATTTGAAGCCTTTTCTTTCAATCATGGAAGAAATTCACAATGTTACGATGTTAGCGACTGATATACGTGATGAAGCTGCCTCAGCAAGTCGTCATTTATTATTTACCTGTAAAAACGAGCATTAGATACGAAAAGGAATATGACGAGTTTACAACATGGCGTAAAGGGAAAAACGTTCAAGGTGTGAATGAAGATGTTTTACTTTGTTATTTGTCAGGATTGTCAAATAATTTTGCTCTGAACAGTTTGTGGACAAAAAACTCTATGTTAAAGACATGTTTAAAATTGCATGATCTCCAGGTACGTACCATTACGATACATTTTGTTAGATAAAAATTATTGTTTTTGTAAATATGGGAATGTTTTTACTTTTCTGAGGAGGAAATCGGAGTGCTACAAACGAAAGAAAGCAAATGTGCTAACATCAGAGCAAATAACAAAATTTCTTCTAGAGGCTCCAGATGATCAATTACTGTTAGAAAAAACTGTAATTGATCATCTGTGGGATATTCGGGGCATGTCGGCCCGAGGAGCTTGTTTCATTGTCCGTAGACAACGTTGAAGATACTGTCAAATTTTCAATTATTACATTAAAAGATACGAAAAATAGATCGAGCCGAAAACACCTTTCAAGGGCTGTACTTTGTACAGAAAATATGCAAGTCTTAGGCCGTCTGGCATGCCTAATCGACGTGTACTTATTGACTACAGGAAAGGTAAATGCCCATGGCAACCTGTCGGAGTTCATAGAATTGGAGGAATTCCGAAGAAAGTTGCTGAATTTTTAAAACTAGAAAATTCTGAATCATACACCGGTCACTGCTTTAGAAGATCTCCCACCACTATGCTGGCTGAAAATGGAGGCGACCTTTTAATGTTGAAAAGTTGAAGTCTTCAGCAGTAGCTGGACAGTATGTCGAAGAGTCAGTTACTAAAAAACTTAAAATTTCGAAGCAACTTTTCAGTTCGACGAGCAGTACGTCAAGCTTGCCCAGTACTACCAGCAGCTGTACCTTGATTCAGAGTGAAAAGACAGAAGAGCAAGAAGTTTTTTTTCTTTAAACGTGTTGTTGTATTTTAGTGTTGAATAAAAAATATTTTTTCTTTGTTGTCAATATAACAGTAGTATTAGTCCGTTATGGGCGTTATAGCAACATTGAAAACCATCCTGATAATAAACAATAACAGGCAGGTATAACGAAAATTTACTAACGAATGTCTGAGGGGCTTATATAGATTTTCTTTATGTATTTAGAGAGCTGATTAATTCTATTAAAATTATCTTAAATAAATTTACAACAAAATATATAAGAGGGAAAGAGATAGCTAATTCTGGTGATTTATAAGTATGGAATTAAATAATTAAATGTTTTCATCTAGTTCATTAATTCATTTAAAATCATTTAAAAAAAGTTATGATGATAATTACAACGATGTAAGAATTTGATATCATTCTTGATTAGTAATTAATTACATTTGGCGGCCATACTTTTACGCAGGTAATTAGGGCGTTGTTAATTAGGTTTGAAGGTACTTTCGCTTAATGAGCAATTAAATGATGTCATTAGCTTAATGGGTAATGTCACTCGCTAACGACTCAAAGTGCCAACATTTCTACTCAAATGTCTGCTGTTATAATAATTCCCGACTAAGAAGCAGGAGGGAATTCACGAGTGCTTCAGAAGAAAAATTATCTAATTTACCCAAGCGACCATTGTTGATGAACGGCACCATATTATATTCAACACTTTTGTTAAGTTGTCAGCATAGTTAGTATATCGATACCATCGGGTAATGGCACGTAAACAATAATTTTATTAAAAGTATATTCGTGGAAATATTCCTGTTCAAAACACTTAGACTGTGACGTTTTTTTAGTGACCGAAAGTATGTGCTTACTTATATGTTACGGATAACTTGCTGTGGCAACATATCAATGCAAATTGCAGAAGTTCAAAATTAATTGAATAATTATTTTTTATTAATGTTTGTTCTTTAATTAGATATTAATTTTTAACGCAACTCTAATTCATTAACATTGTCATTATCTCCACTATCACTATCACCTGAAACGGAATGAACATTGATAATGACTTGATTTATTTTACAATTATCCAGAATCTTTTCTGTTCGCTATGTTGAATCTATGATTTTTTCCGTGTACTTAATATAATTGTCCCATATTGTATAATGGAAACTTCATTTATTACATTTTCCCAAGTTTTCAGTACATCAACAGAAGAAGTATTAGTTTTTGGAATACTTGTATCGTACTTTCGTTTACATTCCGACCATACCATTTCAATTGCGTTAAAATTTCAGTGGTTTGGTGGAAGCCTCAAGAGGCAATGCCCATATTCTTGAGCATAGTGATCTAAATGATACAAATTTTAGGGCAGTCTATTGTGCACAATATTCCAAATCTGATCTTTCATCGCTTTTTCAGGATATTCTATCTTTTTGTGTTTAATCATGCCACCATTTTTTTCTTTGTTCAACTTTTTCGAGTAATTTCTTGCTACAAATAAAGCAGAAATATAAGTATAGCATACTTATCAAGACTAAAATAAACTCCATATGTTTACTGTGGTAAGTTGCATTATCCATTATAATAACAGGCGGTTCCGGGAGATTGTATATTAATTACTCTTAAACCACTTTACAAAATTTTCCTGGTTCATGTTATCATGATAATCTCCTTCAGTAAAGCCGTGTTTATTGTCAGCGTGAACTACAATATATCTGCATCCTTTTTCCGTTTTTCTAATTGCAGTTTGTGTTGAACCGTCTTGCCATGTTTTTTACATACACTACCTTTATTAAATATCGATGCTTCAACCAGGAAAAGGAGTTTGTACAATTTTGTTGTTTTGTAATGCTGATATTCAGGCAAAAGTTTTATTGTTCTTAGCTTAATGAATGCTTCTTTCCATTAGAAACAATCAATTATTATTTTTATAAAATTTAAAACCAACTTTTCTAATGCTTGTGTTTACATGTGAATGACTTGAAAATTATACAAATAATATCAGAGCCTAAGGACTGTCTCCTGCTGCAAAAGATACTAGATAGAATACATAGGTGATGTTTAAATAACAAGTTACTTTTAAATATTAGTAAATGTTGTATTGTTTCTTTTTTTCAAAAATTATATAAGATACAATACGAATACCAGATAAATAGCATTATTCTATTAAGGAATCCCAAGCATTTATAAGCTGCAGACACAATTAATTCTATATGTTTAGCAAAGGAAAGTTGCGAGTCCAATGTTAATCTTAGGTCTTTGATAAGCTCAGTTCGTTGAATTGTAGTATGCCCAATGCTATAGTCGAATAGTACAGGATTATGAGCTCTTGAGAAAGAAATTGCTTTACATTTCGAGGCATTTAGAGACAATCGATTAAATTGACAATAATGAAATATTCGATCTAAATTTGCTTGTAAATTTTGGCAATCTAAATTACTTCGTACTCTGCAAAATACCTTCAGGTCGTCAGCAAACATTAGACAATTAACGTCGGTGACATCAAAAATGTCATTAATAAAAGCAACAAACAACAACGGTGCCAGGACAGACCCTTGGGGACCCCTAGTTCTGGCCAAATTCTGCAGATTTGTAACCCAAACATTCAACAAACTGGTATCTATCTTTCAAGTATTCTGTAAAAATTTTTATGGCTTTCAGAGAAAATCCATACAAGTGTTTAAGCTTATGAATTAACAATTTATGGTCCAACTGATCAAAGGCCTTTGTGATCCATATATACGACGTCCATCTGCCCTCGGTTATCTACTTCCTCACGAATATAATGCCTTAAAGTTACTAAATTGGTAACTGTAGATCGCCCCTTCACAAAACCATGCTGATTTAATGACAACTTATTCTTCAAATGATTGTTCAACCGATTGTAGATAATGATTTCTAGGTCTTTCGAAAAGTTGTTAATAAGAGGTGTTATAATGGCTTATATCAGATATATTGCCGCTCTTAGACACACCTTTGATACTTTCCAGCATTAAGGGACAGATCCAGAAGTTAAAATCATATTGTATAATATACTTAAAGGTCGGGATAACACAGGTGCACAATCTAGGACGAAAAATGACGGGATTTCATCTGGACCTGATGTGAATTTCGATTTCATCTTTTTTAATGCAGAGTGCACTTCATCTTCCGAGATATCAATTAAATCAAACATCATGGAATTGATTGGTATTTCATCAACATTGTGTACAGGAGCATTGTTATGATTAGCGAAGGTTGATGCAAATTAATGCGAGAAACTATGAACAATATCCTTGGGACTTTCTAGTTGCATACCACCATAAGTCATTAATCGAGGAAGTCTGCCCTCATTCTTTAAGTTTTTCACAAAACTCCAAAATTTGTTGGGATTGTTTTTCAGTTCCCCTTCAGAGGTTTCCAGATATGACCTGTAATCTTTTTTTAGTTTAAACTTTACCATAGCTCGCAACTTTTTATATTCTATTAGACTGATCTGATATGTATTTGACTTTTCTTGGTGTACTTTTTCTAGTAGATAGATTTACGTTCGATAAGTGTTTTGATTTCTTTACTAAACTATACTGGATATTTCCGCCTCTTTCTCCGTCTCCTTGGTACATATAGTTCCAATAAATTGTAAATCACACAATAAAAATATTGCACCGCATCCTCCACCCTATTAAAGGTACACAGAGTTGACCATTCAAAGTTGGTTAAAGATCTGTAATCAACATTTCTGAAATCATAATACAAAACGTTGTTAGGTGATACGGTATTAATTTTTGTAGGAAGTGAATATTTAATCGACAAAGTAGGATGATATTGATCTTCAGGTAATAACATTGATTCTATCCTTTGAACTAAATAGCTATCTGTACATAAAACAAGCTCCAACAAACGATTATTGCAGTTCAGTATATTATTAAATTGGTTGCAATTAAGAAAATTCGATAGATTGATCAGTTGTTGAGACTCCGGTCAAGTCACACCTGTTGACATAGAATTAAAATAATCTGGGACATTAAAATTCCCAATTATCAAGACGTGGTTGTCAATTAACTCCGTACAAGAAAGAAGTAATTCACAAAAGAGATATTTTTCAGATTGTTTAGTTTTAGGAGGAATACAAACACAAACCCACTGTTAAACTTTTATGCTGTAATTTTAACTTAACCAAAACTATGTAAATGTTAACTATATCGGATACATCCAAATTAATAGGCCATACTTGAATGCTAGCATTTAATGCAATCAAAACTCCTCCTCCCTTCTTTTTATTAGTCTAACGTCGCCGGTCAGATCGGAAAATATTATATAATGAGCTATCAAATATTTCATTATTATGTACCGAATCATCTAAATAAGTTTCAAATAAAGCAATAATAATATTTGGGTCTGAAAGGGCTACAGAAGAGCTACAAATAAAACGTTCTTACTGACTAAATCTGTCTGGGGTAAATTCTCAAAGTTAAATTTAACAATTTTGCGAACTATTTTGGGGGCGAGGAATTTATGTCAAAATAACTTTGGATTAATTTTTTAATTAATGAATGAATAAACACAAAATAGTTTGTGAAGCCAATTACAGTATTAAAATATTTTTCAACTGAACGGTTCACTATGTCTCCCTTGCCGTTTAAAATCTTTGAGCTGGGGACTGTAGAGTTCAGAGGCCAATGCGACAACGTCACATTTAACATCAACATGTATCCCTCTGAAAATAAAAAATGTGAATGTGTTGATAAGCCACAAAGGCAAAATTTTGAAACGACGTCATAAATTTTTTGGAAAAGGCTAAACGGATCGATTTTTATTAACGATTTACCATGCTTACTATAACCTTAAAACGTTGATAGGACTTCAAAACATTCAGTTTTGCAGTTTCAAAGTTAAATTGTAAAACGTTTTAATAGGTAATATTTTTTAACTGAATGTCGAGCGTAAAAAGTCAAAATGGATTCATAAATTACACGTTTAGGATTATGTTATCCTAATCAGTTAAAATAAAATTTATTATGTAAAATTTTGAGCTAACGGTATATTTTGGTTAGCGTTTTACCATCTACATTACGTAAAATTTAAAACTGGGGTATTTTCTTATTGTGTTTTTGAGGCTGATTAGCATACACATAAAAAGATTCTCAATCTAATAAATATCGACAGGTCGAGAAGAATGGACTATATACATACAATACTTTCTTAGCTTACATTCGGAAAATAAAAATTCGGAAATGTTGACAATCGAACACGGGGTTTTTCCATAGTATTGTCAATAATGCATTTAAAGAACAGACTAGTGTTCGAAAGATTAAACTTTAAAAATTATAACAATAGTAAATAAATATCATTTATTATACAAATTTTTGAGATGATGTCATAAAATTATCGGTGGGGATGATCATACAAATTTTAGTTAACGTTTTGCCATCTACAAAATATTCTTAATTGCAGATAAAAATTTTACAAGAATCAGTCCAGTAGTTTCGGAGATTATCACTGTCTAATAAAATATCGACACGGACGACAGACAAATAGAAAGGAAAAACCTATTTTTCATACTCTTCGGATCATGAAACGTCGAGAAAACATGACTAGCAAATTGTTAGTCAATTTTTCACGCAACTTAATAAATCCAATGATTACTCTTTGCTTATAATCAAAAGTCACCAGCTGCTGCAAACTGGGTGTATTGAAAATACTTAGAACTTAACTAACAACGTTAAAGGTAATAATACTGTTTGCACTTTGAACCTAGGAAGTGTTAAAAGAGATCCTCGACATAAATAATTATTTATGGACAAATTATTAGAAACACTAGCTCGACGGTGGATTAAAGACCAAGCTCCTACTTAAAAAAATCTTATAAATTGCTTTATCTGCATTACATGCGTTTCGGCGCAAGATATCTTGTCTGCCTAACATTTTTGTTGTAGCAAAAGTACATTAACGTGTTCCGGCCTTATTTAAAATTCAACAACAGATGTGTAAGGTGTGATTCCTTTATTACTCGTCAACTCTGATTAATCAAAAGTGGTTCTTGCATAAAATGATGCTATCCTATTTTGGTATTATATGTATTTTAATATTATTGTTATGATTATTTATTAGTTCTGTTTAACATATTAATAAATAATTTCATTTTAATTAACCCTTGGGGGTAACCGTCAATGTTCAAAAGGTTAACAATAAGATGCGAAGCTAGGAACAGGGGCCATAAGAAAAAAGCCGAAAAGAAAAAAATTTAAGTCGAATTTAAAAATAAAAATCTTTAGACACTAGATTCTACTGAATGTACTTTACTAGACTGACTCATCCCTGCAGTTCGCATACCTACTTCTTTAGGCACACATAAATCTCAACTGATTTAATTTAAATAACAATAATGAGAATATGAGGAGAGCCCTCTATATGCAATCCCACTGTATGATGAATCACTTCTGTAGGTGATGTAGTTGTCAGTGGAGGTGTGGGAATAATTTGTTGACATTAAACAAACAACTAAATTATGAGATTTTCAGGTCATCGTTGCTAATATTCAACGTGTTTACAAATACTAAAGACTTAAAATATATTATAAGTAGCGTAATAGATAGTAATGAAAAATAAGTAAACTAGCAAGTATAATCATGTAAAGTAAAAACGATCTGAAGTCGCACACTCAGTTTACAAAATCGCTAGCAACGATTGTTGTTTAAAGCCCCCTCAGATACCAAAACTGGATTTATTATTATATTGAACTAACTCTGATTACTGTTAATTAATACAGTGATTATTGTTTACTTAAAATTACTGTAAGAATTTTTCAATCGACACTTACTGGAATTATTTATAGTACCTATAATTTAACGATATAAGAATAATATTACTAATATGTTTGAAGTTTGGATAAAATTTTTATTCAAATATATTTAGTGTGTCGTAAGTATTTTTACAGAAAATTTGTAAATGTAGTTTTTACGCATAAGACTAGTTAAAATACGATGTATTCATATTGGGATTGTTTTTTTTTTAATACCATTTTATATCTATTATCCCAAGAACATTATAATTATCGATGTCCGAGCAAAAAGCTATTTTGATAATAACAGAGCGTGCTTTTTAATTCCGCATTTATGTAATGAAATGTTCGACTTCATTAAAACTGTTCCGGCCGAAATAACTTTAAAGGTCAAATAACAATACCAAGTTGTTTTTTATGATAAAAGATTGTACAATAGTAGAGCGTAAATATAGTATTTACTTAATAACCTTGTTCAGAGAAGGTTTTTATTCTGCATACCAACGGAAGATTACCGATACGTGTTCACGTTTACATCTCCATATCAGGCAAAGCGTGATATGTATAACACAACCCAAATAATTGGTTATAATAGTTCGGGTTCAAATCGTGTGAACAGACAAATGGTTTGCAATCATCATCGGATTCATTCTCTCACGGCAAAATGGGGTTGATTTTCAATAACAACAGCGTTATCAGCAATTATTTAGATGGAACGAGTGTTGCGTGGGATGTAGTTTTCTGTTTTTTTTTTTAGCTAAGAAATGTTACAATTACGGTATTATTTCTACATGAAGTTCCAAAATTACTGAGAAAACAATAAGTTCAGCAGTAGTTGTTAAAAATAGGATACATGTTCTAATGAAACAAGACAAAGTTAAGACCAGGATAGTACTTTTCGTGATTATTGAAACAGAAATCATCCAGTAATGACATGTTTCCATTTACATTTCAATTACATTACCAAATTAGATTTTGCTACTGGATTTGCTCCAAATCAAGTCGGCTTTTGCATAATTATAGACTGTGAAAGATTTTTGATTGAACTTCATCTAAATATGACCTGGAACAACCTCTGCATATTGCGTTCTCGTTATTAGAAATCTGTCTTTGTTTACTTTGTTTTAATTTTGAAAATTAGTGTTGGGTGCCTATAATGCTGTCAATTATTAATTCAAAAAAATGTTATTGTTTTTAATGCCTTAAATGTTTGTGAAACTCTACAACAATAACATCCATTTTATTAGTATTAAAGGTAAACACTTTTGACAATTACGTTATACTCCTAACTATTTAATACCTACAAACTTTTATATAAATTTATATTATAAGGCAATATTTATCCAAATCCAAAGAAATACCTACCTACTTTAGATAACATGTTTTATTAAGTGAATATACCATAATATAATATTTCTTCTATTTTAGGCATAATGTTATATAAAATTTGTAAAATCTAGGCACAATTATAATAATAATAAACTTTATTACGGGGAACCCCATTATATCTAAATTACAAATATAATTAAATATAAATACACTAAAAAATCAAATTAAATTAAACATCCTACCTTATCTACAAAATAAAGAAAGTACAAATAACAACAATAATAATAATAATAAAGAAAGGAAAGAAGAAAAGAAATATAATAACTAGATAAAGAAGAGAAATTAATAATTACGCTGTGCATAAAAACTCGTTATTGTACTACTACAATAACTCTTGATAAATGGATGTCGTAAAGCATCTATGTGACACCATATCTATAAATTCACTATGAACATTAACAACTCGGGACATTCTCGCCAATGATGAAAAAAATCCATAATTTGTCCTGTGAAGCTTGACACTGAAAATTGGCTTGCTTCGTCATATTCTTGTAGGACAGTTGATAGAAAACAAACTCAATAATTCGGAGCAGTCGATAGTACCATTAAAGAGCTTATACATAAAAGTCAAGTCTCCTTTTGTTCTACGTATTTCAAGAGAATCTAGGCCTAAAATATTTATAATTAGATGGTAAGAATAGTCTTTATGGCTAAAACCAATTTTCTAAGCACAGTAACGTAAAAATTTATTTTGAACTCTTCCAATTATCCTTATACTTATAAGTAATATACTGTGTTGACCCTATTATGCTAGCATATTCCAGTGTAGAGCGTACTAAAGAGCAATTTACTTTTTTATATGCATGAACAGAAAATTCATTTAAAACCCTTGTTACCATACCTAACTTTCGTAGTGATTTATTAACAGTCATGTCTAAATGAGGGACAAAACTAAGTTTTGAATCAAATATGACCCCTATGTTATAAGTGAAGTCAAGAAATAAATTCAACTTACCGAGAGAAATTTTGTAACATTTATCAAAATTAATACCCATATCATTAGAAGAACACCGCTGAAAAATATTACCCAAATCCCTTTGTAACAACATGCAGTCATCTAAATTCTTAATTGCTTTATATACCTTTAAATCATCCGCGAAAAGAAGTAATTCTGAAAATTTAACAGCATCGAAAATATCATTGATAAACAATAAGAATAAAAGTGGACCACAATGCGAGCCTTGTGGCACACCTGAACAAACTACAACCGGATCAGAGACAGAATTCCCTATTTTGACGAACTGTTTTCTATTATGAATAAAATTTTCAATCCATTTAAGAAATTTGGTACCAAAATTCATAATCTTTAATTTATATAACAAAATATTGTGATTAACTCTGTCAAACGCCTTGGAGAAATCTTCATAGATGAAGTCAACCTGAAATCCTTTTTCCAAAGCGTTGACAATGTAATCTTGATATAATTTTCTTTTTTAGAATGACTTGCTTTTTCTTTTTTCTTTTATAGAATGATTTGTTGTTTTTTCTGTAATTGGGTTTAAGCCTGTAGAAAAATAAAGTATTATTATTATTAATATTATTATTATATTAAATTGGTTGTAGTGGATCTTCCTTGACAAAATCCGTGTTGCTGACTATGAATAAAATGCTTGCACGACAATTTTAGCTGGTTAGATATAAGTTTATCTAAAAGCTTGGGAATAACCGACTGAATACATACCCCTCTATATTTTGTGATGAGTTCTCTGTTTCCAGATTTAAAAATAGGAACTAAAAAAACTTTCTTTCCAGATGTTTGGAACCACACCAGAAGTAAAGGATAAATTATACAAAAGATGTATTGGTTTATAAATACTAAATATACAAGAAACCAGAAATCTTGTTGAAATTCCATCAGGTCCTACATTATTGATAGGCTTTAAACTAAGAATCGCATCGAATATTTCACTTAACGAAAACATTCTTAAGTTAAAGTCTGTTAAGCACTAAACTGTTTTAAAATAGTCAGCGAATAAATTAGATGCACTCATTGAATCAACTGATGTTCCATTGTTATATTTCATAGTATTTGGAAGACCGTTCATGTTATTTTTCTCTTTCCAGAATTTCCAAAAAGAGTAACAGTTAGAATTGATTTCAGTTTCCATTTTTGAGATACATAAATTGTAACATTCTGTTGTTTTCAATTTACATAACCTCCTGAGTCTAGAGAATTCGTCATATATATTTAGATCACCACTTATCTTATAAAGTTTATGCAGTCTTTTTTTAGAATAAATAAGGTTTTTCAGTTCATTAGAAAACCATTTGGGAAAACGCGATGTCTTAAAGTATTTGACAGGGATCCAGTTGCGCATAGATTCATTTATAATACCATAGAATTTGTTAAGGCATTTTAGATCAGAGTTAGAAAACAGTTCTTCCAAATTAATTTGTAAAAGAAAAAAAAGAGAGTTTATGGCATCATAGTCACCGTTAGAGAAATCGTAATACACTTCATTTACTTTCATGTTCGAATAAGGTGCATTGCATAATAATACTTGAAAATCAAATATAGGGTGATGGATAGAATCACTAATTAAAGTTTCACTTGCATATTGTATCTGTGTTTCTAAATTATTGGAGAAAACGAGGTCCAAAAATGCATTTCTTCTACTAGATATTTTATTAATCTGGTACATATTTAAATAAGAAAAGCAGTTGGCAATGGCCATAGCTTTAGGACATCTGTTTGACGATTTCGCAATTAATGTTCCACAATATTCCACCGTGCGTTTGGAAGCTTGAAATCGCCACAGATATAGACAGACGAATCTTCGTATTTTTGATATTTATTAATGATTAAATCACAACATTGTTCATGCACAATTAATTCAGATCGCGGAGGAATGTACACGGCCCCAAAAATTTTATTATTTCATGACTATATGTGCTTCCCTATCTAAGACAGTTGATATTTGAATAAACGCATGTGACATAGTGTCAAATAAGGTCCAGATTCAGAATTAAATTTTGGATCAAGAAAAACAAACGACGCTCCGATATAGCATAAAAAAATTGGTCGAACGTTATTTCGACAGGACTTCCTCCGCCCCCGAAGTGCAGTGCCACAAATGTCGCTTCTTTGAAAAATTAAAAAATCTGATTTTGCGAATTTGTATTCAATGAAACAAATACAAGAGTATTCTATTTTATTAAATTTATCATAAACATTTTTGAGATGTCATAACATTGATAGGGAGATTGTGCAAATTTTGGTTAGCGTTTTACCATCTACACGATATTCCTAACATACATATAAAATACAATTGGTGGTCCGGCAGTTTTGGAGATTATCTGCCTAATAAAAATCTGAACAGACGGCCCACAGACTGAACCAGGAGACCTAATTTTTCATACTCTATGGGCCATAAAATGTCGAGGAAACATAAAAGTAGCCAGTTGCACCCCGATGGACTCGACTACAATACTTTCTTTGCTTACGCCCAGGAAGTAAAAGTAAAATTCGCAAAATTAAATTGTATAATTTTTCGAACGTTTTGTATTTTATACAACGTTGACATTATCTAGAGAAAGCTAAGCTCTGTATTTGTTCGACTGTATTTCAAGGAGGAGGGAAGTTGTGTATAAGTAACACACTTTACTTCGCTACAGCATCCAGATCGCGTTTGTTTATACATATATTTGAACGAATTGTATAAAATGTGTAGGTGCGACAGCGACGATAATTCCGCTGATGAGCAACTGATGCAGTACCTACACGTTATTGTTGTAAAGTTTCCGGGAGATACTTTTTTATGCATTGCTTAATGAATAATACTTTAGTTTTGCTTATTACATCCAGTGCATTGATTGATGTATCGTTCCAACAATAATAGAAAAATATGAATGCGTTGTAAAGCACATGAATAAACTACAGTGTAATAATAACAGTTACCTATTCTAATATTGTATTCTCAGATTGTGAAAATGGGATGAGCTCTTTCCGATTTAAGGGAAAAAAAGTTGGAAACATGGAAATCGTACCCGGGTTTTCTGTTTGGAAACCACATACACAGATACCTGAGCCAGTTTCTGCTTTTACGACGTATTATGTGGTAAGAACAGTGATACTGCGCAATAATAATTATAATAATAATAATAAACAAAAGCAGGGTGGATTCACAAAACACAAGTGTGGGAGTATAATAATTTATAAAATTTAAGATATATTAATTATACAAAATTTTACGGGGATGTCATCACGTTGTTGGTGGGGATGATTAGACAAATTTTAGTTAGAGTTTTACCATCCACATGAAATTCCTAATATAAATAAAGAATTTGACAACAATTGGCGCAGTACTTTCGGAGATTAATCTCTCTAATAAAAATCCGTGACGGCAGACAGATAGACAGACAGACAGACAGACGAACATACAGACGAACAGACAAACAGACAGACAGATGGACGGACAGACAATTGGACAGGCAGACGGAAAGGGGAGACCTAGTTCTTCCTACTCTAGGGGTCATGAAACGTCGAGAAAACGTAAAAGTAGAGAGTCGCCCGACGGACTCGATTACAATACTTTTCGAGCGTAAGCGAAAAATTATATAATACTGGGTGTCTGGAAAATGGCGGATTAACTCTCCGTTACGCTCTTAACGATCAACTGGTGAGTGTGGGTCAAATTTTGGTGGAGTTATAATGATTTTAAAATTGGTTCTTTTGCAATGGTTAACAACTAAACAACACCATTCATTATCACAATAACTAGTAATAAAACTTTTAGTTAATATTTCTCTCGCCCATGACCATGTTTAATTATTATCATTTCAGTTAGACTGTACAAGGATATGGATATGTTGTTTTTGCAATAATTTGATAAAATTCCATTTGACAACAATGTGTGCCTGATATAAAGGACCACCATCGTTAATAAGAAACCAGAAAGTAAACCGGAGGTATCCACGCATTAGGTGTGTGCAGTGTTGCCAAGTTTACTTTTATAAAATTACGTTTTTTTTCGTAATCTTAAAGAGTTTTTTTATAATTTCTTCGAGATTCCTGAAACACCCGTATATAACGTACTAAAGAGTTAATCCGCCATTTTCCAGACACGCGGTATAGTATGCAGATATTTAAATAATTAGATTCCTGAATGAATTCTTTGGTGATGCAAGGGTACATTATCACGGATCTTACGATAATGAACATCCCTTCATCTTCATCATGATAATTTTTATCATTTTTGTCCATTACTATCATGATCATTGTCAGATATAAAAATTTTGGTTAACACGCACGATCCACATGTAGTTTCATAGTTGCAATAAACCTCAGAGTTCCGGCATAAATCTGTTAGCTGTCGGTATGATCGTCATGGTCAATATAAATCGCATGTTATGATGTCCAAGAATAGCATGGTTGCCTTGCTGACTTCTTTTTCTCATTAATCTGTTACCTAAGTGTTCCATTCCGCCATTTTATTTCAAATTTCGTTGAGTTGTTCCATACTAGATTTGTAAACACTCTGAACACCATGATTAGTTTTATATTTTCAAATAGATGATCGTTGATTTGTGCGGTACTTTGACCTAGGTTACTAATTTCCTATTCAAATATTGCTCTTAATGTTTGTCATCTTCCCTCTTCCTGTAATAGTGGTGGTGATATTACACATGAAGCCTGATTTATTGATTTCTTTTTCGGTGATGAGATATTTAAGGAAATAAGGCATTCCTTTCTAGAAACTATAATAATCTTGAAAATTTAAACATCGCAACAAGGAAAATCTTCACACAGCATAGAAGGCATCATCCAAAATCGTCCATTGAAAGATTCTCATTACCAAGACAGAATGGAGGAAGGGGTTTTCAGAACCTAGAAAACTTATATCAGAGACAAAAAATCATTCACAAAGAATTAGCAACACTTATGAACTTAATCGAAGATACGACATCCTATTACACTTACATTTCATCTCCGTTCCTTGAAAATAACAAATACAAATTATACTGGGATCGCACAATACTTACAGACTTAAACATTACACCTAACAGACCAGACATCATACTTATCAAAAAACACACGAACGAAGCCAATCTCATTGACATTGCTATTCCTAACACAAACAACATTATTCAAACATACCACACCAAGATTTCAAAATATCTACAATTATCGATAGAAATGAAATCCATGTTGAATCTTAAAAAAATTTCAATTCTACCCTTAGTTATCTCTAATGTACCTAAGTGTAGTCCCAAATAGCTTAGTTGAGAATTTAAAGTCTGCATTTGAATGATTCAATAATAATTGTCAAAATTCAAAAAGCTGTTTTGTTAGGAACATGTCATATTGTTCGTAAGTTTCTCGAACAGTCTGATCATGTCAGTCAGATTAGATTAGCACCAGTAGGTCAGAGTAGTGTAGGTCACTTTCCAAGTGATGCGCGGATAAATGATCGGTAGTTACGCTAGACTTTTGAGGATGGGGTGAGATTAGAGAATAATAGCAGACTAATTTGTATGCTGTAATTCTAGAATCTTGAAAGTTGTTTTGTTAATCTAATCAATGCATATCATTACTTGGTCTTAATACCCGTAATGATAGAAGTCTTGCTTGAATGCCGGTCATGTCCGGGTCAGTGGTGGATCTTAATAATAATCAATAATTGCAATTTTACGTTAATTGACTTCATCATTTGCAATCTGCTTTAATACTAAAAATGATCATCGTTATTATAATCATCATAACCGTTGTAGTAATCATATTCATCATTGTCATCATTATAATCAGAATCCACATGGTTAGCACGAACATATTCAGAATTGTCATGATCACGATCATTGTTATCTATCTATCGTCATATTTCCGTATGATTCGTATAATAATTACAATAATCAGATCGTCGTTATAATTATTATCATAATTATTAGGGCCCACATTTACTTCATACGCCTACAATCATTATGTCGACATATTCCTCAAAATTTTCATCAAGTTTACCTATAGTTACTTAAAATTAGGATTCTACTAATTCTTTTGATATTTCACGCTTTCGCTGGTTTGTTGTACACTTCTACCTAAGTATTATATTAAGTACCTAGATGCTGCAAGGCAAAAAATCAGCTGGCGGGTATCTCAAAAAGGTAGTAAACTGTAAAACTTGGAGACTAAAATAATAGAGTCGATACGATAGTTAGATTAATTACTATTAGGATACGCTTAGGAATTAGTAAGATTTTTAATTTTTATATCAACAGCGCTGAAGGAAAGGAAAAATTTCAGTGAAAATTCTTAACAGTACTAGTATTGTAAAATATGCCTTAACGTAACTCGTTGCTAAGACGTTATTTGTATGGTAATATGTATGGATAAAATAAAAAATGTTCCGGAATGAGAATACCTCTAGCCGATCGAACCATCTACAGTTTACAATTCGACGATGATCAAGCAGTTATTGCAGGAGACAAGGAAGATCTGGAATATGTGATTCGCTAGCTAAAAGAAACTTACACAGAATGGGGACTAACAATGAGTATTAGAAGACCAAATATCTAAAAATTGATGATGGAGTAGAAAACCCAAAAAAATAAATGCCACAGAAGAAATAGAAGGCTGTACCAAATTCAAGTAATATTTAGGTGTAATCTATACTTATATTATAAAGCTGAAGTGTTTGTTTAATTGAACGCGCTAATCTCAGAAACTACTGGTTCGAATTCAAAAAATCTTTTTGTGTTGGATAGTCCATTTATCGTACAGGCTACATAACATCACGCTACTATGAACGAATACAAGCATAGAGCACTAAACATAATTTTGTATGCATTAATGCTTAGGACATCCTTATGCTTTAAGCCCATTGTGAATGAGCACTTTAAACAATTACGTTCGCAATACCTTGACAATTCAACGGTTAGACGGTGGTATTTTCGAATGTGCTGCAATTTATAAATACCATGCTGGAAATTTTAATCGCTGAAAAAACCTGAAAGACGCCGTTAGGAAAAACGTTGTTCCTATAGCTCCTAGAAATACATACTATCGTCATCCATTGTTGTACGATTGGAGCAAATGCAGTTGGTAACGCAAAAAATTCCCCTGGTTTGGAACCAAATTTTGTCAGCAGAGAGCTGACAGCACGTAAATGGTTGTCACGTGGTCGTGACGTGCACGCTATTCTTGTTTAAAGTCGTTGTATTATTAGTGGTTCAACAGTGTTTTAATTTAATATTAGGGTTTGGTCTTGGGAGAACTGCATGTCAGTGTAGTGGAATTTAAAAAAAAATTGTAAACCAGTATCTACGTATGAAAATGTTTTTTGCTATCAAGGCAAGTGATGCAAAATTTCACCAAAAATGTATATAGTATGGCTATTCAATGAGTAAAAAAATGTATAAACAAATTTTGTGTTTCATTTAAAATCGTCAATTAATAATATTAATTACTAAATATGATTTTATTGATTAAATTTTATATTTTGTTAATATTTATTTAATCAACACATTTTTTTAATTGTATTCAAATAAAAAATCCAAATTTTGTGCATAAACTACAAACTTTAAATCCAACATAAATCCATTTTAAATTTCACAGTCTCTCAAATAGTGTTAGTAATTTTTGTTTTTGTTAAGTTTACGCCAGGTTTGCTCCACGGTGACGATACTATGGGTGTTCTGTGATACTATATGTGTTTTCTAGGGGCTATCGTTGTTCCTAACGCGCGCGGGAAGTGTTATTCCGAAATTCGTGCAGGCACTCGCTACGCTCGTTTCGGTAACACGTCCACTCGTTTCGGAATCGCTGACTTCCCGCCCTTGTTAGGAAAATAACTATTTCAAAACTCGTGTTGAAAGTGGCTATCATACTGGTGCCATTTTATTCGAACTCTGTTTGAAATACATATTGCCACATAGATACAATTGTTTATCTACTAAATGGCTGCACTATAGTATACTTACTATTGATTAGTTTTTCAAAGATCTTAGCAAAAATGGGCAAAATTGAAATTGGTCGATAGCTGTTAATGACATCTGACTTCGATCCCTTATTTTTATACAAGAGAGTTACCAATGCATGTTTAAGCTCTTCTGGATAGTGTCCTATGGAGAAAAAATTACTATTTATTATGGTGCCAAGAACAGGAAAAATCTGTTTCCATGCATCATTTAGAATTTTGCAGGAAATACTATCGAAACCAGCAGATCCTCTGTGATCAAGGTTTTTATTATAATTTTAACCCCAATGGAATCCGTAGGAAAGAAAAAGAAATTTTGAGGAAAGATTTATATTAAAGTTTTGCGATTTTTAAGTTGAATTATAAAATGTTACTATAAAATTTTGATTTGAGTGCCTAGCATACAAAACAAAGGGGATTTATAAACCACGGGTATAGAAGTATGTTATTTTATAAACTTTAATGAGTATTTATTACGCACAATTTTGAAATGACGTCATCAATTTGTTGATGGGGATGATCAGACAAATTTTGATTGGCGATTTAACATGCTCACGATAAACTTAAAATGTTTGAAAAATTTCACAGCATTGGGATTTGCAATTAGATTAAAGTTAAGTTGTGACACGATTTTGATTTCTTTTACAAAAATCTGGATCTCTAAGGTAAAAAATAAAAGGCAGATTCATAAAACACAGCTACGCTATTTAAAAAAATTTTAATAATATTCACTCTACAAAATTTGAGATGACGTTCTCAAATTTTTGGTGGGAATGATTACACAAATTTTGGTTAACGATTTACCTTCTACAGGATATTTCTAACGTATGTACAAAAAATTTCATGTCAATCAGTCCAGTAATTTCGGAGATTAACTGTCTAATAAAATCGACGATAGACTACATACGACAGACAGACCATTAACCACTGTCGTTATTACAACAGTATTAATTAAACGGCATTACTGTTTACTACATATTTTTGCTTTTTTTTTTTGTATGTAATGAGGTCAATGAAAATATTTAGTACTGTGCACTTTCGTTAAAGTGCACTGTGGAGGCACCACTGAAATAAAGTTTCAACATTATTTTTTTATTTCAAATAAGGATGAGAACGAATTTATGTAAAACCAGAAAGATAACAATTACCAGAATATAACAAAACAAACAAAAATATGTGTTTAATTAACAAACTTGTAGAAGTAGCGGCAACCACAAACTGTCTCGCTTCGTAATTTTGAATCTAAAATGACGTTTATACTAGACTGGGTAAAATCTTAAGATTACGAGAGAACCATGAAGCTCTCGCCTTATACAAATCGGTTCTTGGAAGTCAAACCGTATCGCATATAATGCGAATCGAAGACCATCAATAACTAAGGATGAGGTGAAAGTTCTAAGATATTTCAAAAGATGTCAGTGTCCTTCCGAGATTGCAGTTTTAAATTATAATATTGTATTATGTAGAGGTCAAAGGTTTCTGGAGGGAAATTATTTGTGTTCTGTAAGTGGAGAACAAACTGTGAAATACTCTTATCCAGTGGATCGTGATTGATGTTGAAAACAGTTCAACTGATGGGCTGTGAAACCTGAGTGATTGGTTTATTTGATAAATGAGATATCGTTCACTTAGCGCGAGATACCGATTATGACAAGATAAATTGCCACATAGAGATGAACACTCAAATATTACTAATAATTCAACATAGTCACGTTATTTTATATTTGTAATTCTTTTCACTATCGACATCTATTTAAAAATGATTATTGCTATCGGTAGTAGTAGACGTGCAACTAACGTGGTATATTACACTTTGTACTGATTATGATCACTAATTTTATGTTAATAGCTAACAAATTAAATTAAGCTGTTTGAAAATAAAATCCAGAAACTTCGCACAAACACTGTTTTATCGTTCGTATAAAAAAAGTAATGGTTAATACAATAAACTTAGGACATTCTTTATTCACAAACATTCTTTTAATGGCACCTATATTTAGCGTTTAGCTCGTGTTAGACATCATGATTGATATAGAATACAAATCTGATATGGTTTTAAAAATATATTCCATGTTAAAACTGGATATCTAATTTATCGTTGTGTTTGAGGTGACCGGCTCACAATCAACAAACAGGTCTGCTAATGCTTGCTTAGTATGTTTCGAATTCGAGTGTACCTCAGCCTTTAGTTCATGTAATTGTCGTTGTAAAAAATCTGGTCTCAATGTAGATTATAATACATTTTATTTTTCATCTGTGAACACATTTTATGTTTAATTAGGTATATTAACAGATGTGATTTTTACTATGAAGGGATTTACAAATATTTCGCAATGCTAACATTTTCTTTTAATAATTAATTTAATTTGATTGTACTTGCTTCAACTTTAGTTTAGCCTGTTTCGGCAACCTTGTCCTAATACTATTTTAATCTGAAATTAACAGTTTCAGTTTGTGCAAACTATATTGTTTATGCCATCGTTCTAGTAGGTACTAGCTTTTATTAGCGTATTTCAACAAAATAATATTTGATTGTTCAGTTATTACTTTATGTTACCTACACAACAACAAAGAAATAGCAGAAAAAAGTTGTGCATAATTTCTTGCCTAGGCAGATATACTGTCTTATTACCTACACATGGGTTTGTACCATGTTAAACACTAATATATAATAGCTTTTCATAAAATTTTAATTTATTGAGTGAGTTTAATTTAATTATGAAAACGAAAAATTATATATATTAAGGGACACTTTAAGAGCGCATAATAAAAATTCGAAACAGTTATCTTTAATAAAGTTTATAGACCATTTCAAGGTATCATTAAATACAAATTTGAAGGTTAATTAGACTCAATTTTAACAGGTTCGATAAAAGAAGAAAATACACAATTAAATTTATAGATGAGACTATCCGGGTGAGTACTTTCGAAATTATTTATACGCGTTTACCTGATGTGTTTATATAAAAAAAATGTAATCTACAAGCTGTAAAATTTAATGCCTGAATTTATAGCATCGCACCTCATAAAGTACGTTTTAGTGTAGCTGTCAGGTCATGACCTTCATATACATTTGACAAAAATAGGCTGTAACTTTAAAAATTATTCGAAAAACTATCTCCATATATAGATATAATTAATATTTCCGCCTAAATATTTAATAATAATTGGACTCAAATCATTACGTAATTTACAGTAAACTCTATAAGGTAATTATAAAAATAACCAAAATTATCAATAAAGCAGGGGCATCAAATACGGAGATGTTGTAATTGTAAATGTTTTGCGTAAACTCATACTTTATTTTAATTATTTTGATTTGCGTGCTAAACAGATCTCTGCAAAAGTGACTAAAATACGTTATTTAAACAGAATTTCCGTCCCCTTGTGACGTCACTCCCGTCTGACGTCAACTACAGCACCGGCAGCTAGATTTAATCGGGGCAAGGTCGTGGATCTTTATTATTTGGGGTGGTGACAATATTTTGGGCGCCAGTTGTCGACATTCTGTCGGAATGTCGACGAGAAAATGAAAAAGTAAAGTTTAGACGAAGAGGGAAAGAAGAGGTAGTCGAATGACAGAAACAACACCTACTCGCTGATATGTATATAATTTTGAAACTGAATTTCCGAAATGACTTGCTTTAAATATGCAATAACAATATAATTTTGAAACTGAATTTCCGGAATGACTTACTCTAGATCGGCAATGACATGACGCTTAAGCGTGTAAACGACCCTTAAGATTTACAAAGTGGGTAAAAACAATCTGTACCTTGATTCTTAATTACCTTATGCGCTTACGCCACGAAAACTGATATTCCCAATGCCGCCACTCTTGTATGTTATAATAAATTTCTTAACTGATAATAAATACTGGGATCGAAACCATAAATAGGTAAGTGCCTTCTAAAATGCTCCTAAATGATTAACGTACCTACTAACAATTATAGATTAAAGCTACGAATTAATAACTACTACAGCAAACCCATAACTTAACAATTATAACAATTATAATAATCACATTTTGTGGACCTCTTTGCCACCATAAACCATAAATTGTACAGTAAATACCTCCAAATAGTTGTTAGGGGATGGTATCTCGGGCTAATCGAAAAAAAAAAAAGGCAGCTACCACATTCCACGGCTATTTCAAATTGACTCTCTTGACTCCAGAGTTTGGTAGGGAGTCACCAATATGACACCAATGACAGTACCAAGATATCAGACGTACCATCGGCCCATCAGAATCGGGATCTCAACGGAACCAGTCCACACAAAAGCAGGGGCGTATAGCAGCAACACTATGATGGTTAGCACTCTGGCTTTATGGTCAAAATTACAACCAAGGAGACATAAAAAAAAGGACCTAGGTGTTATTGGTCCTTTTTAATCACATAATTTTAGTGTATAATAATTGTAAGGTGGTATTATTAATAAAATTCAGCCCACAGAATTACTCGCTACCATTTTTAAATCTTTATCAGAACCCCCCTCTTTTTGTGTGTCTTTTTCCGCTGATCCTCGCGCCTTATCAATTACACGGCCAAGCGTCATGTCAGTAAAAAAGAAGCGCAAGAATTTGAAATTAGTGCGAAATAAATGTAACAATTACTACGTGATTGTTACATCCTTCAAATTAATCAATTAAATACAATTAAATAAGTCAAGTTTCTCGGCTAAATTTATTCTAAATAGTATATTATGTACCACGGAATGTAAGTGTCAATTCTGTGGTCGAGAAATTAAATTCGGGAAATCGAGGACCGCAGGGCCCGAGATTTTCTAAACATCTCGCAATTGCAAAAGATACTAACATTCCACGGCGCATACAGTATTTTTCGCCATACCTGAAGTAGCTAATTTTAAAAAATATTTGACAAATCGGTCAAGAATAATTGCGCGATTGGATCGTCGAGTAAAGCAAGTAAGCTTTTTTTTTTGTTACTGTGGACACTTAAAAAAACTTGAATATTAAAATCAACAGAAATTTGAAAATTTCTAAACCCATATTATGCGCCGTATTTTTGGAATCGTCGACAATGGATGTTGAAATGGCGGCGAATCTTGCTTGTGCTTCGGTTAATCCGAAAACAACAAAATTTTGAAGCAACGTCATCAAATTGTTGGTGAGGATTGCCAAAAATATTTTGGATAGCTTTTTACCATCTACACGAAATTCCACAAGAATCAGTAGTTTTATCTGTATAATAAAAGCGCCAACAGACTGCAGACAAATAAACGACGGACGGTAGACAAACGATTGACATATTTTTTTCTACACAGTAGGGGCGATGGAACGTCAAGAAAACGTGAAAGTAACCGTTCACCGAATGAAACCTATCCTATTACAATATTCCCTAGCTTACGCTCAGCAAATGAAATGTCAAGTCTTGAACTCAATTTAAAAGTACTACTACTTTATTACTATTAAAATGCCCTTTGGAATCTCCTCACCTCTAAATGTGTGATGATTACTTTACGTTTTATAAAAGAGATCCACTGATGGTTTTTATTTCACGAGAGAAAGTACTGTAATAGTTAGTAGTAAAGTTTATTTGACGAATGCTGCTTTCATCTTTTCTTAACGTTTCACGATTTACAGAATACGCAAATACCGATTGTCGTCTCCGTCACCTTCGTCGGATGGCGACTTTACCTCTACTAGACGTATAATATTCGGCGTTACCAAACTAATCACATGCAAAATAGTTAGGTGTTTTTTTTTTTAGATGAACGCAAAGTATTAGTAAAATTTTATCAATTTGTTTCTTTAAAAATTGGTGATATTAGTTTAAAATACCATTTAGTAAATTGTCCCTTAAATTATGTAGCACAATATGCTCATCCGCTCATATAATACTAATTCACTCCCCGTTTGAATTTTATTTAAGTGTAACAAGTTTAAACAGTCAAACTTTGTAACTTATCTTACAGATGATGTTATAAAAAACTGTTTCTTTTCTTTTATAAGATATTAAATCCTAATTTGAACATGTGGAATATTAACTAGAATTCATTTTTTCCTTCCTCCCAAAACAGACTATAACAAACGTATTGTTACGTTGAATGGGTGATTGAAATAGACTTAGATAAAATTCAGCAATTTATTTTTTAATAACTCGAATTTACACGACCAACTATTGCAGCGATTATGCACAAAATAATCTCGGACCGACTTGTCTGGATTACATTAGAAAGTTCTCGACGACCCATAGGCGTCGTACCAGGGCGGCGTATGGTTTATTTCGTAACAATCTTATTTCTAGTGTAGCTTACAACTGTCTTCATTTCATATGTGCTACGACTAGTAACAACTTTTCTTAACTCAACTTATCTCTCAGTAAAGTTTACGAATGAATAAACCTTTTTTCTTATTTCTTCATTCAAAGTGGGCATGTTGACTATTGAAAGTAAACTATAAAAAAATTGGAGTCTGAGGTTGTTGCGAAAAAAATTATAAAATTTGATTTTGCGAATTTGTTTTCTTTTATGATAACCCCTGCAAGTTAAAATAAAGATGTGTTGGTATTATTATTAATATATTATAAAGGTAATGCATGTTATGATTGTGTCTCAAGTGAAGTTTTCCATTACAAAATCACAACATTTTAGCAAGGAAACGAATATCTTAGATATGATTTAGTCGGTAAAATTTTGAGATGACATCATAACTGTGGTGGGAAGGAGGGATAAACGGATAAATTTTGAAGAACTATTTACCTTGCCTTTACAGCATTGGATTTGCAGTTTCAAAATTAAATTCTAAGACCTTGTTATATAAATTTGGATTCATGAACCACAAGTGTACAAGTATAGTATTTTAATAAAGTTTAAATAACATTTACTATTATATCTCACTAACAACATTTACTACGCAAAAATTTTCAAGTGACGTCATCACATTGTTGGTAGGGATGACCAGAGAAATTTAACAACTACAAATTTTGAGAAAAGTTGTATGAAAATAATTTTATAGATGCTTTTTATGAACGTCCACGGTAATGATTTTTCTGCCTACCGTTTCCTGCAAACGAGTCTGTTCATATTTCATGAAGTTAAAATTGACATTTCGGCAGAATTGATGCAGAGTGTATTCAAACGACAAAAAGACAGCTTTGATTTTGATCTATGGTGAGTGCTTCACGATTATGTAGAGAATGTTATCCCTAGAAGAGATGTCTTAACAAGATTTTGTTTTGAATTTGTTTGTTTTTAATTTTAACCTGACAGTTGACGTTTAGGTATTTCTAAAACCAAACAGTTAACTATGTTTTACTTTAAAAAAATAGTGTTAGTAAATATCAAGAACTGCTATATAACTGTATTATTAGTTGTATTTTGACTTTTGTTAGGCCCGGACCTTCTTGTGAATAACTCTGTATATAATGTTTTACTTAGGTCAAATGCAAATATCTGAAAAACTATTGGAATAAAAATTATTAGATCTATAGAAAACATTTAACAACACATTTAAAAATACTTAGTTAGTTATTGCTTAATCATTTTATGTGATATTATTTTTGAAATAAGTAATGATGGATGCTACTCATGCGCACTTTAAATACTGCAAATAAATTGAAATTTGTAAAATCGTTTATTAGATGGATTTTAACCAGAAGTCTAAATATAATAATGTTAAATGAAGAAAGCATAAGAAAACCTACAAATTAATCCCATTGAACGCAATACGAGTGCAATAAATCTAAGATACGGAGTAAGAGTATAATAATTCTTATCGGCATCTTGCAAACGACCATAGAGATTATCATATAGTAGCGAAGAGTGCAGTAACAAGGTAAAAAATGTAGTATAGGTAGCAGTAATAGCGTTATCTTAACGGCGAGAAATTTTTTACTAGTACACACCTAGACGCTTTACAATGTAATGAGTCAATTACGGTATCCCATCAGATAACACAATGCGGACCGGGACACTACTTTATAATTACCAGGCGCTGCTCTGATACTTGCGGAATTTGCATAAACACGATGGCTTAGATTCATTATCAGTACAAAGACCGAACACGTCTTTATTGTTACTCTAAGATGAGACATTTTTACTGGTTTTTTGGTCTGAGCATTTCTTGCATATTTGTTTACGTCTTTATTCTACCTTCATTCATGAATTATTTTTTGGCAGGTATTTTGAAAAAATCAAGTCCTAAGGTTTAATTTTTCGCCGTAACTTCTGCGCTGAATGTTCAAAATAAGATTTTATTAAAACACTGTACAATTATTATCGACAAAAAGTTGCGCCTTTCTCTACTACCGAAGTACATTTTGTCTTCTTTTTTTCAAGTTTATTCTTGTTTGATCACTAAATTAGAATTTCTTTAAAAATAGAACCACGAAGGAACTAATTACCCAGAAGTGTGATTTTATACAAAGTACCCACCTGCCAACTGCACACTCATTTATGAGCTATTGCTAGAATACTACGCTTAAGGTAAAAATTCCCCATTTGTAACAAGATGATAAAAAAAATCTTTATAGTTCACATAACGCTTTGAACAACCTAAACAAAACTGTTTTAGCGTAAGGTATTAATCTGTATTTTTGGTAGTTGTGAGTAACTTAATGAGTCAAATTTTATAAAATGTGGTTACCGGTTTTGCACCGTATATTTCTACAACTGTTTGTTCAAAGTATCTGTTATTGCAAAATAAAAATAATATGCTATGTTTGTAATGTCGTAAGCTATAAGCACGCTGTATGTCGTTCCATAAAAAAAAAACAATGAAAACATGTCTACAAAATGTGATAAAACTGTTCTCTCATAAAAGTTGCCTACAGTTGTGGGTTATGTTATCAATAAACGAAAAAGAGTGATATTTGTTACCAACAATTCGATAGGAAAATCAACAACAGTGGTTCATCATCTGAAATCGAAAAATGAAGTTTTAATAAATGATGGGTAAACACCAACCTGAGTGAAGGTATAAAAAATGGCACTACAAAAACTGTTGTACGTAACATAATAATAATAATATGTGACTTTTTCGTCTATTTTTTTTCTTACAAACAAATAAATACGACTATTTATTAGCAGATAAGTGATAAACTTAAAGAATTTAAATATTCATTAAATAAAAACTTCAGGATTGAATGGACATTAATCACAATTTTTAGGTAACAAACGAGAGTGGATAGAAAATCTTACTGCGAAATTATATGTGAAACAAACAATCATCTGGATTACCCTACAATCATAAACTTCACATACTGTGACATCAGACATCAGACATTACGTTAGAGACTCTTAAGGAAAAGTTTGAGTCGGAAGCTAAAGCTCAATTAGAAGGAAATACAAAAGACAAAGTCATACAACCCGAAAATTAAAATTTTCTGTTTTTCAAAGAATTCATACAGTGAAAACACCATTTACGCAAAGAGAATCACCCCTCGATTAATTTTATGAGAATTGTTAAGCTAATAATTTTGTATAAAAATAGGAAAACAATTTTCTTTTTCGTTCTTGTCCTTTTGAAAATTTTTGAAAGTGTATTAAAAAAATTAAATTGCACAGTGTTTAGAGAGAAATAAAATATTAATCACAGAACAGGTAGAGTGTAAAAAATGTTTCTAACAATATCAACTCTTACAGCTTTTTAAGTTGTTGTATCCGGCAACAACTTTAGTAACGTTCGTTTTGCAAATTTCTCTATAATATCGCACATAACCCTTATCCATATCAAGCTTAGCCTTAAGCAAAGTCTACTAGACCAGTTTTGTTTACGACCGTGATTACCTGAATATTTATTTATTGGTATAAAATTGTCAATGCCTTACTCTCTCCCCATTAATGTTAGAACCGTTAAACATTGTTACCGGGCCAACATTTGGAGGCCTGATTAGTGCGATCATTAGGTTAAGGAATTAGATAAGTTGTTTTATTCAAATAATATTTAAGCATGTCCGAGATCCGCGGCACCGCGGTCCGAGATCCGCGGCACTGCGGTCCGAGATCCGCGGCACTGCGGTCCGCTAATCGGAGCGCGGCTGCGACAGCAGCCGCATATAAAGATACGTAAAATTAGAGCAATAAGCAGTTGAGTCGTGGGTTTCAAGGAAGTCTGTTGTCGTCAGTGCTCGCCCCGGCGGCTAAACGGCCAGACAACCCCAATAAACCGTACCTTCTTCTTTCATCGAGGCTTTTTTTCACGAAAAACCCCGTGCTCAGTTTTTTGCCGTAGCAAACAAAGCACCCACACCGGTTCTTTTCAGAACCCCATCACCCAAGGGCACTCCGACACCCTGGAACAAAGTCGGCGTACCGACGCGGGTAAAGACCGGACGCTTCCCCGCTGGAACCGCGAGGTCGCGACGACCCGGTCCCGTAACACATTGGCGCCCAACGTGGGGCTCTTTCCTGACAAAGCTGTCAGGGGGGCTCATTCGACTACAAGGAGACCAGGCTCCGAAAAAAGAAAAACGACTTGGCCAGTACGATGCCGCCCCAAGTCCACATTGTAGACTTCTTTCCGGCCAACTTCCATGGAGGTCAGCGCCGTGAAGACGAACACAAGGCGACCGCCACTCTGAAGACGACTTCCACCAGACACCTGGTCCCGCCACTCCAGGTGGTGGAGCCGTCGCACACATTCGAGACAACGCAGCCGCTCCCGTCCAGCAGCCGCTCTGGGGGTCCAGTGGCACCCAAGACTTCCTGCGGGGCTGAAGGCCTCGTCGGACCGCCACCGCCCCAGATCTGCGACTTGCCCGGCTTGAGTGGCGATTTTTCGCTAATTTTCCAAGGCCTAATGGAACATTTCTACCAACAGATGTCAGCCGCCACCACCGCTGCAGCCCCTGCGGCCATGACCACCTCGTTCCTGCCGATGCCGATCTTCCAACCGGAGGACTTCCTTCTGACGTTCGGGGGCGAACCTGAGGAGGACCCGGAGCTCTTCATAGAGAGTTTGGAGGCCTACTTCCTCGAGGTCGGGCCGATGAGTCACCGCCACCAGGTGCTCGCGGCGCACCGTCAACTGCGAGGAGTCGCAGCCAGGCGTAACAAACATTACGCCCGCCAAGACGCCTGCATCGCGGACCTGTGGAGGCGCTTGCGAAGCGAATTCGGCACGGAGAACAACTTCCCCGAACTGGTGGCCGTATTTACGTCAAGTTTATACAACAGGCAAGAAGATATTGACGTCTACGTCACCCGGCAGCTGCAGCTATACCGCCGCCTGTTTCCCGACGGCCCAGAACAACGCCTGATTCAACAACTAATCAGGCAAATGCCAGTTTCAATCCGCGCTGCCCTTGCTGTCCGCAAGTACGACAGCGTCGAGGAATTTTGTCGGACGACTCGGAGAGTCCTCGACATCTCCGCCGACGACGGAACCGAGCCGGCAGAGAACTGGCATCCACCTAGGGGAGCTTCACCACCGAAACGGCCCCCACCACCTGGGGGACCCGTTCTCCAATTTCCACCCGACATCTACGCCGCTCCGATGCTCCTACCAGAGCACATGAGAGTGGCGAATCAGCAGCCAGAGCCAGAGGCAGAAGTAGATCGACCGGCCACGCCGTCCAGAGAACTTCACCTCCAGGCCGGTCCAACGCTTCAACCGGAGTCCGAGGCTGAGGCAGATCAGCAGGCAGTTTCACCTGCGGAACCTCGCCTCCAGCTCCAGTGCGGTGTTCCCGCCGAACCGACACCCACGACAGAGGCAGATCAGCAGGCGATTCCACCTGCGGAACCTCTCCTCCAGGTCCAGTGCGGCGTTCCCGCCGAGCCGACACCCACAACAAAGGCAGACCAGCAGGTTGTCCCACCTGCGGAACCTCTACACCAGGTCCGACCCAGTAACTATGTGACCACAGCAACGATCTCGCTCCAGGACGTGGTCAAGTCGGCGCAGATCACAGATCCGGAAGTCGCGGACATGATATGCCGACTGCGACGCATCACCAGAGAGGGGCCTGAGGCGAGAGGCGACGTCGGATTTGCGAAGAACTACGTAGTCGACGACGGCATACTATGGCGACGAGGTGACCAACGACGCCTGTACGTGCCGGACACCGCCCGTCCAGCGGTGTTTCGCGCTTTCCACGACTCCGTGGACGCCGGACATCCCGCGCCAGAAAAAACCGTCCACGTCATCGCGCGGCACTACGCCTGGCCGTCGATGGACGCCGACGTTCGGCGACTCGTTAACACGTGCCGCACATGTGCGGGCAGAACAGATGGTCCTCACAAGCAGAAGGGTCCACCACGCACCTACCTTCCAAGGAGACCAGCGCCTCGGGTCAGAGAACGACCCCAACTAGCGACACCGTCCCAGAACAGGCATCAGGATGTCGTCCAAACCCAGCGAGCGAACTGGTCAGGTGATGGACCCGGAGGAGGGGGACCCGGAGTAAACGTCACGGAGCTGGGGTGGAATAAAAAAACATTCCACTCCGATGACGCACTTTGACGGTCCCACCGCACCAAAGTCAGGCCTTCGGAAGAGGGGAGAGTGTTACCGGGCCAACATTTGGAGGCCTGATTAGTGCGATCATTAGGTTAAGGAATTAGATAAGTTGTTTTATTCAAATAATATTTAAGCATGTCCGAGATCCGCGGCACCGCGGTCCGAGATCCGCGGCACTGCGGTCCGAGATCCGCGGCACTGCGGTCCGCTAATCGGAGCGCGGCTGCGACAGCAGCCGCATATAAAGATACGTAAAATTAGAGCAATAAGCAGTTGAGTCGTGGGTTTCAAGGAAGTCTGTTGTCGTCAGTGCTCGCCCCGGCGGCTAAACGGCCAGACAACCCCAATAAACCGTACCTTCTTCTTTCATCGAGGCTTTTATTCACGAAAAACCCCGTGCTCAGTTTTTTGCCGTAGCAAACAAAGCACCCACACCGGTTCTTTTCAGAACCCCATCACCCAAGGGCACTCCGACACCCTGGAACAAAGTCGGCGTACCGACGCGGGTAAAGACCGGACGCTTCCCCGCTGGAACCGCGAGGTCGCGACGACCCGGTCCCGTAACAACATTGATGTACCCAATGTCATATATGTATGTCTTAATTTAGTAACGTTTGCTTATCTTACTGCGCACATACATCGATATCTTCACTCTCCTGTGAATGAAATGTGCACAGGTTAAACAATATGTGCAAGCAAGTTAAACATGTGGATTTGTTAAGTTTAAACTTGGTATTCAAAAATTTGTGTAAATTACAATTTCATATTTTCTAATGTTAGTTTTAGTAATTTAGTTACTTTTAACTTCCTAATGTTGCTCTAGAATATTTTGATTTGTTCTCCTATTATCTGCATTGCTCTATTCTGTTTTGTTCTATTATTATCATTATACTTATTTATCTTTTTATGTGTTTGTTGTTGTTTACTTGTGTCTGTTAGATAAATAAATTTTATTAACATTGTTAGTCATTACAAAAGTGTTTGTGTGTGTGAAAAACAGAAGCGATCCATGTTGAGGCTTCTGTTAGAGTCGAGGCATACACGTCATTAACGACGTCGCTTTTTACCAACAGGAAATCAGCAATACCAGGCAAAAATTCGGCTTTGTAGCTCATATGTGTTTTGTGACATTACGTTGACACTTTGACACTACAAATAGTAAAACGTATGGTACCATGTATCGGTTTGTGCTTTTTTTTTGTTTTTTTTTTTGCCTGGGAGGGGAAATGCTTTGGGAAGCACCGTGTTAGTTTTCTTGCTTACTACCGTAAAACACATCCATCTGCGCAGATACTAAAACTTTGTCCTCTTCACGTGGGTCCTGACTTCTGAGTGGTTACAAAGGTGCTGTGCCACTGCAGTTCGGCTGAGCTATTGACTCACCTCGGAGGTTGCCTCCGCATTATAGGCTTTAATCTTACAGTCCTCCTCTCAACATCGGTGCAAGGATCTAGGGACGGTGTGATCGGTGAGAAGTAAGACCGAGGGCGGTGGGTCGGTGGGTGCAGGGGGTGGAGCCACATGCCGATTTTGACGTCAAGCAGCACCCTGCTGGGCCGCTTGCGACTTCTTGAGCCTTCCTCGTCGAACTCGTAGTCGATGGCTTCTCGGACCAGATGCTGGGGTGTTCTTCAGCTTTCTTGAAGGTGCGAAGTGCAATTTCATACAGAAATTCCTTTAACGTCGCAATATTAGCCTTCCGAAGAATATGGTTGTGTCTAACGAACCAGGAGGCCCTGAAAACTTATCGGAGAATTTTTGTCTGGAGGACTTCCAAATGATGAAATTTGGTTTTAGAATGCTCACAGCTCCAGGCTACTGAGGCATAAGACATGGTGGGGCGAATGATTGTTCGAAAGAGACCAAGTTTGTTTTTGTTCGACGCCTTTGATTCCATTGGTCTTGGCTACAATGTAGTTAATGTGAGGAATGAAACTGAGTTTTTTGTCACTGAAGACACCCAAATATTTTGTTTTGTCCTGGCCGAACATGGGGACGTGCTCCACCGGACCGTGACGACTTTTCGTGATCTCTCTGCAACACTCCTCCAACTTGGCAGCTTGTAAGTAGGTGGTGCGCCGATTTGGAACGTACAAGGATGACGGTGTTGTCTGCATAGATCGTGAAACTGGTTTGAAGGGGTTTGGGAATATCTGCGGTGAAGATCGCATACAGTGGGGAAGAGAGCGCTGATCGCATATTTCAAGTAGGTATCTGTTAGTTCATTAAAGAAAAATATTACATTTGCTTTCCTTATTCTGAACAAATGTACAAAGACATCTCACGCTACTAGAAACATGGTGCTTATACAATAATCCAGTTGTTACAGGAATATATGCAAAATTAGAATAAAATGGATACTTTGTGATGTATGACACATGGGTATTTGAAAATGGTTGCGTAATTAGGTCAATGCATTGCAAATAGTGTCAAAAGTATCAAGCAGTTTAAAGTCAAAGGAGAACAGTATGTTGCAGTGGTACATCCATGTAGATTATTTATTCTTCTCCTTTTATAACGTATTACATGCAGCTACTATACAGAGATATTTTTTTAACTCTGAACATAGACCGTACATGGCCTATGTTCAATTTTAAAAAACACACATCAATACGTGTAATATTGGTTGCATAACTACGCTTTATTACAAAATGGTGTTGCAACTTGCAAACTGTCGTTGTGCTGTCATTAGTATCATTCAACATTCAAGCAGACTCAAGTAATCACGATTAACGAACATGTGAAATTTATTTACTAACAGAAACAAGTACGACATTTACTTTAATCTTACTCGAAGTGACCACCTTCATTTTCTAGGGGGCATATATACTGTGGCGGCATGGTGGCGGACATGCGTAATGTTGGTTGCATAGTTACCAATGATATGATATGTGTTTTTTAAAACTAAACATACAGGGTTAGTCACGAGAGAATTACTTCTGAAAATTATTTTTACGCAACCCAAAATACGAATACCATGTACCATTTGATACTAACTGAATTTAAAATGAAATGTTTAATCCATGATTGCTTTGAGTTTGGCAATCTCATTTTGACAATTGTGGAAAAGGAGGTTACGCGAGTGTCCATGGTGGTACCGCAAGAGAAAATTATTTCTAAAAATTCCTTTTACGGTATTTTATTCAAAGGTTACAACACAAACTCAAACAAGTAAGTAAATAATCTGCTAATCTACTAATCTGTTGAAAATGTTGGGCATTTTGGGGGGATGCTACAGTTTTTTTGTAAATGGATTGCCGAAGAAGTCCAGAGGTTGCGGATTTGCACTTCGAAGAGGCTCTAGGTGACGCAGAGATGGCGAATTAACACATGCACATTAGCGGCGAACAACATTGGTAGAGCACTTACGGCTTCAGTATAGCCCAGATTGATCTGACTGTATGTCGTCGATCCAATGGGGCTCTAGAGGCGAGTCAACGATGAAAAAAAATGTTAAAAATTAATTAACGTCAAAGTGACACTGTCAAAGTCAAAGCAATCATGGATTAGGCATTTCATTTTAAATTTAGATAATATCAAGTGGTACAGGGTATTAGTATTTTGGGTTGCGTAAAAATAATTTTCAGAAGTAATTCTCTCGTGACTAACCCTGTAGACATTTACGGTCTAGATTCAGAGTTAAAAAAATGTCTCGGTATATCGCTGCATGCATAGGCAAAAAGTCTTGATTATCATAAAATTAATCAACACATTTGTCTTCAGTGATGTGAATATTTGCTGGTGATGAATTGAAATAATTTATTTGTCCAACAGAGCATAGTTCCATTTACACGACAAATTATTCCTATCCTTAATATAGTCAGTAAGGTTCGGATTGTTTACATCAAAATATCCAAGAAATATGCGCATGTTTTTGTTCAAAATATGCACCATTTTATTAAAAATATGCAAAACATGCATCTAGTTGAATTCATGTACCTTTTTACACACGTAATCAAAAGCTAACGTCCGAACTAATAACTGTGACTTTATAGTAATTAGTCAAAAAGATGGCAATGTTCATAACGTGTAAGATGACACAAATGTATAGGCTCAGGCAGGTCTTTTGCTTGTGGTGCTTTCTGATTGGGCCTTGATTTTGTTGGGCTGGGAAGCACGCTGAGTCTTTTTTTTCGAGTTTTAATCTTCGAAAAAAGTTTGGGGAGTTTAATACTTTAGAAGATTTGCTCAAATCCAGACCGAGAAAAGGCCCGCGTAACGAAAATATTGAGGAAAAAACATCCGTAGGTACTGTACAAAATATAAAGACTCGGAATAACATTAGAACGTATTAAAGCAAAAAATCCCAAAAAGAAGCGAAAAGCAGCGCATACAGTTTCAAAAAAAAAGCGGGAAGTTATAAACAATTTTGGTCAGGAAAAAAAATCGTTGTGTTTTGATGGACAAAGAAACGAAGATTAAAATGGACTGCAATACACTACCCGGCCCCTAGTTTTATAATGCAGTCGTAGGGGAAGATGTCCTCGATGACATGAAAACAAAAAAAATTGAAAAGTTTGGGAAAAAAGTCTTAGTGTGGCAAGCCATTTGTTCTTGTGGGCTAAAAAGTTTTAGTTTTTTTTTTACGATTGGAATAATTGGGGGTGATGATTACAGGGCAAGAATGTATAAAAACGCGATTATCGCCTGTTTATCGCAAATATCATATCCCTCCATCGTTTTGGCCAAATTTGGCTTCGGTCCACTACGCTGGTGCCACTCAGGAGCTTCTTAATGCCAATAATGTACAGTTTTTAAAAAAGGAAGATAAACCACCCAACTGTTCTGAGCTTCGTCCAGTTGAGCGATAATGGGCAAATATGAAAGCAGTGTTAAGAAAAGATGGCCGAACAACATCATGACTTGGAGAATTTAAAAAAATGTGGCCTCCTGCTACTAAGAAAATCACAAAAAAACCTGTGCAAACAGCGATTCGCGGTATTCGCGCAATAGTTAGAAAATTTTATAGTTTCTGAATATAATTGATTAGAGAATAAGAATAATTATTTCATATAACATTGTTAAACATTTTTATAAAAAAAAAATTAGCCCAAAGTACTCGAATTAGTAGCAATTTTTCAGTGTCCGCTTTATAAAATGAACATTCCTTATTAAAAAATGTGCATTTGAGAATTTCAATACACAAATCCCTACACAGTTTTTGTATAATAGTGAACCTGTATATCATAGTTTTTAATAGATTTATTAGTAATTATTTTCTGTAATTGGGTCTGTCCTGTTGAAAATAAAACACTATTATTATTATGTATTATTATTATTATTAATTCAATCCTCGACCCTCATGTAAGCTGAATACTTCTATACTGAATTCATTGCACTATATTTTGATATGATGATTTTGATTTGATATGATTTCGATCGCTCTTCGACTTATCTTGTTGACGTAGCGTTGTTCGTTATTAATATTTTCTGTTCAAACGGGCTTAGTTATTACTTACTACTACTGCTAACTTCTTATAGCACTTTATTTATTATATTATTTCACACTTTGGCAAACCTTGTTTGATGTATTAGCTCACAATTTTTCTAATTAGCGGATATCAAATAACCTCAAAGGCCGCACTCTCAGTGTAAATTCCGATAGGAAAGTAAATCATTTTTAATAATGGTTTGTAAATCAAAGGCAATTTGGGCGGTTTGTTGGCATAGTCCGAGAGAGAACGAGAAGGTACTTCATTTTAACATATGGATTTGGATTTTTAATTCCCATTGGTTTCTCTATGTTAACTCCCCGTAATTCCGGGTGGGGCCTCCACTTTTTGCAAAGTAATAAGAGCATAACGTTTGACGAATTTTTGTCAGTTCTCTGGTCGGAATTTTGTAGTGTTCGACTTCTTATTTCTAGGCGCGTCATTTGCTTTTTGTTGGCGTTTAGTTTCAAAGTGAAATAGTTCTAATTTTCTTTTTCAAATTTATTATTATCTTTTGTTATTGCTTCTTTTTTTTGTGATTTAATAATTATTGTGTAAAATAAATAAGGGTTACCGATTTTCAAGTGAAAGTTGGATTTTTTCTTTTTACGAGTTTTGCGGCCAACCCTTTTGGGTCTTACAAAACAGCGAAAAGGTAAGTTGTTTCAATGGGTAAGGGAATTATTCCCATTTTTTTGTGATTCGCGATTAGCACTTCTCCGATAGCAGAAAATTCACGCAACCCATTTTGTTAAGACCCTTGTAATGCGCAAGCGCTTAGGTGGTGAAAACCACCCCCCTCCACAAATATTTTTGAATTTTATTCTGATACTTGTAACAGAACCGTGACGAAAACAGTCGGTATCGGTAGTGCCTCGATAGTGCTAAATAAATCCATTATTTATTATCAAACAGTGTTTGTGTTACATATGGTCCTTTGAAGTCATCACCAATTTATCTTTGAGCTTTCGAACATATTTTGTTTAATTTTAACCAAATAATATTATTTCTGATCAACTCACGCACCAGCATTGCTAGGTTGGTTACATTTGTTTAGATTACTTTATTGTTTATTGTTAGTAATTTATGTTCCAATATAGTTCCTTCTTTGTTCCTCATATTCGATTTTCCTTATGTAGGAATAATTAACTATAAGAGATGACAACAACATGTTACAAAGTTACACCAAAGTAAAAAAATCATTAATCACATTTTGAAAACGAAGACCACTGGAAACACAAACTATTTCCTGAAAAGTGCGAAAGGAACTTGTTTCAAAGTTCGTCTCGTATGTAGAGAGAGACATACGAAAAATACAAACAAATATGCATTAGGATTTGACCCTTCAAGACGGAGAATAATTGCTAATTATGAAGTCTCCCGCACTTTGACAAGAGAAACAGAATGACACGCAGCGTCAAGAAACATTTGAGAGGTTAAGCCTTTTTACAACAGAGTATACGTTGCTGTGTCAAAAAATGATTTTGACGACCACAATTTTCTTATACGCTATATAATACGGCACAGAAAATATTGTGGAAATTATTTACGAACCATCAGCTGTAGAGAGAAGAGAATTGTTTAACGTTCCAGAATTATTATTTCATGTTTAATAGCATGCAAAGTTAAAATTATATCGATCAGTTATTGGTACCGGCGTTTCCAAAACATTTCAGGCAAATGACATCGTCATATTCCCATTGCTTTTCATTGATCTATGAGAACCTGATTTGCTCATATGGCCCGAAATTTTCTGGAAACGACTGTAACTACTAGGGTCACTTACTGAATCAACAACAGTTGGGTTACTTGTAAGTGTGTTGTCAAGTAGTAAAAAATTTGTTATTAAAAAATTTATTTTTATCTTTAAAAGAGACACTTATGTGCGTCGTTAAGACAAGATATAAAAACATTAAAACTGTCTCAAGAAAACTTATGTAGTGCACTAACATGCCGCTGCAAATAATATTTCTTCTACAAGAAAAGCTTCACAGGAAAGGGCTAGGACAACTTTTAAAAGAAGAACAAAGAGACAGTGACAACAAATGAAATTCTAATATAGGGTAATTCGAGGGGACGCGACCATGGTTTACTTTTTTGACAATTTCTGTGTTACTGTGAAAGCAAATGACTTCAAATTTGAAGGAGAATGTTTTGCTACACCATAGATTTCACATATCAGTCAATAAATGCTAAAGACCTTCACAGTGAATTTTTGTTGTTTTATCGATGGATGGACATTTCTCTCCTTGAAGGGTGAGGTGAGAAGGCCATACTGTGTAGGGAGTGATGGCCATACCATTTTTTACAGACATTACGTATAAAAAAATAATTTTTATAAAACATTTATTAAAAAACACAAAAACAAAGAACATTCGTCATAAAAACTTCAAATAAAATAAACAAATTTAACAAAAAAAAAGGTGGGTACAAATCCAAGCAACTAGTAAAAATGTTAAAAAGAACGTCCAGATTATACGTTTAATTAAAAATCGCATATGTAATTTTTCGGTGTATTTTTTCCACTGCATAATTTGTGCACCCAAGTTCCGCATGAAATGCAGCGATACCAGAGATCCGATTTCCCTTGTTCTCCACAAATTATACATGTTTCATCATCAGATTCATCATTAGTACACTCGAATGAAGAATCTGAAGAATATTTTCTCTTCTTTCGGAGCGAGGAAGATGGTGTTGTTTTGTAAGATTTCTTGCCACCATTGGACGCTGTGACCTCATCTTACCGCTGGTTTTTTGACTCGTATTTTGCTTCTTTACCTGATTAATTCTACATTTTTGTATATGCTCTGGTGAAGTTAATAAGCAAGCAACACTTTTTGCTCGCTTTTTAGCTCGTTCCACAGTCAGCTTCGGTACTTCCGAGATGTTTTCTAATATTTTAAAAGGAGTTTCTTTTTCTTTTTGTTTTTCTGCATGTGATGTACTGGGTTGTCTCTCACCTTTTGTCTGGTTTAATTCCACAGCCAGCATATCGATATCTGAGAAGCTTTCCACTGCTTCATGGCAGGTGTATTTGTCTTGTTCTTCTTCTAGAGAGTGCGAGGGACCAGCTTGCGGTTCATCGATGGTTTGCTGAATAGAGTTATGGTCTTGTTTTTCAGGACTTGCTATAACTTCGTGTTTTTTCTGAATATTACTCTCGTATGATTTACGAACTCGAATCTCAGGATGCCGACGCAGAAATAGTTGAGGCCAAGGATACCCAGCTTTTCCAGTAACTTTGTTAAATCGATTTGGGATTTTGCATTGCTCAGCAAATTTAAAAGCAATGTGGCGAATGTCGTTTCTTGTTAGCAGAAATCCCATTTTCTGCACTTTTTTAATATGATTTACAATTTTTTTTCATCTGCATCCCCAAAAAGACCACTAGGTCCCAATCTACCTTTACTTGTATTATTTGTTTTTAAACGTCGTTCTAATGTTTTTCGCGGAATGTCATATTAAATAGAGGCACGTCGACCTTTATTTACAGCCTCCATTGCTTGTATTAGACCTTCTTGGGACCATAATTCACGTTTATGTAATGCCTTTCGTTTATGTATGATCGACATCTGAAAAATCAATCATAATTATGGGATAGATAGCCATGGTGAATTATCCTCAAAAAATGTTGGCCAACTCCTCTTTCTGTAGAGGAGAGATGACCATAGTCTCCACGGGCGACACATCCACATTTCATGTCGGTTTGAGGTTATATTAATCGTGAGACATTATTTGAACACTAAGGGAACAAAATAGAGCAATCAAGAATGTTATACACGATATTATTGTACCAGAAAGTGGATGCTTAAAAACTTTTGGTTGTCATATCTACGTAACACCTGTAAAATTTACACCTTCAGAAGTTTTGGCTCCAGAAACTATGCACGAACAGTAGTATCTATTAGTGGGTTGCTTGTATAGAGGCGTTGGCCATCTTTACTCTATGGCGATATTCCCTCGAATTACCCTACATTATTTTGTAATGTTACAAAAGCTCCTTGAGAAAATAATCTTGCCCGCTGCAGTCCCCCAGTTGAAGTAAAGGGTGTTTTACGGCGAGTAGCGGGGACGCTTTGATCTGGTCCACAAGGTCGTAGCCAGTGCGTCGCTAGGAGTGTTTACAGCTAGTAAAAAAATTACTTCTATGTTACCTACTATATTACTTCAAATAATAATACTCGATGCCCTTTTTAATTTTTCAACCACAGGACCACAGATTTGTGATCTTGAAATGTTATATTATGTTGATATAGTCCAAAAGAAAAATATATTCATAATCAAACTTTCGCCGCGACAGCACTGGATCTAGCGTGTGAGATACAATTCCGCGCGTTGGTTATAAGTTATAACTCAACAATTCTCACTGTAAAGGAATCGTACAATACACCAAGTCGCAGACCAAGTGATTCGCACCAATAGCTTGATTTGGTAAGATTTTAAACCTCACTTCATTTATGTGTCAAAACAGGGTGATATAAATGACAGATACACTATGTTTATTTACTTGATTGTATGGTGTTCCTCTAAATTTTTACCACATTGAATTGTGGCTAAATGCACGTCTGGATATAGCTTACAATATACGAATCTCCTAAAAATTTTAACCCAAATCACGTTTCTTTGTCCTTAAGTCTAACATACGACTTTATGTAGTATTTCACTAAATGAAAAAGTAGGAACCATTGGTGTAATAATGCATGCTGCAATGCAGACTATATATTTCTACCCCTGATATGAAAGACAACAAAAGTTTGAAAGGGGATATGCTTTCCGAGGTTTTTTGTTTATAAACCAACAATCAGCATATATTTATTAATTCGGAGATATTTTATTTATAGTTACAGTAAAAATTTGTATCAATGCAATCTTGAAATACATTTTTATTTATACTTGATAGACAATGGTACACACGACAGTTATCGAAATTATAGAATATATATTTAGAGAACAACAAAAAGTTATTCTACGCACACGTATTTGCAATCCTTAAATCAGGCTACATTTAAATAGAGGGTTTCTATTAATTATTATTATAGGGTCGAAGCAGGTCATGGAAGTGTGCCGTCTGTCACTTTATATGTGATTTACTAAATTCCCAAAGACGCACGACAAACACCATACGCATCTGTATAACTGGTTGCCTAAATGTTTCATATCTTATGTTGTTAAAAAATAAAACTAATTCAAAATACGATAAACATAAACAAATTTATTGTGGTTAAACATCACAGTAAATGTCGAAAATGTTCACCAATTTGTCCAAGGCACATGGTCACTCTCTTTTTCTTATTTTCAAAAATGTTCTGTAACATCCTTTCGTCAGTGCTTTGGATCCACTGTTCAATTTCATGTTGTAACTCTGCCAATTTATCCACTTGTCGCTGAAACACTTTGCGTTTCCCATATCAAAGTATTGAAAACCCTGTGGCGTGAAATATGGGTATGAAAAGGCGTTTACAAAAACATGTGGGTATTCCGCCGACCAATAGCCAGATAAATGAAACCACGCTTATTCACTAAAAAATGTGAGGTCCAGAACTTATCATCATTTAAAGTATTCCAAAAACAATTGCAATATTCCACGCGGCGTGGAGGATCTACTGGTAAAAGTTGTTGCACAATAGTTATTTTGTAACAATACATATGCAGTCGTTTTTTCACTACTTTGTGACATGTGCTCGCAGGAACTCCTAACTGCTGAGACTATGTTGTCAAAAAAGATTTGCGGATTCTGCTGGAGTCGTTGTTTCAAACTAGTAACAACATTCTCGGATACTGAAGGTCTTCCAGGAGATTTCCCTTTGTTGGCACCGCCAATTCAAACAAATCTATTGATTGCATTTTTAATGTGAGCCTCTAACGATGTTTCTTGAATTTGCAAATCAGGGTATTTGACCAGATATTCTTGCTTACAAACGGTTACAGAATACACACACTCTCTGTCTACAAATGTCCCATTGCGATACTAAGACATAACAATGAAAATGTCTTATTCACCAAAATAAACCATTTTCACGGTCTCCGTTTCCTAGCACAAAAACAAAATTTTCGCACGCAAACATCAAGTCTTGAGAAAGACTGCTTTGTTGTTTGGAGCTTGAATCAACTAGAATTATTGTAATTCACGCCTGAAAAATTTTAGAACAATACAAGCCATGACTTTAAATGACGGGTTACAAATAATGACAACTGAGAACCAATGAGGCATACTTTCAGCAAAGCGGGATTTTTTAAATCCATGGCCAAATACGCCCTTAGAATCATTTATATTATAAAAAACATGTATATGTGAAAGCAATTTTTGTGAAGCCTACAAACCATAGATAAAAAACATCTAGAAAAAAAAATTGGTATAAAATTGTTTCGACAGAATTTCCTTCGCACCTCAAGTACAATGAAACATATACAGCAGCATTTTCGTGCAGTATAATACTAAAAATAACAGTATTATATTCCCAAAATTTTCTGGGAAAATGAAGTGATTTAATCAATAAAATAAACTGACTCATTCACTTTTTTTGAGCCACCTGTTTAAGCAAATCTAAAAGATATGAATGCAATGATAGATCACAAGTAAAAATTCATCATATTTTGCACATTTTGGGTAGAATTTATTCCAGAAAATTTTGAGATGACGTCATCATTTTTTTGGGGAGAATACACAGACATATTTGATTAATAATTTACCGTGGTTACAATAACTTTAAAACTTCTGCAAGATTTCAAAGTATTTGTAAGGGGGAGCAGCCAAAGACCGCATGATCCTATCCGGGATAGCCATCAGTAGGGTATAACTCGATGCTTCGATTAGGCAAACACACCGCCTTTATCGTTCTGTGTCAACCCCATCTTGCATCTTGTATTAGGTCTGATTGGTGATAAGCCTGAGGACATGAAATGGGTACGAGAAAGCCAGGCGACACAAAAGGCTGCGGAATACTTGTATGCAACTCCCGACAAAATGCCTTTCAGGGAAAGTGGAAATACTTAGTTGCTGCACCAGTTTCCGATAAGGATTTACGTAAAGCCACAGAAAAATTTTTTGAAGGTCCATGCCAGGTGTGAAGTGACAGAAACGCTCCCGATTATACTGGGACCTATTCCATCGAACTGTATAAGCTTGATTGGAAGTTTCTGAGTCAGTCGTACCGGCATGAGAGGCGAGATGGCAGTGTACTTTTTAGACACAACTTTATGAGAAGGTTGTCGTGATTTCCACCACGGAATTAGTTATTCGTAGAATGAGAATTATAGGTTCTTGTTCAGTTTACCGACACTGATTTATTTTTATTACTTTAAAAAAAATCGTCGATGATTTTTATGTTATCTACACTTAAAAAATATGTGAGAAATTAGATCTTTACATTTACAAAGTTTTTATTTACTGTTTATTATTGTTATAAAAAGTAGGTATATAACTCTTTATATTTGTGTTTAAAGTTTTAGTTTTAAACAATAACTGTCTCACCAAATTAGGTAGGACCATCTTTTCAAAGTATTTTGAGGAGTAGAGGGAGCCATATGCAGTTTTTTTTAAATTGTCGATAAGTAAAAAAAAGCTTGTAATAACAAAATTATCCTGTACGTATAATAGACTAGGATCTTTTTCCTATTACTTTAGCTAAACACAATTTTATAAGCAAGTGATGTGTCACTTATATATCACTTTCACCCTAAAACATCAAAAATTGTAAGGCGCGTCAAGTTATAAATGTTAATTTCTCAATTCTTTTTAGAAGCTCTTTAAAATTACGGTGAATAAAATACTACACAAACCTCTGGGAAAGTGTCAATATTTTCTTGAGCAATAGTTCACCTGTGTCCTTCGGTTAACTACTTTTTCGCTCGAAAGTAATGAAACCGAGGAGGGTGGATTAACAACGGAGAGATAACACGCTGAAATTTGTGGTGCTGACCTTTTTAAATCTAGACACCGTTTACGACTATGCACTCAAGTTAACCACACCCCTTGGTTCGAAACTATTTCTAACCAGTGGCGGAACAATTTGATTTATCATCGGTCATCGAGATGAACCAAACTGAAGCTTGTGAAAATTAAACGTGTCTTTCCAAAATTGTTTGCTTCCATTTCATGATTTACAAAGTTTGCAACTCACCATGCTGAGTTTATAAAAAAAAATTACACATAACGTATAAAGACAGACGGTACGTGGGGGGACAAAATAACTGACATATACGTCTATGGAATACCGGTAAAACGAAAGAATTTTCTAGCCTGCTCGCACGTGCGCACAACCGAGAAACCCAGCGTAAACAATCTTTGATTTTGTCCCAATTTCATATTCCTCGATGTTGATAAAATAGATATTTTTGTATTAAAGATTAAGGGTGTGATGAAGGCGATTTTAGGCAGCGGCGGATTTATAAGCCCGAGGCCCGAAGGGCCAATGGATTATAAGAAGCCGAAGGGTCAAAATCCTCGTTCACGCCCGAAAAGCAATTGAGATTTTTTGTAAAATCGATTAAATCCACCTTAAAGCATTAAAAAAATAAATGGCACAATTCGTTTTCAAAAATAAAGTTATATAGTTGGTTGCCAATGTGCTGGAAAAAACAAAAAAAAAAAAAACATTAAAGTTAGAAACGTTATTGACGTGTTTCACTTAGAAGTTGAATTTGTGATAAAAATATGTTCGAAAAGGGAAAACAAGTATAAATAGCTATTTTAGCTGAAGAAGCAAAAGCTGTACTGTAACACTTGAGTTATTGCTACGAAAGTCAAGAAAAATGTATGAAAAAACTTTCAAAGAATTTTTGCAATGATGCACCCAGAAAAACATCGCTAACCGCCAGATTAATGAAAACGTTTTATTTGTTTGTTTCAAAAAAAGTCGCAAAAATTCTAATGAGAAGAACCTTTATGTGTCAATCCTGCTACTGACCGAAATATACAGCAAAGTCAAGTGTTGACTTTGAAAATAGATATTAATGTGAATGTAAACAAGTTATTTTGTTTATTGTTTTAGTTTTTTCAGTTTTCATTATTTATTAGGTATTAGGTAAAATAGTTATAGCAATTGTTGTTTTTTTCGGCTTTAGGGCACAAAAGGCATTATTTACTCCCTCAAATTACTTCATTTTGATACGATTTTACAAAAAAGCCATTTTTCTATAGTGTACCTACCACGAATTATTCAGTTGGACTAGCATACATGAATGTTGAAATTTAATAATTTATGTATCAGTACCTACCTACCTGCTTTGTATTTAGCCAGTTTTATATTGAGCCGAAAATGATTACTTACACAACCAACGTTTTCTAGGTATTAAATGTCTAATGGATCATACTCTGTAATAGATCTCTCGTTTGCACTAATAAATCTGTATAAAAAAAACTTAGTAACGTCGAGAGAGTGATATAAAACTATCCATATAGATGAATTAACAACTCGAGCAGTAACGGAAGCAAAGATGCACGCACAAACATCTGGTTTCTCCATAAATGTGTTTATTCACAAGTCATTTCCCATCATCTAGTTCACAAGACACGCCGCCAGATTCTTGTCATGAGTTGAGTGCAAGCGACAGAACTTAATGTCTCTACTCCATATTGGCTACAAATATTTCTCTGTTGGGAATACCTAAACTGAGGCACGTGCATTGAAAGTTTTGAGAAATAGACAGGCACAACACTAGGAAAATACTAACGTGCTCTTGACAATTCGCAAAAAAATTTCACTGCGTGTTGCGTCTGCTATTGTGATATTCATTTGTGTTAAAACTCTTACTGCTATGCTCTTTCCACTTTAAAATATTAATCTATTCCATAAAAATTGGTCTAAAGAATTTAGACAGTACTTCCCTCGCTATCGGAAACGTGACTACTGCATGCCTATTATGATTTTTTTTCACAGTACATTTCAAAGCATTCGGTTTTGTAGATCCCATTCATTAATTTTTTTGAGTCACCCGGTATATGCTAATTCAGATATGAATGGAATGATGATTGTAATTCATCTGTACAGACTCATCATATTTTGTATATTCTAGATAGGATTTATTCGGTAAACTTTTGAGCTGACGTCATCAGTTTTTTGGAGAAGATAACCAAATATATTTTGACTAAAAATTTATTATGCTCTTTATAACCTCACAACATCTGCAAGATTTCAGAACATTCGGTTCTGTAGTTCCTGATTAAATCAATAAAATACATTTACGCATTCATTAATTTGTTTGGGTCACAAGAAGAGACTCATCATATTTTGTACATTTTAGATAAGATTTATTCAGCAAAATTTTGTGGTGACGTCATAAATTTGTTAGGGGGGATGAGCAAATACATTTTGATCAAAAACTTACCATGCTTATGATAACTTTTAAACATTTTCAAGATTTCAAAGCATTCGGTTTTGTAGTTCCTGAGTAAATCAATAAAATAAATTTACGCATTCATTAATTTTTTAGAGTCACCCTGTATAACCAAATCCAAAAAATATGAAGGTAGTGATAAATCACAAGTACAGGCTCATCATATTTTGTACAGTTTAGATAGGATTTATTCGGCAAATTTTCGAGCTGACGTCATGAATTTTTTGGAGGGGATAAGCAAATATATTTTGACTAAACATTTACTATGCTTTTTATAACCTTAAAACATCTGCAAGATTTCAAAGCATTCGGTTTTGTAGTTCCTGATTAAATCAATAAAATTAATTTACCCATTCATTATTTTTGGGTCACCCTGTATATGCAAATCCAAAAAATATGAATGGAATGATAGATCACAAGAAGTGACACATCATATTTTCTACATTTTAGGTAGGATTTTTTCAGCAAAATTTTGGGGTGGCGTTGTCTATTTTTTAGGGGGGATGAGCAAATATATTTTGATCAAAAATTTACCATGCTTATGATAAATTTAAAACATTTCCACAATTTCAAAGCATTCGGTTTTATAGTTCTTGATTAAATCAATAAAATAAATATGCGAATTCATTCAATTTTTTGAGTCACCCTGTATATGGAAATTCAAAAAAATATGAATGGATTGATTAATTACAAGAAAAGACTCATCATATTTTGTACATTTTATGTAGGATTTATTCAGCAAAATTTTGGGGTGACGTCATCAATTTTTTGGAGGGGATAACTAAATATATTGTGATTAACATTTTATGATGCTTATCACAAGTGTAAACCATCTGCAAGATTTCAAAGCATTCGGTTCTGTAGATTCCAAATTAAATGTCAAAATGTTGTTTAATAATTTTGATTTTTTTCCAAAAATCTGGACGTTTCGGGTAAAATCTCAATCCAGAGTCATAAACTACATGTATAAGACTATGTTATTTAATACAATTTAAAACCCAATTACTATGTACAATTTTGAAGTGACGTCATCACATTAGTGGTGGGGATGATTAGACAAATTTTGTTTAGCGTTTTACCATCTACATGATATTCCTAATACAAATACAAAATTTGACAACAATCGGCCCAGTACTTTCGGAGATTATCTGTCTAATAAAAATCCGGGACGGTAGACAGACGGACAGACGGACAGACAGACGGAAACGGGAGACCTATTTCTTCGTCTTCTCGGAGTCATGAAAGATCGAGAAAACGTAAAAGTAGAGAGTCGGCCGACGGACTCGATTACAATACTTCCTTTGCTTACGCTCGGGAAGTAAAAAACGAAAAATTGAAAGATTGAAAATTGAAAACTGATGAAACGAAAAATTGAAAAAAGTGAAATTGAAAAAACAAACAATTTTAAATTCGAAACATTGAAAAATTGGAAAAATAAAGAAAATAAAAAATTGAAACAAAAAATTGCAAATGAAAAAATTAAAAATTGAAAACTCGAGAAACTCAAATCGAAAAATTGAATGGAAAAGTTGAAAAATTGAAAAATTTAAACTTGAAAACTTTAAAAAATAAAGGAACAAAAAAATTAAGAATTAAAGAAAAAATTCTACTCAAATAAGCTGCGGGAGTGTTATTTACGCCACTGGTTTTTACTTTTAGAGGTTATCAGAAAACAAAAAACGCTGCACTTCAGGGGCGAGGAAAGTTCTGTTGAAATACCCTTCGACCAATTTTTTATTTTGTGATAATCCCTATAAATAAAAAGTACATATATATAATACAAAGTCACACTAAAAAAAACACTCGGTAAGATTGAGATTCGAACTCACACAGAGCAGTGTACAATTTCTAAATCATCCATTTATCCCGTTGAATGACCAAACAGTTCATGGACACATGAGGTATCGATTACATAAATTGTAATTACAAGGATGCACAAACATAATTTTTGTAAAGTAGTTGTGATAAATATCAAGGAGGATTCATAAACCACCAGTACGGGAGTACATTATTTCAATAAACACATTTGATACAGTTGGAGCATTGATAAGAAGCAAAAAGAAAATAATGTTCGTATTTAGTATCTAATATCTTCAGCTTTACATCATTTTATTATCATTAAAGCTGTCGTAAGGTTAGAACCTGTCATTTCGGTGATCGAGATGCATTGAAGAAGTTTGTTGGTGATGTGGCAACTACGACGAAGGTACTAAGCGGCAATACGGCTTACGCTAGACCCGATTTTTTTATAACTGTAATGCGCGCGCTATCCTAAGATAAAAGTTTTCGACAGTCAGTGAACTATCATTTATTCTGTGACTATCATGTACATTGTTAACAAAACTGAGTGTTATATTTTATACAGAATTTTACCAATTTTAAACACAGTGCAAGGTGAGTTATTTGAATTTAGTTATTCATTTGAGAGTTAAATTGCTTTTATTTTTAATCGGAAGTAACCGTTAATAAGTTGATAACGATCAATTTGATGGTAGTTTTTGTCAAACGTTTCAAATTTAAGCTTTTCACGTTATATTGTGAGGTCTAATTGCAGTAAAAACGCTGCTTTACAAGCAGTTAAAAATTACCCAGTCAGTTAAAAAAACAAAACAAAAACTATCCTTAATATTTTTGCTCTTTCAGATGGCCCACCGCCGGCGACATCCTGAGCTCGTCCCCGCAGTTACTGACCGTGAAAATATCACTATCAAGCCAGGGAAATCTCACCCCATCAAACAGATTTCCCTAACAAAACGACCACCGTTAGACGAGCTAAGCAACAAACTTATCGATAACAAACCCAAAATCAAGAAGTCAGACCCCGCCCAAGACCAAAAAGAAGCCCCAAAGCCCGTCCAACCAGCAAAAAACGAAAACCACTCCATCGTCAAAGCCTTCTCTTCTTCCCAATTAACAACTATTCTTGAACATGACCCTAAAATCTACAATCACCCGCAAATGGCATCAGAATATCAGGACGATATTTTTAAATATCTCCACGAACTGGAACTGAAGTAGGGGAGACCTGTCCAAAACCGTATAGCTAAGCGGAAATGTATATATCTCTGTAATAATACACAATAGAATTGTCAAATCAACATTTTCATTGACCAGTCTTATTAGGTACATAATTGTAAGAACAAAAATCGAAAGATGTAACTTATCTACGAAATAAAAATATTAAAACAAAAACACTTCTAATTACGGTTTTACCCCGTGTACTGTCCAAAACCGTACACAATATACGATTTTGCGCCAACATTCTCACCAAACATTTATTGCACAAAAAATCATCAAGATCATCGGAATCGTAACCTGTACAACCTTCATGGGCCCAGCCATTACAGGAAGTACACTGTACCCAACCCTCATCCATGCGACTTTGACCATATTTTTCAAGACGGTACAGGCAAAGATCTTTACTATCTCCAGTTTTACTTTCTACTTTATCTTTATTTTTTTTCTTGGTTTCTGACAGATTCAACTTTGGTTTTTTAATTTTCGACTGCGAATTACTTAGAAGCTCGTACGGTTCTGCCCCAAGGTAACCTCAAATGAACATTTTGCTCATCACAACAAACACAAAAAAAATCGGTTAAGACAAACACTGAAAATAATAGTAGAAACACATACAATGATATCGTAAATTACGTACTTACATTGAATGCCGTTAGCAGTATACACTTGCAGTGATTATTTAGTTAATAATAATTAGATTACAGCACCCGAAAAATATTAAATTTATTTAATTTTGTAACGAGCGTGGCAGCATTAACAAGTTTTTGTCGACAAATGGCTCTCATTGGTAGATCCCATTGACAGAAGTTTGAGCGGCAAATTTAAACAACCAGCAGTTCTAAGGGCACTATACGGTTTTACCCCGGTATACGGTTTTGGACAGGTCTCCCCTACCCCATAAAACCGAATTTTCTGGAAGACCATCAGTCGACGCCTCGAATGCGTGCCATTTTAGTAAACTGGTTGGTCCAAGTCCACGAGAAATTTAAGTTATGCCTTGAATCCCTACATATATGTATTTCGCTGTTTGACAGGTACCTCCAAGACAACACTCAGGTGGGCAAAGAAAATTTGCAGCTAGTGGGAGCTTCGGCTCTATTGATTGCTTCTAAATACGAAGAGACGCACTACCCGGAAGTCGAGAATTTCGTGTATATATGTGACAACATGTATACAGCGAAAGAGATTTTTAAAATGAAAATCACTATTTTAAGGGCTTTGGAATATAATCTAGGGAAACCGCTTTCCATAAATTTTTTAAGGCAATATTATTATTATTTAGCCATCCTAACAGATAAACCATTTATAAGGATGGGAAAGAATTAAGAAAAAAAAAAAGAGAGAAAATCTAATTCAAAATTATAAACGCAAACTTTTAATTTGGCGGATACTGCTGTTGAATAGGTCAAACTGATTTCTGTATAAATTATAGTTACGACACATAGTGACAATAGGTGAAAACATATGTACGTTTATTCTTGAAAATTCAACGTAAAAATGTCAAATGCCTTTGAGAAATCGGTATAAATACAATCAACCTGGGCTTCAGTATCAAATGATTCTGCAACAAATTGAGTGAAACAACAAAGATTAGTCTCAATAGATATACCTCTGAAGAAGCCATGCTGTAATGGGGTGATATATGTTCTAATATGATGAACAATAGCATTATGTAATAATGTTTCAAATGCTTTAGAAAAGTTACACAGCAACGTTATGGGCCGATAATTTTCTATTTCGCTTTTGTTTCCTTTTTTGAAGACAGGAAAAACGTATGACTCTTTCCAAAGAGTAGGATATATTCCAGAACTAATCGAAAGATTAAAGATAATCATTAATGGAAAAGCAAGGACGCTTGCACAATCCTTTAATAGAAAAGACGGGATGCCGTCAGGCCCAGATGTCATTTTGTTTTTCATTTTTTGCAGAATGTGGAGAACCTCTTCTTCACTGAAAAATTTTCTAAAAACTGAGGTACAGTGATAGGAGAAAATTGCACCAGAGGGATCAGATGGGATAAAAGATTGCTGAAAAAAGTCAGCAAATGAATTAACGATGTTTATAAGACCGTTTATAATTTTATTATTGTACGTCATCGAATTCGGTATGAGATTTTCTTGTTTAAAGCTCCTAATATACTGCCAGAAAAGGTTCGGATCAGAAGGAATATTGCTTTCGATGTTTTGCATGTATGCAATATGGGACAGTTTGATCTCATTTTTAATCTCAGCTCTTAAATTTTTGAATTTATTATAGGATTCAACATCATTACTACGTTTATAAATAGCCCAAAGTTTCCATTTTAGCTTAAGTTTTTGAATAATGTGGCGATTAAACCATGGTGGGTACTGACGTTTTTTGAATCGTCTGCTTTTAGGAACTGACAACTCAAATATGTTGTTTAATTTGGAGTAAAAAAAGGAGCACGCAATGTCTACATCAGTACAGCTAGTAATAAAGGACCAGTCTGTGTTCAGGAGTAAGCTGTACAACTGATAAAAATCAGCTTTTCTGAAATTATAGGTTTTAAAATTGCCATTATACAAATATTTACCATGACACAACTTGAGGCAGTTTGTTTCAATTTCTAAACTCGGGTGATGGGCGTCTTCGTTAAGTAATACGTCACTAGCTTTCACAATTACACACTGCTTATCTGATAAAACTAGATCTAATAATCTATCGTAATTATTTGTAATATAATTATATTGATGATAATTAGTTAAATTTAAGAAGTAAAGAAGTGAATTAGTTTTTGAATCTTTTAATTGAGAATTTACTAAATAAGCAGAGTAACTTGGTATATTGAAGTCCCCAAGAATGATTATGTTATTACCTAGTAATGAACATAATGAGGAAAGAAGTTCAAAAAACAGTTCTACATCACCGGCACTAACTCTTGGGGCTGGAGGAACATAAACTACTACAATAACATTAAGAGTACCATGAGCCATGCAAATTTTTACAACCAATACATCAATTACTGGTAACGCACTAAAGTTTAAACTGTATAACCTCTTATCTTCTTTTTACGCCGGTGCTACTTTCGGAGAGCGGGTTCTTCTCGTGGTGTTTGCACTTACCTTGGATTCAACTTCGTTGCTAAACTCTTCCTAACCAAAAATAATAGGGCGCCACTCAGTCGTTATGGTGGAAAGGAAGGTTGGGGGGACTGAGACCACCCAACTTCACCAATGCTCTTTTTATTTATATAAAATAAATTAAATGGACTAATTACACTATAAAAAAAAACTATGACTTGAAATCAAAAAAATGTGGTGGGCAGGAGTTCGGTTGGTTGTAGCGTTTAGCAGTCCATGAACGCGGTTAATTTACCTCCAGGTTGGCGGTTCGACAGACTTACCAGGATGACAGGATGACACCTCTCCTTGACACTAACTTTTCACCCCTTTTTCGTGAACAACGACACCCCAAAACTTCCGTGTCTTTCTTTCTCGACCTTCTCTCGTCGCCGTCTCAAAACCCCAAGCCACGCTCTTCTCGAACCTTCCAGCTCCTACCCCCCTACTCTCTAAATGCGCGCGCTATTTAAATCGTGGTAACATTTTCATGTTACACTACCCCCCTCCTAAAAGAAAAAAATATATGACGTGCAACGAATATATTTTTTAACAAAAAGAAAATTCTGGAAAAACCTCTAATGAAACAAAATTGCAACACCTTATTACAAAAAAAAATGTTGTCGGGAACACTCTCGCTTTCGTCCTTATAATTGGGTAACTGCGCGTACCGAACGGTTAATAGCATAGAACGGGTATTAACTGAAAGTCATATGAATGACGCGGTAAGATGAAATGTCACAGCCGGGAAAAGTCACAAATTGGGTAGGTCGCAAATCGGGTTTCGAAAATCATTCCAACAACAATGAAAATAAAAAGGAAAGAAAGAGAAAAGAAAAAAAAACTAAACTGAAAATTGAAAGTTAACAAACCGAAACTAAAACTACTAACCTTGGGACTCGACATCGGAATCTTCGGCCGAAATAAAGGGCTTCAAGTCCTTTATGTGCCAAACACCTATATTTGCGTTGGATTCATCCACCAGCTCATAAGCAAGCTTAGACAACTTTCTCCGTACCGTACACGGAACATAACGCGGTGCTAGTTTCTGGGCGAACGCTTTGGATGCGTTGGACAGTACTTTATTCCGTTTCCACACTCGATCACCGACAAAGAATTCAACATCGCGCTTCCGTAAATTGTACGTTCTGCTGTTCCTAACATAAGCCTTATTCAAGCGCTTCATGACCCCCTGAAAAATACTTTGAAGACTCTCCAAGTCCCTAGCGTACTTCTCTCGGTCGTAAGCTGTAAGAATATCGGGATTGGTACAGACTTTCCCGTAAAATTCTCCGGTACACGGGACCACGCGTCCGAAATTTAAAAACGCTGGACTGAAACCAGTAATTTCACTAACAGCGGTTCTAATGGCATATCCGATCTTCGCTATCTCGGCATCCCAGTTTTCGTGGTTACCCTTAATATAGCATCGAATCGCCGTCCCTATCACACGGTTGTAGCGCTCCACAGGGTTTGCTTGTGGATGATACTTGGCTGTAAACCAGATTTTTTGGACTTTATACTCCTTACAAACTCTAATAAAATTCTTTCCGATAAACTGCTTACCGTTATCTACCAATATGAATTGTGGTACTCCATATACTAAAAAGACTTCGTTTTCTAAAAAATTCACAATGTTAGGACTATTAGCTTTTCTAAGAGGACACATGACGACGTATTTAGAGAACCAATCCACTATTACGAACAAGTACGTGAATCCCTTCTTCGATCTTGGAAGTGGCCCAATTAAATCGACTGAGATAATTTGCTAAGGAAACTGAACGATCTTTTCTTTCCCCATAATCCCCGGACGACTTACATTTGGAGCTTTCTGAGCGCTGCAAACTTGACAACTCAAAACGTACTTACGCACGTCTCTATGGACTTTCGGCCAATAATAATGGATCTTAAGTCTCGATAGGGTCTTAAAATAGCCTAAATGAGAAGAAGTGGGCTCATCGTGACATAATCGCAATACCTTAACGCGTTGACTTTTTGGAACGAATAATTTCCACTCTGGGACATTGCTTGTTAGATTGATTTTGTTCGGAAAATATTTAAAAATAAATTTACCCTCGACTTTCCATGATAAGTATTTCTGTGGATCGTCAAGAATGGTCTTTCGGATAGTGGCGTACGCTTCTTCAGTATCATCCACGGTCACATCTAAATAGGTATCGGTATCGACAGAGCTAATTTCGGCGGGAAGACGCGATAACGCATCCGGAACAACATTCAAACATCCTTTCCGGTGTACTAAGTCAAACGAGAACTGGTTTAGCCTAACGCTCCACCGGGCTAGTTTACCGACGGGGTCCTTCATTTTTTTCAGCCATAACAAGGAATAGTGATCAGTTATCACGGTGAAATGTACTCCTTCAACATAAGGGCGGAATTTTTCTAGCGCAAAAACCACGGCAAGGCATTCACGTTCCGTCACGCTGTAATTGCGTTCCGTTTTACTTAACGATCGACTGGCGTAAGCTACAACCTTTTCTTGGTCTTCGATGGTTTGGGTAAGCAAACCGCCCAAACCCGTATCTGAAGCATCGGTATGGATCGTAAAAGGTTCAGAGAAATTTGGACTGGCTAAAACAGGAGCTGATACGAGCGCTTCTTTAAGCTTACGGAAAGAGAGGTCAGCGTCTTCATCCCACTCGACTTTTTGACGTTTGCGCTTTCCCTTTAATAAACGATTCAACGGCGCTATCAACGACGAAAAATGCGGCACGAAGCGGCGGTACCAGGAACACATTCCTACAAATCGCTTTATTTCAGTAGACGTTTTCGGCACCGGATAATTGGCCATACTCTCAACCTTTTCGGGATTTGTACGGAGCCCTTGCTGATCCACTATAAAACCCAGATATTTTAAAGACGGGCGAAAAAATTTACACTTGTCTAGGTTAATCGAAAGATTCGCCTTCGACAGACGTCTCGCTACGTCGCGTAGTACGGACATGTGCTCGTCAAACGTTTTCGACAATATAATTAGGTCATCTAAGTATACGAAAACTTGCGGCTCTAGTTCTGGACCGAATAATTCATCCATTAGCCTTTGCAAAGCTTGAGCTGCATTAGTGAGCCCGAAAGGCATCACCGTAAAATGGAAAAGACCACGCCCTGGTACGGCGAATGCTGTTTTTGGTTTCGACGATTCTTCCAACGGTATTTGCCAAAACGCTTGTTTCAAATCTACCGAACTGATATATTTCGCGTCACCTAGCATGCTCAATATCCTATCTACTAAAGGCAAAGGATAATTATCCCGCACGGTAACCGAATTTAACTTTCGTCCATCAAAACATACTCTAAATTCCCCAGTAGGTTTTTTAACTAAAAGAATCGGAGAGGACCATGAACTATTCGAAGGCTCTATAACCTTAAGCTTCAACATTTTATCAATCTCACGATTCAATTCCGATAACATATACGGAGACCACCAAAACTGTCTCTGCTTGAAGGGAGGCGCGTTTCCGGTGTCGATTCGGTGTGGACTAACTGTAGCTCGACTCAGTTGATCGGTGTAATTCAACTTTTTAAATTCCCCAATTACTTCTTCTATTTTCTTTCGACTATCCGCATCAAAATCCGTAGATATTAACTGATCGATATCCGAATTTAACTCTGTTGATGCTTCTACTGCACCTACATGCGATATTTTTGGCTGCTTTCGACCATTATTTAAACCCGCACTTGAAATTTCATAAGAAAATGTTCGAAAGTCCAACTTTAACGCAAAAAGTCTGCAAAAATCACTCCCCAAAACTATTTTATGTATCAAATCAGGTACTACATAGAAGAAAATTTTATGACGCCTTCCTTGCAACCCAATCTCCAGTTCCACTGCGCTTGCAACACAGTGAGATTTTCCATCTGCGGTGATCACGGCCTTTAGCTTGGAAGGAACCATATTTATATGATATCGCGGTTGTTTAAGTAAATCTAAACCACCACGTCCCATAATACTGCAATTAGAACCAGTATCTAATAAACCCTCGACAAATTTACCATTTAATTGAACCGAAATAAAGGGCCTGTTATCCCCATCCCTTTTCGAAAATGTAGGAGCGACTTCCCCCTTTTTAGGACTAATACTACTCTTATAAAATTGACGCACAAAATTAACCCATTTGTTCCAATCATCCCGAGTCTGAACAAAACTTTTTACTTTAGAATAGGTAGTACCGAAACGATTGCTCCGATCAGCGTTAGCCTTGTGAAACTTTGGAAACGACGACCGGCCTAAAAATCGTGTTTCCGTTACTCGTTTCCCGAACGACATTTTGGACAAGATACTACAGTCACGTTCCGCAGACCACATTTGTAACAAAATTTCACGCGCTTGGCCACACAATTGCGGTAGCTATGATTTGGTTGTCGGCAATTCCAACAGATCAATAGGGTCTTCCGCGGATCTTCCTTGCCTTGTTTTACTTCACCCTCACCGAAAGGTTGTACATCTGCCCTCGACGGGACCACAAAATTAGAAATTTTCTCGTTACTGGATTTTTCCTTAAACGTATCCCGAACAGGTAGTGTTTGTACACCAGCCAACTCGGCTTCCAACAAACACGACTGTCGACACGGAACCTTAGATCTTTGTCTCAAACTAAGCATCTGCTCGATTTTCTTACCGATCCTAATTAATTCATCTAACGTTTTTGCCTCCGCGATCTCTAAATGATTCAAATATGCTAAGCCCAAATTTTTTTGGATTACTTTGACTTTAGTGATTTCTAACGGAGCACGCGAAAGGCGCGAGAAAAGTGTTTCCATCACTGCTACGTAAATTGATATGGACTCGCCCTTGCTCTGCATTCTATTTTTAATATCATCCCATAAAATATCGTCACAATCACTAGGAAGAAATTCTTGCTTGATCGCGTTCACTAACGAATCCCAATCTACGTATTTATGTCTAACAGCTCGATACCATAATAACGCTTTTCCGCTAAACAAATCAACTGCTGAGTTATACAAATCATCCTTAGTGGCATGTCGGGCCTGACACAACTCGTCAACACGTTCAAGAAATTGATTAACCCCTACACCTTGGGCTTCACCGCTAAACGAAATCCCCCACTTGTAAATTGGTACTAATTTAGTATTGACAACTAGTGGAAGCGAAGGAACTACTGACGGAAAAATAACGGGAGCAACCGGAGAAGACACTTGCGGCGATGCGGTGGTCTCTACCTTATCATACAATTCGGCCTCGAGTAGCGCACACGTTGCATGAGATTCGTTACGGAACTCCACCATTTCTTTAGCGTCGTGTTCGGAAAGATTGTCAGGAATTTTAATTCTAAGAACCCGAAGAGTCGCATGAGCAATTCGCGTTCGCAACCGTTTAAATAAAGCATCTTGAGGAGAACCTTCAAATTCCGGCATCAACTGTTTAATACTATCAATCGTACTATTAATTGATTCTACTTCCTGCTCGTAATCAAACTGCGGGTCTTTATACGCCAAAATTAGTTCTAGTGGTCGACCGATGTCTTTATCAACCGAACGCTGCAACAACCTCCGTTTATCATCACTACCACGCTTGGTTACAATTCCCCTTATACGCAACTCATAATCGAGCTCACCTGCTAGTAAATACCTTGCCTTAAAAGTGTCTTCCATATTAATATCACCAATGTGAAATGGTTATAAGACATCCAAAGCCAAGACATACAAATTCGAGATGTACAAAGTCAGGATAACAAAGTCAGGATGACAAAGTCAGGATGACAAAGTCTAAAATGCAGAGTAATTAGAATTATGTTCGCACGATATCATCAACAAAATGTCTGTCACCACCTATTTCATTACTTGGGCTGCTAATTGCCACACCACCGTACCATACCTCAACAAACTCCTATGACCTTATAGAATTCCACAAGTAACGAAGTCGAACCAAGTCGTAAATCCACCTACCACTGTCAATACCGCATCTGGCCCCACGCTACGGCGCCATTTTTTGTATAACCTCTTATCTTCTTTTTACGCCGGTGCTACTTTCGGAGAGCGGGTTCTTCTCGTGGTGTTTGCACTTACCTTGGATTCAACTTCGTTGCTAAACTCTTCCTAACCAAAAATAATAGGGCGCCACTCAGTCGTTATGGTGGAAAGGAGGGTTGGGGGGACTGAGACCACCCAACTTCACCAATGCTCTTTTTATTTATATAAAATAAATTAAATGGACTAATTACACTATAAAAAAAAACTATGACTTGAAATCAAAAAAATGTGGTGGGCAGGAGTTCGGTTGGTTGTAGCGTTTAGCAGTCCATGAACGCGGTTAATTTACCTCCAGGTTGGCGGTTCGACAGACTTACCAGGATGACAGGATGACACCTCTCCTTGACACTAACTTTTCACCCCTTTTTCGTGAACAACGACACCCCAAAACTTCCGTGTCTTTCTTTCTCGACCTTCTCTCGTCGCCGTCTCAAAACCCCAAGCCACGCTCTTCTCGAACCTTCCAGCTCCTACCCCCCTACTCTCTAAATGCGCGCGCTATTTAAATCGTGGTAACATTTTCATGTTACAAACTGTCAAGTTTATATTTGTGAGATCTTAAATTTGAATCTACAGCAAGAAGAACACCTCCTCCTCTTTCACAATCAAGAGAAGAATATTTGCGGTCACTTCTATAAATAACATAATTAGGACCGGAGATTTCAGAATTTTGAACAGTCTCACTCAAGAATGTCTCAGTAAAAGCAACTACATCATAGTGACAACTAGCAAGTGAATTGTATACGTCAGTTAATTTGGTGTTAAGGCCTCTAACATTTTGATAGTAAATAAAGAGTACTTTGGAATTTTTTATGCAGATATTGCCAGAATTATCTGACAAAAATTGATTAGATGAACTTGAACGAGGCAAGGAAGTTACCCTGGAATCATCACGTGATTGCTATATTGGCAGTCCAAATAAATCTTGTTTTATTTTTTGGAGGACTTGCTGGTGTGCCCCGCATTTGCTATAATCCCAGGCCGCGTGGTTAACATTAATTTCACTGTTTTTATTTTTAATGTTTAGATTATTACAATTTACATAAGTAAATGAATCTGTATCTGAATTGCAATCCTTAAGACCGTGATTACCACCACAACGAGGACAAGAAACCGTATTTTTACAATATTTCTGAGAGTGGCCAAAGGTATTACAATTATAACATCTTGTGATATCTATGGCGTCATAAATAGAACAACCGTTTAAACCAATAAGGCAATGACCTAAACTTAACGCTTTTTTATATGTTATTAAGTCAACTTCAAAAACTGCTTGAAAGACCGTATTATTTTTTTTTATTGGACTGAATTTAAGTAAATTACAAGTGGAGCTCTCATCAAATATGGATTCGTTTTGTTTTTTCATATAGGAAGATACATCTTTTGATTCTATATAATCAGGGATACCGGCGATTCGAATCCTAGGTCCTACTGATTTGACCTCTCGAATTTCATAAGATGCAGATAGTTTATCTTGGGCAATTTGTTTAAAATTGCAGGAATTATCACATTTTAATAACAAACCGCCATCTTTCAAATTCTTAACTTTTCCAATGTTGACGTCTTTAAGAGGATCAACACTTTTCATAACATCAAATTTTGTTTTATTAGTAGACTGTTTATCGTCTTTTGGCTTTACTATTATCGTCTTCTGGGAATTCTTCGTAACTACATTCCGGTAAGAAGTTTTTGCATTCTGTGCATCTATATCAGCAAAATTGGTTTGTTCACAAGGTAAGATGTTATTTAATTTACCGATTTCATTGCGTAGGTTCAAGTTTTCAGTAGATAAGTCCTGAATTGTCATTTTTAGTTCAGAAATGGCGTCTATTAATGGCTTTATATGTTTGGCTACAATGGTATCAATCATTTTCATAGTCTCAGGTGTCAATTTAGGATCACTGGTATTAGTTTCTGGATTGACCACATTAGGATTATCGGCAGAAACCAGAGAAACTGAACAAAATGCACAGAACCAATTATTAAGTTTACCTAGTTCTTTCAACCTATTGTAAGAATCCTCATCAATCGTCACACAGTCGCAATGAAAATGTAATTTGCATGCTTTACATGATAAATGATTGTCAGCCCGAGTGATAGTACGGTTGCACTTAGTACATTTGATTGCCATCGCTCAAATTCAATAAACTAACAAACGTAGTGCTGATAAATCACACTATCCCCCCTACAGGGTCAGATAGCGATAGGAGTGTATTCGAAAAAACTGTTAATAAAAATCAAGGTAATATGAAGAAAATTAGTAAAATAAAGATTTTCGAGTATAGGTCACTCACCGACCCCACCTAAGGGGGTGTCGACGTACTATGCTAAGTATCACTCAGTTCACCAATTTCCTTAAAAAACTTTAGCAGAAATCTCAGGAAATAACGGAATTAAATGTAGCACCGTCACCGCACAAGTTAACGACACTTATCACACAAATATTGTAGACTAGGGGCCGTCAAACTCGAACCGTATAATCTTTCCAAGTACTTAATAGAACTGGCCCTTTTGGACCACAATATGTCACATATTAGACCTTCATTACAAGCTGCAGCTGCTTGTTGCTTATCAATCGCTATTTCTAGCAACGCAAGTTGTCCATCTAAAGTATGGTCTGGACGCCTCGCAAAATATTCTAATTGTAAATATTGCGACTTCAAACATGTAGTTGTTAAATTTGCCAAGCTGCTCATAGCTGCACAATCCTCACACCATCAGTCCATTCAGGAAAAATATGCGGATGATAAATACAGTAAGATTAGTTCGAATCCGAAATTGAAAGGGTTTTTAGTTAAAAAACTCGCCGAGACTGCGCTCAAAGTGTGACCCTTTTTTTATTACTATAATTACTATCATATATGTAGATATTATTATACTTTTACCACATTTGATAATGTTGTCTACATCGTTGATGTTTTTATAAAATATTTTATTATGACTTCTATAACACAAATACATTTTTTTGCCAAAATGTTTTGAAATTTTTCATTCTATACTGGTCTGTGCGAAAAACGGGACACATAATATTTTTTTGAATACAGTGCTTTGCAATTTTTTTTTGCTTAACTTTGATATTGTTTCTTGACCAGCATACTTATTAACTGAGACGTCTGGGAACTGATCCCCGTAGACAAATAAACCAAAGATTTTTTTGTCATCACACTGGTATTGAGAAATCGCCACAGAACTACTGTGGAAGCCAAAAATCAATGTCTCCATGAGCAAACGTACTGTGCGAAGAAAGGTTGAGAAAGCGGAAGTTAAATCTTGAAGACCCACCATTGATCCAAAGAGCTTCTCAGTGAGACTACAGTTCAATCGGAATGATCAAAATTGTTACCAGGATGACTAGCGGCGTGTAATGTTTTCCGACGAGCTGAGGTGTGGGGTCATGTTGTGAAATTTCCTGCTGTGTGATTGTTGAATTTTTATCATTTTATATTAAAGTAATTTAAATTTTGTGTACACATTTTCAGGCTTTTTCCTAAAAAAATAAGGGCGACCCGTTTTTCATGCCGGTCAGTGTACAGTATAAAGTAAAGGATTGTCCACAAAATATTCTGTTATAGTTTATAACTATAAAGATGAAACTGTGTTATTGTTTGCAATTGTCAGATTCTGATGACTCATCATGTTGAACTTAAAATAATCCATCTCTAACAACCCTTCAACACTAGGTAAAAGCTCAGGTGTTTATTTATGTTTATACATCGAAAGAATGTCACGTAGAAACTAGTTTGATTTGAATGAGTTTGGCTTCTCAAAACACAGGACTAAAATTAATTAAACCACACTCGAACAAAATGTTCTGAATATTATACTTAATTTAATTTTCTTTCCATAGTTTGGTTTCAAATAGTTGTAACAGAACTTGATCATTATTAATTTTGATAATTCCAGTACAACAAAGCCACCAAATATTGGTTTGTATGTTATATATTATATATTATTATTGTATATTTTGCCTGTTTTTCTTAATATGCATAGTCATCTTTTCACAACAAGAAACTTACGACATGGTTAAAATGGTACATTTTTGCAAGAAAATGTGAACTTTGCAATTATGGGGCGGAGCCTAAATGCAAAATCGATATTTCCTTATACAAATTTTCCATTTTAAATATGTTTTAGGTTTCATGTTGTGAGAAGAAGTTTTCACATATTAAAACAAAAAAACAAAATGTAAGCCCGCCCACCCGTCCTATCTCAATTGTGATGATTTTTTTATTCGCCGTGAACCAAGGGGGGGCGGAGCTTAACTGCAAAAGACCTATTTCTTTACAAGAAATTAAAAACATGTTTTTGAGTATCGTGTTGTTCAAAGAATACCATGTATATTAAGAAATAAAAACACCAAAATGTAAACGCCGTCCACCAACGCCATCTCAATTGTGATAATTTGTAATATATATACTCAAAAACATGTTTTGTGGTAGCTCAGCGGTTTATTGATAATAAGCAAACAATACAAAGCAAAATATGGGTATGGGTTATCGAAGTGGTGGCAATTCTCGTCGGGGATGGTGGCGGCTCCTGGGACTCAGAGCGTCGTAGGGGATGACGGCAGCGATGTATGTAGCACAGGACACCTGGACGGTGCGACCCTGGAGATGACGACGTCGGCGATACGGCACAGGGGACCTAGAGAGTGCGACCCTGGAGATGACGACGTCGGCGATACGGCACAGGGGACCTAGAGAGTGCGACCCTGGAGATGACGACGTCGGCGATACGGCACAGGGGACCTAGAGAGTGCGACCCTGGAGATGACGACGCCGGCGATGCGGCACAGGGGACCTAGAGAGTGCGACCCTGGAGATGACGTCGTTGAAGCGGCGCAGGGGGACCGTAAAACAGTGCAGCCCTGGTGATGATCTCGAAGCGGCGCAGGGGACCGTAAAACAGTGCAGCCCTGGTGAAGATCTCGAAGCAGCGCAGGGGACCGTAAACAGTGCAGCCCTGGTGATAATCTCGAAGCGGCGCAGGGGACCGTAACACAGTGCAGCCCTGGTGATCACCAGAAGGGGACCGAGACAGTGCAGCCCTTAAGGTGGAGATGGTGGAGTTCCATCTGCCTGGAAAGCGTCCGAGTTGCCCTTTTATAGGCAGGGTTGAGATGCGTGGGAGTACCTGCACAATGAAGTAACTTCAGGTGGGGTGCGTTCCAGTGGGGGTGAGCTTGGTGGGGTTGATATCGGCGCTGCCGAGGACAGCGCCCTCGAAAGGGTACTAGCGGAGCGCTTTGAAAGCTCCGCTACAGTTTTTAATTTCTCGTTGACAAATAAGGATTTTGCAGCAACCTTAAAACATCTGCAAGATTTCAAAGCATTCGGTTTTGTAGTTCCTGATTAAATCAATAAAATAAATTTACGCATTCATTAATTTTTTTGAGTCACCCTGTATATGCAAATCGAAAAAATTTAAATGGAATGATAAATCACAAGAAGAGACTCACCATATTTTGTACATTTTAGATAGGATTTATTCAGCAAAATTTTGTGGTGACGTCATAAATTTTTTAGGGGGGACGACCAAATACGTTTTGATCAAAAATTTACCATGCTTATGATAATTTTAAAATATCTTCAAGATTTCGAAGCATTCGGTTTTGTAGTTCCTGAGTAAATCAGTAAAATAAATTTACGCTTTCATTTATTTTCTTGAATCACCCTGTATATGCAAATCCAAAAAATATGAATGTAGTGATAGATCACAAGTACAGACTGATCATATTTTGTACATTTTAGATATGATTTATTCGGCAAATTTTCGAGCTGACGTCATCAAATTTTTGGAGGGGATAAGCAAATATATTTTGACTAAACATTTATTATGCTCTTTATAACCTTAAAACATCTGCAAGATGTCAAAGCATTCCGTTTTGTAGTTCCTGATTAAATTGTAACGGCATAAAAATAGGATACCGTTTTATTAAACATTCCATCACAGTTTACACTTATTATATTTATGCCAGAATAGCGTCCCTCGCAAACCTTTTATGTTGTTCACCATTTGAGGTTACTGTAAACAAAACACGTCATCATCTTTTGGCAACCCTGTCGCCTTGTCATCTGAAATAGGGATTTTTGACTCGAACTGAACAACAGCGCCACCGGAATTGACACCATCTTGTCGAAAATAAACTTAATTCGAATTGGTTCCTAAAAAGGCGGGAAGGCTTCTGCTGATGACGGATCATTTTTTTTTAGGCAAAAAAAAAAAAATATCTTCATCCGTTAGATTTTTGCTAACCTTCTTGTGTGGTTGTGCGAATTCTGTTCCCGGAATTTTTAGCTTTGAGAGACCTAAAAGTTTAGATTGGTGAAATTGCTTGGAGTAATTGTCGCTAAGGTCTTACTCAAACAACTTATTGTGTCGGATTTTGGAAAAAACCGGAGGAAAAGGTGCTTGCAAAGCACGCAACGTTTGTTAGATTTTTTTTTGAACGCCACCACACCCTCAATATCTAAAGCAGCCTCGCCCATCCAGAGGTAAAATGATTAAATATTCTCACAGTTTCAACTTTTCTCGTCGATGAACCAATTTGTGGCCCATTGTCAATTTCCTGGCGAACTTTCTAGAACTTCGTTGTTTTAGGCTTTTATTATTGGAGTGTACTACTCACCCGGAGTTTTCCACCAAGTTCCCTTCGTTTGGTGCTTCATTGCCTGGACGCTAAAGGAAAATTCAGCAGCTCCTGGAGCCACGATTTTCGGGGTCTTGCTGTGATTGCTCGATTATGACTTAAATCCGGATTCCCGAATCCTTTTTGAGGAGAACCCTTCCATCTAGCTGAAGGTGACGTGGAGGACACCGGAACGATAAGTACCCGGAATACCATCCTACCTACGATCGTGCGAGCGTATATTACGATAATACCATAACATCGTTGTAACTTGTAACAGTTTAATTTTGGCATTTTTTTTTGTGTGCCATTGTCGATTTTATTCACCTTTTTTTTGATTTAGGTTTTCTTGTGTAACTTACCTAATTATTGTAGTCCTGCAGTTGGGGCTTCACCTCACTGTGGTATAACTTGTGCACCGGTTGTTATTTTGGGAGCGCTATTTTGTTGGTTGGTTGCGTTATCGCTTATTTCCATATCACGTTACCGATAAGACGCCGTTCGACTCAGCTGATACGCTCTGCGTTTGATATAAGGTACGTTCACGAACATCGGTTGACGATAAAGTGCGCGAAATATAATAACAACTTGGTCTTATTTATTTGTTTATACATTTAGTTGATATTGACTTACGTGTCACTCATTGTGTGACAATCTCACAACGTAACAATTTCACCCTTGTACAACTTTCACTGTTTTTTTGGTCTTCGATAAGCTTTATCGATTTTTGGATCTTCTTGGATTATATTTTAGAAACACTATCTGTCATTATCATCATTTAACTAGACTTTTTTGTCTGTTTACCGTACAATATAGACTGCAGATATAAATTTGTTCCTTTTTTTCCCTCATTGCGGGTTGCTAGCTGCTCTTTTCGAGTTTGGGGAGGCAAAACAGGATTAGACGATTGCGATAGGGGCGTTATAACGAACTCGTGGCGCCCTAATAATTTTTCTCTTTTTTTGAAACCCACCCACACGACTAGCTGGCTGGCCGCCACCTATCGCAACGCCTGTTTAAGCAGTTTGACGTCACAAAATCAATAAAATATATTTACGCATTCATTAATTTTTTTGAGTCACTCTGTATATGCAAATCCAAAAAATATGAATGGAGTGATAAATGACAAGTACAGGCTCATCATATTTTGTACATTTTAGATATGATTTATTCGGCAAACTTTCGAGCTGACGTCATCAAGTTTTTGGAGGGGATAAGCAAATATATTTTGACTAAACATATATTATGCTCTTTATGACCTTAAAACATCTGCAAGATTTCAGAGCATTCGGTTTTGTAGTTCCTGATTAAATCAATAAAATATATTTACGCATTCATTAATTTTTTTGAGTCACCCTGTATATGCAAATCCAAAAAATATGAATGGAGTTATAGATCACAAGTACAGACTCATCATATTTTGTACATTTTAGATATGATTTATTCCACAAACTTTTGAGCTGACGTCATCAAGTTTTTGGAGGGGATAAGCAAATATTTTTTGACTAAAGATTTATGATGCTCTTTATAGCCTTAAAACATCTGCAACATTTCAAAGCATTCTGGTTAGCAGATTAAAAATTAAATTTCAAAATGTTGTTTTATAATTTTGATTTTTTTTTCCAAAAATCTAGACGTTTCGGGTGAAAAGTCGATTCAGAGTTGTAAACTACATGTGTAGGACTATGTTATTTTATACAATTGAAAACCCATTTACTATGTACAATTTTGAAGTGAAGTCATCGCATTAGTGGTGGGGATGACTAGACAAATTTTGGTTAGCGTTTTACCATCTACATGATATTCTTAATATAAGTACAAAATTTCACAACAATCGGTCGAGTACTTTCGGAGATTATCTGTCTAATAAAAATCCGGGACGGCAGACGGACAGACGGACAGACGGACGGACAGACGGACAGACGGACAGACGGACAGACAGACGGAAATGGGAGACCTATTTCTTCGTCTTCTAGGGGTCATGAAAGATCGAGAAAACGTAAAAGTAGAGAGTCGGCCGACAGACTCGATTACAACACTTCCTTTGCTTACGCTCGGGAAGTAAAAAGAAAAGATTTTTCAGTCTTGAATAACTATGCTACAGTAAAATGTTTATTTTTTAAATTTAATACCCCAATGCCTTCTTTTGCACCTGTGGAACGGGTGTTTAGTAGCGGAAACCAAATTCTGACACCAAGAAGAAATAATTTAGGTGACAATACGTTCGAACTGTTGTTAATTTTAAAAAATTGGTCTAAAGAGTTTAGACAGTACTTCCCTCGCTGTCGGAAACTTGACGACTGCATGCCTATTGTGTTTTTTTTTCTCATTACATTTTTGTAGTGGGAATTTAAAAAAAAATTGCGATGACGTCATCAACATTTTTGCAAGGACACGTATATCAGTTGGGATAGATGTAGTGTAATACTAAGAATAAAATTATTATATTCTCAAATTTTCGGGAAAATGAATTGGGTCGTTTGAATATTGATTTGTAATAATCAATAAAATAACGAAACAATTTACTCACGTATACCTACGTATCAGAGGCAACTGAAAATCGTGTATGTATAAACATTGTTAATTTAAGATGACAGGCGTAACAGCATACGTGAGAGCCAAACACAGAAACTGTAAACAAAACGACCGTCGGTTTTATTGCTTCGACTTCCGCTTATTATATAAAACATTGGGTTTTATTTTAATTCTTGACGGTGAAATTCACAATTGGTTGATTATAAACATGTCTATTTCACATTCGCGGAATCAAGTGAATGGATAAAACAAATGCAGGTCTGTAATGTTAAAGTCGATGTAAATAAGCGTGCTACCCTTATGTTTCAACCGAGTTTTTCCTTTAACAAATTTTGTGTCTACCAAATTGGGTTGGTTGGGGTGTAATACTAATAATAAGTGTTGCCTTTAATTTAATCAATAAAATAAATTGACTTCATTAATTTTTTTGAACCACCTCTTAAGAAAATCTAAAAAATATGAATGGAATGATAAATCACAAGTACAAACTCATCGTATTTTTTGCATTTTAGATAGGATTTATTCAGCAAAATTTAAGGGTGACGTCATCAATTTTTTTAGGAGGGATGAACAAATACATTTTGAACAAAAGTTTACCATGCTTATAATAACTTTAAAATATTCCCAAGATTTCAAAGCATTCGGTTTTGTAATTCCTGATTAAATCGATAAAATAAATTCACGCCTTCATTAATTTTTTTGAGTCACCCTGCATATGCAAATCCAAAAATATGAATGGAATGATAAATCACAAGTACAGACTCATCATATTTTGTACATTTTAGATACGATTTATTCGGAAAACTTTTGAGCTGACGTCATCAGTTTTTTGTAGAAGATAACCAAATATATTTTGACTAAAAATTTATTATGCTCTTTATAACCTTAAAACATCTGCAAGATTTCAGAGAATTCGGTTTTGTAGTTCCTGATTAAATCAATAAAATATATTTACGCATTCATTAATTTTTTTGAGTCACTCTGTATATGCAAATCCAAAAAATATGAATGGAGTGATAAATGACAAGTACAGGCTCATCATATTTTGTACATTTTAGATATGATTTATTCGGCAAACTTTCGAGCTGACGTCATCAAGTTTTTGGAGGGGATAAGCAAATATATTTTGACAAAACATTTATTATGCTCTTTATGACCTTAAAACATCTGCAAGATTTCAGAGCATTCGGTTTTGTAGTTCCTGATTAAATCAATAAAATATATTTACGCATTCATTAATTTTTTTGAGTCACCCTGTATATGCAAATCCAAAAAATATGAATGGAGTGATAGTTCACAAGTACAGACTCATCATATTTTGTACATTTTAGATATGATTTATTCCACAAACTTTTGAGCTGACGTCATCAAGTTTTTGGAGGGGATAAGCAAATATTTTTTGACTAAAGATTTATGATGCTCTTTATAGCCTTAAAACATCTGCAACATTTCAAAGCATTCTGGTTAGCAGATTAAAAATTAAATTTCAAAATGTTGTTTTATAATTTTGATTTTTTTTCCAAAAATCTGGACGTTTCGGGTGAAAAGTCGATTCAGAGTTGTAAACTACATGTGTAGGACTATGTTATTTTATACAATTGAAAACCCATTTACTATGTACAATTTTGAAGTGACGTCATCGCTTTAGTGGTGGGGATGATTCGACAAATTTTGGTTAGCGTTTTACCATCTACATGATATTCTTAATATAAGTACAAAATTTCACAACAATCGGTCGAGTACTTTCGGAGATTATCTGTCTAATAAAAATCCGTGACAACAGACGGACAGACGGACAGACGGACAGACGGACGGACAGACGGACAGACGGACAGACGGACAGACGGACAGACAGACGGAAATGGGAGACCTATTTCTTCGTCTTCTAGGGGTCATGAAAGATCGAGAAAACGTAAAAGTAGAGAGTCGGCCGACGGACTCGATTACAATACTTCCTTTGCTTACGCTCGGGAAGTAAAAATTCATTAAACAATACATAAAAAAATACATAAACATGTTTTCAGTTATTTTATTCGCCAAAGCTTCAAAAAGTATCTGTTTTTTTGTATCTAGTATCTAGATACATTTCGAAAAAATCGAAAACAATCTGTATCTAGATACTTTTATCTTCCATATATCTATATCTGTATCTAGATATTTTTAAAAGTATCTGTCCTCAACACTGTTAATTACCATCAGTTACTTGTGTTTTATCTGTCAGTTGTCCAAAAGGAAGCAGAGGTGATGAAATAATAATAGTGCCATGAATAACCACTTTATGTACCGTCATAGGTATACATGCGTCCATAATCTTTTTGGTAATATCTTTTTGGTATATGCGTTGAATTCCTATAATTCCTATTAATCAAAATTTCCGATATTCCATTAATGTCTGTTGAAGTTTTGAGATCATCAAAAAATCTTCTTGCAGTGTTCCCATCAGTAGAAGATAATTCCTTCCTGCAGGGCATATTGAACACAAATCGGTCTGAAAAACACATTTATTAGCCTAAAATAAAAGACATAGATTTACATAAAATTTCTGTATATTATAACTATGTATGTATTGCAAACGACTTTATATGTGTGCTTAACAGATAAAGCAACCTCACCTATTTTGTCAAATATTTTGAAAAGAGATCAAAAGGGATTTTTCAAATTTTGAGAGTTTTTGTCTTCAAGCTTTACAGATATATTCCCTCTTTATATAAGCTGTTCATTATTGACCAAGAACCACGTGATCAAAAATGTATGCAACCAAACATACATAAGATTAAAATAAAGCATTTTATAATAATTGTTTTTATTAAAGTTCTTACAGTAAATGTTGACAATGGTTTCCTTCGTTAACAATACACATATTAACTCGTCTTTTCATATTGTGAAATATTCGATATAGAGTCTACAGTACATGACTGCAACGAATAAGACTATGTTCCGTCTGTGTTACGGGTTCCACTTCCAAAGTGAGCCATCAGAATGAAAGCATTCTACGGGTGTGGAAACCATCAACAGATTTTCCCGAAAATATCAAAGTAAATTTACTTCATTTTATATAGATAAATTAATTGGTTATGTACCATACAGTTTGTTAAAATCAAATAGTTAATTCGGAAAAGAACTGATTTGTATGTAAGTAATAGGTATTTATTTTACACGAAGATAAAAAGGAAATTTACCCACGAATGAAAAGTTTGCCTAACGAGCGAGCGTAGCGAGTGAGTTGGGTAAATTTCATGAGGGTAAATTTTTGTTTACCTTCGAGTGGAATACAAAATTTTATTTTGTTTTTAAATATTGTCGTTATATTTATAATCATATAAGCAGCCCCAGGGCCGCCGTAAGCGGGGGTGCAAGACGTGCACCGCACGCGGGCGCTGCCAAAGGGGGGCGGCAAATTGGCAGGCAAAGTAGCACTTTTCAAAATTCCCAAAATAATATAAAAAAATGTACAACTCGAAAAAAGGGTTTATTGAGACTTTGGGAGAAAGCAAAAAAAAGAAATATTGTTTAGGTCATCCAGTCATCGATAAATCAATAAACATATGTTTTTTATAGTGCATAGTGAACAAACTTGTAGATCGGTAAAGCATAAAGGAATAAGTTTCCAGAATTGCGGGTGTTGTTTGTCGGAACGTCAAGGGGGATGTTAGCAATAAATTAAATTATTTTCGTAATTCACAGAAAGGTGTTAAAGAACATTGCTCCAAAAATTAGTTGGTGTCCGAGCTGGCAAATGCAACATAGTTGTTATTTGCACTTGTAGTTTGGACGGTAAATTTATTTCATTTATACGTATCACATTTGCAAAATCTTTGATGATTTGCTGGAAATATCCGAAAATACTTCTTCATGGCAGTTATTTGTTCAACGATAATTTGATTTGATAAGTATTCTGAATCAAATCAACCTCTTAACTAAAATGATGCAGAATCCTAACATCAACATCAAAGTATATATCAATTTACTTAAAGATGTAATAGGTTACTTTACCAAATATCGTTCAGATGAAAGTTTTGCTAAAATTATAACTGAAGCAGACAAACTTGCCTATGAAATTAATGTTGAACCATTTTTTCCGCCAATCCAAACCATGCGTCCAAGAAGAAAACCGAAACATTTTGATCACGAGCAGAAATACGAAGTCGTAGATCCAAAAATTAATTTTAAAATATTTTTTTTTACCGAATTCTGAACCAAACTTTGTCTTCTTTAAATAATAGATTTGAGGAACTAAACACATAATGATAATGTATTTGGGTTTTTCAATAATGTGTTTAAGTCCTCAGAAGAAGACATGTTAAAAAACTGTAAAGATTTACATTTAAAACTTGCAGTTGATTCCCCTGGTGAGGTCGACATTGCCGTATTTAATAAGATTAAAGCTTTAAAACTGCACTCTTCAGCTGTACCGTTAGAAGATCCCCATCAAATTTTACGTATTGGTTTGAAAACAATTTAATATCAACTTTTCCGATACATCAATAGCATTAAGAACTTTGCTTACACCACTAGTTTCGGTTGCATCTGGCCAGCGATCCTTTTCAAAATTGAAAATAATAAAAAATTATCTCAGATCAACCATGAGTCAAGGCAGGCTAAGTAACTTATCTATTGTTGCAATTGAACATGAATTGTTAGACAGTTTGGACATAAAAAAATAGTTGCAGAATTTCCCAGTATGAAATCTAGAAACATTCATTTGGTTTAGTAACAAAATATTTAATTATATTATTTGTATGCTTTAGGTGTTTTCGTTTCTTTTTTTTTGTATTCAGTCATATTATATGGATACATAATGTATTTATGTTTTTTATTAGCAAAAATTTGTGTTCGATAAAGGTATTTGTTTGTTTATTTTATACGAAATAAATTTTAATTTTAACTGCTTTTAATACAATTTTTACTTAAAAAAATCTTATATTGAAGAGGGGCGCTAAATTCAAACTTGCACTCGGGCGCCAAAAGTTCTAGCGGCGGCCCTGAGCAGCCCATTTTACTGTAACGGGAGAACACAAATTTTACTTTGCGCATATGTGTTGTTATAGTTATAAAATGACAGATGTTATAATAACTTAGGTTATATGATCGATTTGATATATATTGGCATCATCCACGAATTTAGGCCAGTTGTTAATCTTAACCGTGTTATTAGAGGTTTTTTCTTTAGGCATTACGATGTTTAAGAATATTTCACAAGTGAACACCACGACTCAATTTTAACTGAACGTCAGAAATATGGCAAGTGATATTAGCGGAAGTGCATTTACACAAGAACTAATAAAAATGTGTTACAAACTTATTTGTAAGATCAAGTATTACAATCGAAAGCAAAGGCGCAAGACGTCTTTCAAAGAGCTACTTACGCACTTTATTGGTGTTGTTTCCTGGAAAGGTCTGCTTTCGGCTCACCTATTGTGTGGATGTTTGTGAAATTACCGCAAAGCAGCAAGTTTAGGACGTTTTAGGTCACATATTCTCATTTTAGGCAATTTGGCAATTATCAGTTAAGCTCAAATAACGTTATTTTTTGCGAAACACATTTATATCTAATAAGTAATAAGTTTCATGAAAAACCTAAAGTCCGGGCCCTAATTATTAGTATTGCACTGCATCTATTCGAATTGATTATACATGACCTCGATAAAACGTTGATGACGTCATGACAAAATTTTGTTACTTGAAATTTCGCATAGCATGTTGCTTTACATACACTTTACAAATTGCAAAATTAATTTTTTTAAATTTTCACTCCACTTTATAGGCGGGGGAAAGTCTGTCGAAATGACTTTCAGGTTAGTTACATGTTATATGTATTCCTGTTTCGTTTTTAACCTGACATTTACACATATGTGCTGTATGCCCTTCACATGAACGTACGTTTCTAAACTACCAGTCTACCTAGATTAAAAATTTAAAGAAACGCACGTTATTATAGCGGGTGTTAAATTGAAAAATCATTCAGAGTAGACGTTGGAATATCTTTTATCAAAAACCGCATGTCTGTTCTTATAACATAAAACATATAACAAGTGGCGATAGACATGCCTTTTGTGTCAAATGGAATCCCAGTACCTACTCTGAGTGATTTTTCAAACGAACTCCCGTTACTATAGTTTCAAAGGCAAATACGCAAACAGATAAAAATATTTCCCAAAAAAAATATTACTACTCTTATTACTGAGTGCGAATTTTTCTATATACATACATATATTTACTTTCATCACGTGCAGTTTTACAGATGGGGATTAAAAAATAAAATAATGATATAAAGGCTAATTCTCAAAAAAAAAAATTATAACTACTACTGCCTATTCTATACTAGGCATATTCTTCTCACCGAAATTGACAGAATTAAAAAAAAATATCAGTTAAATAAACTACAGTAGAGCGACGCTACCGAGCTACCGTGTTTTGTTTTTTACTTACGAATTACTCAGCGAATATTTTTTTATCTCATTCAACTGAAGTCATTTAATTCACTAATATCCAATTAAAATAACATCACGTTTCGTAAATCGATTTGCAAGCAAGAATATTTACCAAACAAATCCGGGAAGAGTTCTGGAATTCCACACGCCTATTTAAATATCAATGAATATACGTGATGTCGGCAAGTGGATGCACCGATACCTCATTAATTAAATAAAACATGTCTAAGGTAAATCCAATAGGGAATTAAGTATTTGTCAACAACTGAGATTATGTGACAAAAACAACCATTGCCAATGAAACCGAGTCTAAGCCAAATACGGAAAAACACTGAATACCGACATCTCTGCTTAGACAGTGGATTAACCGGGTTCAGGTAATAAAACGCACGCGGCATCAAATGAAATCGCGCATTTTCTACAATCATATAGGTAAATCTCAGTTAAGAAGTATGTAAACTTACAAAGATTTTTATGTCATAATAAAATAAATTCAACATTTTTATAGCAAAGTTCACAATAAAAAATATTAAGACTTCTGACCCACGGTAATAGGCAGTTATCGCACGATGTACGCTAATAAATAATGCAATTATTTCAAACGTCATTTGTCACCTTTTACTTTTTATTCATATTTAACAAAGCAAGATGGCCATATACTGGTGCAATGTTATTTTTATTAGGTATACAAGGACTCCCGGTCAACCTGATATTTTTAAAATCTCTGATAAATCCGAACCTGTAGAAAATTTCCCTCCAATTTACTCATTTTCCTTCTTTCTACTCGCAGGCAAACAAAAGGCAATTTGTTTAAAGTTTATTCATTAACTATTTGAAATTTATTTTCTCTTACCTATGTTTTTAAAAAAGTGAAGGATGTGTGAAAGTAAATAAATAATTACGGAAGCGCAGAATGGTCAAGGGGAAATTTTATTTGAACTCGACATGTCGAGTTTAAAGTCAACGTGTCGAGTTTTTTTCAATCCAAACCATTAGCAACAACTTAGAATATATGCTTGGTTTGATTTTGAAGTTACACTTGTGTTTAAATTTAATCCCTCATTACGTCAATCGTATGTTTGTATCTATGTATACTAGTCCAAAAGGTATAAGGTAATATGACCATCATAAAAGTAGTTGACCGCAAATAAATACCCCCTTTGTGTAGTTCGCACTAAGCTTACCGGTTGGCAATAAATCGTCTTCTAAACATTTCTTGCTCACATTTAACAGGGCCGACTTTCAAAGCGAGTGGTTATTTCGGAATCCTCAGCGGCTGTAGGGGTAGTAAAGAAATAGTGGAGTGGTGGATTTACATATTTAGTGAAAGCCGCCCCTGAACGAAATCACAACAGCCGGTCGAGCTGCAGTGGACACGTTATTTACGACCATAAAACCTTTTCTATTGTAAACAACTTAACTTCGACACAATGGAATGATTTTATGATGGCTATATAACCTTATAGCTTCTGGTCTACTATACAAGAGGATATACCTATTTGTATATTTGGTGTATCCTTTTCTTTAAGAAACTATTTATTTTATACTAAGCAGTACTGGTGTAGGGTTTTTCCTAGCATAAGCCTTTAGAGATTAATTAAAATTAAATGCATGACAATTTTATAATACTTATGTGTACGATATAATTTTCCTTTCACAGCACACACAAAAAGACCACTTGTATGCCCATTTGATTTTCTCAGTGGTGTCAATTTTATTTCTACTTCTACCTGAGTATTTCCCTGAAAATCGCATACGTGTTATGTAAATAAAATTGAACACACATTTCTTTTCTTTAAGTCGAACAAGTATATTTTAAAATTATAATTATGCAATAAATAATTTTCAGTGTGCACAAGTTTAGATACAACATAATACTTTCAGAATTTATAAATTTTCCACCGCCGAATTTTTTTTTTGTTCACCGCTATGATGCAAGAGTAGTTATTTTTATAACAAGTACCCAAAAAGAATCATTACGTAAAAGTGCTGTTTTCCGAATGAGGCACAAACGAATGCGGAAATCTGCACGTGTTAACGTAAGCTTTTTCGGTACATTGGTATAAACAATGTTTTTCTAACAACTGGAAAAATATCTTTAAAATAATAAAGAATAAAATTTCTCTAAATTGATAGATCGCATCAACTTACTATCTGATGTCATTTATGCGTTCTTGAGATATTTTGTTGAGTATTTCCTTTAAAAAAATTGATCCAATCAATTCATTTATATTTTTGCATGAGGGCCAATAAAAATGGAATTTCAGCAATTTTGCACTTGAATTATAATAAAAAAATCTTTGCCTCCTAACTCGCTCTTGTACACAGGAAGACAACTGACGGCCCCTGTATTTTTTATGTTACACTGCGGATCTTTTGCGACAGTGTTCCTTAGAGTCTTGATTACGCTTTCCTTATATTCTGTACCATCACGTCGTCTCATTCGCGAAATCTTTTAATATGTCAAAGCGGGTTCCAATGCAGTTGTATTTCTTTGAAAAACGTATCCTCTTGCGATATAAAAATGTTCAACTTGCTTCCATACAGATGCTTTTGATTTTTTAGTGTTAGCTGGAGTCACTATTTACTTCCACATCGATTTTACTCGAGCAGCTTTCGCCAAACTGGCCAGTACTTTTCTCTGTTTACGTTTTCATGCAAAAATTTGTGTAGATACAGATCCATAAAATAATAGATTTTCTATGTTTTGACATTGGAATGGCACTTTCCAGCACGCAAAATCATGCAGTAAGAGACTCTCTTCAATTCAATTTTTGGTAACATTTTGTTTAAGGAATTGGTACGACAGCGGACAGCCTTTCTTCGCCGCTAGATGACACTTTACACAGTTATCGGCTGTTCATCTCTTCTTTCATTTGACGTTTAACAACCAAAATAAATATGTATAATAATAGTATTTAACATTAGTAAAAGGGTTTTTACTGGCGGACATAAGGATATGACTGGCGAGCCGCAGGCCAGCCAGTCACCTTCTGGAGCCAGTAAAAACCCGTTACCTTGCGTGTATTGTTTAATATTTGATTTGTTTCTCACTTGTAAATAACTATTATAAATTATTAAAAACTCTAGAAGGTCCAATATTTGAAGAAACATCGTATGAACTTTGGACGTATTGCCTTGGAAACGCACGTCAGCATGGCACTTGTCATAGCATTTACTGTGTTGTCTAGTTCTGTCATTTAGATTTTTCGATGTATCGAAATGAGTGTGGCGCAAGCTATATTACTGAGGAAGCAGCAATTGTGAGTGAAAATTTACCTGAATCAATTTTGGCTGTCATTTCAACTTGTAATAGTTTAAAAATGTTTAAAATACATGGCTGTATGAGCACGAGCAGGGCTGTAAAAATTTTACTCGTTAACCAGTAACATTTTTGACAGGCTATAGCCAGTTATGTGACATTTTCATGTTGAATACAGTGACTTGGTAAATTGATATTTACAAGTGAGGAACAAATAAACTATTTTTAATAATTAGGCATAACACAACTACTAACTGCAACAGTAACGGTAAATACACTTAATATTTTTAGTCGTCTCGACTTTGCAACCCTGTATTAGTAATAGTGCAATAATTGTTATCCACATTAATGGAAATTTTAGATCCCTCCCCAGCTTGAATAGAAATTCCAGCGAGATTTTGACTGTTGAGAATATGAAGATTCTCCTTATCATTAGTGAACGGACCAGCGGTGGGTTTTCTAAGGAGATTTTGACTGCTGAGGAGATGAGAATTTTCCTTATCATTAGTGGACGGAGCAGCTTTGGTTTCTGGATCGGATAAAAGTGCTGCCACTTCAAGTCTTCTTGGTAGCTTCTACATACCCTTCCGCGACAGCCGAACTTTTCCACCCCCCGTGTCGCTTGAGGGTAATTAGGTCGCCTCCAACATTTGCCAACTGTGAGGCGGATGACCGCTGAAACAGTGCCCAGAAAACTGTTCAGGATTTTCTAAATTCAAATATGTAGCAATAACCCTCGGCATTTCTCCAATTTTGTTTAAACCAATTGGTTGTACTGTACCACGTCCACTTTTATAATAAATGAACAATCTTCGGTGGTTTATATGTGCTGGTCTTAGATTAATGTAGTTGGTGATTAAATTTATCCAAATCGGATTTGTTATGGCAAATAACCTTGGGTTATTTGTTTTCGTTTTTGCTGCAGAGACAAAAATTGGATCAGTTTTAATGTCTATATCGTCAATTTTCATCTCTGTTATTTCTTGGCGCCTTTATGCCCCACAATAACCCACCCACAATAACCCATTATTAGTGTACCTGAAAATTCTGTTGATCTGACGCATGTTTAGAGGGTTAATTAACTCACCTTTATGGTAAGATAATCGAAATTAGGTGCCTCAGTGATGACTGATGAATCTGTAGATTTCTTGGTGTTCCAATATTTTGGACTTTTTCGGTATGTATTCCTTAGAATATTTTTTAGCAGCGCTTGATGTTTATGAAATTTAGAGATGCCAACATTTTTTTCAAGATTTAGCATTAGGCGTAGAATGGAGTAAATTTTCCACAAAGTGGAACTTTTGTAATTCTTATTTAAAATTTCGAAATACGCCAATAAAACATTTTCAGATATAATTACTACATTTTTCTCTTGGCAAAAAACATGAATTTACCATACTCCTTTTGATAAACAATTTTTGATTTGACTGGCACCAAATCGTCACCACTGTCCAGAACCGCATTCTTATAAGAACTGAAAAAACCACAGCGGAACGCGAAAGACGGGAAAGAAGACCCGCGACCCTGGACAGTGGTTCGCCGGCGCTCGTTCTAATAGGACCTCGATGCAAGTTAAATTAAGTGAAAATGACTAATTACTGATATTTAAAATAATTCTTTACTCCAAAATGTTTAAATATCCAGTCAAAATTGTTTCAAATTGATTGTTTCTGAAAAAATACTTTTGACTTTTTACTTCTCCTTTCGTTGTCAATTTTTGGTTGCTATGTTTTTAAAAAACGTGAATTAATTGAATCTGATAGCACCTCTTACAGTGGCGCGAATAAAGCTTGCATAAAGGGTAAATTTACTTTGCAACTTTTGATAATACAACAGGAGTTTCTTCATTCCTTATGCTCTCGGGAACCCCTCCATTTTTTTTGTCGGTGCATTTTGGAAACACCCTGTATATACAACAATACATGTGACCGTAATGGACTCCTCTGATGGTCGGTGCAAGGATCTGAAAGAGCAGAAAGGGCGCTAGGCGCTCGTATTAGATATATATATATCTAATACGAGCGCCTAGCGCCCTTTCTGCTCTTAGCGACTTACTTGCCTTCGGAGGTGGTCGCTCGGTGGGATCACACGCCGATTGTATCGTCAAGCAGCGCTCTGCGGGGGGGTTGGGGTTTTCTTCAGCTTTCTTGAAGGTGCGGAGTACAATTTCGTTTAGAAATTACTTTAACTTCGAAATGTTGGCCTTCCGAAGAATATGGTTGTATCTGACGAACCAGGAGGCCCTGAAAGCTTATCGGAGAATTTTTGTCTGGAGGACTTCCAAACGATGAAATTTGGTTTTAGAAGGCTCACAGCTCCAGGCTACTGAGGCATAAGATACGGTATTGATTGTTCGATAAAAAAGTTTGTTCTTGATCGACATATTGCTGCATCTGCCGATTAGTGGCCCCAGGACGCCTTTGATTCCGTTCGTCTTAGTTACAATATAGTCAATCTGAGAAATAAAGCTGAACTTTTTGTTAATGACACTTTGATATTTTGCTTCGTCCGGCCAGATCTGGACCAACATCGAAACGCGCTCTACCGGGCCTTGACGAAATTTCGTGATGAAGAGCGCAGAGCTTTTATCGAGATTGACTGTAATGCGCCAGCATCTGCACCACTTCTCCGACGCATCAACGGCCTCCTGTAAGTAGATGATCGCACTGTGCGCCGATATGGAGCGTACAAGGATGGCGGTGTCGTCTACGTAGATCACAACACTAGTTCGAGGGGCTTTGGGAATATTTGCGATGAAGGCCGCATACAGCAGGGAAGACAGTGCTAATCCCTGAGCGACTTCGGCGTTTATTGAATGGTCTGCTGATGAGTGTGGTCTATGTGGGCACGAAACGTGCGGTAATCCAAAAATGAGTCTATGAATGCACCATCACCAACGGCAGCAAGGTGGAACTTGTAAATAAGTCCCTGACGACAGACACTGTCAAAATCTTGAGAAACACTGTGCGTGTGAATTGCTTCCATTCAGTTGACTTTGCTGCGAATTGTACGACCCGAATAAGTTGGTCGAGAGGTTGAAATCCGCACTGCTCATCGGGAAGGATTTCAGCGATCTTTGCCACTGAGGGTAGAAAACTACTGATAAAACGATGATTTAGGGGAAAATATTGACTTTTTCCGGGTTTCGAAATGAAGATGATGTTGGCCTGTTTCCATTTATCTGGAAAGAAACGAAATTTGAACATGGCATTAATGATACCCACCAAGGCGATGATGGCTGCGTCGGAAAAGTTTTTTAGTGCTTTGTTCTAGATCCGATAACAACCTGAGGTCTTCTCCGCTTAAGACTTTGAAGAAGGAAACGCCTTCTTGTTTCTCTTTTAACGGTGAAGTTCTCTTTTCTCCTCTTGGTGGTTGCCTAGTGAGGGGGCGTTCAAATCAAACTAATCTCTACGTGACATTCTTCCGATGTATAAACATAAACACTTCAAGTTATTACTGAGAGGCCATCTTTACTTATTTAGTGTAAGCTAGGGAAGTATAGCAATCGAGTGCATCATGCGACTTGGTACTGTTATATTTTCTCGATGTTTTATGACTCCTAGACAAGGCTCAGCCTCTCCTAGATAAATTATTGCCTCCCCTAGACCTAGACAAGTTACAATTAACCAATTGTTAATTCCAACATCAAAAATCAGAATAAAATGCAATGTTTTATTTAATAAACGGAAGTCGAAGCAATAAAAAAGTCTGGACCATCGCATTGTGATCCAGTTATTGCAATTCGTAGAAAATGTCGTTTAGTTTCTCTGTTTCAAACTCACGTGTACAGCCTCGACAAGCCTTATCGCTATTTTCTTAAATTGTGAGTACTTATAAATGCTTTTATTAAATTGTTTTGGTATTTTTAATTGATTAAATCTAGATTCAAGAACGACGCATTTTATTATTGCGAAAATTTGGGAATACAGTACTGTTATTATTAGTATAACAATGGATCTATCCAAATTGATATACGTGTTGATACCGTCAACACAAAATTCTGTAATGGAAAAACTCACTCGAAACAAACGTGCAGCATGCTTCTTCACCTTTACTTGACATTACATATTTATATATCTTTATTTTAACTTATAAGAATTATCACAAAAAGAATTTACAAAATTTAAGGCTAGTTTATGCATTATTATAACTGAGATTAAGTTAATCGCGCATTTAAGGAGGTCTTTAGCGATATTTGATTGGCGTAGAGTCGGTCACGTGGTATTTTAGCTCCGTGTTAAAAATTTAGTAAGAATCAAATATTTAATTGAGCTTGAGCAAACCGGATCTAAATTTTATAATTTTTCAGAACAGCTGGATTTGATGTACTGTACTTTATGGGTAAGGGAAGTTCCGTCGAAATAATCTTCGACCACTTTTTTTGATAGTAGAGTTTTGTTAGGAGTTTAGCACTGAACACAAACACAAAAAAGGTTTTCATTTTATAGACCAGTGTAATTTGCGGTTAGAGCGACAACTCGAATAGTGACACATACAGATAGTCTATGGTTTATACATGATAGTAATGCATGACAGAAGTGACAGAACGGGTTTGACACTGACATACGATGGATTTGGGCATCGAGTAGTACCTAGAAGTGTTTTATTTCTCATAGCTAGTTATTAAACTTCAAATATTTGATCTTATGAAAAATTGAAAAATTAGCAAATAATTATTTACTAAAGAATACCCTGTAACTTGCACATAGTTCCTACATGCTTCGTGTATTAAAACAACATTGTCTAGTCAGGAAATATCAAATATGAAGTTAGTACCACCCTAAATAAAAGTCGTTAATAAATAAGTCATGTTCAAAGTTACCACATAACTACACTAATTTTAGACCATTACTTTTATCATAACGTCATCATGGGATTTTCAATATACTTATTTTCAGAACGTCCGTTGTAAACAGTCTTACTAGTGTTATAAAATTTTAAATATAACCTGTCCACATTTTTTCTAAAAACAGTCGTCTTCTTTGTAGCATTTTGGTGAAATGTTTGGTCACGTATTATTTAAAAATCAGTATCTTTATTATTTATGGAAATTTCGTAACGCATTCTCCACTGTTTTCAGCTTACAGAACTCTGTACGTTACCCGAAAAATATTGTCGATTTCTTGGCGGAAATAAGATATACTGAAAAGAATGTTGCATCGAAGAAGCTTCTTTTGTTCTATCTTATTTTCAACAAAAGAAATCTACAATATTTTCAATGCAATGTGTAGAGCTTTATAAGCTGAAAATAGTAGTGAAAACCATGTTCCGAAATTTTCCTAAATAATTGCGATATTGAATAATATAAATACTTACGTGATGAAAAATTTCACCAAAACTTTAAAAAGAATGATGATGGCAAACTGTTTAAAAAAATGCATCTGTGTTATATAAAGTAATTTGTGGACAATTTATGTTTCAAACTTCATAGCAATAACATAGCATACCTAGTTAATAACGGAGATATTACATTCTGAAAATGTAATGAAAAAAGTAAGAACCCGCCTTAAGTACGGAAGTTTGACTAGGCCCATGTAGCTGCGACTTTTGGGCACGATAAAATAGTTTTTATTCTACACCAAGTTATGTTCTTGCTTCAAGAGGGTTGGGAAAGGGCAACATTGACTGCCTAGCCAAGAAAATTTAGTTTGTTTCTCTAGCTAGGAATATGAATGAACTTCCATGGACACGTTTTAAATAAATTTGCAAAATTCTTTAAAAAAAAACTGAAATATCAAACCTGACTAAAGGTGTTTCTTTTAGGAACTATATAAGAAAAAATCCAGTATGAAATATTAGTACGAACAAATAATTAATCTAATTAACCTAATTTTTACAGCATTTTTTTTAACAATACTTTTTTTTTTTTTTGTTGAATATTTTTAATTTTATGGTGTAGGACAGAAAATATTGAATACACCATGGCGGGAAGGTGGTTTTCGCCTACGGTTCGCTTGATCATGTTTTCTTTCCACCCGAAAAACCCTTACATTGGCATACAATATATAATTTTTTGATCACGTAGCATTGCGAATGTTTTGGGAATGAATTTTATACAATTACACTTTAATAATAAAGTTCATTAACAGCAGCTCTCTCTTGTCATTCTGCGCTTTTTAAATAAATTGCAAACTATAACTTTGTAACAAATTCCAAAAATATTACATTTTTTAGCGTCGATACGAAATAATTAAATGTAATTAATTAAATGAATTACATTTTTCACAATTATAAAAAATATATATAAATAATTTTTAAAGTTTCACAGTTTGTTTTATTTATTTAAACGGGCTGATGATATAATGGAGGAAGTGAGAGATCAAAGAGGTGATTTTGCGTCGAAATACTCGAGTCTAATACAATGTGGTTTTTTTATGACGGAAATAAGTTTGGAGTTTTAATCTCCAAAATGCTGGTAATCAAGGAATTGAGTAACGGTATAAAACGCGATTGGATATCCATATAGGCCTGTAACTCCCTTCTCAATTGAGACAGTGAGATTTTCTTTAGACCGGGAAATCGGGCAATAAAATACACATAGGTCGGTGTTTGTTGATACCCGAAATATTACATTCCCTAGATAGATCATACTATTTTCGATACGTTATCCCCTACCTGTTAAAATAACCTACTGTACAATTGGTTGCCTATACTAATCATTAACAATTTTCTAAAGAAATGGAAATCCCAATGTTGACGTTTGGCAACAATTATGAACACCTAAAATATTAGGCGGGTTTTTCAAAACTTAAGAACCGCGGAAAATTTCAATAAAATACTACCCACCTATCGATGCTGATAAATACATTCAGTTTCGATCTTCCTAGTTTAAAAATAAATGTATACGCTGTAAGAAAGTAATATGAATGATACCGAAAAAATTACATGATTTTGAAGGATTGCAGAATGGAACCGAAACATATAGCTGAAAATTTTTACTAAAAATTTTACTCAATAAATCTAAAATATGCACAAAATTAAAAGTCTATAATTGCAGTTTATCAGTGATTCATATTTTTTAGAACTGGTTATACAAGGTGACAAAAAAATTAATTAATGAGGTGACATGTTTTATTGTCCATCCCTGTTTGCCGAAAATTTAAGGTTAAAGTACTGTTATTAATAGTATCACACTGCACCTATTCAAATGTCTATGAATCTCTGCTAAAATGTTGACCACGACATCAAAAAATTTTTACAAGAAAAACCTCACTAATAATATGCAAACGATGCTTCTTTCCCTAGACTTTAACAATCCACAAATACATTTTAGCTCATCATGAAAAGAAATAAAATTCTCGAAGTTAAATTTTATATCTTTTCGAACCTGTATTTGTTTAACTGTAATTTAGGGACTAGGGAAGTTCTGTTGAAATAACCTTCAACCAATTTGTTTTGCAATTTTTGCAGTGAATACTCACTCATTTACGTCTGAGTACGTACTTTATTTCCGAAATTTTATAACAGAAAATTTTGCCCGAAAATTTTATTTATTTATCCAAAATTTACAATAGTAAATGTCATTTAAATTTTATAAAATAACATAGTCATGTGGTTTATGAATCCATGTTGAGTTTTTACTTTTACCCCAGATATTCAAATTTTTGGAAACAAAATCCCAATTGTATGACATTTTGCAATTTTACTTTGAAACTGCAAAACGGGATGCTCTGTAATCTTGCCAATGTTTGGAGGTTGTCGTAGGCATAATAAATCCGTAATCAATCAATTTATCAATTTTGCCAAACAAATTCTAAACCAAATGTGCAAAATATTGTAGGTCTGTACTTGTGGTGTATCAATGCATTAATGTTTTTTATAATTACTTATAAGTACAGGGTAATTATTCAAAAATTAACGAAGATTTCATCATAAAATTTTGTCATGGAAAAACTCACTTGAAACACACGCCTTACATGCTTCTTTACCTGTAGTTTCACAGTCCACGCATATCGTTAATTTGACTTATAGGGGCTATAAAAAAAATTCGCAAATATAAGTTTTATAATTTTTCTAAGAATCTGTATTTGTTCGCCTGCAACTCATGGGCGAGGAAAGTTCTGTCTAAGTAATTTTAGACCAATTTTTTTCTTGAACAAATCAAGAACGATCCATTCTATTTTCCAAACAATTTGGAAATACAGCGCTACATGTAATTCAGTCCATCGGGAGACTTTCTAGTTTCGTGTTTTATGGATGTGTCATTACCTGTACAATATGAAAACATAGATCTGCCGTCTCCGTCTCTCTGTTTGTCTGTTTATTAATCTGTCTGGATTTATATCGATTTTTGTTAAACAGAAAATCCCCGAAACTACCAGACCGAATGTTGTCAAATTTTACATGTGTGCAATCAATATCGTGTAGATGGTAAAACGCTAACCAAACTTTGTCTAATCGTCGCAAATGAGTTTTAAAGTTTTTAACATATTTATACATGTGTAGTTTATGAATCCGTGTTGAATTTTTACCCGAGACGTCCAGATTTTTGGGAAAAAAATTTTGATCACAATATATCTGGTTATCCCCCAGAAATTTGATCACATCAAATTTTTTTGAAAATATCTAAAATGTGCAAAATATCATGAATCTGTACTTGTGAATTGTGATTTATCATTGCATTCATTTTTTTAAAACTGCTTATACAGGAAGACTAAAAAAATTAATGGATGAGTCAATTTATTTTAATTATAAATCAGGAACGGCTCACTCCATTTTCCCGAAACCTTGGGAAAATAACACTGTTATTATTAGCATTACAGTGCACCTATCCAAATTGATATACGTGTCCTTGCAATGTTACTGGCGTCATCACAAAATTTTGTAACAGAAACGTTCATTTGAAATATACACATAGCAGGCGTATTTACGTTTACTTCAAGATTACATACATGACTTTATTTTAACCTAGAAGAGTTATGAAAATAAAGGAAATTCGCAAAATTAATTCATATAATGTTTTGAAAAGTTGTATTTGTTGCACTGTTTTTCAACGGCAAGTGAGGTTTTTTCTGTCAAATAACCTTAGATCAATTTTTACTAGGTACTGCACCTATCTAGATTGATATGCGTATCTTTGTTAAAATGTTGATGACATCATAATAAAATTGTAGCTTCATTTTAAGTTATACAGGGTGTGGCCAATTCATCCTAAACAATTTTTAATTTTTTTTCATATATTATAAAATTAAGAAAATTGTGGATGGAAACAAGATACCTCCAAAATTATTTTAAATAATGTAAGTCTAATTTCATATATCCAACACTAAGTGGTGAATTAGGATATGGTGAAATATTGAGAATACGAGTTAAATTTTGAAGGGCTATGTTTTCTACATTTGGTCCCTAGAATTTTTAAAATTATTTTTTCGCTATTCTATAAGCAGTCCTCAATAACGTGTCATAGAGTTGGTACGCCATTTTTTCAGCACCCTGTAGAGGTTATAAAAATAAAATTTGCAAAATTAAATTTTGTAATTTTTCGAAGATGTTGAATTTTGATTTTTTGTGAAAATCTGAATACGTAGGGTAAACAAACAATCAGGTGGAATCATAAAGCTTAAGTATAGGAGTATGTTGTTTTATAAAATTCAAATAGCAATCACCAATTAGCATTTTGATGTAAGGTCATGAAACGAAGTCTATTTTCGGTGTGGCCACGAGATTGAGGGAGAACTTCTACAACTTCTCCCGACAAGAAACTGTTTCGAAAGCGGTAAATTTTTACTTCAACTGTCCAAAGGGTGTTTCTGAGATATGCTTATGTAATGATATACTCATGCACGCTCTTCCCTTAAAATTTTACATTTTATTCAAATTATAATTTATTTTAAATGCTAAAGGGCTCCCACACTAAATTTGATTATAGCACAAGAATCAATATAGTTATTTGCATTACGAGAGCAGAAAGTTCAGAAACTAAGTTATTGCGATTACCAGCGAGTTTGCCAAGCCGAGCGTTCGCGACTAGAATCATTACTATTAAATCATTTGTGGTTTCACACCGGGTGTTTAAGTTTTACTCATTTGTGTTTTTCTAAATGTTAAAAGTTGCATTTTCCGCATCTCAAAAGTTCAGTACACTTTAAAATGATAACGTTTAATATCGAGTGTCGTGTTACGAAATAAATAATGTGTCAGTGTTCATTCGTTGCACATTGTTGCTAATTATTACAAGTGCTTGTGGACTCATTTTTGAGAAAAAAATTTTCATTATTTCAATGACTGATTTAAATAAATTTTGTTCTTTTAAAATTGATGAAAACGGTGATTTGACCAACCGAGAAAAATGAAGAATTAAATTGATATTGTGAAGTACTACTTTTTTAGCTGTTCTTATCAGCTCGAAGTGAAAGGTCATATTGAAAGCAGAAGCAAATAAACTAAATAAATCACCAATACTGACTTAATTTCAGTAAAGAATCCGTAACTTGAGACGTTGGTGACGAGACAACAAAAATAAAAATAAAATGAAAGTGCTTATCTTAGTTATAACTGTGATTTTTATAAAAACAGAGGCTTGGATAGGTGTCATAGAGTTTAACGGCAGTAAGTATCAAAATTATATGCTAAATTGTTGTTTGTATGTAACTAATTTTAGATTATACAAGTCATTGTTATGCAGAACAATATAACATCGGTTCAATGGAAGAGAACGAAACAAGGCGCATTCAAGGATTATGTGCAGAGGCCGTATGTCAAAAAGATAGAAGTATTAAGTTAACAGGGTGATCATAATATTTTAATTACTTTTAGAAAGATAATAATACAACAAATGTTGCAGATGTGCACCTATGATGGTAAAACCACCTTGCTACATGGTTGATGGCAATATATCAAAACCATTCCCTACTTGCTGTTATGAGATACGTTGTGATAAATCCAGTTAAACCATAGAATTCAATTTTGTCTAAAGTTAACGACATTAAATAAATTGTATTCCAACTGCATTTTATTGAGCACAACATTTTCATTGGTGTAATAGTCGGCCACTACAAAGTACAAAATCAGTTTGAAAATATTAAATATAAATTTTACTGTTCATTTTTACTTTCCGAACGTAAACTAAGGAAGCACTGTAACTGAGTCTATAGGGCAACTGATTAATTTCATGTAAAAAAAATCAAAATACAAAATTTTCCATCATAACTTTGAAATTGCATAACCAAACCGATTGCTCTGAAAGCTTGTAAACATTTTAAAGTTATTATAAGCATGGTAAATTGTTAATCAAAATTTATCCGTTTATCGTTTACTTATGGTTTAAGAGTGCATTATTATTTTTTTTTTCACTAGCAGCCATGACGCATGCAAATGTCGACTCATTTAGTGGTAGCAAATTCAACTTTTGCGACCACCGGTTCAAAAAGAAAAATTGAGGTTATGTACGCAATGTTTGATGTGATTATTTCTTAAAAAATGAACAAATGTGTGCTACAAACATTACTTGAGTATACGCATGGTAGTTGGTAGACGGTAGAAGATAAAATGATTAACTCAGCGACAAGTATAAACGGTTTTCTTTGTGTTGAAGATTTAGATTAAGTTTGATTAGAAATCAAAACAAAATCATGTTGCGTCAAGAAATTGAACGTTTATTTTTTCAGTTTATTGTCTTATGGTTTCTACTAGTGAAAAAAATAGTATATTAACCACGGTTGCAAAGCCACTTCTAGACCTCGCGCTTCTGAGCCCTCGACGCTGCGCGTCTCGGGTTCTAATTTGCGCTCGGTCTAGAATGCTTGGCTCTGCAACCTTGGCTAATAATATACTATTTAGAATTACTTATACAGGGTAACTCAAAAAAATGAATGAATGAAGCAGTTTACTTTGTTATTCAAACAAGAGCAGCTCACCCATTTTTCCCGAAATTTTGGGTATACAGTACGGTTATTAGGTTATTACTAGCATTACACTGTGCCTATCTAAACTTAGTGTCCTTGCTACAATATTCATGACGTCGTCACAATTTTTTTTTAAGAGAAAACTTGCTTAGAACATATTACACACGTATGCGTGTAAAAAATTAAATTCGCAATATTAAATTTTACCATTTTTCAAAGAAGCTGCATCCGAACGACTGTAGTTCAGAAGCGAGGAACATTTTGTCTAAATAACATTAGATCGATTTTTAAATATGAACTTAGGTACAATTCTTGTTTATAGAGTGAAAATACAAACAATATAATTGTATGAAGTTAATGTTAGACGAATTTGAACTTGACTTTTTATTCTTTTATACAGTGTTGTTTTAAAGCTAGCTCCCGGCCCGGCACCCTTAGTATTTAAAAATCACTGCAGATGCAGCTTTGAAATGTAAAACATATGGATAAATAATCAAGTGATGACATATGTATGGGTAATAGTACTTCTATTATATACCGAAGTGGAAGCTGTTTTATTCCTTTCGAGAGTAAAGATTTTTTTTACCCAGGAGCACAACCCGAGGCGAACTATTTGTCGAGAAAGGAATGAAACTTTCCCAGCGGTTTGTATGCTATTTTATTCACACACAGTCGTATTAAATTGCGTTAAAAAAACGATCGAAGTTTATTTCAACAGAACTTCCCTCGCCCCTGAAGTTCAGTCCAACAAATCTCGCTTCTTCGAAAAATTACAAAATTTGATTTTGTGATTTTTGTATTGTAGTAACTTCTGTAAAGTAAAAACCCGTACCACCGGGGTGCAAACTGCAAATATATGTAAACCATAACGAACGGGAAAAATGTACTCGTAGTAATTACATGCTTAACTTCGAGTGTTTATACTTTTAAAGAATTCGACTATAATTACGTACTATTACGGTCAAAAGTGTTTGGTTGTTAATGCCGCTTAAATAATATTGGATTTATGAAGGAAGCTCTAGAAATGATAAGCTTATTTTTTGATGATGTGATGTCAACATGTTCTTGAAGCTAATTCTGTTAATGTTTGTTTCGCTGGGCTTCATTGAATTGAAAATTAAAAATGTATACTAAGATACCAGTTTTAATAATAATAATAATGTTAGATTGTTACGATTTTGGGGAAAAGTTTTACTCATGGGTTAATTAAGTTTGTACAATATTAGGTGTAGTAAACTCACAACTCAATATTTGGTCATGCCTGGTCCAAAACTTTTTCTAGCCTGGAAGATTTGGAAAGACGCAAATTCCAGTGATAGTGATCCTCCTCTAACGTAGAGATCAAGATCTCTCTCAGACCCAGAGGTTTGCCACCTCTTTGCCGATATCGCCCGATTAAGCCAGTTTTGCGTCACTTGTTTACAATGTAGGTCGCAGTACTTTTTTATACAGATAGTTGTTTTTCTACTACTACGAACGGACGGACAGACATACGGAAACAGGAGACCATTTTTCGTATTCTTGGGTCACGACACATCGGGAAAATATGAAAGTATCCAGTCGTCCGATGGACTCGATTATAATACTTCCATAGCTAACGCTCGGGAAGCAAAAATGGTCTAAACTTATTTACACAGTCAACAGGTCAACAACTACAGATTCTTTGAAAATTTGTAAAATTTAATTTTGCTAATTTTATTCCCGAGCGTAATCTATGGAAGTATAGTAATCGAGTCCATTGGGCGACTCGCTACTTTCACGTTTCTCGACGTTTCATGAGCCCTAGATTACGACAAAATGGGTATCCCGTTTCTGTCTGTTTGTCGTGTGCGTCTGTCTATCTTTGTTGATTTTTATTAGGCAGATCATCTCCGAAACTACTGGATCGATTGTTGATGACAACATGATGACGTCACATTAGAAATGTCTACATTAAGATAATGTAAATGTTATGCAGTAATATACTCCTAATCTTGTGGCTTGTGGTATACGAATTCGCTCTGAGTTTCTCCCCTAGGCATCCAAATTTTCGCAAAAATGGTTCGCAGATTATTATAATAATCTTTTACGAGCACCGACGGCCAAGGTTCTTAGTGACGCAGCCCAATACACACCCGGATTCACACTTGTATCGTGCAAATGGTCAAATAATCGAGAAAACTATTGCGCGTTCGATCGTCAACGCGGTCTTCTCTTTCTTTCTCTTACACTGTGACTTGTACTTTCTAAAAAGAAATTTCGTTAAATCAAATTTTATCATTTTTCAAGAAATAGGACTGTACTCCAGTAACGAGAAATAACCAATTGTGTTATTATAAACTCTATAAGTTAAAAAAATTGGTCAAAGGTTACTTCAACAGAACTTCCCTCGCTCTTGAAGTACAGTCCAACAAATTCCGCTTTTTTGAAGGATCATAAAAAGTTTTTATTTTCTGATAAACTTTATATTCAAAGCATTCGGTTTTGTAGTTCCTGAGTAAACCAATAAAATAAATTTACGCATTCATTTTTTTTGAGTCACCCGGTATATGCAAATTCAAAAAATATGAACGGAATGATAAATTACAAGTATAGACTCATCATATTTTGTATATTCTAGATAGGATTTATTCGGCAAACTTTTGAGCTCACGTCACAAGTTTTTTGGAGAAGATAACCAAATATATTTTGACTAAAAATTTATTATGCTCTTTATAACCTTAAAATATCTGCAAGATTTCAAAACATTCGGTTGTGTAGTTCCTGATTAAATCAATAAAATACATTTACGCATTCATTATTTCTTTTGGGTCATCCTGTATATACAAATCCAAAAAATATGAATGGAATGATAAATCACAAGAACAGCGCAGACTCATCATATTTTGTACATTCTAGATAGGATTTATTCGGCAAACTTTCGAGCTGACGTCATCAATTTTTTGGAGGGGATAAGCAAATATATTTTGACTGAACATTTATTATGCTCTTTATAACCTTAAAACATCTGCAAGATTTCAAAGCATTCGGTTTTGTAGTTCCTGAGTAAATCAGTAAAATAAATTTACGCATTCATTAATTTTTTTGAGTTACCCTGTATATGCAAAACCAAAAAATATGAATGGTCTGATATATCACAAGTACAGACTCATCATATTTTGTGCATTTTAGATAGGATTTATTCGGCAAACTTTTGAGCTGACGTCATCAAGTTTTTGGAGGGGATAACCAAATATATTTTAACTAAAGATTTATGATGCTCTTTATAGTCTTAAAACATCTGCAACATTTCAAAACATTCGGGTTAGCAGATTCAAAATTAAATTGCAAAATATTGTTTTATAATTTGGATTTTTTTTCCAAAAATCTGGACGTTTCGGGTAAAAACTCAATTCGGAGTCGTAAACTACATGTGTAGGACTATGTTATTTTATACAATTTAAAATCCATTTATTATGTACAATTTTGAAGTGACGTCATCGTATTAGTGGTGGGGATGATTAGACAAATTTTGGTTAGTGTTTTACCATCTATATACATGATATTCCTAAAATAAGTACAAAAGTTCACAACAATCGGTCCAGTACTTTCGGAGATTATCTGTCTAATAAAAATCCGGGACGGCAGACAGACGGACAGACGGACAGACGGACAGACGGACAGACAGACGGAAATGGGAGACCTATTTCTTCGTCTTCTAGGGGTCATGACAGATCGAGAAAACGTAAAAGTAGAGAGTCGGCCGACGGACTCGATTACAATACTTCCTTTGCTTACGCTCGGGAAGTAAAAAAAAGTAAACGGCGAAGTTCGGCATCAAACCTACTGCCACATGTCGCACGGCTTCGCCGCAGTTCTCCTTGTTCCTGACTTAGCCACTGGGCCCGGTGTTGGTAATATAACGTTAATATAACCTTGCAAATTAATGTCTTTGTGAAAATTTGAACATTTAGTGAAAAAACTGAAAGCACTACAACTATTGGAGTATATTTTTGTATAAGATTCAAATCATTGTAAAATACAGTTCATTGAAATGACGTCATCAAATTGTTGGTTGGGACGATTATCAAAATTTTGGATAGCATTTAACCATCCACATGTTATTTCTAATATACATAAAAAATTTAACAACAATCGGTCCAGCAATTTCGGAATTACGTGTCTAAAAATGGATACAGACAGACAAACGAAAACGGGAGACTACTTTTTCGTACTGTAGGGGTCATGAAAGGTCGAGAAAATATAAAAGTGGCATTTCGTCCGAGAGACTCGATTACTATACTTCCTTTGCTTATATTCGGGAAGTAAAAAATATAAGCATGAACTATTAAAGTACAAGTAAAGAAGTATGATATGCGTATATTTCAAGTGAGTATTTCATTACAAAATTTTTTTCGTCATCAACATTTTTGTAAAAAACACGTTATAAGTTTGGACAGATGCAGTGTAAAAAATCCCGCTTCGTTGAAATTATGCCTCATTATGACAGTTCTCACTTGTCACATTATTGTCTAATGTCATTTGTAACCTGCCATTTAAAGTCGTCATTATTATTGTTTCAATGTTTTTCAAGTGCGAATTACAGTAATTCTCGTTGATCCAAGCTCAAAACAACAAATTAGTCGTTTTCAAAACTCATGGTGGTCGCGTGCGAAAATTTTGTTTTTGTGCTAAGAAGTGAAGACTGTGAAAATGGTTTACTCTGTTGAACTAGACACTTTCATCGTTATGTCTTGTTATCACAATGGGACTTCGTAAACGAAGAGTGCGTGTATTCTGTAACGGCTTGTAAGCAAGAATCTCTAGCTAAATACCGTGATTTAATAATTCAAGAAACATCACTAAAGGCTCACATTATAGATGTAATCAACAGATTTGTTCGAACTGCCAGTGTCAACAAAGAGAAATTTCGTGGAAAACTTCGGTATCCGAGGAAGTTGTTGATGATTTGAGACGACTTGAGCAGAATGGAACAGTTGAACAACGAGTCTAAAGTATTGACGAAAGGATGCTAGAGAACATTTTTGAATTTAAAAAGAGAGTGAACATGTGCCTTGAACACAATGATGAACATTTTCAACATTTACTGTGATGTTTAACCGCAATAAATTTATTTCTTTTTATTGTAATGAATTAGTTTTATTTTTTAAACAGATATGAAGCGTTTAGGCAACCAGTTATACAGATGCGTCCTTGAGCACTTGGTACAAATCTCCCTATAGTTAAATCTGAGAGGCGCTACGTTCACATGACCTACTGTGACCCTATAATCATTTATAGAAACCCTGTATCAATAATAACAATATCAGATTCCCAAATTTTCGAGAAAATGTACGTGTCAAAAAAATTGTACGTCAAAGTTGTAAAAGTTATGACGTCATCAATGATTTTTTTAAGTAGGAAGGTATGATTTTGCTTGCATTATTTGATAAAGGTTATTTTTCAGCATATGAAAATGTAGTTTGATGTTGGGGTTGCATAACAAAAAAAATGAGAAAATTAATAACGAACGAAATAAACATGATATGAACTGAAACAAAATGAAATCCAAATAACTAAAAATTAAAACGAAAATTTGTCAAAGAGAATCGCTTTTGTCAGTTTCTTAAATTGGTTTTAAAAAATAAAGAATACTTTGTGGCTACAAGTAATCCAATAGTTTGTTTGTGGCTTTTAAACAAATATGTTTTTTGTTTGTCTATACTTCTGTCAAAGTCGCATAATAACATTATAACTCGTTTAACCGAAAAATTGTATGCTTTGCTAAACGAAGTACATTTTGAATAACTTGCAATAGCTAGAAGCACAGTTACTAGAATTGTTGCAAAATTTAATCAAACAGGAAACGTGAAAGATGTTCCCAGATGTGGAAGATCATAAATAAGCCAAATTGAATCTCTTGTTATCATTGGAAGACAACCCCCATGTAACAACGACGGAAATTGCGTTACAAGAAAATGTTAGCCAGTCGTTTCTGGTACAGTTTTTTAAAAAAGAGAAACTCCATTACCATAAAGTTCAACTCATTCGTGGACTATCAGAAGATGATGCTGACAAACGATTGGAATTTTGTGAAAGCTTTATTAAACATTGTGACAACAATCCAAATTTTTTAAATAATATAGTATTTTCGGATGAAGCAACATTTTACTGAAATGGTACCGTAAATCGACACAATCGTCGTTACTGGGCTCGAGAACAACCTCATTGAGTTCAAGTGGCACACACCCAACGTCCCCCAAAAATTAATGTTTGACTGTGAATAATAAACAGAAAATTCATCGGCGCCTACTTTTTTCACGGAAATTTAACAGTAGATCGACATTTCGATCATCTTAGAACCTCGGTGCTTCCTGATCCAGATATTTCACAAAATTTAGATCGTAGGATTTGGTTCCAATAGGATGGGTACCACCACATTATGGCGTCAATGTAAGTTTTCTTTTTTTTTTGGATAATCAATTTTATCAAATTTCTTTCTTTTTTCTTCTTCCAAGTGAACCAATAGGATGGCCACCTAAGTCTTCGTATCTGACACCCCTTGATTTTTTTATGGGGACATTTAAAAAGTCGTGTTTACATGAACAGACCCGATAATTTTCACGACTTGAAAGCATAAAATGACTCGTATAAGTCCCCAGGGTATTGAAAATTTTGTCAATCTGCTCTACCATCGTCTGGGTTTGTGTCAGAAAGTGAATGGGGAACAGTTTGAACAATTTTTATAGTATAAATTTTTACTCCAACGTATTGTTTTATTTATTTCATATTTATCATTAAAAGAAGTTTATTAAGTTTGTTATTACTTTTCTCTTTTTTTTTTTGTTATGCAATCCATACATCAATCTACATTTTCATATGCATAAAAACAACTTTTATCAAATAACGCAATCAAAATTATACCTTCCTATTTAAAAAAGTCATTGATGACGTTATAACTTTTACAAATTTGACGTAATTTTTTTTTGACAAATGTCAAAAGATGGAGAGAGAAAATGCTGCGCTTTTTAATTAATTTTGTGTATTACTTTATCATAAGCCTGTATTTAGCTACCCACAGACATTTCCAAACGTAAAATAAACTGAACATTCGTGAAAAATGTAGTAAAGGGAAATTATAGGTGTCCTTGAATCTATTAGTTTCACAAATTATTAAAACTTTACACTTAACGTAAATTTGGCTTAGTTTTTTACATTAATTATTATTTGTATAGCTCATTACACCAGGCTCAGCTTTCTTTAAAAACGGTTTAGTAGCCTGGTTAAGAATAAGGTCAAAAACCATACAAAATATAATTTTGCGACAAAATGTAAATTTATTATTGTCATCAGAAATTACTATTGCTAAAACATTATACCTTTTGAAAGTTTATGGTATCTTGAAACTTCATATTTATTAATTTATAATGAATGATGCACGCAAAATTATGACTTTGCACTCAACGCAACGCAACATTTTCCCATGTTTTTATCTCTAAGGTTAACAAATTGCACACACAATAACTTTGTTTTACTCTAGATTGTAACACTGTTTTATGTTACCCAAGACTACTTTAAAATATAATTACAGAGGAAGAGGATGATTACATTGACAAAAAAAGTAATATTAGATCACGAACATACAAATATATCTCGAAGATTCACACGTAGATTTGTTGTCGGATGATTATTAGCACAATAAAAATAACAGAGATTTAAATGCAATCAAGGTCTGTGGGGAACTTTTTGTCTTGCAAAACATTTCAAAAACAAAAAAATACTTTTGCTAGTCGTTCTTGTCCTAAGCAATTATTTTCTCTTGATGACATTACCGTTTCACGATGAAGCTTACCAATTTGAACTACGTTGCATGAGGAGGCAAGACAGTATGAATTCCTTTCACACAGCCGATAAGCAGAGTAACCTAGATTATTTAGATAGAAATCAAAGAAAAATCTGCATATACACGGTTCTCACGCACACTGATGTCTTATATAAATTGTCGTTTTCTAAGAAAGAATAAGAGACAATATATATTTACAGTTTTTAACAACATTCTTTAATCACAACTTATTAGTACGCCAATTATGTAAATCCAGCAGTTCCCTTGATTAAATAAAATTACATGTACAATTGACAACGGATGGAAACAAATTGAAATCTAATAATACGTTTCGGATTTTAGGTTTTTTGACTTTTTAATCCACTTTAGGCATTGCGAAATCAATATAGGTATTTATATATTATACCGGGTCTCCCAAGTAACACTTTCGGGCGCAATAACGTATTTTTGAAGGGATTTTTATGAAATTTAAGACAGGTGTAGTATAATAGGTAAGGATTAGGCTGATAACAAAAAAAAACTATTTTATCGTACAAAAAACGAATTTTAACACAGCTAGCTGTTGTTAAAAATTATGCAAAATTGCCTTATAACTTTAAGCAACTAAAATAACGCCTGTGTGCGAAAAATTAATTAAATCACTGTTTTTGTTTAAAAGAATTAACGACCTACGTTAATAAAAACGCAAAAATTAATTAATTTCAAGTTTCTAAATAAATTTGTTTTTAATTTTATAAAATAAGATCCCCCTGCACTTGTGTGTGCATCCGTGTCTAGTTTTCACCCTTGACATCCAGATTTTTGGAAAAAATCTAATCTTTAGAACATCATTTTGGAAATTAATTTTGAAACTACAAAACCGAATGCTTTGAAATCTTGTAAACGTCGTAGGGTTATCATAATTATGGTAAAACTTTTATCAACATTTTTTTGTAACCGCTCCTAAAAAACTGATGACGTCATCTCAAAATTTTGCCGAATAAATCCTCTCTGACATACAAAATATTATGACTCCACACTTGTGGTTTACCAATACGCTCATAGTTTTTAGAATTACTAATGCAAGTGAGAAAAATTTCATGAATTCCTCACTCCATTTTCAATAAAATTTGGGAATACAGTACTCTTATTATTAATGTTACATATCTATTCAAATTGATATACACGTCATTGCAAAAATGTTGATGACGTTATCACAAAATTTTCTAATGGAAAAACTCACTTGAAACAAACGCAGCACGCTCCTTTACCTTTACTTTAACATTACATATATATCTTAATTTTAACTTATAATGGTTATCTATATTAATAAAAATGAATCGCCGAAATGTATGTACGCTCATAACTTCAGAACGGCTGCACCGAATTGGACGATTCTTTTTTTTACGTGTTCCTTATTGTCAGGAAAAGATTTATATCTAAGAAAATTTATAAAACATAAGACGGCTAAAAGATTAAAAAAAAAAATACAAATTTTGCATGGAAATCGCCACTTCGAATGAATTTGAATAGTTGGCGTTTCTGACGGACCTGTCGCCTAACTGACGTGTCATACAAAACTATTTCTTCCGTGCGATTGTGAAAAGTATTATTGCATTTCAAGTCGTTGTTTGTTTTTTCGTAACAAGAAACGTCGTTTATTTTAAGAAAAGTGTGCGTTAAAGTGAATTTAGTTACGCATTGCGAAAGTTTCTTATTAATTTTGATCTGCCATTCTATTTACGTATATTCACTTTGTTGGTTTCGACAAAACCTCAAACTTTACCGTTATTCGAGGATTTAATTTGAAATTTTCAATATTTTAAAATTCTCAAGACAAAATTGACAGATTTGATTGACTGTGAAAATAATTCTGTGTCATTTTATGAAGTTCATTACAATGCCGAGAAGACGACAAGCTGACATAGGTCCACGAAGTCGATCAAATGTGCGACGAACTACCTCAGGTGCAAATCGCAATGATTTATTTCATGGGTAATTCGGATACAGAAGTTGATCAGCGTTGTGCTCATAATCAACATAATCAAACATTGAAGCGAGACATTGGATGGTATGAATAAAACTGAGTAGATACGCATATTCGAAGTACGAAGTACCTACTTGCAAACATTGTCTCCCCGGACACATTTAATCATTTAATCTAAAAATGGCAAATGACTATTTGTCCTTATGAATAATAAATTAAATGTAATATATTTTTGTTTCCTTAAGAATACAAAGTTAACAAAGTTAGTTGAGTTACAAAAGTCTCTTTTGCTCCACGTTGGCCACCAACGAGCGATTTTCATGATTTTTGTGAAACTTTGCTGGTTTTGAATTTGAATTTTCTGTCCTCGATAGTTGATGCTCAGCAAGAACCACGGGAAGGTCTGGAGCAGATCTCGCTAGGAAAGGAGAGGGCTAGGATTTGTTAATGAGGGATAGAACGTTATACAGTACAATACAATGGAAATACAATACAGGTACCTACAATCTAACTACAATACAGAATAGACTACAGATACAGATACAATTCAGATACAATACAAATGCAAAGTTAGTACCCAATACACAACCGGAAGAAATTGCACCAAAAATTGAGAATGTTGCAAAATGAAAACCCAAGCAAGCACACCGATGGAACTCGGAACGAAATCTATTGGTCGCAGCGCTCACACGCCCAAGGGAGAAGGCAGCCGCATAAATCCAAGGTCGTCTTACCTCATTCTCAAAGAGCGATGCAACCCAGCGTCTAAGGGCCAACAGAACCCCCCCAGGCCAAAGCGTCTGACGACATGGAGAATTCAGACCCGCAACCAAAGAATGCACTGTTGCAAAATTAAAACCCAAGCAAGTGCACCGTGAAAACAAAGCATTTGCACCACTGGAGCTACATTGGCAAGATCCAAGTTAAGTTAGTAACACATACAATATACAGTACAAAATGTTTCAATTACAAAAGTTACAATATACAAATTTCTCCACGTTTGCCACCAAAGAGCGATGACTTTGCTCGCTCGTTGCTGTTGCCCAGCAAGAACCAAACAATACGAGGAGGTCTGGAGTGCGTCTTGCCATTAAAAGAGAGGACTAGGGTTTGATAGCATGGGTGAAGGACACCGTATTTTGTAAATTTGGACGCCGTACTTTAAAAATGATGAATACGGTATTTTGTGAATTATGAACGCAGTACTTTGTATATTCTAAAGCCGTACTTTATCAGTCCTAAATGTATGTTATTGACAACATATTTAAAAAGAAATCGGGCATTTTTGGAAAAATATCCACTTTCCTTCGTGTTCACAGCACTTAACACAAAATATTTTCCTCTAATATTTATTAACAATAAATTAAAAATTCGCGAACACGTGCTACTTTCAACCCAAAACGAAGCTCCAATGTTGCTGCTACCAGACCGGAATCAAAACTGAACAGAAAGCATCGAAAATGTGACCTATTATCAGGTAGCTCACGTGACAGTGACATCATCGTACGTCACGATGAGTTTGCAAAAATTATTTTTCATATTTTAGCTCAGAAATTGTACATTTTCGGGGTTAATTTAACAACGTTTAAACAAACTAATTTGTTTTTGCTAACCACGTGTTCTTAGGAAAATGGACTTCGGTTTAATCATCATATATTGATAGTTATCATATTTAAACATTATGAATTATATTAATTATGTTTAAATTTTATTCAATTATATCGCGAAAATGTATAGCTTTGACCCACCAACTTCAATCGTTTCGAAAATTTATCCAAAATGTAAACACTGTCGACCAAACAAATCACGGAATCCGATAAATTAAAACTGAAGTCGCACTTACCGTGGTTTCGGTCCTTTTCGGAAAAATATCCGTTTTCGTTCGTGTTCACAGCACTAACACAACATATTTTCCGTAATATGTATTAATAATAAAGTAGAAATTCGTTAAAACGCTCCACTTTTACGCCGAAATGAAGCGACGATCTTGCCGCCATCAAACAGAAATTAATACTGAACACAAAGGACCGAAAAACGTGACCTTTATACAGGTAGCTCACGTGACATTGACGTCATCGTACGTCACCATGAGATAGCAAAAATTATTTTTCATATTTTGGCAGGAAAAATGCACATTTTCGGGGATAATTTAACATTGTTTAAACAAATTGATTTGTTTTTAATAATTGCGGGTTTGTAGGAAAACGAGTTTCGGTTTAATTATTACATATTGATGCTTATCATATTTAAACATTATAAATGATATTAATTATGTTTAAAATTTATTTATTTATATCGTCAAAATGTATAGCTTTGATCAACCGATTTCAATCGTTTCGAAAATTTTCCCAAAATTTAAATATTGTCCAGTGAACGAATCACGGAATCCGATAAATTAAAACTGAAGTCGAACTTACCCTGTTTTCGGTCCTTTTCGGAAAAATATCCATTTTCGTTCGTGTTCACAGTACTAATACAACACATTTTCACTAATATTTATTAATAATAAATTAGAAATTCGTGAAAAGAGCCCTACTTTTAAGCCAAAACGGACTCTGATGTTGCTGCCACCAAACCGAAATCAAAACCAATCGCAGAGGACCGAAAAATGTGACCTTTTATCAGGTGGCTCACGTGACAGTGACGTCATCGTACGTCACGATGAGATTGCAAAAATTATTTTTCATATTTTCGCTCAGAAATTGCACATTTTCGGGGTTAATTTAACAATGTTTAAACAAACTAATTCGTTTTTGCTAACCTCGTGTTCTTTGGAAAATGGTTCTCGGTTGAATTATCACATATTGATAGTTATCATATTTAAACATTATGAATTGTATTAATTATGTCATTTCTGCAACTCTTGAGTTATTCCCTAAAATAAATTGACTGATCCATACATTTTTTTGAGTTACTGTAAAAGCAAATCTAAAAAATTTGAATGCAATGATAAATTTACGAAAATATACTGATGATATTTTGCACATTTTAGATAGGATTTATTCGGTTATTTATTTATTAGTCTTGAGATGACGTCATCACGTTTTTGGCCTTGATAAACAGATATATTTTGATTAAAAACGTACCATGTCAAACAGTAACTTCAAAACGTCTGCAATGAATCTAAAAATTTAATTTTGCAATTCTTGATTCAATCAATAAAATAAACTGACTCAGTGATTAATTTTTTTTGAGACACCCCCTATAAGCAAAACTAAAAAATATGAATGGAATGATAAATCACAAGTATAGTCTCATCCTATGTTGGATATTTTAAAAGGGATTCATTTGGCAAAATTTTGGGCTGACGTCATCAATTTTTTGGAGGAAGTAAATATTATTTTGAATAAAAATTTATTATGGTTATCATACGTTTAAAACATCTGCAAGATTTCGAAGCGTTCGGTTTGCAGATTCAAAATTAAGACGTAGGTGAAACGAAGTTCACGGGGTCAGCTAGTTTATTATCAAAATATTAAATTATCAAAATCAAATCTTATAATTTTTCGAAAAATGTGGGTTTATTGTACTGCACTTTAGGGACGAGGGATGTTCTGTCGAAATAACCTTCCCCTAATTTTTCTATTATAAATTTACACCGTGGGTGTGCTCATTGCATTGTGTTTTACTTTAAAAAATGGGAAGTAGAAAGTGTACATCTTAATAGATTTCTAGAAAAAAGTTAAAAATACACTGTGTCGCAAAATGTACGCATTTTTTTTTTTAATCAAATAAATTTTATTATTTTTTCCGATTTGGTCTCTGCTTACAAAACATCTCAGCAAATAAGTATATGCGAAGAACGTTCTGTTGTAGTGACTTTGCAAGAAGAAGGGTTTAGTGCAACTTACATTGCTCAACGTCTTCTTGTGGATAATTCCACCATATCGTTGAGCTCTTTCGCGTTTAAGGGGAAACAGGAAGTCACTAAAGAAGATGTGGCCAGGATCGAACAAGGATAACAAATCGCAAAAATAATAAAATTTATAAAAAAAAAATAAAACAACATGTTGCGTTCATTTGGCGGTACAGTGTAAATAATAGTGAAGCACTTTAGTGAGATAATATATATAACTGTTCCTAATGTAAATATTTAGCAACTGTATTAAAGAAATGTTATGAAATATCCGTTTACTATCTCAGGTTAAAAAATATAAAGCAATAGATCTAATGTCGCTCCTAGTATGAAATGCTGAATACATATGCATACACACACTTCATACACTAAAGTTAACAAATATACGTAATATTCTATTACAAGCACGTAAGTTGATTTCCTAGTAAGTGCACTGCCACTTAAAACTACAACTGTCTCAATTCTTTAAGTGAGTGTGAAATAGTTTCTTTTATTTTGCGAGAGCAATAAACAGAATAACTGCTGCCGTAGCTATAGTGTTACACATATAAATTACACAATTCGCTGTTTAAGGAAAGAACACAAGAAATAGATGGACATTGTACACGGTAAAGTAGCTTCCGATTTGATAGAATTACGATTATTTAATTCTTTCCTTATGGGTACATTATGAGTATGACTAAAGAACTTGATTTTAATTTCTATAACATAAACTTGACCGAATGAATCTTATTCTTAGGGTACAGTATAAATAAAAATTAAGTCAGAAAATCAAACAATCCTGTATAACTCATACCTTACAAAAAATGGTAGCATTAATTTGTGCTTGTAATAGGAACCTTTAAAATTAAACTACACATTACCTCATTAAAAAGTTTTGTTTGTAAAGAAATGTGTAGTCGTAATTGTTGAATAATTAAATTTACATTAAGTTTGACAGCCAATGTTAATGTTGATAGAACGCATTTAAAAATATTCACTAAATAAAGTAGTTTCTATGTAATAGAATTTTGTGTAGTGTATCATGGAAAATAATATTTTAGTGCACTAAAGTCATATACAATTTATTAAATAATAATCTTTAAATAATTTGTATTACTTTAGTTTAGATACATAATTAAATAAAACCTAACATTATTACTGGAACAGTAGATTGATTTTCTTTATGCTTCTGTTCTACATAGTTAATTTGTATCACCCCCTTAGAACAAAGCAACAATATTCTATAGACGTACAATAGTAGATTACTCAGCAAGAGAGGGATTAAGAATTTTAATCACCAGTAGACAAAATTTAATTCATGAGCCGAAGGTGAATGAGGTAAGTGTCCACGAGCGATTAAAATTCAGTTTCCTCGTGAGTGAAATATACTATTTTTTCAGTGAAGCATATTATTTTTTCCAATTTTAAGTTAAAATAAAAAACAACACTTTTTAAAGATTTAAATTGTCATTCATACCAAAGACGATTTCTGGAATGCACAAAGTTGTCAGAGCTATGTATCTATAGTGATAGTAAAAAATCAACAATTTTTCTCGTATTATGTGGTTTTGTTTGCGTAGTGTTTGTGGTTCGTTGTGAGAAGAAAACATGGAAGAACTGATGGAAGAAATACTTGGACTACCTCAAGATATGGAGGAGGAAGCGCAGATAGCAATCGGAGAACTGCTCAAATTTCCTCAAATGGAAAAAGTAAACGAAAGTTACGACTGTTACTTAAAATGTTACAATCGCTTGTTTATCTTAATTTTTTTTTTAAATAAAGTTCGTTCATTATTCACTGTTAAAAAAGACTATCATAGTTATGATAGTCTGTTTAATTAAACAGAATATAGACATTAACAGGTTTGTAAGTGACGTACGTAGGTATATTAATCTTCATTTTAGGAAAGCATGTTTTTTAGGGTTTTAAAGTTGACTTCGGCCACTTTATTGGTTGATGGTGGATGCGGCACGGAAGTTGGCGTTCAGCAACGATTGCACAAGGAGGATCCTTTTTGGTCAGAAGCTAGATGTTGCTGAAAAAAACAGTCAGAGGGGACAGCGTTTAATTCCTTCAACATTTTCTTCCTCTACGCACTGCTCGCAATAACAACAGAACTATCAAGAAACAAGTCTAAGAAAGGCATTGCTTGTTCAACATCTCACTGCAATCACAACCTCTTTGAATGAGTTAGCTTCAACATCCTCTGTAAAAGTTGTAAACTCCTCAAAAGATAATCGCTGTCACGCACGGTGGAACTACCATCTTCCAATACAGCTCATATTTTTGTATTCAACTCATATTCAACTGTTAACATTAACAGTCGAAATCAGTAGATACCTAAGCACATAATTGTCATTTAGACATTTATACTATATTTTGAAATTTGACCAGCGATTTAAGTTTTTACCACATTTGTGATTAAAATTGTTTACTCATTGAATAAATAAACCCTAACTTTTCCAGTTACTAAACAATTTTAACCTTTAAATTTCCGTATGCAACTTTTAAGCGTGTACAATTGAACTGGTTGACCAGAATAAGCGGAAGAATTTGAATGCACAATATTACTATTTTAATTTCAAATTTTCAAGAAAATAGAGCGAATCGTTCTTGATTTGATGAATAAAAAAATTGGTCGAACGTTATTTCTGCATCTCATCCCTGAAGTACAGCTCAACAAACTCGGTTTCTTTGGAAAAAAAAAAGATTTTCCGAAGATGTATTTACAATAATAACCACTAGGTATATATCAAAACAAATATAATAAATAAGTAATACCATTAACAGTGTAAAAAGCTAAATGATATCCTATGAATGTGTTTTGATATTCTATATTTTTTTGTATCCATTTTTTTAAACAAATAATCTCCGAAACTGCTGGATCGACTGTTGTCAAATTTTGTACGTATTGTTACGAAATAAACCCATACACCGCCCCGGTACGACGCCTATGGGTTTTCTTGAGGACTTCCTAGTATGCACGGCGATGATGTCGGCTTGGCGGCGTTCGCTAAAGAAAAGCCTGGAAGCGGAAGTCGCGAGGGGTACTAGAAAAACCTTGATCGCGAAACATCTAGAAAGAAGTATGGGTTTAAATAGAGGCCACTTTCGGTAACGATTATTATTCAGTCAACGAGTCGAGTCCAGTGAATGTTGAGAAAATCCAATCAAGTTGCGTCGGAATTATTCTGTACATAATCGCTGCGTAATGAGTCGTGTAAATTTGAGAAATAAATTGTTGAGTTTTACCCACGCCGATTTTAGATTACCGAGCATCATAACAGTATATTAGAAATATCGTATAGATGGTTAAACGATAATCAAAATTTGACTAATTATCCCCACCAATAATTTGATGACACCAATTAAAAAAATTCTGTGTTTATTTGTTTTAAATGTTATACAACAATATACAACAATATACTCCTACCTATACGGGTGGTGTACGAATCCGCTTTGAGTTTTTTCCCTAACCATCCAAATTTTCGCAAAAACAGTTACGCAGTATAATAAGAGTTTACCATTAATGTAAAGTTTCTACACTTCATCAGTACCTAGTAAAATTTTACAACCGCTACTTTAAGGGATTGTCGAACAATGCAGGGGATAATGACGCCAATAATACCAATAAAATTTCATTAGATACTGTTTAAAGGCGAAATTCCACTGAGGCAACACTGAACGACATGTTGTTTGATACTTGTTGCCTAGTGTTGCCTGTTGTAGGCGTGCGACACACAATTTCAATTAATGTCGCAGTGTGTTCCTTCTATGGAAAGACTGTGTGTAGCATGCGTCAATGCCGCATGCTACATGTTGCCTCAGTGGAATTCCGCCTTAAATGATGGAACTGTACAATATACCGACCGTGGCTCAGTGCGTTAGAGCTCCAAACGCGGACCGGCGGTGCCGTGTTCATTACCAAACTTGGTCTGCCATTTTTTTTCTATTTTTTTCTTGCGCTGTGTATTATCTGTTTATGACATCAAAGCAAATTTTTTATTGCTCAAATTAATAATGAGTCACCCCATTTTCTGGAAAAGGTGAGAATACACACGTCTTTATTTAATAAAAATAATAATAGCAATATCCAAAATATTCTGTTCGCTTGTGGGTTAATTAATAATTTTTTTCACTAGCAGCCATGAAGCATCCAAATGTCGACTCATTTAGAGGTAGCAAATTCAACTTTTGCGACCACCGGTTCAAAAAGAAGATTGAGGTTATGTACGCAATACTTGATGTGATTATTTCTTAAAAAATGAATAAATGTGTAATACTAACATTACTTGAGTATACGCATGGTAATTGGTAGACGGTAGAAGATAAAATGATTCATTCTGTAAACGGTTTTCTTTGTGTTGAAGATTTAGATTATGTTTGCTTAGAAACCAAAACAAAATCATGTTGCGTCAAAAAATTGAACGTTTATTTTTTCAATTTATTGTATTATGGTTTCTACTAGTGAAAAAAATAGTATATATATATTAACTACGGTTGTAAAGCCACTTCTAGACCTCGCGCTTCAGAGGCCTCGACGCTGCGCTTCTCGGGTTCTAATTTGCGCTCGGTCTAGAATGCTTGGCTTTGCAACCTTGGCTATTATAATATTAATAATAATAATAATAATAATAATAAGTTTATTAAAGCTAATACATTACAAATGTTTACTCAAGTCACACCCTTAGATACTAATAATAATTAAACTATTTCAAAACATATCTCAATAAAATCAAATTTCTTTAAGTTGAGAAACAACACAAAATTCATCAAGGCTAAAGAATGCCTTTCTCACCAGAAATGTGAGAATTCTTTTTTTGAAAACCTCTTTCCTCAAGCTTTTTATAACAGGTGGAACAGCGTAATAAAATTTAACAGCAAAATAGTCTGATCCTCTTGACTTATTTATACGCGTAAAGTTAGGGCGAAAGAGACCACAAGATCTTGTCATGTACATTATGATCGGCAGTGTTAAATTCTGAAATATGAGAATGAATATACGTTAAACAATGAAGTATATAAACGGAAGGGATGGTAACGATCCTTAAATCTTTAAATACATTTCGACATTCTTGTCTATATCCCAGACCAGCTATGACACATATACATTTCCTTTGAAATGAAAAGATTCTTGCAGCATGAGGAAAATGACCCCACAGAAGAATACCATAAGAAATTAGGCTACCAACACAAGAATGATACACAGTCAACAATGTTTCAAGTGCAACAACACCATGCATTTGTCTGAGAACAAAGAAGTGGAATAACTTTAGATATTTTAAGAGCATCGGGAAATATGTTGTGCATTAAGCATTTATTAATAAGTTTAGTGAGCGGAGATATCAACACATTTATTGTAGACTTTACAATATAGGAAGATATATTATAGCCATCTACACATTTTGAGCGCTTCATGTTATTAACTATATTTCTAACATCAATTTGGGAAATCTGACAAAATGTGAAATGCTGATTCCCTCGCAAATTTGGCTTGAAGTCATTGTAACTAACACTATTAATAAGTCTTAAATCATTGTCATTTATAACATTCAAGAAGTAATTATTAAAATCATTAGAAGATAATTCAGAAGGAATGTCATGTTTTTTTGAGTTCTTTTTATATGAGTTTATCACATCCCAGGAGGCTTTTTGTTTATTGTTTGACTTAGAAATGTAATTGTCGTAGGCTCTCTTTTTTGATTCAATTATAGCTTTACGGTAAATATTTCTAAATTTATTGAACTGTTTTCGGGTAATCAGGTTTCTGCTTAGTAAGTTACCATAAAATTTTGATTGTTCACGAATTTTTCTAAGTGCCTCATTAAACCAAAATATTTTATCCTTAGGAGAACGGATCTTTTTATGTTTGATTGGTAAATAGACATCAATGGCAGATGACAACAGAAGCAAACATTTATTCCACAAGTCATTGAAGTCGAGGGAAGTATCTTCTAAAAAGGACCACGATAGATTTTCCAAATAATTATTATACAAGTTAAACATACCAATAAATGTAAGGGGTCTGTAGAAGATGCTCTGATTTTCATATATAGAATCATTTGGTGTATATAAAGTCATAAAAATCCCTTTGTGATCAGACAAAAAAGGTTCATGTACTACAGTTGCGTACTTATCATTTTCAATATTCGTGAAAATGTTATCAAGACATGCATTTACTCGCGTAATCTCAAACACAGTTTGTTTAAGACCAAATGAGCGTAATAAACGTAGAAGAGTACATGTATCATTCTCTTGTAAAAGAAAGTTTGTGTTGAAATCACCAGTTACAAGAATGTGTGAAGCACTGTTTCTCCCCATTATGCTATTTAGTAGAGAATCTAGGTTTGAAAGGAAAACATCAAAGTCACCACTAGGCGATCTATAGACAGAAACTATAATGAGATTGTTGGCGCTTATTCCAACAAATTCACAATGAATTTCGTGACAGAATTTAGTACAGTTTAAAATCTTAAAATGAGTAATACTTCTATGTAGAAGAATACAAACTCCACCATGAATATGACGTAAACGACAAAAACTTGTAACAATCTCATACTGTTCCAACTTTAATGATTCAATTTCAGTGGAATTCAGCCAATGTTCATTTAAGCAAATTATTTCAAGAGGTTCTGAACATTTCAAAAATGCCTCTAACTCATGAATCTTATTACTAAGGCACTGAATATTTATGTTGTAAATATTAATAATTGACTGATTTAAATTATTCCCTGACGATGACCTATTAAATTGCTTTATGTTACCTGAACAACTTGAGAAGTTAACTGAAAATCCCGACTATTTTTGAAATTAAAGTTAAACCTTCTTACGACTACTCCTTTTGGCCAAAAAGTCGCGTCCATTAGCCGTTCTTTAATTCAAATTTAATTCCAATGCAAAATGATTGATTTTGACCCTTACACGAAAGCTTCTCAACGGAGATATTGATATCTTCATCTTGATGTCGATTTACAATATAATTTTGGACATCATCGGAGGTGGAAGACTTCTTGACGTTGCCTACATAAATCCAAACCTTTTTTGTTTTTAAAGATGCCGAGAAGTTGGCAGTTTCCTCAATTTGTGCTGTTCCGGTTATAACTTCAACCTTTCCTTTTTTCGATTTTTTGCGAACTACAGTGACAAATTCTTCCTCACTTTTGTTTTTATTAGTTACAGGTGTTTCCTCAATTTGTGCTGTTCCGGTTATAACTTCAACCTTTCTTTTTTTCGATTTTTTGCGAACTACGGTGACAAATTCTTCCTCACTTTTGTTTTTATTAGTTACAGGTGTTATAGTAGACAACTCCTCTGTTCGGGGATAGCTGTTGGATGTCTCTGGAGCACCATTCGTAGCACTGCCTTTAATTTTCAATGTTGGATCTCCTTGAAATGTATGTTTATTGACATTTTTTGAAGTAGTTGGTTTTATATCCTTATCACGTGTGGCAGAGACATTATCATTAGTATTGAACTGCGTTTATATTAAGTTCATATCTTTCAACAAGTTAGCAATCATATGATTCTGCCCACTAATAACATTATTTTGTTGTAAGACATGACTTTGTAAATTAATTACAGCAGATTCTAACGACCTCAATAAATTACCCATGTCCTTATTAACAGATTTACAGGACTTACAAAACCACACCAAACTGTTATTTTCGATAAACTTCAGTTCCGTTTTCTTGAAACTGGAGCAGTCCAAATGGATGATATAACCACATACACCACCACACATAAATGATTTGCTTTCATCTTCAATTAATTTGTAACACTCAGAACAAAATGATTCCGTGTCTTTCATGTTGCACGGTTCTCCCTGTTTTGAGGCGACAAACTCATTCAAATCAAACATATTTCTACTTGACATTCTTTCGATGTACGAAGAAGCACTTGAAATTAAAGCTTGTCACTTTTTCCCGTTGGTTATGTGCTTTAAATATATTTTTTAACGTTCGTTAAAAAAAATGTAACATTTTTATTAATTTTTGTTTATAAAGGATACTTTTATTTCATCGCACTAGAAGCGTGAAAAAAAGTGTCATAGCGTTTCATTTTTTCACGCATTTGAGTGAAAAAAAGTGTCGTAGCGTGTCATTTTTTAACGGAAGTAAAACATAGAAGCCTGCCGTTGCTATGATAATTCATCAACACAAGTAGTTTGTGTTAATTTTCTCGGTGTGTTGTGGTAATTTGTGTGCTCCGACAATGGAATCAGACAGCGATGAAGATTTCTCGTGCACCCTCGAAAAAATTATCAAGACGGCAAATACGGCTACATTTAATATCTATGTTTCAAAATAAAAAGTTGTTGAAGTTGGTGGGTGTTGAGTTTTGTTACGAACGCGAAAAAAAATTTGTATGCGACTCGTGAGTAAAGTGGCTTTTTTTTTTCTCGGCGGATTTGCGCACCCTTCTCATAAAGAAAAGATACACTTTACTCACTAGTTGCATAAATAACTATTAATTTTGCTAGCACGAAACAATTTCAATTAAAAGTTAGGTGGCTGAAAACATTTTCCCTAGTTACTGTCGTTTATCTTATAAATATCAAAAAGGATCGCGAAATTCAGTTTTAATTATAAAAGTATTTTTTACTGTTTCGAAAAAAAAAATAATTATTCCGAATTTCCGTTGAAGACGACATTCTACACTGAGCGGTAAAAAAACCGGCCACCCTGAAAAATTTCCCAAAACCAAGCTTTAAAAATTATTAATTTAACTAGTGATCGTTACTTTATTAAAGAACCATTCACTATTGACACATGAGGTATAAATTAGCAAAAAAAAAGAGGCCAATTAAACGCAGAATTAAATTTAATTTAACAAAATAACATAAACAGAGCGACACTTTGAGAGACGTCTGTAAGAGTTAACGGAATTATGTTCGTGTGAAAACATTTATTAATTGCCAAACTTATAACGAAATGATGAAAAACACTGTTTACAACAATAGCCTCCTTTATTGCTTTTTTTTAAAGAAAATATCGTACTTGGTCTGTTTCTGCTATTTTGTTAAATTAAATTTAATTTAAGGTATTTTTGAAGGGATTTTTATGAAATTTAAGACAGGTGTAATATATATGTATAATAGATAAAGATTAGGCTGATAACAAAAAAACTATTTTATCGTACAAAAAACGAATTTTAACACAGCTTCCTGTTGCAAAATTAGGCATCGTACACTCTTAGACAATTTATTGAAAAATATAATACAAAAATAATTAATAGCATTTCAACAACGTGAAATTCTTAAATTTGCAATTGATAAATGAACGGACCTGGTATTAATTCATGGAATGAATTTAAAGTAGGAAAACAATTTAATTCATTAAGGACATATTTTAGAGAATAATAAATATATAAGCACGCTAGTGTCAGAATTTTTAAGGAAATAAAATACATCTTACAATCATCCCTGTATCCAATATTTGCAATAATTCTTACTGCTCTTCTCTGTGATCTAAAAAGCTTCTGAAGTGATGTACCCCAAATAAGTATTCCATACATTAAATGCGATTGTATAAGACCATAATAAGCAATTTTCAGAATCTCTTGAGATAAGTGATTAGACAAGTTTCTTAATAAACATATATTTTTGGAAATTTTGTTTATGATATGGGTTACATGATCTTTCCACACTAATCTTGAGTCCAATATTATGCCAAGAAATTTAGTGGAAGATTCGGTATTGACGGATAAATAATTTCTTTTTTAGAGTAAAAAATACAGGGTGTTAATAACTTATTTAGATCTAGTGCGCTTTGAAACTCATTTATTATTGTGTCGCATCATTTGACTGTTTTCTAAAATAATTAATGTGTCAATTAGTTACTAACCTTGGAATCAAATTTTAACCTTTAATTCTTTAAATAACGAAAGATACTATGGTATTCCGTTTCGAATCAAATTTTAACATAATTTAATCTCATTTAAATTTCTTTCTTATTTAAAATTGTTGAAAAAGTGTGGTCTAATTACACTCTGCTTGTTGCTTTGCTCGTAATTCGAATAGGGCAATTTGCCGTAAGGAAAATAGTGTCTGTTTCGGTCTGTAACGAGCCAAAGTTGTCATTAAAAAAGCAGTTTGAATAACAGGAGGGAGCATCCTCATTGTAGTAATGTTAAAGGGTTGACCGATAAAAAAGCTCCAAGACATTTATGACCCTTTCCGTACTACATCGAGAGTGATCGATCAACCAAGGTTCAGAGGTGTTAGCGCTTGATCTAAAATATGTTCATACTAGCAAAAATGTCCTGTTCGTTGCTTAATTATGGAATATAAACAAAAATATTTATTGCGACATTAAAAGCCAAGTAAATTTTACTGCCACTGCTTATTAAATTGTGTTTTTTTTTTAATTATTTTTGTACATTATGCCCAGCACCCGGTAAGCACTTTGGAACACGGCATTAGAACAACCACTTTCTCAGAAGAGCTGGAAGAGCCTTTTGGGACCCTAGTCGAAAGCGTGCTAGTTGGTGACTGAAGATCAGTGCTTAATGGTGAGTTCCTTGCATGTTTAAATTCTTTGTATGTTTTGTGGACTCGCTGCTGTGCTGTCGTTCATCCCATCAAGTGAGCTGTCGCCCTTGAGTCTTTAGTTCTTTTTAAAGCTCGTTTCTCCTTTCTCTACAAGGGGAAAAAGAGGCCTGCCAGCCCCTGCCGCATCGCGAAAATTATTCGATGTTGTTTAAATCCTAAATTTAAACAATAATTTTTAACATTTCAACTTCCTCTTTACGCAAACAATAATGAGGTGAAGAAAACGACGCAACCGCAGAACGCGAATGATCGGTATTGCAAGCACCAGCATTACAAAACGCTGACCACTGCAACAACAGCATCGTCAGCTTTACTAAGACAGCGGTAGGAAACACCAGAAACTGGGACGATATATATTTTCATATTCAATATTACCTTTAGTTTAGAAACACTCATACGTTGTAAATATCTAGTTTTGTATAAATAAGTTAGGTTGTTTTGAATAAATTAGTATTAAGCTTTACTGGCTTTTACTCACTTTTTTTATTCAATTCCACCCCAGAATGTCATGGTCATCTGGCTCGACACGCTTCAGATTGTCACCATCACAGACCTCACCAACGTCGACCAGGCTCTTATAACAGCTGGCGACTTCAGCGCCAAGCACTCAGACTGACACAGCACATAGAACAAGGCGAAAGGAAAGCGACTCCGACCCTTCCCCTCAGAATATCGCCGAAGTGGACGTCATCTCCACAGAAGAGCCAACCCACTACCCCCGAAATCGACCGGATGCATCAGGTGCTGTCTTGGGCATCGCACTCCTCAAGAATCTCCGGCACGAAGTGGACGTAACTGTCCTCGACGAACTAACACCACACATAATCACAAACACGGACTAGACGAAATTTGTGGAGCATGTTAAGAGTAACTTTTGTGCGTCTGACACGAATTTTCAGAGTACCGAGCAAATCGAGGAAGCAACTCTGGACTACGAGAATCATATCCGAGCCTCCATCGACGTAACCTCACTTCGATGCCCGGAGCGGCCATTTAAACAGCCCGCGTTACCACCGCGTGTCATGAACCTCATCAAGGAGAACGAGCCGACCAAGCTGTAGCTAACCGCCTCCAACGAGAGGTCTGGAAAGCGCTGTTCGATCTCAGGAATGAACAGTAGGAACAAATCCGTTAACAGTGAGGATCAATCAACATGGAAAATGAGCAAAGCGCTGAGAAGCAACAGAAGGCAACTACCACCGATTCACAGCGCAAACAACGGCATCGTCTTCATTGAAGAAAACAAAGCCGCCGTCTTTGCTCATAGAACCGTCGAAGATCTTCGCGAGGAAAAATCCAACGACGGCGAACTCACCATCGGAACCAGCTCCAACGAAGTCCGAGCCATCATCCAAAACCTTAAGCCGAGGAAAGCCCCAGGTCCCGATCAGATCCCGAAGAAAGCACTAAAGAACCTCTCCGACAAGGCGGTCATCGCCTGTAGGTATCAATGCTATGTTCAAATTTCATTTCTTTCCAGGTACATGGAAATATGACGTCATCTTCATTCCGAAACCCGAAAAAAATCATTTCCCCAAAATCATCATGAACGAACTAGGAATCCTTCCCGACGAGTAGTTCAGCTTTCGACCCAACCATTCCACCCACCTCCGACCAACTTTTTCGGGTCGTACAATTCGCAGCATAGTCAATTGAATGGAAGCAATTCACAGGCGCCATGTTTCTCGATGTAGTCAAAGCTTTCGACAGTGTCTTTATGCCAGTCCTTTACAAGCTCCACCTTGTAACCATGCTGTTGGCGATGGTACAACACATCAACTCATTTCTAGATGCCCGCACGTTTCGTACCCACACTCTATCAGCAGAACATCCAATAAGCGCCGAAGTCCCTCAGGGATCAGCCCTCTCTCCCCTATTGTATGCGATTTTCACCGCAGATATTGCCAAACCTCCTCGATCTAGTCCCGCGATAAATCGCACTAGTCTCGCGATGGATAGCACAATGTGACCACCTACGTACACACTTACATCACGAAAAGTTGTCAAGGCCCTGTAGGGCACGTCGCGATGTTCGGCAAGATCATTCCCTGGCAGGACAAAACAAAATACCTAGCTGTATTCATTGACAAAATGTTCAGCTTTACTCCTCAGATGGACTACGAGTATATTGTAGCCACGACGAACGGAATCAAACTCGTCCTGGCGCCACTGATGGGCAGACGCAGCAAAATATCACTCAAGAATAAACTTCTTCTCTTTCGAACAATTATTCTCGTCGCCATGTCTTATGTCTCGTACCCTGGAGCTACGAGCCTTACAAAAACCAATTTCATGAAAAGTTCTCCAGACAAAAATTCTCCTACAAGCTTTCAGGGTTCCCTGGTTCATTAGGATCAATCAGTTTCTTCGGCATTGCGCTTTGCACTTTCAAGAAAGCTGAAGAACACCCCGATCCCTTGGTGCGAGAAGCCGTCAACTAAGAGGTCGAAGAGGAAGTCCCACAAAGTCGCAGGTAGCCCCGCTGCTACCAGCCCTGGCCTTCCCCACAGGTAAATCTGTGTGATGCCAGCGCACAGCGTACTTGTTTCTGTTTCAGATCCTTGCACCAACTAACCATCAGATGAGGACCGTAAGATTTTTGCCTATGATGGGGGGCAACGTCCTAGACGAATCAATAGCTCAACCTAACTTGGTGGCACAGCGACTCTGTGCTTACCCAGAAGCACGACCTGCGTAAAAGGAATAAAGTTCTGGTACCCAAGCAGAAGATGAAGGAGCTTTAGTGTGGAAAGCAATTTATTGCAGGCCCACAGTACCTCGGGTCGAGAACCAACATGGTGGTCTGCCTAAGGCAGATCTCCTCCTCAAAAAAAAAGAAAGCGTGGCACCAGGCACTTTTTGAAACTACATACTTACTTTAAAAGAGACCTCCATGGAGAAAACAATGAAAAACATATCTATGACACACGAATTAGACTATCTACATCACATTTAGGGTTAAAATCTTCATGGTACGGTCTTAATTATTCTGGGTCCAAATTTTTAACCACTTATCGCTAGCCATACAAACTCTATCTTTAAAAACTTAGTCAAATAAGATCAAATAAATTCTAAATTACAACGTATTTTACGATTTTGACTCGTTATCTATCTCAGTGGTAAATGTAAATTATTATAATTTATTCCTTGTCTTGACATGCGCTTAAAATTGTACAGCAGCAACATTTTATTTTTATTTTTGTAATAGGGCCCATCCCTCGAACTGCTGCTTTGATATTTTCTTTACGTTTCATGACCCCTAGAGTCGATATTTATTAGACAGACAATATTCGAAACTGCTGGACTTATTGTTGTCAAATTTTATAAGTACTTTTTATAGGTATTTTAAGAACAACCCTGTATAACAAAACGCTAACCAAAAGTTATCTGATCATGCTCAGCAATAATTTGATGATATACAATAGTTTAATAGTTTATTTCTGTACTTCCACCAAAATTTTCTCTTTCTCTCTCTCTTTAATCCCAAGACACTCTGAAATCTTACAAACTTGTAAGCGTAATGATCGGTAATCAAAATTTATCTTTTTATCTCCACAAAAGCTTAATGACATCATCTCAGAAATTTGATACATATACATAAATCTAAAATACAAAATACTGTGACTGTTACCCTTGCATTATCAGTGCATATATATTTTTTTTTAGATTTGCTTGGTGTTTAAAAAAAAGGATAAAGCAATTTATTTTATCGATCGAATCAAGTACGGCTACCCGATTTTCCTTAAATTAATGTTGGGGATACAAACATTTGTTATTCAATAAGTGTTATGTTGCAACGATCCATATGTGTCCTTACTAAAAAGTGGATGCCGTCACCACAAAATGTTAAGACAAACGCATGCACCTTTACCGGTAGTTTAACGATCCACACATATCTTTATTTTAACTTACAGAAGTTGTCGTTAAAAAATCGCAAAATCAGATTTTACAATTTTATCTAAGAAATTGGATTTGTTTAATTTTTCAAGGACGGGCGAGGGAAGTTCTGTCTAAATAACTTTGGACCAATTTTTTCACCAACAAAACTAATTGAAGAAAATTTAAAGTCTTTCAATAATTTTATTCTTTTGATAATACTCTCCTCAATTCATATAAATAATAAGCTGAAAGGAGGAGTGATAGCAATTATTCTTATATTACAATAACCATAAATAATATCAAGTGAATCTTGGACCGTATCATGGGTGGGCACTAAAACAGACAGTTCTTTTAAGCCTTATCAAGATATCTTTTCTCCACCCACTGAAGATTAACTTGTAACAACTAATGAATATTTGTTCAGGTATTTCAACAGCATCAATAACTCGTATAAAACACTGTTCCATACACAAATGTAAAACACATAATAGGTTATATATATATAATAATAACTAAGTATTAAAATAAAATCTTTTCCCAGATTTGTGCCTTCTACGACTTTTTGTAGCTACTTTTAACACGACATTCGCAACATAAGTGCGAATAATAAGTTTTACTTCCCGAATATAAGTTTAGAAAGAATTGTTGTAGGGTCCATTTAACAACTTTGCAAAATAAAAACGCCGGTTTGCCAGTTATTGGCTCTCGTCACTACGTTGGTGATTTTAATAAATACAGTTATAACACTTATAACAGAGCTTGGATTATATGCAAAATGCATATTAAGTGCACATTGGCATGTTTTTAAGGTGTAGAATAAGTGCATGTGCAAAATACAAAAATATACATTTCGCAAGTTTTTGCGATGGATCACTCCTAAATCAACCTGGAAATAATTCTATTTTTTAACGATTAAAATACCGGCGGCCGTTTACCTACTTTAAGAAAAGGGTATTACCTGAGTAGAATTTCTAAGCTAATTAGGTATTCTGTTCCAACATGCGGAACCAGTCAATTTTGACGGTTTTAGGATAAGTTAGTAATAAATTTTATCTGTTAAGCGGTTTACAATTCAAGCAGTTTTGGTTTTAGTAAAGAGTATTATATTAACAAGATTTCTTTCAATATAGTTCTTGACCACTAATAATGGGGTGTTTTATGAAGGCGTTCCTTACCCCCATAAATCATTTACACACGCTCATAGATTACAGGCTAACAGATCGGGCTTCAGATTTGTGCACATGTTCTTACTTGATACTTTTAACAATATAATGCACACTGCAAGAGAAATAGTTTTCATTCTTGTAATAAATTTGTTGAATATACCTTGCTTTCAGCTCCTCCTTTTTGTTTACTAATTTAAAAGAAGGCACTTCTTAGTTGTTAACATTATTCTATCTGTTTATTTTTTGAAGGGAGTGTTGTTTTGTGTATAGCTAAAAAGAATTTACGAGATGCCCAAACAAGTCAGCCGATTTATATCAAATCTTAAAAAAAAATGGATTGCAATTACAATTGAATTCGAAATAGTGGACTCTACTCATATTTACTGCATCATTTGTGAAAAAATTGGTCGAAAGTTGTTTCGACAGAACTTCCCACCCAGCTAAAGTCCAATGAAACATCCAGCATTTTCGAGTTGAGTTTTTTCTTCACTCAATTTTGCGATGAGATCATCAACATTTCTGCAAGGACAAGTATCTCAACATGGATTCCTGCAGTGTAATACTAAAAATAACAGTATTGTATTCCCAAAATTTTCTGCGAAACAGGAGTGAGCCGTTCATTTTTTTAGCCACTTATTTAATTTAATATGAATACAATGATAAATCACAAGTAAAAACTCATCACATATTGCGCTTTTTGGGTAGAATTTATTCAGCATACATTTGAGCTGACGTTATCAATTTTCTGGAGGGGATAAGTAAATATATTTTCCTTAAAAGTTTATCATGCTTATCATAACTTTAAAATATCTCTAAGATTTCAAAACATTCGGTTTTGCAATTTAATTTTTTTCCAAAAATGTTGACGTTTCGGGTAAAAACTCAACACGGAGTCATAAACTACATGTGTAGGACTATGTTATTTTATACAATTTAAAACCCCTTTACTATGTACAATTTTGAAGTGACGTCATCACATTATTGATGGAGATGATTAGACAAATTTTGGTTAGCGTTCTATCATCTACATGATATTCTTAGTATAAGTACAAAATTTGACAACAATCGGCCCAGTACTTTCAGAGATTATCTGTCTAATAAAAATCCGGGACGGACAGACAGGCGGAAACGGGAGACCTATTTCTTCGCACTCTAGGACATTTCTAGGGTTATGAAAGGTCGAGAAAACATAAAACTAGAGAGTCGGCCTATGGACTCGATTACAATATTGCCTTCACTTAAAAAAGTAAAGTATCAAATTGATGAAACATTTTTTATGACTTCATTTAATTCTCGTAAAATTAAATTCATTATTTATAATTCAGTGAACATAAATACCGCTTTAATAACAAGATGGATATATATTAGAAAATCATAAAAAATATATTTTTAATTCTGTTTGTTTTTTACTTCCCGAGCGTAAGCAAAGGAATTATTGTAGTCGAGTCCTTCGGCCGACTCTCTACTTTTACGTATTCTCGACATTTCAATACCCCTACAGAACGAAGAAATAGGTCTCCCGTTTCTGTATGTCTCTCTGTCCGTCTGTCCGTCTGTCCGTCTGTCCATCTGTCTGCCGTCACGGATTTTTATTAGACAGATTAGACTATTTGTAGTTCCTGATTGACTCAATAAAATAAATTCACGCATTCATTAATTTTTTTGAGTCACTCTGTATATGCAAATCCAAAAAATTTCAATGGAATGATAAATTACAAAAAGAGACTCATCATATTTTGTACATTTTAGATAGAATTTATTCGCCAAACTTTTGAGCTAACGTCATCAAGTTTTTGAAGGGGATAACCAAATGTATTTTGACTAAAGATTTATGATGCTCTTTATAGCCTTAAAATATCTACAACATTTCAAAGCATTCGGGCTAGCAGATTCAAAATTACATTGCAAAATGTTGTTTCATAATTTTAATTTTTTTTTCAAAAATCTGGACTTTCCGGGTAAAAACTCAATTCGGAGTCATAAACTGCATGTGTAGGAGTTTGTTACTTTATACAATTTAAAACCCATTTACTATGTACAAATTTGAAGTGACGTCATCACATTAGTGGTGGGGATGATTAGACAAATTTTGGTTAGCGTTTCATCATCTACATGATATTCCTAATATAAATACGAAATTTGACAACAATTGGTACAGTACTTTCGGAAATTATCTGTCTAATATAAATCCGGGGCTGACGGACAGACGGACAGACGGACAGACAGACGGAAATGGGAGACCTATTTCTTCGTCCTTAAAAGGTCGAGAAAATGTAAAAGTAGAGAGTCGGCCAACGGACTCAATTACAATACTTCCTTTGCTTACGCTCGGGAAGTAAAAATTGGTCTAAAGAGTTTAGACAGTACTTACCTCGCTGTCGGAAACTTGACGACTGCATGCCTATTGTGTTTTTTTTTCTCATTACATTTTTGTAGTGGAAATTTAAAAAAAAATTGTGATGACGTCATCAACATTTTTGCAAGGACACGTATATCAGTTGGGATAGATGTATTTAGTGTAATACTAAGAATAAAATTATTGTATTCCCAAATTTTCGGGAAAATGAATTGGGTCGTTTTGAATATTGATTTCTTATAATCAATAAAATAACGAAATAATTTACTCAGGTATACGGCGCCGGTGTGTAATATCTAGAGAGCGGATTTCTATCGGGCTAGGCAAGGCCAAACTCGGTACGGCTCGTACGGGATGCGAATTCATTGCGATTGCGGACTGCACTTCGTTTATTTGAGATTAGAATAAAGCTGTTTCGTTGCACTCTGCTGCTAATTCCCGTTCTCATTTACTTAGCCGTTTGATTAATAAATCGTTAATTATATTTATGGAATTAGTACCGATTAAACGTGACGTAGCCCGACAAAAATCCGCTGTCTGGTAATATGAAAGGCAACTGAAAATCGTTTATGTATAAACATTCTTAATTTAAGATGACAAGCGTAACAGCATACGTGAGAGTCAAACAGAGAAACTGTAAACAAAACGATCATCGGTTTTATTGCTTCGACTTCCGCTTATTATATAAAACATTGGGTTTTATTTTAATTCTTGACGGTGAAATTCACAATTGGTTGATTATAAACATGTCTATTCCACATTCGCGGAACCAAGTGACGGCATAAAACAAATGCAGGTCTGTAATGTTAAAGTCGATGTAAACAAGCGTGCTACCCTTATGTTTCAACCGAGTTTTTCCTTTAACAAATTTTGTGTCTACCAAATTGGGTTGGTTGGGGTGTAATACTAATAATAAGTGTTGCCTTTAATTTAATCAATAAAATAAATTGACTTCATTAATTTTTTTGAACCACCTCTTAAGAAAATCTAAAAAATATGAATGGAATGATATATCACAAGTACAAACTCATCACATTTTTTGCATTTTAGATAGGATTTATTCAGCAAAATTTAGGGGTGACGTCATCAATTTTTTTAGGAGGGATGAACAAATACATTTTGAACAAAAGTTTACCATGCTTATAATAACTTTAAAATATTCCCAAGATTTCAAAGCATTCGGTTTTGTAATTCCTGATTAAATCGATAAAATAAATTCACGCCTTCATTAATTTTTTTGAGTCACCCTGCATATGCAAATCCAAAAATATGAATGGAATGATAAATCACAAGTACAGACTCATCATATTTTGTACATTTTAGATACGATTTATTCGGCAAACTTTTGAGCTGACGTCAACAGTTTTTTGTAGAAGATAACCAAATATATTTTGACTAAAAATTTATTATGCTCTTTATAACCTTAAAACATCTGCAAGATTTCAAAGCATTCGGTTTTGTAGTTCCTGATTAAATCAATAAAATAAATTTACGCATTCATTAATTTTTTTGAGTCACCCTGTATAAGCAAATCGAAAAAATTTGAATGGAATGATAAATCACAAGAAGAGACTCACCATATTTTGTACATTTTAGATAGGATTTATTCAGCAAAATTTTGTGGTGACGTCATAAATTTTTTAGGGGGGACGACCAAATACATTTTGATCAAAAATTTACCATGCTTATGATAATTTTAAAATATCTTCAAGATTTCGAAGCATTCGGTTTTGTAGTTCCTGAGTAAATCAGTAAAATAAATTTACGCTTTCATTTATTTTCTTGAATCACCCTGTATATGCAAATCCAAAAAATATGAATGGAGTGATAGATCACAAGTACAGACTGATGATATTTTGTACATTTTAGATATGATTTATTCGGCAAATTTTCGAGCTGACGTCATCAAGTTTTTGGAGGGGATAAGCAAATATATTTTGACTAAACATTTATTATGCTCTTTATAACCTTAAAACAAGTGCAAGATGTCAGAGCATTCCGTTTTGTAGTTCCTGATTAAATCAATAAAATATATTTACGCATTCATTAATTTTTTTGAGTCACTCTGTATATGCAAATCCAAAAAATATGAATGGAGTGATAAATGACAAGTACAGGCTCATCATATTTTGTACATTTTAGATATGATTTATTCGGCAAACTTTCGAGCTGACGTCATCAAGTTTTTGAGGGGATAAGCAAATATATTTTGACTAAGCATTTAATAGGGGCAATTCTGAATCAAAGTTGTTAAATTTAAAGGGTGTTAAATTGCAAATTTCCATAGTAACCAGTTAAATTCGTAAATCTGATTGGCTGTTTATTTTTTAACAACCTTTAAATTTTAACAGGTTTGATTCAGAATTGGGCCTATTATGCTCTTTATGACCTTAAAACATCTGCAAGATTTCAGAGCATTCGGTTTTGTAGTTCCTGATTAAATCAATAAAATATATTTACGCATTCATTAATTTTTTTGAGTCACCCTGTATATGCAAATCCAAAAAATATGAATGGAGTGATAGATCACAAGTACAGACTCATCATATTTTGTACATTTTAGATATGATTTATTCCACAAACTTTTGAGCTGACGTCATCAAGTTTTTGGAGGGGATAAGCAAATATTTTTTGACTAAAGATTTATGATGCTCTTTATAGCCTTAAAACATCTGCAACATTTCAAAGCATTCTGGTTAGCAAATTAAAAATTAAATTTCAAAATGTTGTTTTATAATTTTGATTTTTTTTCCAAAAATCTGGACGTTTCGGGTGAAAAGTCGATTCAGAGTTGTAAACTACATGTGTAGGACTATGTTATTTTATACAATTGAAAACCCATTTACTATGTACAATTTTGAAATGACGTCATCGCATTAGTGGTGGGGATGATTAGACAAATTTTGGTTAGCGTTTTACCATCTACATGATATTCTTAATATAAGTACAAAATTTCACAACAATCGGTCGAGTACTTTCGGAGATTATCTGTCTAATAAAAATCCGGGACGGCAGACGGACAGACAGACGGACGGACAGACGGACGGACAGACGGACAGACGGACAGACGGACAGACGGACAGACGGACAGACGGACAGACGGACAGACGGACAGACAGACGGAAATGGGAGACCTATTTCTTCGTCTTCTAGGGGTCATGAAAGATCGAGAAAACGTAAAAGTAGAGAGTCGGCCGACGGACTCGATTACAATACTTCCTTTGCTTACGCTCGGGAAGTAAAAATTGGTAATACGTCCAAACTCCACATGTGTGACACGGGTGATTTATTGTAAGTACGTATTTCGATGACTGGCTGTCTTCGTCTTCAGCCTACGTGAAAAACCCCAAAAGGAAAAAAAATAAAAGTGAACAATTAAAAGATTGACAAATTAAAAATTAAATAGGAGTATTTGATAATTTTTACTTCTCGAGCGTAAGCAAAGGAAGTATTGTAATCGAGTCCGTCGGCCGACTCTCTACTTTTACGTTTTCTCGATCTTTCATGATCCCTAGAGGACGAAGAAATAGGTCTCCCGTTTCCGTCTGTCTGTCCGTCTGTCTGCCGTCCCGGATTTTTATTAGACAGATAATCTCCCCCTAAAAATTTGATCTTAAATGTGTAAAGAATTATGAGTCTATACTTGTGATTTATTACTGCATTAATATTTTTTAGATTTGCTTATACGGAGTGTCTGAAAAAAATTAATGACTGAGCCAATTAATTTTACTGATTAAATCAAGAATTGCGAAACTGAATAATTTGAAATCTTGCAGACGTATTTGTCTTAAATTACAAGTACTATACAGGATGATCCTTTTATCTGTTTACGCGTTACAATTTTTGCATAGGCAACATATTATACACCCCAGAGACTACTTCGTCCAATTTAATTTTTTTTAAATAAGCAATCATAGCAATCACAAAAAAATGACAAGGATGTCGATGCCAAAGAATGACAGAATTGAAAAAATTAATACCCATTTTAAATCTACTGCGAAAAAAAAACACAATAGGCATGCAGTCGTCACGTTTCCGACAGCGAGGGAAGTACTGTCTAAACTCTTTAGACCAATTTTTTTTTCGATTTTTTAAAAACAGGCCATATTGGGCATTTATGTACTCAATTTGGCCTAAAAACACACTTTAATTAAACCGGGTACTGGTTTTTTATTTGAGAGAGAGAGAGAGAGAGAGAGAGAGAGAGAGAGAGAGAGAGAGTCGATCACGTGTGTAATCTTTAGCTCATTGGTTATTTTCAACTTGGCGTTCCTATATCCGTAACATGTGCCACAGCATGTGCGATTTGGTTTCACTCTTTTCCATTGCAGTTCTAATAGTGTTTACTCACTTTACTTACAATATGAGGGTCTATATCTCACCTTGCTATACTTGACAATAATTGACAACACCTGAGACGCTAATTAATACACAAACACTGATTGGTGGCTGATTGGAAAGCAGCGATTGGGTAATAAATGACATTGTAATAAATGTCAAACAATAATTCCAGTTTTCTATTCTTTAATCTCTACATGTCACTCATCAGTGTTTAAAACAAAAACTGCTTATGTAATTTCCTTTCTAATGTATATTTTTAATTACTGCGGGTACTTCAAAATGCATACTATATGTATGCGTTATCTGTCCTGATCTGATCTAATACTAATACTATCAAACGAGCCGAGCGAAGCTCGGTCAACCAGATATTTATTATTAAGCATTAACAACTTTGAATTTTAAATTAAAGTTTTGTATTAGGTATGTATTCACATAAATTGGCTGATTTTAGGTAATCTTGGATCACATAATTTAACAAACAATATTTTAAGTATAAATCAATGCAATTTAATCGAGATCATATTGTTTTTAATTAATTCAGACTGATGCACGTTAGTTAGTTAACCTAGGGAAGTATTGTATTCGAGTTCTTATGGCCTAATTTCATATTTTCTTGATGTTTTATAATAACCTCTAGAAGTGATCCGCAAGTTTCCGTCTGCTTGTCGTCTGTTGGCAATTTAATTGGGGAGAGAATGTCCGAAAGTACTGGACTGATTATTGTGAAATTTTAGGTGTGTTGAAAAAATATCCGGTAGATGGTGAAGCGCTAACCAAAATTTGTCTCTTCATCTTCACCAAGAATTTGACAACGTCATATAAAAAATTTCAAAATAAATCCTAATTCAGTTTTATAAAAGAGCAAGCTTCTATAATTGTGGCTTATTAATCGTTTTATTTTTACTTCCCGAGCGTAAGCTAGGAAAGTATTGCAATCGAGTCCATCGGGCGACTGGGTACTTTTATGTTTTCTCAATATTTCATGATCCCTAGAATACGAAAATATAGGTATCTCGTCTCCGTCTGTCTATTTGCCGTCTGTAATCTGGCGGCTGTCATCTGCCGTCTGTCCGCGTTTGTGTCTATTTTTATTAGACAGACCGCTTGGTGTCAAATTTGGTATGCATATTAGAAATATTACGTAGATGGTAAAATGACAACCAAAATGTGCCTGACCATCCCCAGCAACAATGATATGACGTCATCTCCAACTTTTACAATAGTAAAATACTCCTACATTTGATAGGTTATGAATTTTTGTTGAGTTTTTACCATAGGCATCCAAATTTTTGTAAAAAAAAGATTGGTCGAAGGTTATTTCGACATAACTTCCCCCGCCCTAAAGTACAATTAAACAAATTCAGCTTTTTCGGTAGAATATTGAATTTGATATGCGAATTGTATTTTTTTTTAATGAGAACTCTTATAAGTTAAGATAAAGAGAGGTATGTAATGTTATAGTAAATGTAAAGAAGCGTACTGCGCGCATGTTTCAAACGAGTTTTCTCCTAACAAAATTTTTGATGCCGTCATTAACATTTTTGCAAGGATACATAACATTTTGGATAGGTGCTGTGTAATACTAATAATAACAGTATTGTATATTATATTTTTCTGGAAAATGGAGTGAGCCGTTTAATCAGTAAAATAAATTCACTCATCGCAATACATCGCAAACTTTTGGTATGCAATTTCGATTTTTCTTTTCCAAAAATCTGAATGCCTCACACACGACACGTAAAAACTCAACATTTTCATAAAGTACAAAATCAAAATAGAGTAACAACATTTTAGAATTTAAATTTGAATTTGCAAAACCGGGGGGTCTGAAATTTTACGTGTTAAGTTGATCTTAGGCATGGTAAATAATTAATTAATATTTATCCCTTACTTGTGGTTTATTAATGGATTCATAGTTTTTAATACCACTTATACAGGGTGATAGAAAACAAGTGATGGAATAGAAAATTGTTTTTTTTAGCAAATCAAGAACTGCACACCCTATTTTCCCGAAAAGGTGACTATACAGTAGTGTTATTATTAGTATTACATTGCATCTATTCAGACTGATATATGTACGTGTCTTTGACAAAATGTTGATGACGTTATTGCAAAATTTTGTTACAAAAAACTGACTCGAATCATACGCATAGCATCTTCCTTTACCTGTAGCTTAACAACCCACACATATGTTTATTTTAACTTTAGGTTTTTTCATTAAAAAATAAAATTTGCAAAATTTGATTTTATGATTTTTCGAAGAATCCAGATTTGTTCGGCTGTACTTTATATGCGTCGAATTAACCTTAGACCAATTTTTAAACATGATGTTCCTGTGTTTTGACAAACAGTACTGGAGGAGGTAATTTAATCTTCGGAATCATAAAATCTACGTCCCTTGATCCACGGAGCCAATAAACACTACCGGAGGAGGTAATTTAATCTTCGCAATCATAAAATCTACGTCCCTTGATCCACGGAACCTATTTTTTGGCAAAGGTTAAAACTGACCCTCGTAGCCAACTCGTTTGTACCCGAATGCGTCATCAGTCATCATATTTTGAGGGGTTAAAAGGGATAAGTTTCAATTAACTGTTTACTAGGACTAGGATCAACTTACAAAGTTTGCAAGTAAGTTAAATTGTAAAATGTTGTTATTCAGTTTTGTTTCTCTTTCAAAAATTCGGATGTCTAGGGTAAAAAAAACTCAACACAGTTTCGTAAACCATAAGTGCAGGAGTATCTTATTACGTTAAATTTAAATTATATTTACTATTCTAATTTTTGAAATGACGTCATCCTATTGTAGGTTGGGATGATTATAAAACTTTTGGTTACTGTTTTACATCACGATATTCCGTACGTGTAAAATTTGACAACAATCGATCTTACACTGAAGAAGTAAACATTAAAAATCTAAGTGATAAAAGTTTTGACAAGAGGATGGTTTTTCTTTCTAAATACGAGAACAACTTTTATAACTCGTGAGTTATGTAACACAAACAAAACGAAAATAAAGGCAGTATTAACAAAAAAAGTAGAGTGCATAATAAGAATAGCTTTGTTGGAAATACAGTTTTAGACTTTATTTATTCATACCCTCGTTCGTACCATAAAAAAATATTTTATATTAAAGACTGTGCTTTATATAAAAAGCTCACGGAAGGATTTATCGTAAAAATTGTAAAAATTAATCGCCGATCATTGCAGCAAATGTAATTGCTTTTAATTGCTCAGCTTTAAGTGTGGTATTTATTGGAATAGCTTGATTAATGCTTCAGACTAAAACTGTAAATATTTTACAACCTTCGCTTATGTGAAATGATCTAAGTGGTTATAATTAAAGTAAAAAAACTTGATACAAGCCGCTTTACTATTTTTATTATAGATAATTTAATGTAATTTTAAGGAAGAATGTATTGTAATGATACTTCGCTCAGAACAGCATTAGATATCATCATTATGAAAGTGATGGGCCCATTAATACGGAACTAAACTCAGGTGGAACAGTAACATACATTTATATTACATGCGCAATTGTTTATTAATTTTTCAGTTTCAAAGAGTACTTAAATCATGTGGTTGAGTATTTACTACGAAAGCATTTTTGTGGTCGACTAGAAATATAATTCTGTCATTATAGACGTAAAAATCGTTCATGAGTAGGCCGATTCCGGCTGACCGTGCTATAATGTTGGAAATCGTGTGCCATAAAGGCGTCATGACAACTTAAGTAAACACTCGTCTATTCAATATTTATTCTTTAATGTAAGGATAAATGAAAAGTACAACTTGTAATTTTAGTAATTGTTATTCCACTGAATACGAATACTCCCCTTGCTACCAGAGGTAGTGGAGGCATAAATACCGCTGGTATAGCACAGTTAGCACAATTCGCAATTTTTATTTTGTTCTCTATCGCATCTACCAGGTATTCCTCCCAAACTGTGTCGCTTTTCCAGTCCCCGTGTCTTTTAACAATTCTGATATCTGCCCCACTATCTGTCAGAATTGTTGCGGATGTTTACCGGAACGAATGGCCAGTAAAATCGACAAAATTTGGTATCTTTAGATATTGAGCATTTTTCTAGGCATATTACCAAAAGTATTTATTCCTACTGGATTAACTGTACATTTCCCAGGACTGTACTACAAAAAAATCTTTCTTTTTTTACTAATTTCAGTCTCAAATTTTTGTATTTTTTGATTAAACCAATATACACTGCTAGACAAAAAAAGCCAGACACTTAAATATTTGCAACTTTACGGTAATGTTATAATATATATATATATATATAGAGACGAGGACTGATTTTATTTAATTAAGCACACTTAATTTTTTTCCCAAAGACACTCATAAATTTGGAGAATTTATTCGGCATTAATATGATGTTTCACAGAGATACACTGGACGTAAACATATTGTGCGTTTATGGCTTTGACGTTTAAAGTACTTTACATAAAACTTAGCAAATGCAAAGCATGGCATGTGTCAGGGACGGCCGAGACAGTATCTACTATCCTGGGTTTTACCAGAAAAGCTCTTTTCAGGTAGGTTATCGGTAAGACATCCGGCTGTGACAATCTATTGAATTATAATGGGATTTAAATGTGTGAAGCCATAAACGCACAAAATGTTTGCGTCTACTGTATGCTATCCATGGAACAGTGCACTGTTCAAATGTGGTATTCAGCTTAACAGTATTTCTGAACAATATAAAAACTAAACGCTTAATTTTTAACCCAAGACCTTTATATCAAGAGAACTAATGTAAAGTTCAGCCGCATTATTAACTTCAGCTGAACAGTTAATAAACATAAATACCCATGAAAGTTATCAGTATATTCTCTCGCACCACAACTCTCCAAAAACATCTTTTAGTAATGTGTACAAAGGAGTCTCAAAAATCCTCCTTAGGTATCATCAGTACAGGATATTTCGATGGTTAGTATTCGGATATTTATGCTTCTAAGTAAACTGTTACATTTGCAGCTGCAGTGCTAAATCGACATATCGCTGCACACCTGCCATCCTTAGTATCAGCACTTCTTGAAACCTAAGGAGGTCTAAACTGTAGTCTACAGATTTTCATTGCATTATCTAAATGTTTATAAGCATAAAATGTACAAAAAACGTATCAAGCAGCGGCGGCACCAGCGATGGTAGATGTAATCCAACATCCGGTGGGGCTCTTGTCCGGAAAATAGCTGTTTCCACCCACTGCACTGGTTGGTTCAAGTCATTTACAAATTGTACAATGCTTGTGACAAAAATGATAATAGAACGCAATGAGTCTATTCAAACATATTTCTCTCTTACATCTCAGTATCAATTATTTATTTAAAAATTTAATATCTAACGGGCAAAAGCACTTTGGGAAAAAATAGTATGTTAACAAATAACCAATTATCTTTATATATAAAAGGCAATGTCCCGACCGACCTTTGGAGAGAATGTTCATTTTATACTGGAGGCATCGAGGGATTTCTCGAAATTCATCCCCTAAGGGGGTAAAAAAGGGTGTGGCTAAGTTTGTATGAGAAAAATATTTTTATGGTGATGTTTGCTTAAAACTTGGTATTAATGGTTTTCAACACAAATAATAAAACACGTATTTAAGCATTTTTCCAGATTCAACCCTTAAGGGGTTGAAATGTGGTGGCAAGATTTGCGTGGAAATATTTCTATTATAAATTTAAATTTTTACATGAAACTTGGTATTAATTATCTGCAACACAAATAATGAAACACCTATTTAAGCATTTTCCGAGATTCAACCCCTAAGGGGGTGAAAAGTACTGGATAACTTTGTGCGGAAAAAATATTTGTATTGTAAATTTAAATTTTCACGTGAAACTTCGTATTAGTGCTTTTAAACACAAATAATGAAACACGTACATATTTAAGCATTTTCCGAGATTCAACCCCTAAGGGGGTGAAAAGTGGTGGCTAACTTTATGTGGGAAAATATTTCTATTGTAAATTTTGAGGTGATGTTTATTTAAAACTTGGTATTAATGCTCTTCAACCCAAATAATGAAACAGTATTTAAGCATTTTCGGAGATTCGACTCCAAAGGGGGTGAACAGTGGTGTCTAAATTTGGGCGGCTAAGTTTGTATAGGAACAATATTTCTACTATAAATTGAAATGTTTAAGTGAACCTTGGTATTATGGTATTATGGTTCTTCAGTACAAATAATGAAATTCGTGTTTAGGCATTTCCCAAAATTCAACCCCTAAGGGGGTGAAATGTGGAGGCTAAGTTTGTATGGGAAAATATTTCTATTGTATATTTACATTTTTACGTGAAACTTGGTATTAATGCTCTTCAACACAAGTAATGAAATACGTATTTGAGCATTTTACGAGATTCAAGCCCCAAGGGAGTGAAATGTGGTGGCTAACTTTATATCGGAAAATTCTATTGTAATTTTTGACATGGAATTTAGTATTAATGCATAGTGAAACACGTATTTAAGCATTTTCCGAGATTCAACCCGTAAGGCGATGAAAAGTACTGGTTAAGTTTGTATGGGAAAAGTATTTCTATTGTAAATTTAAATTTTTGCATGAAACTTGATATTAAATTAATGATCTTCAATACAAAGAATGAAACCCGTATTTAAAGATTTTCCAAGATTCAACCCTTAAGGGAGTGAAATGCGGAGGCTAAGTTTGTATGGGAACAATATTTTTATTGTAAATTTAAATTTCTACGTGAAACTTGGTATTAATGCTCTTCAATACAAATAATAAAGCACGCATTTAAGTATTTTCCGAGATTTTCACCCCGAAGGGGGTGAAAAGTGGTGACGAAATTTGTATGGGAAAAATATTTCTACTGTAAATTTAAATTTTTACAAGAAACTTAGTATTAGTACCTTTCAACACAAATAATGAAACACGTAAATATTTCAGATTGTTTCGAGATTCCATCTCTAAATCGATGAAAGGGCGTGACAAAGTGTTTATGAGCAAACATTTTTTATGTTGATTTTGACTAGAAATTGTATTAATGTCCTTCAACACATTTTTTACTTGAAGGTTGATAATAATGCTCTTCAACACAACGAATCGTCTACGCGAGCGAAGCCGCGGGCGAAAAGCTAGTATACAATATACAAAGTAGAGAAATAGCAAGTATACGATCTAAAAATAAAGAAATAAATATTTGTAACCCTAAACACATTAACTAAAAACAAATTGTTACAATGAACGCAGAATTCTTTTACATTCATCCCGAGAATATCTAAATATTGTCTAGGCTTATTATATAATCTTTAGCATAAGTTATAGGGAAATGAAAATGTTGATTCTAACTGACAAAATCAGAACGGAATATCATCGGCTTTCTAACATTACCATCAGAAAGTAATATGTGAATTTGAGACAATAAATAAATCACTATATTGGACCACTATATTGTGAAAGATCTTATATAAAAACATAAGAGAATAACAATGCCTAGGACTGCAAAGTGGGACTAAATTTAATACCGGACGTAATACGTCTTTGAATAATTTTGCATTGGGTAAGTAGGTATCATATTTTTTGTATTAATAGTATATTACATACCGAGGCGGGAAGTGTTTCATTACCATCGAACACCAGATTGTTGGAGCGTCAAGGTCAAGAACAGGCGTGAGACGGGAATGAAACACGTCCACCGAGTGTATGTATACTATTTTATTCACAATCGGTATGTAATATGTCATTTGCCAACTGTTTTGAAGTTTGAAAGTGAGCAATTGTTTGTCATCTTTACGAACCTCGTCGGAGGTCGGCAAATTTTTCGCGAACCTCCACGCCAATGAAGGCTTGATTTCTGTAGTATTGTTTGATTTTCAAATAAATTGTTCTTTAGATAAAGATCCACTTTTACCCCAGCGTATGGTTGGAAAACAACCTAAATAAAGCTACAGGTGCCCATAACAAGTCTGAAGACATTTTATTTAGCGTATTTGCCTGAAATAATTTAATAAAAAACTGGACAAATTATAATGTCAATTTTGACATGGAACTCCTGCTGTCAAATTATAAAGTGAGTGAAGTGAACTTTTATTTCCATTTATTTTTATTTATAACCAGCTTTTCGCCCGCGGCTTCGCTCGTGTAGACGATTCGTTGTGTTGAAGAGCATTATTGCTGAATTTCAAGTAAAAAATGTGTTGAAAAGCATTAATACAAAATTTCAAGTAAAAATTGACATAAAAATATATATTTTTCCTCATACAAGTTTTCTCACCCTCTTTCACCTTCTTAGGGGTGGATTCTTGAAAAAATCTGAAATACGTTTTGCATTATTTGTGTTGAAGAGCATTAATACCAAGTTCCACGTAATAATGTAAATTTACAATAGAAATATTTTTTCCATACAAACTTTCACCCCCTTAGGCGTTGAATCTCGGAAAATGGTTAAATACGTGTTTCATTATTTGTGTTTAAAAACAATAATACCAAGGTACACGTGAAAATTTAAATTTTTAATAGAAATATTTTTCCCACCAGTACTTTTCACCCCCTTAGGGTTTCATATTTGTGTTGGAGACGATTAATAGCAAGCTTCACGTAAAAATTTAAATTTACAATAGAAATATTCCCATACAAATTTAGCCTCCACATTTCACCCCCTTAGGGGTTGTTTTTTAGAAAATGCGTAAACACAGGTTTCATTATTTGTGTTAAAGAACATTAATACCAAGTTTCACGTAAATATTTCAATTTATAATAGAAATATTGTTATTATACACACTTAGCCGCCCAAAGATAGACACCACTTTTCACCCCCTTTGGGGTCGAATCTCCGAAAATGCTTAAATACTGTTTCGTTATTTGCGTTGAAGAGCATTAATATCAACTTGCAAATAAACATCACCTCAGAATTTACAACAGAAATATTTTTCGCATATAAATTTAGCAACCACTTTTCACCCCTTAGGGATTGAATCTCGGAAAATGCTTAAATACGTGTTTATTTGTGTTTAAAAACACTACTACCAAGTGTCACGTTAAAATTTAAATTTACAATACAAATATTTTTCCCACACAAACTTAGCCAGTACTTTTCACCCCGTTAGGGGTTGAATCTCGGAAAATGCTTAAGGCTGGCGTCCGGTTCGGTTTAGCCCTATACTAAATACATTGAAAACATCGTCGCGATTTTCGGAGTTGCATTTTAAAAATATATCGCTTTAAAAAAATTATATCTCGAATTAACAAACTTCAGTCCAGGGGACCTCCATATTTATATTATATCTAGTATTCAGTTTTTACAAAAAAAATTATAAAGATGAACAACTTTTACATCACATTTTAACCGACACATTGATGCATTTTTTGACGAAGTGGTGAAGTTTTTTGCATTCTGAGATAGGAGGTCCCCTAGGGAAAAGTGTCAACTTTCTTTTGATACCATTTATAATCCTAAAAAATCCACGACTGAGGTAAATAACTCGGGAAAAGTCAGAATCTATTGAAACGAGAAATCGGCATTAACCGAGCTGTGATGCGGTAGTAGAATGCAGGTTTACATAGATTCTGACTTGGTTGCAGACTTCAGTATTTTTATATAAAATGCAATTCCGGAAACTACGACGATGTTTTCAATGTATTTAGTATTGGGCGAAACCGAACCAGACGCCAGCCTTAAATACATGTTTCATTATTTGTGTTGCAGACAATTAATACCAAGTTTTACGTAAAAATTTAAATTTATATATTTAAAAATATTACATTGTGAATAAATATGTTTTTCGCATTTCATTCAGTAATACACTAGATTTATGCACTTCAAATCGTACAGTAAAAACTCATTTTACTGAATAGCCAACCATTACTGCATAGCAACCATTACTGCATAGCTACCATTACTGCATAGCAACGTCAAATTCATTAAAACAATGACACAATATTATTTTTATTTCACTTACTCCCATTATAGAAATTAAAAATACAATTGTTTAAATTCGAAAAAGTTAAACCCCCCGATCTCACTATATCAATATGTTCTTGTCGCAAGTTGTCTTGGTTCACCACAATTCCTGTATTGTTTTCTTTTGACGTTCCCGGTACCCCGCTAAATATCCTCTTCGATGTTTTTATCTTATTGCCAATGCTTTCCTCAACATATTTTTCAGCCACACTACTTGATTCCCATCCCCCATGCCTTTTGAGCGTTTGAATATCGGCTCCACTATCCACAAGAAACGTTGCAGATATTCTTCTGAACGAATGTCCGGTGTAGCTAACAGCATCAGGGAGTTTCAAGTATTCGGCAATCTTTTGCGGCATTTTAGCAAAACTATGGATACCCACTGGTTGCACTGTGCATTTTCCATTAAGGTAAAAGAGGAAAAATCGATTGTGCTTGATTCCTTTCGGTCTTAGTTGCAAATATTTCTTGTAAATCTCATATCCGTTACACTCTGATCCCACAGCAAACATTCGTTTCTTCTTTGTTTTGGTATCGTGTAAAGTTACGACCAACATACTTCCGGTGTCTTCTATGTCTTCTACTGTTAAATTACATAATTCGCCACGTCGACATGCACCATTTAGCGCAAAAACTAGCACCACTTTGATTAACAAGAAAGTTTCATCTGGTGCATCATTCAAAAATTTTGTGACGTTCTCTATGGTCAAAACTTTTGACTTTTTTGGCAAATAAGTATCGTTTTGACGTTTCAGGAAAGCAATGAGCTTTTTGTGTTGTGATATATCAATATTTTCATTGACTTGGATGGTACTTTTTAACATTGAGTATGTAGACCATAAGCTGGATGCCTTAAGGACTTTTGCCTAAAACAATTAATGAAGAAACATGATTACTGATATTAAATACCTTACCTTTTCATAAAAATACGCCAGCATCACATTTTCGTCAAGATTCTTCACTTTTTTCGCTTCCCGCCACTGGCAAAATACTCCATACGTCTTCTCGTATTTTTCCTTTGATTTCGCAGGGAGCAGACTCGTGCAAGCTTCGCGGGCAGCATTCAAAATATCCTCACTTACGGGAATATTCCGTGAATCCATTTCTGATTTAGTTTAAAATTGTTTGACTGTTGTTGTATGCGAAAAACAAGTTCTGCTTGGTTGCTACGTTATTGAAAAGCGTTACCTACTATTATTTTTTATTCGTACTTGACTTTTACGTAATACTAGCGGAACCCGGCAGACGTTGTCCTGCTTGTGTATATATTTACTTTGTATATATGTGGATATAAATGTATGGTCTGGAGCGCAGAATGCGTTGTAGAAAATTGAATAATAAGATAACTCATATTGATGCTATTAAATTTATTTTCATTAATATACACAATGTACACATTTTTGTATTAGTAATTCACGTGAATGAACAAAATTTTTGACTATTGTATTCGCTATATAACTGAAACAACGTGAACACATTTTAATCAATACTACCATCTATCGTAACGCTAGTGGGTAATAGTTATTTACATAATGAGTGAGGTAGGTAACATTTTGCAGATTGAGGTCCTAATTTGTCACCCGACGCGAAGCGCAGGATGGCATGGGACCGAAACCTGCAAAATGCCTAACGCACGAAAATTGTATTCAATTTTTTCCCCGACATTGAGTTTATTTTAAAAAATATTTCTTTTTAAAAATATTTTCCGAAATGAAGTGACAGTTTCGGGACTTGACGTTTACTAAAGGAATCTATAATACAGACAGCCACGAGATGGCGCCATGTGATTTTTTTTAAATAATTCATTTTTTCTCATTCAAAAGTTTTGATTGAACAAAACATGATGTAAAGTAGTGTTCTAGTATGTTTTCTTTTATTATTTATACAGAACTTTTTTTATTAGAGCTTCTACAGGCTAATGCATATTGAATTACTTTGGCACCCAAAGGCGGTAAAGCGATATTTGGTGCGTAAAGTCACTGTTACGCGGCATGTCAAACGTGTGTGAATATTTTGTTTACATGTCAGGAAGGGAAAAACAATATTTTTGGTTTTTCGATTTGGTGTATAGACGTACAGAGTTTTTGGAGTTCCTACTCTGGAGCAAGCAACATACAGCTGACAATGCGAAAAACATGGATTTCCTAAATTCAATCCGGCAACGCGCAGAGACTGCCCTTGGGCTTTGTTGATTGTCATCGCGAAAGCAAGACGCACAGGAAACTGTAGTCGTTTAAATGTAAAGGGCAAATCAGTAGGAAGCATTGGAATGCGCGGAATCAGTTTGATTTTTTGGGTGGCATTTTCAATAATCTCTAGTAATTCACTCTTTGTTATTACTGAGGATTGTAGGCAGTGAACATCACTAATTATTTTCTTTTGCGGTCAATACGATTTTTGTTGTAATATCAACGAAAACAATGTTGTCATTGGTGCCGCCATATATCTAATACTTGCTAACTCTTCAGAAGTAACATAGAAACGGTGTTAACGGACAAAGGGAGACGGAAGATATTGTTTTCTGTCTAGAAAAGTACCGAGGGTCTGTGCGCACGTACACAAAATAGAAGCGAACGTATGAAATGTCTAAACACATCTAGTCACGTTATCGACTAAAAATCAAGCAAGTACGAGTATATGAGCAGTACTGTTTGGTACTATAGAGAGACAAAGAGGTCCGATATATTGCTCTGCCGTTGTGTTTTCGGACTCTTTTGAGGCCTGATAGCAATATAGTAGTATTAGATATATGGGTGCCGCTGATTCTCTAAGTTCATAATACTTTAACAGAGAGGTTGATGTGCTGCAGTGCCATCTAGTGGCATGTTACAGCAAAATCGATAGCGCGAAAATATTCTCCATGATCAAATCCCAACGTATATCAATTTTCATGAGGATCGGTTGATTGGTACAGAAGTTGATGTGGTGCAGCGCCATCTAGTGGCGAGTTACAGCAAAATGGATAGGGCGAAAATATTCTCCATAGTCAAATGCCAACGTGTACCAATTTTTATGAGAATTGGTTGAACGGTGTAGAAGTTGATGTGCTATAGCGCCATCTAGTGGCTAGTTACAGCAAAGCGGATACCACAAAAACCTTCTCCATGAAAAACCACTTACATGTGCCAAATTTCATGGTGATCGGTCAAACGATTTCGGAGCCTATCGATCACAGATATATATACCAACATCCATTTTTATATATATAGATTTAAAATTATTAACGCAAATAATATCTGGTTATGAAATGCGAAAAAATAGTATACGCGCCTCGATAGAAAAGTCTTTTCACAACTCGTATGGTTTTTAAGTTATTCGTTCGCTTCGCTCACTCGTACTCAAACGAACCGTACTCATTTGGTAAAACTTCACTTTTCTATACTTGGCACGTAATGTACTATTGCGAACCTCCACGCCAGTGAGGGCTTGATTTCTGTAGTATTGTTTGATTTTCAAATAAATTGTTCCTTAGATAAACACCCACTTCTACCCCAGCGTAAGGTTGGAAAACAACCTAAATAAAGCTACACATGCCCATAACAAGTCTGAAGACATTTTATTTAGCGTATTTGCCTCAACCCAGGCAACATGATGTCGTCTTTTTCACGTGAATAAATGGTCATCATTTACGTCATAGTGACCAAAGATTTCACGTGATATTGACGTACCAATGACGGTCAAATGTCTCGTCTAGATGACGTCATTTTCTCACGAACTATTGACGTGATGTACTGACGTCTTAGAGTCGTCATCTTGTGACGAATTATTGATGTGATTTACTGACGTCCTAGAGACGGCATTTATTGTCCATTTTAAGACGTTTTTTATATTTTGATTTTTAGAAAAAAATATGCAATAAATAAAACGCCGAAAAAATTTTATTTTTTTATATTGTTTAGCTTAAATAAAATATTATAATTCGTTATAATCACCAAGTAAAGCCCAAAACAAAGTATATATTAATTAAAGTTAAAACAAATTAGTGTAAAAAAATTAAATTTACTACAATTTTGTACAACCAACAATGAACTTCAATAAACAAATAAAAAATATGTCAATTAAACAAATTAAAGATAAACCACTCCTAATTAGTATAAACAAAAAAAAGGATATTGTACAATATATAATCAAAAATAAACGTTGCAATAAAATATGCTATTTAAAGAAAAATCAGTTTTAAAAACACAAAGAAATCTATTTAGTTACAAAGAATATTAAAAAAAAACTATAATAAACTATAGATCAGTCTTAAAAACACAAACAAATCTATTTACAAAAAATTAAAAAAAAAAAAAACTAGAATAAAGGGAAAAGACCACAGTATATGTAAAACTATCTAACTCACGACGACTTGACTGTCCCCAACACACGAAAAAGTACCGTTAAGAATTAATTCTGTTTTAACAATCATATCAATAACCTAAGTTTTTTAAGTTTGCCTCAATTTATTGCACTGAAAAGAAAAACCGGTTAGAGTGCATGGATTAATGGAAATGCAATCATTTTTTCATCTATGGGCAATAGCAAGCATTTGACTATTATTAAATTTAAGGGATTACAGCTTAAAGCAGAAGACAAATTCTGTATTTTAAAAATGCTAAATTTTACTTGAATCTAACGGATAATCGTAAAATGTTTGCATTGACAAAAACGTACAGCCTATCAGGAAAATCTCTTTGTCAATACTTTTTACAATGAAGCGAAATGTGTATGTGTAGATAGTAAGTTACCAAAAAGTATCGTAGTATTACAGGCATCTACCGGTATATAATATCCAATATTAATGTTATATATGTATATATGAATTCATTGTATTTTTTTAACTTACAAAGAAATCTGCTTGTTCTAATATGCAAACATAATCTTGTAATTCGTCAAAATTTGTTTAGCTGTGGTTTTGGTGCCATTATTTCTGTTTTTGTTTTCTTTTTCAGTTGTCAGATTTGATAACGTTTCCATGTTGGAGATTTTTTCACTCTTTTCCTTTAGCATTTCTTTCGTTTCGCACATGTGTTTTGTATTTGTTTCAAATCTAAAATAAAATAATGTACATTAGCATTAGTTCATAAAAAATTGCAGTAACATACCTTTGCAATATTTTATAGCGCCTCATTTTCAAAAACAATCACCGTAAGTTCTTCATAATCAGTGGGAGTTTCTTCAGTGATTAATGGTGGTCTTTCCAGCTTATCTGAAAAAACTGCTTTTGTTATCTACGTACAGTTATCAAAAATAACATAAACACGTAAACATTAAAATGATTTTTTTTAGATATTAACCTACCTACTCTAAATAAGTACAACCCACATTGAATGGCATAAATTTGCACAAAACTGCGTTAAAAATGAAGTGAGTAACGGATTCACAAGATAGCTTCGGTGGTTGAGAACCAACTGGAAATATTGGAATGCGTCTCTGTGAAGTGCAATAAACATAAATACCGAAAAAAGGGAAAGTCCGAATGCACACCCCAAACATCTGATGTATAGTAAATACGGATAAGAATAAATTTAATAAAACTGAAAATTAATCACTCTCGAACTTTTTTGGTAACCGTCATCACTTTATAAACGTCTTTATAAAATCAAAATTCGACGAAGGAATTCTTCAAAACCTTGTCCGTTTAAGGGACAATGGACAAAGAATTTTTATGACTTTGTTTGTGTCGTTGGGTCTTTTCGCTCAACCCCAGATGTTCTATTTATAATTTGCCAAGCAGGTACTTACAAAATAACACTTCCAGAGTAAACAAGTTTTCAGAAATAATTATTTTATTACAGAAATTATTAGAATGAAAAAACTTGTCTTTGGTGTATTTCTAATTAAGCCGTTGTATTTTTTGCTCTAAATATAATCAAGCATTATGAAGGCCACTTTTTAAAGAATACGACGACCCACATCTAATTGATCATATCTTCTTAATATATATAAATCTCGTGTCACAATGTTTGTCCTCAATGGACTCCTAAACCACTTAACCGATTATAATAAAATTCGCACACCATGTGCAGTTCGATCCAACTTGAGAGATAGGATAGTTTAAATCTCAAATTATAGTCGCAATTTTAATTTATTGCTAATTATTTGTCTGTTATTATTTGACAGTCACAATTATCTGTTAACTCCAAATGATTCTAACAGATGTCGATACCTTTCGACTGGGTTGAGTAAGTAATCAATAGATGGCGCTGCTATGGTAAATCTACGAACGTGTCATATAAGCTACATTTTAACAGCATAATTACCACGTGTTGTTGACGCTATAAAATTAATTAAATTTATTTTGTAGTGAACGTGTCTGTTATTATTTGACAGTCACAATTATCTGTTAACTCCAAATGATTCTAACAGATGTCGATACCTTTCGACTGGGTTGAGTAAGTAATCAATAGATGGCGCTGCTATGGTAAATCTACGAACGTGTCATATAAGCTACATTTTAACAGCATAATTACCACGTGTTGTTGACGCTATAAAATTAATTAAATTTATTTTGTAGTGAACGAAATATTGTGTTCAACGTACTTCCCCTTCAAATCTCAATCCAGTGAATTTGTATACCAACATCAACATTTTCGTCTTTGTTCGTAAATAATTTCATTGTACTAAAGGGTTATAGTAGTAGAAAGTCAAATAAGGAGATCACCATATTTTTTTACAAATACCATCTGTGTGAAAAAGCATAGTGGACTCCGTGACTGATGTTCTCTTATTGTTCCTCTTAGATTGTTTACTATAATGTAATATAACAAAAACTTTAGCCACAGCAACGCGTGGCCGGGTCAGCTAGTAATCTATAAAAAATGACGAAGAAAGGACGGCCTTTTGACGTCATTAATTGACGTCAGAAGTAAGTCATAAAAATCTCGTCATTTTCACGTGATTTTTTGGACGAATGACGTCGCCGACGAGTTATGACCAAAATTGACGTGAATTAGACGACAGTCTGCTGCTTGGGAAATAATTTAATAAAAAACGTGACAAATTATAATGTCAAGTTTGACATGGGACGCCTGCTATTAGAATTATAAAATGAGTGAAGTGAATTTGTATTTCCATTTATTTTTATTTATAACGATTCTGAATAAAATAGTATACATACAGTCAGTGGACGTGTTTCTTTCCCGTCTCACGCCTGTTGTTGACCTCGACGCTACGCGTCTCGGTCGAACAATCGGGCGTTCGACAGTAATGAAACACTTCCCGCCTCGGTATGTAATATACTATTTTCCACTCCTGACATGTAAATAAAACATTCACACGTTTGACATGCCGCGTAACAATGACTTTACGCACCAAATATCAATTTACCGTTGCTTTACCGCCTTTGGGTGCCAAAGTATCTCAATATGCATTAGTCTCTAGAAGCTCCAATAAAAAAAGTTCTGTATCAATAATAAAAGAAAACATACTAGAACACTACTTTACATCGTGTTTTGTTCAATCAAAACTTTTGAATTAGAAAAAATGAATTATTTAAAAAAAGAATCACATGGCGCCATCTCGTGGTTGTCGGTATTATAGATTCCTTCAATAAACGTCATGTCTCGAAAATGTCACTTTATTTATTTAAATTTCGGAGAATATTTTTAAAAATAAATATTTTTAAAAATAAACTCAATGTCGGGCGGAAAATTGAATACACTGCTTTTAAATTGCTCTTAAATCTGATACGTGTAGAGACACTCCTGTGCAACATTTCAAAGCAGAGCAATATGGCGTAACTATTATACTTATTATATTTAGAATAGCTTTGTTTCAACAGGACTCCAAGTTCAAACTTACAATCCTTATTTTACCCACTTAGGGGTAATAATGGGTACTTACTTTACGAAAGGAACCTTCTGTCCAAATTTTATGTTTCTAGCTTCAGTAGTTATGTTGATGAAACAGTCATCCGGACAGGACAAACACTTTTGTATATTGTTATTAATTAAGGCACAAGCTTAAAAAGTTATAAAATTGAAATCAAAAAATAAATAAGGGGATGAAAATTAATGTGTCCTAATTGCGAAATTCACGCAAGCGGAGCTGCGGGTAACAGATAGTTCATTATATGAATACTAGCATAGTAGGGATTCCAAATATTCCAAATAAACCCAACACTACTCTAGGAGGCATCGTACAATAACAGAATAATTTCCGTGTTACGAAATTCCTTAGTATTTCAAAGGATAAAAAAAGAAAATGTGTGGCTTTTACACTCATACAGTTAATGTGGTTTAAAGTACAAACTAAGATCAACAAAACATTTACAAAACAAAACAATTATTTACATGGATTTTAACTTGTACATAATTTAAAAGTGACCACTAAAATTTACGCAGATTTTACAATCACTGCTCTTTTCAGTTTGAACCGGAGCTAAGGCAAGGAATTAAGGCACTGGCATGTTGTACATCTTAAATAAAGTAGTCCAAGAGCTATACGATTATATCACCATCATAAAAGTAATTGACCGCAAATAAATACCCCCTTTGTGTGGTTATTAAGCACTTCATTTGAAAGCCGATTAACGGAGTGGTGGATTTATATATTTAGTGAAAGCCGCCCCTGAACGAAACGACAATAGCCGGTCGAGCTACAGTGAACACTTTATTTACGACTCTAAAAACTTTTCTATTGTAGACAACTTAACTGCGACACAAAGGTATAATTTTATAATGGCCATATAACCTTATAGCTCTTGGACTACTATATATAGACACGTTTTTCTCTCCACGTCTATTTTATTTCAGTGTTACTAGTTTCGGCTCACGGTCGTCATCATGGTACAAGAAGACATGGTATGCTATTCCGGTGGATGAATTTTCGTCTGCTTTGCGCACCAGCCAAATGTCAATTTATCAATGATATGTGAGGTTATAACGGAGGTTGAGATTGGCTTCAGTTTTTAATCAGGAGTTAACTTATCTTCGAAGGTGGTGAGTTGAAACCAGATGCTAGCTAATAGTATAATCAAAATCTGGCATCGTTCGTTGACGAACATGCAAAAAGCCCTAATTTAAAGTTGGCGGTCGTGATAGCCACATGACGTCACATAAAATGCGCAATATCATACAATGTTTTCTTGTACTATGGTCGTCATCAGATCCGTTCGTCGAATTCCTACCAAACTGTCACATTTCAATTAATACAAACATGTGTTTCCTTAATCTAAAATTAAAATACCATAGTTGCCTAACTTGGTGGCATCAGCAGAAAGTACATTGTCGGTGACGTTAAATTTCCTTAAAATTAAACTTAAACGTTTTTCAGAAACTACACAAGGTACGACTTTGAAAACAATATATCGTAAACCTTAAATCGATAAGTCCACACAACTTATTATGTCTTACAGTGCTACCGGTTTAATAAAAGTCACAATGATATAAAAATGAAAAATTAAATATTCACCAACTTATTACGCCTGTCGTTAAAACGCCATCAATGCTGGAAGTCGGAACTAATTATACCTGCATGGGTTTTCTCGACACTCTAAATTTGTTCTCCAAAAAATATTTGCCAAACAACTAAACAAGCATCCTAGATGTTCCACGCATAACAATGAAAGGCACCCTAAATACGTAATTTGTTTTTTTTTTATTTTGAGAAAAATTGAACAAGTCAATTTTAATTTTCAAGAGGAAACATTTTGATATCAGACTTGAACCTGTCACATTGTTTCCTTGGCACGGTAGTCCCCCATACATTAAAACTTTAAATGGCAAGAGAGATCGAGTAACCCCAACCCCTGATTTAAAAAGCATTTTGTTGCCTTGTACAATTATTTAGAAGTTTATATGTATGTGTAATTGTTAAAAAAATCGATATTATTTATTCAAAATTAAAAAAAAATACAAAATGCAACCACAATTTATAACAGTGAGGTTTTATTAACTTATTAATTTTTACTTTTTATTACATTTTTATTACGCAATTCTTGCGCCGAGAATCGGTAATTGTCAAAATTCAAAAAGCTGAACAGCTAGGTTACTTTTCAGGTGATGCGAGTAAACGACCGATAATCACACAATACTCATGTGAATGGGGCAGGATTAGACAGTAATATCAGAACAACATGTATGCTGTACTGCAATTCTAAAATCTAGAACGTCGTTTGATTGTATCACTAATTTCATCAACTCATATCTTTACTTATTATTAATTACATTATATTACATTAATTACGTATATTATTATTAATAACATAAATCTTGCCTAAATGGTCCTTATTTTTGCATCAGTGCGGAATCTCAGAATAAAACGAATCTGTTGCTGCTCAGTTCTTGATTTTAAATAAAAAAGATTAAAATTTTTCTTTTGAGGAAAATCATCGTTTTAAAAATACTTTATTAAAAAATCAAGTTGAATACTACGTTTCAATTAGTTCACTTTTCATAGACTTCAAAACTAAATCTATCTATTTTTTCAAGGTGTGCATACCATGGTCTTTACAGTGGTCATCAAAGAAAAGAGGCTACACTGACGTATTTAACCAAAGAGATACAAACATTTCTTCTAACGTATAAAGATTTTTTTGCATAAATTATTGTATCTAATAATGATTATTTATGAACCAGTCCATGAATCGTGAATATATTGCTTAAAGAAAATTCTAATAGCACTGTGGTAATTATTTTGCAATAAGATGAGCTACCGAGAGCATCTATAAATACGAAGTGAGAATCTCAAAGAACTATGCATTTATAATTTATAAGTAATAGCAAATTGTAAGCGCAAAGGTTAACTTGTCAAGTTTTTGATGATCTCATTTCAATATTTGTTGTTGCATTTTATTACTTGTTCATTAGTCGTTTAAAAATGAACAGAGAAAGGCCGAGAGGAATGGGAATTGTTTGCATTAGACACTCAAGGTTTTGATATCTACATGGTTTGATTTTATGATTTGAAAACATCAACAAATCGCACGTCTAATAGTTGTAAAAATAATATATTTAATCAGTAATTTTATTTGATAAATACACTTTTGTATAAAAAATTGTGTAACCCAACATTGATGTAGGCTTTTCATGATGAAATCCTGTATTTATTATACTTGAAACTCGTTTTCACATTCAAGGTTGTGCTCATCCTTAATTAATATGCGGGACAGAAAACCGTAATATAATTTATGTAGAGCTCCCACAAAATCCTTGACATTTTTAAAGCGCAATTAATACCAAAAGAACGACAAGTAATAAGTATATAAAAAATGAATGATCATCACGAGCAATCAATACAAAATGAAAACGTCCTGGTTAGGTTAAGATGTCTGTGTCTTAAACAAAACAAATTTTAAGAATTCAATTTGCTAAAAAATACTGTTCTGTTAATAATTGATTATTATTAAATACTTACAATGACCAGTCAAATATTCATTTATTTATTTCTTTTTGTGTAGATGCAATTCTTTTTCAGCCCATTGTTTTGGTATTTCATAATTCGAGATGACTATTTGTTTAAAAGTATAAGCATGTAAAAATGTGAATATCTGATACCTATAAAATTCAAAATAAGAATCGTTCATAAAATAAAAATTATTTAAAGCATCTTTACCCGCGAATGTAACCAGAAATGTTGTCATTTATTGATGATAATGTGAAACAACATTACACAATTTTGATATATTGGTTAGCTACAATATGTTGAATGTGGAGGACCTGATTATATTTTTCACTCATTAACACTATAGACAGTATTTTTTTTAGCTCTGGCCGTAGGTATTTAGCTGCTAAAAACTTTGGGTCGTGTTAAAGGATCGTTCTAGCACAAATTTTCAAGTAAAGTTTGACAAAATATTAGATTAGTATTTTATAAATCAGTTTCAGTTCATTCTATCGTACAGAACAATATAATTACGAAATTACAATAACACTTAACTTACGCTCGGCCACCGCTCGGCAGGTAAAAAGTACGTAAATTCCTTGCGTATTGCTAGATCAGGAAGCCGGCAATGACAAAGCGTCATACTCAAATAATATAGTTAGATTCATGTATATTTTTACACACGTGACCAAAGTATCATACAAGCTCAGACAGTACCTACCATAGGAATCTTTGTTTTAAGGATTACAAAAACGAAGAGCCAGACAAACAGTATGTCTACCGAAATTAGTTCAAATTACGCTCGACGTCAGTTATTCATTTCCACAAAGTTCCTTGAATTAGAAAAAGATAAAGGACCGGTTGCATAAACGCAAATCAAATTTAATCTCTGATTAACTCCATAGTAACGATTGTTATTATCATAGTTACAATTGTTCTTAATCAGAGATTAAATTTGATTTGCGTTTATGCAACCGGCCCAAAATGTTAATGAGATGTTAGTGTGGCGACCTATGTGTTTTACCCCCCACTTGCCGAAAGATCGTACTTTCGCGCTATTTGGGGGAAAACAACCAGTGAACGGAAACAGCTACTTCCCGGACAAAAACCCCGCCGGACGCTGAATTACACCTGTCTGCACTGCGCGAAAGTACGTAGCCTGCCACCCTTGCCTCCGTCAGGGTTTCTGGAACCATGGAGACGGAAAATTATGCCTCCGACAGGACTCCGCCCCCGCCTGCTCTTTTGACAAAATGGAGTGAATCGTTCTTTGCTTTAGTAGTTCAACATTTTTATGGCACGCCGATCGAATACAGTGGTCTTATACTGATACAAAATGTGATAATGCAATTTGGGTTTTTCTTCGCAAAAATTTGACTAGGGTAAAAAATCAAGCCAGATTCATTAATCACAAGTATAGGAGAATGTTATTTTATAAAATTTCAACAACATTTAATTATTTTGTGGTGACGCCCTCATATTATTGGTGGGGATGATTAGTCAAATTTTGATTAGCGTTTCACCACTTAGGTAGACGATATTTTTAAAATATGTACATATAAAATTTGAGATCTGCATGCATGTGCAGTCCTTTTGTACAAGCAGACTTGTATGACTGGATAATTTTGAACAAGCATTTTAATCACTCAAGAGGTTTGAGGCTTGATTGAATTGTACTTAAGCAAGCTTGTGCAATATATTTTAAACCAAAATGATTGAACGTGTGTAGAAGCAAAGGTCTTTCCCCAATTCACTTTTCTATTTACAACTTCTCTCATGATTATATCCAGTTTTTTGGCTGGAGGTAAGTTATCTCCTATGGTTACAGGGTATACGTAAATTCTCTCCGAGACATAGATAATTTCTCTATGGAGACATCAACGCAAAATCTCTGTCAATTAAAAGATTCTGGATTGCCATTTTTAAATACTGACGATGTTGGACTGACTATTTCGTTACGCAATTGTTGAAAATTCTTCTGTCCCTACTCATAAGTGCGCAGGGCACACATCAACAGTAGAAGGGAAAACTAATGCTTATGACTCTTTCCATTTGAAATTAAACGCAAGCTGTTATACGACCCGCCCCAATATCATTTTACTCTTCGTTAATGGAGGGAAGACGGAACTAATCCTGTTCACTAGGAAAAGGAAAATTGGCACACTACAGATGCCAAAACTATTTAACACAACGCTTCAACTTTCGGGCGAAGTCAAATACCTGGGAGTTGTATTGGACTGGCGACTGAATTGGAAGAGTAGATGATAAAGGGGAAAAAGCACTCTCGGCTCTTTGGCAATGTCGTAGGGTGGTGGGAAGGTCATGGGGTTTAAATCCCAAAATCACCGTCTGGATCTAGGTACTGCTGTGCTATGGAGTTTTAGTTTGGTGGCCCAGAGTCAGACAAAAAACAACAGCCCTGCAACTTGAACATGTTCAGAGAATGGCGTGTCTCAGTGTTACAGAAGCAATGAGAACCACTCCCACAGCGGCTCTGGAGACTCTTCTTTGCTTAGCACCTCTTAACCTTTACATATAGGAAGCGGCTTCACTCTCTGGGAGTATGAAACAAGCAAGGCCGCATAACGAAGCACACTCGTATCTTAACGGAGGCGTTCAACAGAATACCTTTGTTAAGGATGGGTTGTGACCCAATGGGCACAAAATTAATATATGAAAAGACATATAGAATATCAATGAATGATAATTCAGAAGGAAGAACCGACATCGTTATCTATGTCGATGGTGCCAAAACAGATAGTGGTTCAGGAGCCGACAATTACTCCGAACAATTGAACGCACAAATCAGTGTACCTTTCGGCACCCACACATTTGTTTTACAAACAGAACTGATGGGAATAATGGTGGGAGGTAGAATCGGTGCTGAACGTGAAATCGGCTTACTTAGGTACTGACAGCAAGTCTGCACTACTAGCCCTGGACAGCTGTACGGTTCGATCCGGGCTGGTTTGGGAGTGCAGACAAACGCTAAGGTATGTAACGCAGAGGAATAATGTAGAAATTTGTTGGATCGAAGGACAAAATGGTAACTAAGGAAACGAGAGGGTAGATGAGATGGCGAAGCGAGCCGCGCGCGTGCCCTTCTGGGGACTCGAACTAAAGTCACTAGATATATTATTATCTAGGGACTTTAACTCGAACCGGCAATCACGCCCTCTCGGATGAACTCGTAAAGCAATATGTATACCCATAGACACCATGAGCAAATATGGGCGACGTTAAGCAGCTGTCGGCAAAGTAGAGCTTGTATAGCGACACCAGACCGTAATTTGACGAAATTTTATCTCTCACTTTCAAGGGACAAATTCCATAAACTGGTAGCATTCCTTACGGGACATTAACAAACATCTACTTACGATAGGGGTGATAACAGATCCAATCTGTCGTGGATGCAATGAAGAGAGCTGAGCACATTCTTCGTGAGTGTCCAGCCCTAGCCTCCTACAGGAAATCCATACTAGGTCTAGTATGGCAAAAATCAGGGAGTTTTCACTCTCTGCATTACTCAAGTACATTCAAGCAGTTGGGTAGCTTGACGAGTAGAGGAGCGAGAAAACACCCTGATATGGACTTGGGGAAGGTACAGTGAGATCAAAGGCGAGGCCTAAGTGCCAGCTGGCTACGGTCAGCCCCTATAAATTAAGAATCCAGAATCTAGAAACAAAAAATTTTTAGGGTGGACCACCCTTATCACTTAGGGCTATAAAAAATAGTTTACAACCTATTTTCGGACCTACCGAATATACACAAAAAATTTGATACAAATCGGTCAAGCCGTTTCGGAGAAGTTCGGTTACAAACACGGTGCATTATGCATTATTATTTTAGAACAAATTTTTTTTTAGAACTTTTAGAGGGGAACAATTTCATCACACATGATTTTTACGTAACTTTAACCGTTTAAGCAGCGTAAGCAACGGAAGCTGTCAAAGGAGGAATAATTGTCCCGTTTTTTCGATATTTTTCATTGCCACTCCGCTCCTATTGATCTAGCGTGATGTTATAAGGTGCGAGACAAAAAATTATCACGGCGCAATTTTTTAAGATTTTTTTATTATGTACTCCTTTGACTAAATAATACATACTGGAGAAGTCAATTTAGTTTACAAAAATGCTTTTTTCAGTGATATTTTTGCATCAAATAATTTCTGATCTGTGAAAACTCAATTGCGTCAAGAAATTTTGGGACAAAAAATTATCACGCATCACTTTTTATATAAAAACTAATTAAAAAAACGTAATATGCGTAATTGCTGTTTATTTATACGATATGCAATTGTTTGTTAGAACTGTCAAAGTGTCGAAATATATTTGGCTGAGCTATAAATGCTATAATAATTGTCTTTCGTCATGGGCAAAGAAAACGATCTAACAGAACGCGAAAAAGGACAGATTGAGGCATACTATCACCAAGGTTTGAGTTTTGCGGAAATAGGAAGATAGATTGAAAGAGATTGGACCACAATCTCCATGTTTGTAAGAAAAAAATACCGTGAAAATGGACGACAAAATTGTGGAAGAAAAAAAAAACTCACTACACGTGCAAAAATATCCATTGTGAGTCTGGCTACAAAGGATAACATGTCGTCCCAAAAGATAAAGAGAACCCTATGACTTCCTGTTCACAAAAGAACAGTTTTGCTAGTACTAAATGTTAAATATGCCGAATATAAGAACTAACCAATGTTAACAAAAGAGCATATTCAAAAACGTAGTGATTGGGCCAGAGAAATGCAGGCGAAAAATGAAGAATGGTTCCAGACAGTTTTTTCAGATGAAAAGAAATTTAATCTTGATGGTCCTGGCGGTTTTAGATATTATTGGCACGATTTCCGGAAAGAACCAAAGTATTTGTCATAACGAGTTCAAGGAGGTGGCAATGTTATGGTCAGGGGGTGCCTTTAATAGCTTAGGAAATACTAACTTAGCATTTATTTCAAATCGAATACACTCTCTGGATTACCAAGATGTGTTGGAAATGCACCTCAAACCACCTTTGAACCTATTTCAAGACAGAAAAGTGATTTTTCAACAAGATAATGCTTCGATTCATGTGTCTAATTCATCGAAAACGTGGTTTGAACGAGAAAATATAGCTTTGCTACCACTGCCTGCGAAAAGCCCAGATCTGAACCCTATTAAGAATGTATGGGGTCCTGTTGTACGAGAGGTTTATAAAGATGGGAAGCAGTACGCAACAGTTAATGAATTGAAACATGGTATCTTGACGACTTGGGAGAATTTGGACGTCAATTACTTTATCCAGTTGATCAATTCTATTAAGAAACGCGTCTACAATCTCATAGAAGCAGGTGGAAAATACATTGGGTATTAAATTAGTTATCTTTTATTTAGTTAATTAGTTCTCTTTTGAAACGTGATAATAATTTGTCACAATAAATCTATTAACAAAATTACTTATTTTCAATAAATTTCGTTCAGTTTTGTGTTTTCTATGAAAATGTTTTATTAAATTAATTAAAAGTGGGATTGCTCTATGAACCAGGTATATTTACTTTATTTTAATACGTTTAGGCAAAAATTCTGCACCGTGATAATTTTTTGTCTCGTACCTTATAGCCTATATGTATATACGATAAATGGACTATCCAACACAAAAAGATTTTTTTGAATTCGAACCAGTAGTTTCTGAGATTAGCGCGTTCAACCAAACAAAGTTTTCAGCTTTATAATATAAGTATAGATATAGATTTATTGATATTTTGAAAAAATTTCAGGTGGACTCTTATACCGGGTGTCTGGATTATGACGGATTAACTCTCCGCTACGCTCTTAACAATCAACTGGTGAGTCTGGAAAAAATTGTAAAAAAAAATCCTTCTCACATTTTGGTGAAGTTATAATGATTTTAAAATTGGTTCTTTTGGTACGTTTAACAACTAAACAACTCATTCATTATCAGAATAACTAGTAGTAAAACTTTTAGTTAATATTTTTCTCGCCCATGACCATGTTTAATTACCATTTCGGTTAGAATGCACAAAGATATGGCTGTGTTGCTTTTGTAATAATTTGATAAAATTCCATTTGACAACAATGTTTGCCTGATATAAAGCGAAGGTGGATTTCATCGTTACTAAGAAACCAGAAAGTAAGCCAGAGGTATTCACGCATTAGCTGTGTACAGTGTTGCCAATTTTACTTTTATAAAACCACGTTTTTTTCGTTATCTACGTTATAAAGAATTTTTTTATTATTTTTTTGGGACTCCCGAAACCTCCGTATGTATATAACGTACTGAAGAGTTAATCCAAATATATAATAAAAAACATTACAAAAATATACATGTATTTTAAATAAAAAAATGGTCTGCAAAACTTCCCTTGCCCCTGAAGTACAATGAAACATATCCAACATTTTCGAAACATTTTAACAGGTGTGATTTTTTTCCAAAAATCTGAATACTTGGAAAAAATCACTACGGGGTCATACATAAGTGTAGGAGTATCTTATTTGATACAACGAAAGACAAACTTACTATCGGAAATTTTGGACATGACTTCGTCCCATTGGTGGTGAGGATAATTATTCACATTTTGGTATCTGCTAAGATAAGACTAATTTTGGCAAATGACATACCCTCTAAGAAAAGAGAGGGTGGGTGGACGGGGCTAGTATCTGTTAAGATAAGATTGATTTTGGCAAATGACATACCCTCGAAGAAAAGAGTGGATGGGCGGGGTTAGTAGCTGCTAAGATAAAACTGATTTTGTCAAATGACATACCCGCTAAGAAAAGAGTGGGTGGGTGGGTGGGACTAGTACTGATTTTAGCAAATGACCTATCTTCTAGGAAGTTCAATTAAATTATTATAAGAAAACGCACTAGAGGCTCCAAAGCACTTTCAAATTGTTGTCAAATGGAATTTCTAGCAAATTATCATTAAATTATTAATAACTAATTGCTTAACCGCCTATTAGACAATGAAGTTAATTAAAACAAATCAGAACTGAGAAGTTTATTCTTCAACTTTGATATTCAATATTTTCATCTACATGTTATTCCTAATACAGATAAAAAATGTAACAATTATCGATCCAGTAGTTTTGAAGATTACCTATCTAACAAAAATTGATAGACGCCAGACAACATACCACAAACGACAGACAACAGACAGATGGAAACGGGAGATTAGTCGGATGGACCCTCTTACAATACCTCCTTAGCTTACGCTTAGAAAGTAAAAGTAAACTCATTAGCCAATAATGAAAAATCGATGTTTGAATTTGTTAAAACTTGTTTCATTGGTATAAAGCCCTGTGTAAATGTACATAATTATCCTTGTTTTTTCATGTTTTTGTTTTATTATATTTTTATTTGAATTCGAATTAAAAATTTTAAAATAATTCCTTTTCTGAGTAATTTTTACACGTCTATCAGCGGCAGCAATTAATTTTAAAATTACCTCCCGAGGTGACAATTTTCAAGTGCCGGTGGTATTATTTTACCATTTCAACCTGCGTGACCCGGCAGAGGATTTACCCACACCCTTTTTGCAAATCTTTACCACTAAGGACAACCTACAGTGTTACGCGTGACAAACGGTTCAAATAAGTTTTGCGTTCATCCTGATATAATCACGTGGGTTAGTTAATGTGCGAATAAGTTTTCATTTTCACGCTTCATCTTTCGGTATTTTGTAAGCACGAGGGTAAAAGCAGCAAAAGTCAGCAAACTGACGCTTGCTTGCACAAGCATACTTGAACTGTGTGGAGGCGAGGGGAATTTGTGCATGTTACAATATGTTAAATTATTTCACACTGACATCGTTATCACCAATTGAGATATCCCTTTTTCTCGAATAGGTTCGTCCGCTAATGTACAAGCAATTTGTAATGACTTTTCGTTTAATATTAAATATTAAACTGAAATGGCATTAGAAATAATTCAGTTGACATTAATATTGTAACACTAAAAATATTGAACCTTATCTTACACATTCAGTCTTGCGTCAAGAGGCTGATGCGTAAGTACGGTAGTGATATCTCTCCCGCAAGTAGGTTCAGTCACCCAGCATTGTTTCCTCTATTTATGATCCTAGTGGGGATTTATTACTCGATCGTTGTCTACGAAGAAGCATCTTCGCATAACAGTTGTTCCGATAATCATCCCTGGTTTATGTGCGTGGCGGGCCCCGAAGACCAACCAGCATCCAGAGCAGGAAACGTGCAATTACTAAGCAATGGACAAATTAATTGGTGACTGGTTCATCGCAATTCACCAATAAATATTGCAGCGACCGGTCCAGAGACATTCAATGCAGATTTATGTCCTCGAGCATTATGTGGTTCTGCCACCAAATGCCATAACTGTTATATTCAACTTTTATCCGTATCCACTAGTAAATAATGGAGAAACAGTATGAATGACCGTGGCAGAAAAAGTACTTGAACATCATCTTACATTGTAATTTATAATTTTTTACGTTAACGATAAATAATACTAGTCTGTCACTCATCAGCTTTGTGAATAAAGATATTTTTGATTCTCGAGCAATAGCGAAAAATGGAATTATGTGTTTAATATAAATATCTGGCGTGTACCATGTTTTTTGACCATTTCACGCTTTGTAGGACCCGAAAATGCAAACATTAACTAAAACTGATATATTCAGAGGCTTTAGACAGTTAATGACGTCATTTTAAAAACTCTAACGAAAAATGTGCTTTTAAATGTGATGTTTTCATTGCATGCGTGACTTCACTGTTTTTCATTTTTGGAGTAATTAGTTTTAACTGTAATATTGTAAATATATAATATAAAGTATAAAGTATAAATTAATATGCAAACACAATTATCAACTATATAGTTTATAATTATTGTGTTTGCATATTAAGAATATTCTTAATTTAACTCTTTTCGTCAGAAATCTTAGGCTACAACTACTTGCTTTTGGTGTCTGTCGAAAATAAGAGTTCAATTTTTACTTCCCGAGCGTAAGCTAAGAAAGCATTGCAATAGGATCCATCCGGTAGGTTTCCTGTTTGTGTCTATTTGTCGTTTGGCATGTGCAATTTGTACGTTAATCAAAACTTATCTAATTATCCCTACCAAAGATATGATGATACCACCTCAAAATTGTGCATACTATATATTATTGAAATTGTATTTACTAACATACTCCTGCAGGTGTGGACCAGATTTTTTGATTAAAAAAAGAAAATTTTCTAGCAACTGTTGAATGAGGGAATTTATTATATCGATCATCTCAACAAGGGCACATCTCATTTTTCCGAAAATTAGGAAATACAGTGTTATCACACTGTACCTATTTAAATTAACATACGTGTCCTCGGCTAAAATGTTAATGACGTTATCACAGTCTTAAGTTGAAACATATGCATTGCATGCTTCTTTCACTTTACGTTAACAACAAATCTCCAAATCAAATTTTGTCATTTTTCGAATAATTTTATGGGCGAAGAGAGCTCTATCTAAATACCCTTAGACCAATTTTTATGTCTCGACCATAAGCTAAGGAACTCTCGCATTAGAATCCATCCGGTGAATGGCTACTTTCATGTTTTCTCGACGTTTCATAACTTTTTTATTGTTAATGTGACGTCAAAAAGTTAGAAACAAAACTTATGGATAATTATACTATCTATAAAAATTCCGTTCAAAAATGTTTTGACAGGCGCACAGTTACGTAGATAAATCAAAAAAACCAGTTGCATTCTTTTCCTTTTCAGGATGATGACCGAATAACCCCCAGTGTCGAAAACTTAGTTTTATACTTACGGCCTACCACCCTATGATACTCATAAAAACAATCGCTGCGTACGCAAAATACACGATTGTCCCTTTCTTAAGGACAAATTTACTGGACTATTATTTTGAGTCCGATATTGCAAAAACTAAAATGATAAAAATTTTCGAAATAAGTATCTGCAATAATATTTTATGTGGTAAATGTATGGCTATATGTGTCACAATGACAAAACCTTGTATATATAGAAATACCGAGTGATTATTAATGATTGAAGCAAATTTTTATGTTGAGAATACTGAATTATTGGCAGCCATGCTAGTATGTCAGTTTACAAATGTCAATTTTCTTTACATGAGCACGCCTAACAAACGTTTTGATTGGTTGAGACGATGGCAGCTACTAACAGTGTCATAAATTTGACAATCAGATACCTATGCCATCATAAAATTTTAAATATGTTGCTAACCTGACAAAAAAAAACACAAACATAAAAAGTCGCTTACCTATTATTTTTATAGCGTGAAATCTTATTGATACTGTGGCTGAGTATTTAATGTTTTATTTTTAGTTGTCTGCAAGAACAATATTAAAGGATTTCATGATATTAAGTCAGCATGTATGGAAACATCATGGATTGCAGTTATTTTAATTTTATAAAGATAGATTGACACTGTAATTGCAAATACATATTAACTCATTTTTTCTCATTTGAATTTTATTTTTGAGAACAAAATAATGAGCAACTTGATCCTGTTATCTCATCTGAATAATTTGTGGGCATCGACAATTAAAAAGAATATATGAAATACTTCTTTAAATTCATGGGACAGCTCAGTCCAAACAAGAAGAATGTTTTATCTCGTTCCCGAATTCCTGCCCGGTAAGTAAGATAAATGTCCGGAATAATTTTGGAGTATATACTTTTCTTTGGCATAATTCAGATTTTAACCGTTTTTATTTGTAGTACATGTAGACAAGAATTGTTTTCTATATATCATGTACTGCAACAAAACTGGTATATAATCAGTGAAGCGAGCGGTTAAGATATTTCAATGCAATTTATTTCATCAGCGATGTAAAGTGCTTTATAATTTGCACACCTTGCTTGGCTTGTGTTATTTCTTTGGTTACTTCACTATTCGGATTAAATTTATATGTTAGCGGATGAACAATACGATGCTTACGGTACTCCTGGAACTATGCCGCAATTACTCACATCGATGAGCTTACTATGCAGCGGTTCTTCGTCTTAAAAATCTGTGTTGATTTAATTAGCAATCGCATCAAAATAATTTCCTTTGATTAAAGATTTTCTTACGGGGATTTACTGATAATAGTAGTTGTGTAACTGTGACTTGCATCAGAATTGTATACCTACTCATGAAAACTCAATGAAAACTTGAATACACACAAAAAAATCTGCAAAGTTATGAACACCTAAATTCCTTCATTTTCAAAGCACAATCAACGTCGCATGCATCTCATGGCGCAAGTTTCAGTATATATTAATTTAATAATTCCGTGAAATGATGTCATCAGCTTTTGATAAAAACAAATATTTAATGTACTGAAAAGTATTTTGCTTTTAATTTAACTGTTGCGAACACAAGTGCAATCATTCAACTTGAGTATCTGATGACGCATTGTCTTTTGTTAATGAAGTTTCATGTTATACTTATCTCATTAACTGAAAACAATTGCGAATTTTCAAATAATATAATCAACTAAAGTTGTAGCTTACCGTCCTTCTAAAGAATAAAAATGTCTATGTTATGATCACATACAGTCCTTCAGTGCACACTTTTTAATAAACACTTAATAAATAATTTTTCACAATGGTTTCATCAGCTTGTTGGAAGAAATGAATAAAAAAAATTTAATGTTTTGTAATCTTTAAATCCATGCTGTATCGAAATTTTAAACATTTTTGTAATAGTGTAAAGAAACATTCTTAGAATTCTTAAATAATATAAAATGAAATACCTTAAAAATGTCAAAAATGAGTGTATTACACTAAGCAGAAGTACTCAGTTTATTTCGTTTGGGATAAGTTATTTTCTTATGTATTGTGCCTAACTGTAAGCTACAATTTGTTAAATAATTGTTGGTACATTTAGTTGATAATTGAAGGGTGACAGAACCTTCAGACAGCTCTAGTTATTAAGATACATTTTTTATTTTGAATTTCGACTAACACTGTTGCCCTTACAGCTTTGTACTGTAACTACGGAAAGGTCACATTGGGCAGATAATATTCGTTATTATTATTACACTATAATTTAGGATTAATTGTTTGACTATAGTAGTACCAAAATTGTTTTTTCATTGTTGCATTTCAAATGCTGACTTATTCAGAACAGTCATACTCTAAAAAAATTGGTCTTAAGAGTTTAGATAGTACTTCCCTCGCTGTTGGAAACATGACGACTGCATCCCTATTAAGTATTTTTTTTTCCTTACATTTTTGTATTCCCAAATTTTCGGGAAAACGAATTGTGTCGTCTTGAGTATTGATTTATAATCAATAAAATAACGAAACAGTTTACTCACGTATGCCGCGTGTATTAGCAGAGGTGACTCAAAATCATTTATGTGTAAGCATTCTTAATTTAAGACAACAAGCAGCAACACTTGTTGAGATTGTACACGTGAGAGTCAAACAGAGAAACTACAAACAATACCGATGGTCGACCAGACTTTTTTATTGCTTCGACTTCCGCTTATTATATAAAACATTGGATTTTATTTTAATTTTTGTTTGTGTAATTCAGAACTGGTTGATTTGTCTGCCTGTCTATACCACATTCACCAACCACAGTACGAACCATACATATTTTTTATATGTATTAAATAACGACCTACTCGCGCCAAGATGGCTTGCGCCAAAGTGTCCCTGCGCCAAAATGACAGGCGCCAAATAGGCCGCGCCAAGTCGGCTGCGCCAAATAGTCCCATTCCGAGATTCATGCAACCTAGTCAGCGCAACAAAACAAATGCACGTCTGTAATGTTAAAGTAAATGTAAATAAGCGTGCTACGCTTATGTTTCAAACGAGTTTTTACTTTACAAAATTTTGTGTCTATGAAATTGGGTTGGTGCAATGTAATACTAATAATAACAGTATTGTATCTACAAATTTTTGGAAAAATGGAGCAAACTATTCTTGATTTAATAAATAAAATAAATTGACTCATTCATTAATTTTTTTGAGCGATCCATTACGCAAATCTAAAAAATATGAATAGAATGATAAATCACAAGAACAGACTCATCATATTTAGCACATTTTAGATAGGATTTATTCGGCAAACTTTTGAGGTGACGTCAGCAATTTTTTGGAGGGGACAAGTAAATATATTTTGAATAAAAATTTGTCATGCTTATCATAACTGTAAATCATCTGCAAGATTTCCAAGCATTCGGTTTTGTAGATTCCAAATCAAATTGCAAAATGTTGTTTCATAATTTTGATTTTTTTTTTCAAAAATCTGGACGTTTCGGGTAAAAACTCAGTTCGGAGTCTCGAGAAGGTTTCACATAAAAAAAGACATTTGGGGTTCCCGAGATGTTTTAACATTTTTAAAAAAGAGAGTTAGGACCCCCGAGAAGGTTTCACATTCTTAAAAAAGACATTTGGCCCCGAGAAGGTTTTACATTCTTAAAAAAGACAGTTGGGAAAGAATTTCAAAGTGCTTTGGAGCTTCTAGTGTATTTTCTTATAATAATTTAATTAAATTTCTTAGAGGATACGTCATTTGCTAAAATCTACTAGCCCCACCCACCCACCCTCTCTTTTCTTAGAGAATATGTGATTTGCCAAAATCAGTCTTATCTTAGCAAGTCTACTAACCCTGCCCACCCACCCTTTACCTCTTAGAAGGTATATCATTTGCCAAAATCAGTCTTATCTTACCAAGTACTATGTTAAGTAGTGGGGTAAGGGAGTATGTAGCACTATGTTATTTTATACAATTTAAAACCCATTTACTATGTACAATTTTGAAGTGACGTCATCACATTATTGGTGGGGATGATTAGGCAAATTTTGGTTAGCGTTTTACCATCTAGATGATATTCCTAATATCAATACAAAATTTCGCAACAATCAGTCCAGTAGTTTCGGAAATTATCTGTCTAATAAAACGGGGACGGCAGACAAACGGACAGACGGAAACGGGAGATCTATTTCTTCGTCTTCTAGGGGTCATGAATGGTCGAGAAAATGTAAAAGTAGAGAGTCGGCCGACGGACTTGATTACAATACTTTCTTTGTTTACGCTAGGGAAGTAAAAAATAGTTTCTTTTTAGAAAACCGACATCAGTTTTCGTTGTGTTGAAAGGATTAAAATATCTAAAGAATTTTGAGTATTAGTTTCATAAATACAGGCATTAAATATGCATCGCATTTAGAAGGAACTCAATGCTGTATTTTGAAGTAGCAGTCTAGACATAAGATGATGGTACTCCTAGACCCAATTTATAGAAAGCGAAGTTAAAGTTAATTCGCGATTAACTTTTAATTGAGGTCCGTTGCTAGCTAACGTGCATGTTTTAACCAATCACGGGCTCATATTCCACATTTTAATCCTCTGTTAAATTAATTGAGGATTGAATATTTAATTCACTGTTCTATAAACCGGCCCCTAATGTTGCCAATTTTAATCTCCAGCCTTGTCTCATCTCTTACTCCTGGTATATTAATTTAACAGCAAGTACTTGAAAAAAATAAGCATCATAAAATAACATTTCCACCAAAAACAAAAACGTCTCTATAGACATTCTGGAAGAATAAATAACAGTGGCCTATTTTGAATATCCTACCCCAGCAGCCTTACTAAAACAATCTTACAGCAACTTACGAGTATTATAGGTTTTAACATTTTCTGAATTACATGGCCTCGTATTTAGCAAGTAGGCAGGCGATCACGATTTAAGTATTGAGAAGGATAAGCAGAAACGGGATTATTAAGATTATACAGTAAAATCAATCATAACATTTCAACAGAGTGGGCAATTTTATTTTAAATTTTAAAATATTTAATTAAAATGTATTCCCATACAACTCTCCGCCACTGAGTTGATCCTGCCGCTGGACGCCACTCGAAAAACCTTTCTTGATCCATACATGAAGAGACGGGAGGATCGCTTATCCCTTTGTAGAGCAAAACTTAATTGTAAAATTAAGCTTGCAGAAGTTTTTATAAACAGGAACAGATAAATTAATTACACAGATATAAGCATATTATTTTTACCATTTTAAATAGGAATTACTTAACAAAATTTTGAAGTAATGTTATGAAAATTTTATACTTAGCCGTATTTTTTTCTTAGATATATTAAACTTCTGCTGTTGACTTTGAGTTAATCAGGGCATTTAGAACTTATGTAGTACTACAACTTTTTTAATATTGGGCTGAAGTTTCGGTCTTTTATTAAAACTTTATCAAGGCTAAACTGGAAAAATTAATTATGTCTATCACTATAGTTTACATTATTTGCTGTCCACTTACCACTATCTAATCTATAATTTACCTGTATTAATGTTATTAAAATTCATTATGTTGAGAATTTTTTTGAATTTAGCATTTTTCGCTTATTATTATTATTAGGATTACTTACGAAAAGTACATAAACAATTAAGTGAGGTTAGAATAGACGTTGACAAACAATTTTAATTTATAACGTACAAAATTAACAGATTAGAATATTCAACATTTATAAAGTCTATTTGTTATAAGAACTCCATAATCTTGTAAAACCGTAGCAAATAATATTTCTCAAACGTTACTATTTTTGTCTCACTTTCTCTCATTGCGGTTGAGATGAGACGTATTGCTTAGCAGTTTAGGTACGCCTTTGTGCTCATCCATCATGGTCGTTATAAAACTGTGTCGTTTACTTAAAATTCTAAAAAAAACAGCTAGGCACGCTCGAGTCGCAATTGGTACCATAAAACTTAACCCAAGGGTTCGGTGCCACATGGGGAGAGAACGGTAACTAGCGAGATGCGACAAAAAGAAATATATGGATCTGTTTGTTGGAATTTTCTAGGAAAGTCAGGAAAATGTGATTTTTGGGGGGTCGTTAACAAGAATTCAACCCATATTGGACACCTCGCAACAAAGAGTGACATTCTTTTCCACCTCTATTTCAAAGTCATCCTATATATACCGAGTGTCTGGAGAATGGTGAATTAACTCTTCAGTACGTTGTTTACGGGGATTTCGGGAGTAATAAAAAAATCTTGATAACGTAGCTTACGAAAAAAACGTAAATTTATAACAGTATATTTGGGAACGTACCTAATGCGTGAATACTTTCGGTTTACTTTCTGATTTCTAAAGAGCGCATCCAAGGATTGCAGGCTAATGCATGAAAATTGTATAATATGAATGTGTATTTGAGAAAATCCTTTTATTTGAGCCCTACTTGTTTCTGCCTATTTTTGATCATGAGTCCCTTTTTTGTATTTTGCGACCTATTTTACTTTTTTCTGTCTATTTTGTTCTAAAATATGACTTTTCTATACCCCCAAGCACATGTTTCTTGCGAAGGTAACATTTAATATTTCCGGTATTATAAGGAAAGATAATCCAACCTGAGTTTTGAGTAAACGGATGTGTTAGTGTTACTTACACCAAGTCCTCCTCTAACTTTCATTTCGGGTTCTCTCTTTATATCAGTTAATTCCTGTTGGGTTTTCGTAAAATAAAGTTTAAAAGCGTAAAAATTATTTTTTGTATACTGATTAGCCCTTTCGCTACAGGTGAAATTTCAGCCTCCCAAGTCCTGGGGCCTGTTGCACAATACTTACAAGTCTAATAATATTAGTCTTGTAACTTGTAATTTGTTCAATAAATATACACAAATTACAATTTAAAAAAATCTTCACTGATGAGTGATGAATTGATGATACATTAACGGCTTATCAACAACAAAGAGAGCATTCCTACATCGTCCCATGCCCGGCAAAAGCAAAATTTAAAAATTTTATGCCAGATTTATAAACACAGGTTTTCTCGATCGTCAATATTAAAAACGCAATTTAAGTGAAGGCGATTAATAATCGAGATATTTTAACGCGCGAGGAACGAGCGCGTTAATGGTCGAGATTATTAGTCGCCTATTAACAGTCGAGTTAGTTACAATACTTTTCCGGTGATCGTAATTTTAAAAAAATTACTGAAAATTAAAAATATGAGTTATGCAACCAAACATACAAGTGAAATTTTTTCTGAATAAACATTAATTGGAGAGGTCCAAATCATGATGGATGCATAAAGTGGATCGAAGCATAGAATACTTTGGCCGCAAGCGTGCTATTGAACCATTTTTTGGGAAATTTCGGAGAAGGATGTAAGTAATACGGATTCCGAATACCTTACAACCAGCTTTCCGGCGCACCAAGCAACAGACTCATCGTAGGTTTTTGGTAAAGCATTTTGGTTCTTTCTTGAAGTAAATTTAGTGACCCCATATTTGCGTTTTCTACTTCCGGAGGAGTTAAAGAATTCATTTCTATGCAATTTCCCATTTTGAATCTTGATTTGGGAAATTTTTGACATTCAGAATTATGACATTTCACGTAAGGACGTGTATATCTGGTTGCCTAAAATCATGCATTAATAGCCCTTATTAATGAACGATTTTCGTACATAAATCATGTATTAATCGCCTCATTAATAAACGATCACCGGAAATGAACATTTAAACATTAATTTATCAGTGATATGTGAGGTTATAATGGAGGTTGAAATTCGGTTCAGTTTTTAATCATGGGTTAACTTATCTTCGAAGGTGCTAAGTTGAAATCAGATCCTAATAACATGTGTTCAAAATTTGGCATCGTTCGTTGATAGTGATAATACGAACATGTAATAAGCCAGAATTTAAGGTTCGCGGTCATGACATCCACATGACGTCACCATGTCTTCTTGTACCATGATTCCATGATATCAGGTTTATGTATGAAATACTTGATGTAATTATTTCTTAAAATGAATAAATGTGTGCAACTAACATTACTTGAGTATAAGTGTAGACGGTCTTCAAAAATGCAAAAATATTCGTTAAGCAATACCGAGAAAACGGACATGATCTTAAGGTAACGAGTGTTAAAAAAAATCTCTGGTGGCGATTTGTACGCCCAGAGGTAGTACAACGCATCCCAAAGATAACATTTTCAAAACACTTAAAATGAAATTACAAAACGATTGGCCGATGAGTAAACGGAGATGTGTTCTAGCCATTACACATTTGGACAGCTTGCTAAATGATTCCAATTTTTTCAGAAGAATTCTATTTAGTGATGTTAAGAACCCCTATTTTTTATGTTATTAATCAATTAATCAAGTAATATTATAATATGTTATTCCAAATCTGTAGGCTAATGTAGGCAACTAATTATGTTTTTATCTCTGCTGATGCATTAGTTCAATAATTGTATCAATTTGTCAATATCAAACATCCGAATGGATTTTGATCTTTCTTGTTTTCCATTTAAACTGAACCATGTACTTTCTTTGTTCTAATTTGGATATATAAGGAAGCTCTGCTGTTCTAATCATTAAGAATATAGTCAAGTCTTGTTGCGGAAAGTTATTGTGATACTAAAGTGATTGCGCTATCGACTACTGTGTAAAGATCCTAAAATTGTCTTCAGTTAATAAAACCTGTTAGTAGTGTTTGTGCTGCGTTTTCTTTGAAAAAGTGTAACAAGTTGTGCTGAGGCATAACATTTTATGGTGGCAGCGGTGGGATCCGATAAAAAAAAATCGATTCCAACATTTTTTCGAAAAACCATTGACAGAAGCACTCATCAACTTTTTCTCGAGAGAAGAAGACAAGAACCAGGTCAACTCCAGGACATGAAGATAGGACTCTTGCTTGCACTGTAAGTCGATAATTGCATGCAAACACTACACACACTGTAACCGCACTTTGGACAAACTTGAAAAATTCTTCACAAAAAACAAAATCTATCAACCATGAGCGACGCCGAACTTTCTTTTGCCGACGCCCTGCGTCTCGTTCCAGAATACGACGGACAACCATCGCATCTGTATTCGTTCCTCAACAAGTGCGAATTTGCTTTAAATCGCGTTAAACCGACAGTCAAATCTATTTTCTTAGAAGGTGTAATTACAAAATTAATTGATAGAGCCCTTGATGTTGTCAAATATAGGGAAATAAATAAATGGGAAGAATTGAAATTTATGTTAGAAGAGAGTTTTGGGGGTAAGAAAACAATCTCATTTTTGCAGCTTCAGTTAAATTCCTGCAAACAAAATAAAAACGAAGATGTCCGCGCGTATAGTCTCAGGTTTGAAGATATTCAATATCAATTAATTAATGCTAGTTGTCTCGGTAAATCAGATGCTGAAAGCCAAGCGATTAGATCGTATATTAAATCTTTATCGTTAACCGTATTTCTAGAAGGATTGCAGCAACCACTTAAAAATATTGTAAAGGCACGTCAACCTAAAATTTTAGAAGAAGCTGTGCAAAGTTCAATCGAGGAAGAACGCGTCCTAAAATCCGATTTTTCGCAACGTAACTCTTTTAATCCGAACGGTGATAAGTTTTGTAATTTTTGTGGCAAACGAGATCATATCATGAGAGAATGTCGTATGAAGAATCAAAACCAATATTATAATAACTATTCTAATCAAGCTCGTAGTTTTCCAAGTCCAAATTACGCCAACCAAAATAATCGCGCAAATTTTTCCGGTTACAAACCTCGCGTATCAGGTGCTGAGGCACCCAGATCCGTTTTTGTTATATGTAACTATTGTAAAAAACCAGGGCATCATATTAACGATTGCTATAAGAGAAAATTTAATAATTCTAGGTCTCACGAAAATAATCGCGGAGCAAATAATGGTCAAACTTTTAATCAACGAGTAAATAATTCCCAGCTTAGTACAAGTAAACAGAGAGATAATAATAATGACGTTCGACAATTGAGATCCCAATCTAATGTAATGATCTTTCGTTCTTTGAAAAATAACCATTTAATTCTTAAATCAAACTATTTTGAAAATACTCGTAAATGTAAGTTTTTAATTGATTCTGGTGCTGATTTGAATTTGATAAAAGTACAATCTCTAAGTGACGATACGCCATACGTCAAAGAATGTGTATCTTTGTTAGGTATAAGCGAACCCGCTGTAAAAACTTTTGGTTATAGTGAATTAAATGTTGAGGGATTTAATGAACCTATCAAGTTTTACTTAGTAAAGAACTCTTTTCCAATTCCTGAGGACGGTATTCTGGGTAAGCCGTTCCTCGAACAATTTAATTTAAATGTGAATATTAAGCAGCAGATAATTTTTGACAATGACCATTCAGGTAATAAAACCATAAATAATGATAACTCTAATACGAATAATAAATCTAATGACGAATTTGTACTACCGCCGCGATGTGAAAGGTTATTCAAAGTCTATATAAAAGCTCCAAATGGTGATTATATTATGAAAAAGTCTAAACAGGAAAAGTCAATTTTTAATGCGGAATCTCTAATAAAAGTTAAAAATAATCAATCAGTCGTAGCACTTCTAAATCCTGGCGAGTCCGAAGTAAGATTAGATGAAATTGAAGCCGAAATAAGTCCTCTTAATAAATTTGATTGTTTCCCAATAAATAGACCGCCAGATTCAACTAATGAAATTAACGCAGTTTTAGACAGACACAGTAAAATAATGGAAAAATTACGTCTAGATCATTTAAATTCCGAAGAAAGTCGCCAAATAACAGATATTTGTACGGAATACTTAGATTTGTTTACTTTTAAAGATGAACCCTTATCACAAACTAATACCATTAGTCATACAATTCCAATACCACAAACACAGCAACCTATTAAGATAAGACCATATCGTCTCCCTGAAGCACAAAGAAATGAATTTAACAAACAGGTACAAAGTATGCTGGATCAAGATGTAATAGAACCCAGCACTAGTCCTTGGAATTCTCCTCTTCTTTTAGTCGCGAAAAAACCTGATTCCTCGGGAGAAAAAAAATTTAGGATTGTTGTCGATTTCCGTAAACTGAACGAAGTAACTCTAGGCGATGCATATCCTTTGCCGAATATCACGGATATTCTGGATCAATTAGGTAGAAGTCGTTATTTCACGGTGTTAGATTTAGCGTCCGGTTTCCATCAAATTCCGATGAATTCTTTGGATGCCGAAAAAACCGCGTTCAGTACTCCTTTCGGGCACTATCAATACAAAAGAATGCCAATGGGTCTTTCCGGAGCCCCGGCTTGTTTTCAAAGGTTGATGGACCGTGTTCTAATAGGTTTACAAGGAATTAAATGTTTTGTGTATTTAGACGATATAGTAATTTATGCGGAAAATCTAAAAGAACATGAAATCAAATTGAAAGAAGTTTTTAATCGATTAAAGGAACATAATTTAAAATTCCAACCACATAAGTGTGAATTTTTAAAACGCGAAGTTTGCTATTTAGGCCGTTTAGTAACCGATAAAGGTATTCGTCCCGATCCTGAAAAGGTCAAATCAGTTAAAAATTTTCCCGTGCCAACAAATACGAAGCAAGTTAAAGCATTTTTGGGATTAGCAGGATATTATAGGCGTTTTGTTCAAAATTTTAGTTCAATTTCTAAACCTATAAATAATTTATTGAAGAAAAACGTACCTTTTGACTGGACAACGTCAGTACAACTTGCGTTCGAAAAACTTAAATCAATTTTGTCCGACGATATTGTTTTACAATATCCTGATTTTTCTAAGCCTTTCAATTTAACGACTGACGCAAGCGGTACTGGCATTGGAGCCATTTTATCACAACAAACGAAAACTGGTGATCAACCAATCGCGTACGCATCGCGATCACTTAATAAAGCGGAATTAAATTACAGCACAACTGATAAAGAACTTCTTGCAATCGTTTGGTCAGTACAACATTTTAGACCATATTTATATGGCAGAGAGTTTAACATTTTATCAGACCATAAACCGCTAGTATGGCTTTTTAACGTTAAAGATCCTGGTTCCAGATTAATGAGATGGAGGCTTAAACTCGAGGAGTACAAAATTATTTACAAATCCGGTAAAACTAATCAGAATGCCGACGCCTTGAGTAGGATGTTTGCATTTACTGATAGTAACAATTCAATCTTAGAGCAGTCACAAGATGCTGCTATTGTACAATTCATAACTCGTTCTCAATACAAAACTAAGTTAACGATGGAAATATTTAAGAAGTACCCAGAAATAGAGTTTTTATTACAAAAATCTTTAAAAGAAAACCACGATGATTTGATTCATTTTATAGAAAATGAGGATTTTAAGTTTATTTTTGTCATAATAGGAAACGATCCATCATCTCAAATAAATGACGATATTTACCTCTCTGAACTAATAAGAAAACTAAATCAATTTTGTGTAGCGAACCAAATTCATTATCTGAGGATTTCGAAATGCAATAATTTTAATTGGGACCGCTTAAAACAATGTATACACAACATTTTTAAAACTCGTTCGTTTGTTCTAGAATTTTTTAAAAACAGTTCTGAGTTCTCCAATGACGAAAAATTTGAGATAATTAAAGAAAGTCACTGTTCCTTAATAGGAGGACATAAAGGTGTAAAACAAACCATAAATAGAGTTCGCGAGAATTTTAATTGGAACAATTTGAAATCCGACGTTCAATATTTTATTAAAACTTGTGAAGTATGTCAGAAAGTGAAAACGAGAAACAAAACCGTCAAGCAACCAATGGTTATCACTACTACGTCAGATGAACCTTTTGAATTAGTCTTTTGTCGAAAATTTGTAAGCCCGTCGTCCTTTTCACAAATTGAGCCTGTGTACAATTATGATGATTATTTTTATGAATTGAAAAATACGTTTAAGAAATCTTGGAATATTGCTCGCGAAAAAATAATTGAATCTAAACAAAAAAGTAAAGCCCTGTACGACAGAAATATCCACATTGAGAATATTCACGTCGGGGATCAAGTACTAATCAAAAATAATGCCAGTAAAAATAAACTCGATGCGAAATGGTTAGGTCCTTACACTGTGCAATCAGTTGAAGATAATGAAAATCTGATAATTTCAAAAAATGGTAAACCATACAGGACTCACATTAATCAAACCCACAAATTCTTTAAGTTTACATACGTCAAATAACAAATTTCTTCTATCTCATCACTTCAAAATCTTTTTTCGAACGTCACAAACAAAAACTCTTCTCAGTCGTCGACAAAAACTCGAATCTTATCCATTATTTAATACCATTTTGACTGAGTGAAGAGCCCCTCGAAATTTATCAAAAGAAAAACACAACTTTCTATATCTAATATATATTTCTAAAACTAACCCGAGAGTTAGACGTAACTCCTATCTCTAAATCATGTGGCTCTGTGCCCCACTTCATTCTTCTGTCCAAAATTCACCTTGGACGATCTTTATATCCTTCACTAATTTCATTTTTTAATTTAGTTTCAATCTTGGTAATAATTTCCATGAAGATTACTTTATCATAATGAATGTTTTAGTCATCTAGTAACGGAACAACATCTTAGCAGTAATTGGCATTTCTTGTCAGCAATCGCATGTTCAGAGATCAAAGACAACAACTCCTCTAGCATTTGTCAGAATTATGAAAATATTATTTCCCCAACAATTTTAAGACTCAAAGAAAAAAAAATTAGAAATCTTTTAGACACTCTTGGCGAAAACAATCTAAGTTCTTCGAACAGATTAAAAAGAGGTCTCGCAAACTTTGTCGGTCAAGCAAGTAAATTTCTTTTCGGTACTTTAGATGAGGAAGACGCAAACTATTATAATGAACAAATTCGAAAATTTTCAGAACGCGAAGAAACGGTAATGCAACTTTTAAAACGCGAAACTCATATAGTTCAGTCCACCTTATGTGAAATTAACAAAACAATTGCTCAGATTCAAGAGAATGAAAAAAATCTGCATGATAGTTTAACAGCAACCATTGTTCAAATTAATAAGCAACGTAAAGAACTGAATCAATTAATTTTGGCTGAAAGATTAAATACTTATTATACAACATTTTCAACATTGCTCTCAATTTATCAATCCGATGTCGATAATTTGATTCAATCCATTTTTGCCGCAAAAATTGGACAACTGCACCCTTCGATATTAAGTACTAGTCAACTTTTGCGTGAATTAAATAACGTAATTCCATATCTTCCTCCAGGTACAAAATTTTGCACAACTTTAGAGATTAATGAACTCCATAAATTCTTAAGTGTTGTTGACCTCCATGTTTATTATAGCAACTTCAATTTAGTCTTTGTGATTGACATACCTCTAGTATCTTTAAACGCTTATCAACTTTATCATTTAATCCCTTTACCTGCAAGGCAAGTTAACGGCCTGCATCTTTATATCGAACCAACTTATAAGTATATGTTAATTGAAAAGAATAAACAGCATTATTTACCGCTTAACATAGATCAGATAAATCGTTGTAAGAATTTTGGCAACAAGAAAGTATGTAAACAAGAACAACCAATTTTTTCCGCACATGTGCATGAAACATGCGAGATGAGATTGTTTACTTATACCGCAATGGTACCAAGAAATTGTGAAACTAAGTTAGTTAAGTTAAATACGAATCTTTGGCATCAATTGTATAAACAAAATGTATGGCTATATACTTTATTATCAACGGAATATGTAACTATAAATTGTAGAAACTTTAGTACACCTTTCAATGTTAAATTAGAAGGAAGCGGATTGTTTAAATTGAATAGATCATGTACCGCCTTTACTAGTCAATCTGTGTTAGAACCACATGAAAGTTTATATTCTACTATCCATTCTAATTATTTACCGTCTTATAATTTAAATTTAGATATATGTTTAAATAAATCAAAAATTGTTAACAATACTGATTTCTCACTGTATGTGCCATCAATGTATAAGATTCATGATTATCATCAGTTAGATTTAGCTAGTAAAAGTCTCAAGGAAGTAACCTCTCTTATTGAAGAGAATGAAAGGAATAATCTTAACTCATCTACACTAACCCACTATTCATTCTTATTTTATATATTTGTTATACTAATATTCCTGTATATTTCATATAAATGTTTACATTGTTATTATAAACGTTGTAATTCAGATAACGATAGCGCTAGAATAAGTAATCGCAATTCCGTCACTAATAATATTATTTCAAGGTGCTGTAGGAAAAAGCCTCGACAGGTTGCACCTTCTGAGCAGATTCATCTTCGAAATCTGACTCACCACACGGCAGATATCACCAGTGATGACGATGATGACGACCATCCAGTATCACAGCCTACACCTGGCTCTGCCTTGGGAACTTCACAAGAACTTTCGCCTAAATATAAATGACGAAATTCTTTTTAAGGGGGGAGGTGTTAAGAACCCCTATTTTTTATGTTATTAATCAATTAATCAAGTAATATTATAATATGTTATTCCAAATCTGTAGGCTAATGTAGGCAACTAATTATGTTTTTATCTCTGCTGATGCATTAGTTCAATAATTGTATCAATTTGTCAATATCAAACATCCGAATGGATTTTGATCTTTCTTGTTTTCCATTTAAACTGAACCATGTACTTTCTTTGTTCTAATTTGGATATATAAGGAAGCTCTGCTGTTCTAATCATTAAGAATATAGTCAAGTCTTGTTGCGGAAAGTTATTGTGATACTAAAGTGATTGCGCTATCGACTACTGTGTAAAGATCCTAAAATTGTCTTCAGTTAATAAAACCTGTTAGTAGTGTTTGTGCTGCGTTTTCTTTGAAAAAGTGTAACAAGTTGTGCTGAGGCATAACAGTGATGAGACCAAATTTTTCAACGATTGCAATGTAAACAAATACAATTTAGCACAAGACAGTCCACGGTGGATTCGTGAAACCGATTTTCAGAGAATAAGTTTTTCTAACAACCTTTATTTTAAAAGTAAACCGTGAGAGTGACACTCTGTTTTGACGTTTTTAAAGCCACAGACTTCGAGGATTTGTGATATTTTATGAATTTTGAGTTGCCGCAAACATAAATTACATTCGTTATATGGGTCGAATAGCTCTGTATATAAATCCAATATTTGTTTGCTTTCCGTTTATTTCGCTTAAATTTGTAAACTATGAATAATAATAATTTTTCAGCATAAGTAGAAAAACACTGCCTACATCTCAACTATGTAACATTAGGCCATACAATATTTTTTTGCCAAATCTTACAAATTATAAGAAATTTCCCGTTCTTGTTTCTGAGTGATTTTGTCCCTGTTTTGGAGTATCATATTTTCCGTTGTTAATTTCATCTTAAAGTGTTGTTATGGGTATATATGTATGTTGAAGTATCGAACAGAAACTCTAAAACCTTTTAAAATCTTGGTTACTGCAAGCCTCATATTTTCTTCTAGACCAAGAACATTTTCAGGTCCTTTTTTCTTTTTTACTAGAGATCTGGAAACAAACAACAGTGTTATTATTATTGTTGTTAGATGTTAAGTAAGTGTATAAAAGTACGATTATCTACATATGCTGGATAATGCCTAACAACGTATTTAATTCTCTAAAATATAATTATATCAAAATTAGGTACTTTCAAAAAAATATCCATCAAGAATAAAAATATACCGACACAATTAATAACGTATTTTAAAATTTACAGGGCAATACTCTTTCCATCCTACTTTTGTATACTAATAAAATTTTGCAACGTAAAAGTTAAAGAGCCATGTAAAACCATAAATTAAAAGTCCTGGGTCGGAACATAACACACATAGAACAGGGACGAATTTAGGCTACTCTGTCATAAATAAAATTGCTGTGTAGGTATGTACAACAACGGAACATGGTTTGCTGTTTGTGTTTGTGAATATGTAATATACTTTGAACCTCATGAGACTATTCTGTTTCAGCATTTAACAGGTTTATCAGGTTATCAGTTGTTCTTTTATGCCACTTGTTTTTATCAATACGACCCTAAAATTTACGTATACCTATTTCAAGCAGCTTGCAAGGTCTAGAGTATTGCAAATTGACGCGGATCTAAAGATTATATTATTGACCTAAATGACGGTAACATAGTAAAACAAAATTGTCAGCATACAGAATTAATGTCCGTGGCAACTACAACTTATTATGCATATTACCTATGTTCCCGTATTTAAATAAAATTAGGTATTTTGTTAAAACTTCTTTATGTAACATGCGTATTAAAGAATATTCTTTAATAGGATTTGTTGTGAATATGACCCAAAATGTCACAAAAATCATTCGGTAACTTAAAAGTTGAAGAGTTTTTTTGAAAGTTTGAAATAGGTAAAACGTTTATTTTAATTAAATATATAGTTATATTTCTTCACTTTGTGCCACTTATTAGTCCGTTAAAATTGAGAAGAAAACTTTTTCCTAAAATTCAACCAAACGTTTTGTTTTAAATTAGTCCTCAAAGACTACTAGATCCGCAGATCTTTGAAATTTCTTTGTGAAATTTCCCTGTCAAACCGAATTTAATTCTGAGGGAAGAGTTACATAATAATTTTAGGCTACTTTTTAAGTGTTACATACAGTTTAGATGGACTACTGTTTTATGAAGATCACTGATATATGACATTTTTTTAGGTGCTTGTGTCATCAAATTAATTAATTAAATTACAATAAAAAAAACTATTTCATGATTTTATCGGTATTGTTACTGAAATTACACAGTTCTATAAAACTAGAAAACAATTCTCAAATTTTAGCATCACTAAATAATATTTTGTACATATTATTATATCAAAAGTTATCTAACAGAATTAGGCCATTTTAGAAAATTAACTAGATTTCCTTTTGTGTAGCTCAAAAAATGTGGTCCACCTCCATTCGAAATATATTTGAAAAAATTTAAAAAACACTTATTTTTAAGTTATGTATATATGTCCAGTGTTTTTTGTTAATTACTTAAGTACATTGCAACAGGGAAAATCGAATTTTTGTTATAATTTCATTATGATAAAAGATAAACTTCTATAATGCGATAAAATAGAAATCAGAAGTTATCCGCATTTCATTTACATAATCAGTGCATTCTTTAGATCCAATAAAAACTTACGTTTTGGGTGTGAAGCGACACCAAATAAAGGGTCAGTGGTGTTGCTTGACCCTAACACCTTGGGTGGCAGAACACTACAGTTGTTCTGCGCCCACACCAACCGATACCAACATGTCTTTTATATCAACTACATATCTGTGCTCACGCGATGTTAGGAATACTCATCTCAAGTCGCGCATAAAAATATTGAACTTAACGTTTGAAAGCTGACCTGCAGCATTACGAGGAAAAATAAAATAGTATTTCAAAATCATGATAGCGGGCCAATTAAATATACAATTTAGAAGAATTCGGTAAGAGTTTCGAAGGAAGAGCCACATTAAATTATAAGATAGATAATAATTCGCTCATAACTAAGTCCTGAAAGTTAATCAGTTATTGCCATTAATAGTAATATTAATTTATGAATCTTTAAATCTTTACAACATAAATTGCAACATTTTAAAAAATATATATGTAGTAATAATAACAATAATAAAATTAATTCATGAAATACATGAAATTTACGTTGTTTATAAAAAGATGATTCTAACATATAGTGCGCAATTGTTTATGGAGTTGAGGTCAACTAGTTTTTCTTTTTAAACGGTTTTTTATATTAAAGTTTATAAGCATTGAATCTATGACGTCCTCTGCAAGTTTTTAAATCGAAGGATACATTTTTTTATTTCCCGAGCGTACGCTAAGGAAGTATTATAATCGAGTCCATCGGGCGATTAGTTCCTTTCATATTTTCTCGATGGGTCATGACCCCTAGAGTACAAAAAAATGGGTCTCCCGTTTCCGTCTATCTGTCTGTCTGTCTGTCCACCATCCGTGACGATTTTTGCTAGAAAGATAATCTCCGAAACTACTGGACCGGTTATTGTAAAATTATATATGTGTATCATGAATATCATGCAGATAGTAAAGCGCTAAACTTTGTCTAATCATCCCCACCAATAATGTGATGATGTCACTTCAAAACTGTACATACAGTAATGGATTTTAAATAGTATAAAATAACTAACTAGTCCTACACGTATAGTTTATGAATTGGTGTTGAGTTTTTACCCGAAACGGCCAGATTTTTGGAAAAAAAAAACAAAATGTTTTAACATTTTGCAACTTAATATTGCAAAACCGAATACTTCGAAGTCTTGCAGATGTTTTTAAAGTTATCATAATTATGGTAACTTTTTAAATCAAAATATATTTGCTTATGACTCAAAAAATTAATGACATCACCGCAAAATTTTGCCAAATAAATCCTATCTAAAATCCCGAAAATATGATGAGTCTATACTTGTGATTTATCATTCCATTCATATTTTTTAGATATGCTTGTACAGCGTGACTCATAACATTAATGAATGAGACAGTTTATTTTATTGATTAAATCAGGAACTCTAAAACCCAAAGCTTTGACATTTTGCAGACGTTTTGAAGTTATTGTAACTAATTAACCATATAAATTTTTAATCAAAATATATCTGTTCATCCCCCAAAAATTGATGACGTCATCTTAAAATTTTGGCGAATCAATCCTATCGCAAATGTGGAAAATATGATGAGTATACTCGTGATTTATCATTGCCTTCATATTTTGAGAATTGCCTACACAGGGTGACTCAAAAAAATTAATGAATGAGTAATTTCATTTTATTCATTAAATCTGAAACTGGAAATTTTGCAGACATTTTAAAGTTATCCTAAGCACGGTAAATTTTGAACCAAAATATAATAATAATAATTATAATAGAATTTATTTGCCCAACAGACACCAATTATAGGACAAAATAAAAGTAACACTTAATATAAAACAGAGACAAATAAATACAACAAACAAAAGTAGGTACTAGATCTAAATCTAAACTCAACTGTTATTAATAATTTATAACAAAAATAAAGAAATAAAAAAACTGAAATTGCAAACTACATCTTAATAGCAAAAATATCATCATATTCTTTGTCAGCATTTCTAGACATGTGAGTAATGGGAGCTTTCCAAAGAATATTGGTTTTAGGAGTTGGAAAACCAAACGTAGACATATGACGAGTTGCAATCCGTGGGACAGAGACAATCAAGTTTCCCGTTCACCAATTGGGTACAGGTGAACTCGGCACCAAGCCTAATCCGTCATAAAATATACACGCCAATTCGGCACCAGCAATTTCAGGTAATTTTAAAAACTACCCTTTGACCATAGGCCAACTCGACACCAACCACCCGCTTCAGGTAGTTCATGAATAAACCGGTAGTAGCAGCTTATATATATTATATATATGTTAAAATTCAGTCTATACACATCCCAGCAGTGATAAAAACACGTACGGTTCGACAAGCCGTATTGTTTTTAGAAGAAAAATTGCATCAACTTAAAAACGGCATCTTAACAGTCTATGAATTCGTCAAATTCGTATCGCATTGATACAAAATTTTTAATTATTAATAACCCTTGTTACCATACCTGCTGCTGTAGTGGCGAGTTCACCGATCTTTATTTCGGGCTCGGTGCCGAGTTGGCCTATCGTAACTACCCGCAAAATTTACCTGCGATTAGTTGGTGCCCAGTTGGCGTCCGCCCCATCAATTTCCATGCAAAACTGGCACTATGTATTTCTCTCCTTCTGGCAAGACTTATGACTCCATGTCTTTGCATCAACATATTATAATCAGCATTTCGCTCTAGATAAATACCCTCACACCTAAAAGTCAAAAATTTCAAGAAGCGAAGCTGAATTTTCTCAATTGCGAACTGGTGTGTAATATAAATTGGGTACCATACAATAGAAGCATACTCCAGTTTACTGACTATAAATGCAAAATAAAGAGTTTTAATTAAACAAGTGTTCATAAAGCCAATAGTTGTTCGGTATATAAATCCCAGCATCATGGAAGAATTAAAACATATGTCATTGATGTGCTCGATAAAAGATAACTGCGGATCAAAGGTAACACCACGATCCTTAACAATTTCTATCTTTTGTAATGATTGGTTAGACATTACATAGGAAGTAGGAATTGGATTTAATTTTTTTATATAAGTTAGATAGAAACACATGATTTAGTCTTAATTGCAGAAGCTGACAGCCATCAATAAACAGATTTAATTGAGCTTGAAAATTAATATAATCAGATTCACTGTTGATAGAGGCATATAGTTTTATGTCATCAGCATAAGCTAGTATTTTACACTTCATAGACGCAACCAATTCATTGATAAACAATATAAATAGTATCGGACCCAAATTAGAACCTTGAGCTACCCCAGAGGATCCAACATAACTAAACGACGTGAAACCATTGTAAAAAACAAAATTGATCCTATTAATGAGAATAACGAGGTAAGACGCTATGATTTTTAAAAAGCTAGACGTAAATCCGAATGCGCTAAGCTTTTGAAATAAAATACTGTGATTGATGCTATCAAAAGCATTGGAGAAATCTGTGTAAATGATGTCAACCTGCCCATGGTTGTCAAAAATTTCACTGAGATATTGGGTCAAGGTAGCCAGATTGGTAACAGTTGAGCGACCAGGAATAAATCCATGTTGGTGTGTAGACAAATGACTACGAACATTGCACAAGATGTTTCTATAAATGACTAACTCGAATACTTTAGCAAAGTTGGAAAGAATTGAAGTGGGTCTGTAACTGGTATCATGATTTATCTCCCTTTTTGAAAACTGGAGTGATTCTAGCACATTTCCAAAAATCCGGAAAACAGAACTTTTTATAGCTAGATTGATTATGATTAATAATGGTTTAGCTAATACAAATCTAGCATCCCGAACAAGAAAACTGGGGATAAGATTCAAAAGTAAGCTTGTTTGATAAAGTACTGATAACTTCTACTAACTGTTCCTCTGTAACAGGTTGCATACTAAAAGATAATTTATTTGTAATGATGTCGGGAATGCCAGTATTTGCACCAGGAAGATACACACTTGAAAATTTTTCCGCAAACATATCCACAATTTTCCGGGGATCATCTGAGGCATTTCCATTATAGGTGATTTTGCCAGGAATACGAGTTGTACCTTTCTTAGAGCGCACATATTTCCATACATTTTTGGTGTAGAATGAATAGACTGTTCAATTTCTTTAAGATAATTATCATGACCTGACTTGATTAATTGCTTTGCTAATGCCCTAAGCATTTTGAATTCAATGTGATAAAATGCACTGGACGTCTTCTTCCACTTCTATCTGTTATAATTCTTCATTTTTAAAGTTTCAATTATCTGTTTATTAAACCACACCGGGTAGCTAGACTTTTTAAGCGAGTACCACAGGGGAACAGAAGAATTATGTAAATTGTAAAATATATCTGCTTATTCCCGCCCCATAAAAAATTTTAACCAAAACATACATATACAGGGTTATTCAGCTAAGATGACCCATTTATGTTTTTAAAATAGGCAACCCAAAATACCGATGGATTTAATTTTCTGTCCCATATCGTAATCTATTACACATTGTGTTCTTCCATTAAGATACGATTTAATGAGTTATAGAGGGATGCCTCTCACCCCATACATTTTAAGTTTTTGAATCAGAATTTGATGATTGACAGTATCAAGGGGCTTTGTCAGATCGAGACACATCATTGCAGTCTGCTTACAACAGTTTAAAGATGTTATAATTTTTGATAACGCTTGATAGATTGTAGGTTTGTAACTTCCAAAACCATTTTGTACATTTAATAGTAAGTTGTTATTTTCAAAATATTCCAATATTCGTTTGTAGTACATTTTCTCAAAAATCTTTGAAATATTTGAGAACAGCGCTATCAGCCTACAATTTTCGAAATTGCATTTAGAACCTTTTTTATGTATTGGCTTTATATCTGCTATTTTAAGTTTATCTGGAAATTTGGCTTCTATAACTGTTTTATTAATGAGGTCCGTTCGAGGGTCACTTATTTCTTGAGCTACAAATTTTAACTGGTATTTCGTCTTTAAGGACGTCAATAACGGGTATTTCCCCTACGAACCTGTAAAACTGCTACCATTCTCCAGGGCATCCTACGAAATAAATTATTTATTTATTCTGGTTGGATATTCTCTCATTCCTTTAAAAGCACATTCTGAAGCTCACCTAAAATGTGGGGTGCAGGTACACTCAATTAATATGCTGGTCAAGAAACAATATCAAAAATAAGCATAGTAAAAACGTCGAAGCACTGTACTCAGAAAAATATTAGCTGGCCCGTTTTTCATGCCGGTGAGTCTATATTTCTCTAGCGTTAGGGCAAAAGGACTTAAGTCAAAAAATAAGCATTTGGAGTTAAGTATACCTTAACATGTAATTACAAGCCACAAACCGTCTGGTAAAACGGATTTAAGTCATTTCTATAAATTATACCTTTTTTTGGGGGGGTTTTAAAGACTTAAGTTCTATAAAGATGTGAAAAAAGGCTTAATTCAACTTAAGTTTTTATTACCAAAGAATAAATATGGCACAAAGGTCTTAAGTCAACTTACGAAAATGAGTTTCGAAAATTAAACCTTGCTTTCAAACTCCCAAAAACCGACATTTGTCATAAATGTGAGACAATGAAAATGAAACTAGAAGTAACCAATGATGAAGAGGAAAAAAATAAAATACGGATCAAACAGAGAGAACATCACGAAGAAGCTGATTTAGCATATGCTTCTAAAAGAGAAGACAAAAAATTATCCAGAGAAAACTCTACATCAGTTTGCTATTCTTTCGATCTTCAGCAGTGTCTTCCTACACCTTTTTTAGAAACTTCTGTGTCATTCTATAAAAGAAAATATTGGACCTATAACCTGACAATACATAACTGCGATTCAGGTTCTGCTTCGTGTTACTTGTGGCATGAGTCACTAGCCATGCGAGGTGCAAACGAAATTGCTTCTTGTTTATTCAAAGAGATTATGGCTTTACCAACAGATATTCAAAAGATTACTTTTTATTCTGACACATGTGAGGGTCAGAATAAAAACGCTTTTGTAGCTGCCATGTTTTTAGCTGTAATTCAAATGAAAGAATCACTTGAGGAGATTAACCACAAATTTCTTACATCAGGCCACAGCCACATGGAATATGATGCAGATCATTCACTAATAGAAAAGCAGAAGAAAAAAACTGGAATGAAAATCGCACGTCCTCACGACTGGGCTACCTTAATAAGGTGCACCAACAAAAAGAAACCTTTTAATGTAGTAGAGATGTCTCAAGAAGACTTCTATAATTTTAGTGACTTGTTAAAAAACGTTTTTGTAAAAAAACAAAAAGATTCAAGTGGCCGAAGATTTCTATGGCACGACTGTAAGTGGCTCAAATACACAAAACAGCAGGGAATAATTTACTATAAAAAAAACCCTTAAGAAGAATGATCAGTTTTATGAAATAAATTTCAATCGGCGTGGTCGCCCTGGTGCTATAAATTTAAAGCAAAGATACTCAGATACGGTACTAATAGCAGAAGAAAAGAAACAACATTTGCTGGAGCTTTTGTCGCTAGTTCCGGTAATCTACCGGCGCTTTTATGAAAATTTAAAAACAAAGGCTGCAGCTGACAACGATCCAGATCTAGAAACATTTGATGCAGATAATGAATGATTTTTTTAATTATAAACTCGATTATAAATAAGTACATAATCGATTAATTATATTACTTTTGTTTAGAGTGAAATAATAAAAATTTGAAAAATATTTTTTATACAATTATTTTATGGCAATTCTACTGGCATCTGTTTACTAAAAATTTTACGGTTCAGTAATTTAGTTCACTAAAACGATTGAATCACCCAATAAGATTTCTTTCAACAAGGCGGCATATAGAAAACTGTAACATAACTATCTACTTCCTTGCTTTTTGCACAATCTTGGGAAGAACACGACTCTTGTGCATACATTCTTCTATTTGTTTCTATTCTTTGTTATTACTACTAGTAAAAATAATCCTACTTATTTTCTGCCTGTATGACGCCAGTAATGTCGTTACACATGTGTAAACCACATCGCAAAAACGTCCAGTTCATTGGAATTTAGTCAACACGCTAAATTGTTTTCTCGCAAAAAATTGACTTTAGTTTTAAAGGGCGTAAGTCGTTATCCTTTGAACTAAAGATTGATCAAAAAGACTTATGTCAATTATAACACTCAGGACAAAATAGTTTTTTTGCAAAAGTGAAGCAAAGATTAACTACTAGGATGTATTTTACTGTTACTATAAAGAATAGCTGACTTACAATCGATAAATCGATTTTAGACAACAAATTCATACTTTAAAAATTCATTGTGAAAATTGGCAATTATTGACTTATGCCCTTTTGCCCTAACGCTAGAGATTTATAAACTAATATATTCCTTTAACATAGGTCAGGTTCAGGTCACCTGACAACACCAACTTAATTACTCTTATTAAAAAGTAATCCATCACAATTACTCATTATTCAGTAACAATAGTAATTCATTACAATTACAAATGACTTTTTTTTTAAAGGAATTCATTACAATTAATCATTAGTTTTAAAAAGTAATGCATTACTTTAACAATTACTTATTGCATTTTGAAAAATTTGATGAAGACAGAGTTTTAGATATTTGTTGTACCTATAGCTCCAAAGGGTCAAGAAAAATCGTGTTAGAATGAAAAACGCAGTGAGTGATTTATTTTACTGACGCATTTGTTACATATTCACATAAGTAAATAAAATAAAACAAATAAATACTTCACCCAAGAGTGCTATATTCATAATTTAAATTCAATAATAACTGACGTTCAAAATTTTCGTCAGCTAAGGCATGACGTTTTGTCTTAAAAATATCTGCGCCAACACTAAACATCCTTTCCACCGCGGCGCTAGATGGACTTGCTGTGGGGCAACATGTTACATATTTTACAAAAAATTGAAGTACCGATTCTTTTGCTCCTGATTTCATTCCACTGTAACTACAGATAAAAGTTCGATGCCAACTGCAACAACTTCTAAACAAAAATTTGCATTGGTGGGAGATTTCAAAATATCTTATCGGCTATATAATATTAGTCCACCGACAATTACCTGCGGACGGAAATCTTTTAACCTTTAACAAAAAAGATGTTCTCTAAATACTTAGAAGATAATGTAAACTTAAAAGTCTGTCTTTCATTGCCTCTTACTTGGCGTTGTGACTTCCAGAGTAAATTTAGAAAAACTCGGATTATGAGGGGTTTAAAAGGACGGGTTCTATCCGTTACCTGTTATAGATTTAAGTGCACCAGAAAAATGGCTAGAGTTTGTTTGACCACAAATTTTAAATATTCTGCCCTCGTTTACTCAATTATTGATTAAGACATTTTATTTCTGCAGAGCACAATGGATTTTTTAATACAATTTCTACTAATATACCTTTTTGAAAATTTAAAATTGATCCATAAATAGCGAAAACCAAATAATCTCACACTCATCAGAATTTTAATAATAATAATAATAATAATAACCTTTATTGCCCTACAGTTCCTAGAACCTCTTACAGAGCAATATTAATAATTATAAATACACACAAAATAAGATCGAACCGACGATTTAAATATTAATTAACACACAAAAAAAAACATAAATCAAATCCTAAGTAAGTAAACAATAATGTAACAAAAAATAAACTAAACTAGGGTCATTAATTTAACATGTTCCTCGCTAATTTCCTAAAATTTATTTCATTAAGGTAAAAGACATCCAAATCCTTAAACTTATTATTATATAACATACAGATTAAATTAATTGGAGATCTCAGTAATATATTTGTATGAGCTGCAGGAAAGTATAAAGACAATGCTCCTCTACAACATAGCCGTGGAACATGAAATGAAATCTTTGCTAGTAACTCAGCACAATCAATTTTAAACTGAACGATTTTATGAAAGAACGTTATAATGGCAATTTGTCTTCTACTATCCAAAGATAGCATTTCAAATTCAGCTAACAAAATGGAATTATCAATTCCACGCTGCGGACAGATACCATGTTTTCTGAACCAACAAAATTTGAGAAATCTTCTCTGAACTGCTTCAGTAGCACTTATATGAATGAAATAAATTGGATGCCAAATAATACATCCATATTGTAAACATGCAACAACATAAGAATTAAACAAAACCTTAATTGTTGAAATATTATTAAACGACTTACCTTGTCTTATTATAAAGCCTCATAATGAAAATGCTTTCGCTATTATATGATTAATATGATACACAAACGTTAACTTACAATCAAAAAAGATACCTAAATCTTTGATGACGCTTTCTCTAATTAGTGGGTCATTACCAAACTTATAATCATAAATTGTAGGAGAGGTCTTACGTGTAACCGATACTACTTTACATTTATTCACGTTCAAATATAGTCTATTGGAAGAACACCACAAATTAAGTCGGTTTATATCATCTTGCAGTAACTGTGCATCTTTGAAATCTTTAATAACGTTATACAACTTGGCATCATCAACATACAGTACAAGGGGACATTTTGATATAGTTGGTAAATCATTCATAAACATTATGAACAATAAAGGCCCCAGATTTGCTCCTTGCGGCACACCAGAATGTATTTGATATGTAAAAGAAGAGAAACCATTGTAGAAGACATACTGAGAGCTATGAGAAATATATGATTTTAAAGATGTAAAACCAAACCTGTAATACCAAATGCTTCAATCTTAGATGTTAAAATTTTGTGATCAATGTGGTCAAAAGCTTTTGAAAAGTCTGTATATATTACATCCACTTGTGATTGGTTATCAATCTCTTCAGCAATAAATTGAGATATACAAGCAGGTTTGTGACAGTTGAGCGTTTATCAATAAAACCATGTTGTTGTGGTGAAATAAAGTTTCTCACATGAGGATATATGTAAGAGTATAAAATAATTTGAGAACTTTGGAGAAATTACATAAAATACAAATTGGACGATATTTTGAAACATCAGCTTTGTCTCCAGATTTAAAAACAGGTATAACTTTAGACAACTTCCATTTCGATGGAAAGACACCATTTTTTAAGGCGTTGTAGTTTTTTTTTGACAACAAAATTTAAAAAAACGAAAAAGCACCCTGGGTAGAGTTTTTTACGCTCATTTCAACTGTGTGAAATTTATTACAATCGGACGTATATTTTTGACAAAAACTTGGGTAGAAGTTTATATGTATGTACCTATTTCCGTATGCTGGACTATGCTTTAGCTCACCCTTAAAATTATGAAGAGCGTATGTATGTATGGTTACCCGGTTTCTTAACAAATCTGTGCTAAACTCGTTTTAGATTTTAACTCCCTACTGGGTTAATCTGCTCTTCGTTGGGACGAACCAGGTATAATAATCCCAGCAGGTCAGGTAAACGATTCGTAGAAAAACAAAATATATATTTTTGAGTATTTGGGTTAAAAGTAATGCAGTAATGATTTACTTGTAATTGAATTACTTCCAACCACTCTTTGTTCTAACCTAGCACCAGCTAGGACTATCAATCGAAAAGCTAGCACCATCTAAGGAGTGGGAGTTGACGGTAGCCCTCCGACATTATCATTAAGTATTTAATGCCCATTGAAAAATGAATTCCAGATAGGTTAGACCTAGCACTAGCTAGCATTATTAATCGAATAGATAGCACCACCCAGCAAAAAAAAACTTAAAAACAAAAAAGTAGCCTCCACTTTTTTCTTTAATGGTAAAAATCGACAAATTAATATTCCTGGAGCTAGGACTGCCCAGATCCATTAAAAACGGGTGTTTTTATTAGATAAAAATCATACTATAAAAGGCTATTACGCCCCCAATATAATTTAACAACAACGAAAAGATAGCCCCTTATAGTTTATATACAGCTAGCACCATTATGCAAACTAAATAAAATAATTGCAAAGCCCTGAAAAAATAACTCACATCTATTTACAAAACATAATAACTGTGGTCGGAAATATATTATTTTATGTTCACCTCAATCATAATCACCTCAATTATAATACTATCCACAGTCCATAATCTGAATCATTATTGTTCAAGTATAATAAAAATTGTGTTTCGGCATATATCTAATACTACTATATTGCTAACTCTTCAGAAGTAACATAGAAACGGTGTTCACGGACAGAGAGAGACAGAAGATGTTGTTTTCTATCTATAAGAGTACCGAGCGTCTGTGCGCATGTACACAAAACAGACGCGAAAGTACGAAATGTCAAAACGCATCCAATCACGCTATCGACTACAAATCAAGCAAGTACGAGTGTATGCGCAGTACTGTTTAGTACCACAAAGAGACAGAGAGGTCCGATATATTGCTCTGCCGTTATGTTTTCAGACTCTTTTGAGGCCAGTTAGCAATATAGTACTATCAGATATATTTGTTTCGGACTCCTGTGATACCAACTGTCCATAATCTGTATTGTACTGTAAAGTAATTTGGACTGCAACACAATTCATATGACTATGATAACGGCAGTGCCTACTAAACATTATTATCAATTTTAAAATAGAGATAAAAACTTACAAAAAAAAAATTCGTCTGTTGAGTCAAATAGAATGCTAGGTATGTCGCACGTAAATAATGCCTTTTTTGCATTTCATTAAATAATACACTATATTATTTTTCAAAATTTAAGCAAATTTCAAGGTCGACAACTTACCAGTGTAGTTAGCGGAGATCACAACCCTCGCAAAACTGTAGGGTCGCGGACGTTACAGTAAACAACACGTTTTGTTGTACATCTGTGTTGTACTCGTCTATAATATTGTAAACAAAAGAAAATGTAACTAAATACTATGTTATATAATAGAAAACACAGAATTTACATTGCTTTTACTCTCATGTTTCAACACTGCTGCTGTACATAGCAAGGACTTTAGAGCCGTTTGCATTGAGGGCTTAATGCTGATTGTTGTTGACATTAAATGCCAAATGAAAAAGTGACAAGCTGACAAGTTATTAGAAAAACATTCTGATTCAGAATCAGAATCGAGAGAAATTATGATTGGGGGTATGTCTTCATATGGTGCATTACCCATTAGACGCTTCCAATCATCCCTGATCAGCCGTTCACAATGTCTAATAAAATTTTGCCATTTGTCTGCACCTACTGTAGCAAGAGCCTCCCGCCATAAGGACTGTACAACACCAATAGTACCACCGTGTTCCCGAATATGTTTATTGTAATATAGTTTACACTGTCCCCACGCCAGTTCAATTGGATTATACTGACAGTGGTAGGGATATTGAAAAATAGGTGGATAATTCCTCCTGCTCTCGTCACTGCCATACCATTTATCCTGGACATATTTATAAATCTGTTCCTTTAGGATCTCTGCTGGGTGCTTTTAAGTTGTTCTTCTAACTTCCCCACTCCGTAAGAACATAATCTATCATAAATATTGCGATAGAACGCGCTCATAGAAACGATTCAAAATTAATGCGGTTCTTGACGTCTCAAGTGACAGATCAGTCACTATTGCATTGTCGATAAAGTAAAATAAGGAGGTGTAAAAAAATACTAAACTACACAGTTAAGAGTAAATTTTTGGGTTTTGCGTGTCCTTGACCTTCGCGCCCATTTTGAAAAATAATATAGATTTATGCACTTCAAATCGTACAGTAATAATTCACTTTACTGCATAGCAACCATTACTGCATAGCAACGTCTAATTCATTAAAACAATGGGACACTATTATTTTTATTTCATTTACTTCCATTATTTTTATTTCATTTACTTCCATTATATATGTTGAATATACAATTATTTAAATTAGAAAAGGTCAAACCTCCCGATCTCACTATAAAAAATAATCTGAAGAAACATGATCACTAATGTCAAATACCTTACCTTTTCATAGCACCTTATGTTTTCGTGAAGTTTCTTGACTTTTTCGTTTTTCTCTACTGCCAAAATACGCTGTCTTCTCGGATTTTGTTCATTCGACTTGGCATTCGAGGAAGCAGGTTCGTACAAGCTTGATGGGCAGAAGTCAGGATATCTATCCATACTCACCGGAATATTCGTTGAATCGTGCAATTCCATTTTTGCTTCATTTTAAATTTGTTTGACTGTTGTCAATAATGTCAAGATTGTCAAGTAAGTAAGTCCTGCTTGGTTGCTACATTATTGAAAAACGTTACCTACTATTATTTTTTATCCGCAGTTGACTGTTATTTAAAATTATTAACGCATATAATATCTGGTTATGAAATGCAAAAAAATAGTATCCGTGCCTCGATATAAAAGTTTTTTCACAACTCCCACAGTTTTTAAGCTACCCGCTCACTTCGCTCACTTGTACTCAAACAACCACACTCGTTTAGTAAAACTTTACTTTTCTACACTTGGCACGTAATGTACTAATTTTCTACGATCACTATTGTAAATCGTTAAGATCACACAACTTGCTAATCACGTAAGCGTGTGTGTATCCTTACCCTTACGCACAGCGTGCGTAAGGAAAGTCGATCGCACAGTTAGGGATTTTTCCATTTATTCAATTTAGGTTGGTAGTGAAAATCACAAGACTGACAGGCAAATATAAAATTGTGGACACTGTCAGCGTTGCTGTTAGTAAAAGAGGACTAATCAAAGAATTTTAAAAGGAGAAAACAAACAAGGTAATATTTACCACAAAAAATATCAATATTTCTCTCTTTTTACGCATTCTATTTACCTGTAGTCGAAAATGTCTAGCGATAGTGATGAATTAATGTGCACGCCGCCGTAGATATATAATTGAAAAGGCCAAAACGGCTATCGACAATCTATTGCTCACAAACTCACGTGAAAGATATGAAATTGTTTACCAAAAATTTATGGAATGGAAAATAAAAAATAAAGTAAATTCGTTGTTAGAAAACGTAATGTTAGCATACTTTGAAGAGTTGTCAACGATATATTCAATGTTAAGGGCTACAACAAACACAAAACATGACAAAATCAATATTGCCACTTAACCTAAATTAATAGCTCTACTAAAAAGAAAAGCAGATGGCTTTAAGAGCAAAAAGTCAAAAACTTTAACAAGCAAAACTATAAATGATTTTTTACAAAATGCTCCAGATAGGCAATATCTATTTATGCAGGTCTCTCACATCTATGTTATAACCTCATAAATATAACATTTTGTTTTAGGTTGTTCTTATCATTGCGGTTAGGGGTGCATGCAAAAAACAGGAGTTGCGAAATATTAAACCTAAACATGTGCAAGATACTGAAGAAGCATTAATTATCACCATTCCTGACACAACCCAACGTTCTTTTGTTGTACGTAAAACTTTTTATCCAACTTGTAAGAAGTATATGAACCTACGTCCTTCAGGAGATGATACAAAATCACTAACTTTTATTTTAAATTACATAAACCAAAAATGCACCAAGCAGTGCGTCGGCATAAATAAGTTTGGTAGTGTACCAAAAAATATAGCAGAATATCTTGGTTTACCAGATCCAAAACAATACACTGCTCATTGTTTCAGGCGATCGTCTGCCACCATCCCTAGTTGATGGTGGTGGTGATTTACTAGCATTAAAAAGGCATGGTGGATGGCGGTCGTCGTCGGTAGCTGAGGGCTATGTAGATAACTCAATGAAAAATACAACAATTCACTAAAAATCGCATCTGCGATAAACAACAGTCCTACTACATCAAATAATCATGTCACTATTTCAGATTATAATGTGACTGCATCCTGTAGTCAGAGTACAAGTAGCAACAAAACTAATACTACCTACTGACCATTCCCTTGTGTTTAACAACTGTACAGTGACAATAAACAATTACTACAAATAATTACAATCTATACTTCTATACTTATATTATAAAGCTGAAAAGTTTGATTAGTTGAACGCGCTAATCTCAGAAACTACAGGTTCGAATTCAAAAAATCTTTTTGTGTTGGATAATCCATTTATCGTGTCTACATATAGGCTATATAACATCACGCTACGATCAATAGTAGCGAAGTTGCAATGAAAAATTCGGAAAAACGGGAAAATTATTCCTCCTTTGACAGCTTCCGTTGCTTACGCTGCTTAAACGGTTAAAGCTAGGTAAAAATCATGTGTGATGAAATTGTTCCCCTCTAAAAGTTCTAAAGAAAAGTCCCCGACGGCATATGTCTATCTTTTAAGGTCGACTCAGTATAACCTTTTCATGGTAATGAAATTTGTTCTAAAATAATAATGCATAATAATGTATCAAATTCTCGCGTCACAGTGTTTGTGACCGAACTCCTCCGAAACGGGTTGACCGATTTGTATGAAATTTTTTATGTATATTCGGTAGGTCTGAGAATAGGTTGTAAACACGGAGGTAGAAGAGACCGGAGGGAAGGTGTCGTGAATTTTGTGACACAGACTCAGGCACCGTTTATGACCCTACTTGAAATGCGCGCTGTCCTAAGCTCCACCCTCTAAATGTTTAGCAGTCGTAACCAGTGGCGGGGCAACATATTTTATGTTGACTACCTTATATATAAGTCTCTAAATGGTATTATGATCTTTAGTTATAATCAAAGTCTATTCAAATTAAAAACACCAACAACACGTCCAAAACTAAAACAGCACAACTAAACTCAAACTCAAGAACGAACACTTGCATATAAATAGCAGGTGTTACGTGATAGTACGCCACTGGAAATCCAAACCCTGTCAGCTGTTGAGTGTAGGAGCGCGTTTGCGTCGGGCTGGCGAATATTGGCGCCTTGTTCAAATAAGATCATAACCGGTGTCTGACCGGGTCTTGAACGATGCCAGAATCGTTACATTGCTAGCATACGGTACGCTCCCTCCGGTCTCTTCTACCTCCGTGGTTGTAAACTATTTTTTATACCCGTAAGTGATAAGGGTGGCCCACCCTAAAAAATGTTTGTTTATTTTTTGTACAAAATTTTTTACTTTTATCTTTTTAAGATTTGGCATCAAAAAATACATATAACCCTAAATTTTCACCTTTCTATCACCAACGTCCATTTTTTAATCTTATATACCGCGTGTCTGGAAAATGGCGAATTAATTCTTCAGTACGTTATACACGGGGGTTTCGGGAGTCCCAAAAAAATAATAAAAAAATTCTTTATGATGTAGATTACGAAAAAAATGTGATTTTATAAAAGTAAAATTGGCAACATTGCACACACCTAACGCCTGAATACCTCCGGCCTATTTTCTGGTTTCTTAGTAACGATGGTGACTGAAATCCACCTTCGCTTTATGTCAGGCAAACATTGTTGTCAAATGGAATTTTATCAAATTATTACAAAAACAACACAGTCATACCTTTGTGCATTCTCACTGAAATGGTAATTAAACATGGTCATGGGCGAGAGAAATACTAACTAAAAGTTTTATTACTAGTTATTATATTAATGAACGAGTTGTTTAGTTGTTAAACATAGCAAAAGAACCAATTTTAAAATCATTATAACTCCACCAAAATGTGAGAAGGATTTTTTTTACTATTTTTCCCAGACTCACCAATTGATTGTTAAGAGCGTAGCGGAGAGTTAATCCGCCATTTTCCAGACACCCGGTATAATAAAAATCAATTGCTGTTCCTGTTAGTCTCGCTAAAACTCAAAAACGGTTTGACAGATATGAAGAATTTTTTACATTACCAGGATGGTTTATTATTAAAAAAAATAGGGAAAACTTAAACAGCTAAAAAATCAAAACATTCTAAAAATTTTGTATGGGAATCGCCACTTCGAATTAATACGAGTAGTTGGGGTTCCTGACGGACCTGTCGTCTAACTGACGTTTCATACAAAACTATTTCTTCCATACGATTGTGAATAGTAGCATTTCAAATCGCCTCTGATAAAAAGATCATCTTTCGTTTCTATAGCAACATTTAGTCTTGACAAAAGTTTTATTGTTACAGTTGCTAGGATTTACTAAAATAAAATAATTTTACCTATTTATCCTTCAGTAGCGTCTAAAAAAGTTGAATAAGGGTTAATTTCCCTTTATAATTTTGATAACACAAAATAAGTTTTTCAGACTTCTTAGACTTCGCGAATAACTGACAATTTTGTTGTATGTACCTTTCAATAACACCCCGTATTGCTTTTCAAATCGTTCTTTGTTTTTTCGTTAAAAAAACGTCGTTTATTTTAAGAAAAGTCTTGGTTAAAGCGAATTTAGTTACACATTGCGAAAGTTTCTTATTAATTTTGATCTGCCATTCTATTTACCTATATTCACTTTGTTGGTTTCGACAGAACCTCAAACTTTACCGTTATTCGAGGATTTAATTTGAAGTTTTCAATATTTTAAAATTCTCAAGACAAATTTAATTGATGAAGTTCATTACAATGCCGAGAAGACGACAAGCTGACATAGGTCCACGAAATCAATCAAATGTGCGACGAACTACCTCAAGTGCAAACCGGAATGATTTATTTCATGCATAATTCCGATACGGAAGTTGATCAGCGTTGTGCTCATAATCAACATAATCAAACATTGAAGAGAGACATTGGGTGGTATGGATAAAACTGAGTAGATACTCATATTCGAAGTACGAAGTACCTACTTCAGTATTACTCTTATATACCTGAGTATCTACTCTATGTACTGAGTACCTACTTGGAAACATTGTATCTCCCTGGAAACAAATTGAACATCTACGCGTTTTGTGAGCATTTAATCTAAAAATGAGCATCGGTGTGGCAAATGACTGAGCTGTCTGTAAAGCAACTTAGAAAACGAGTAGGATCGTTGTAAGAGTGAATTTTGACTAAACATGGCGACTTTCATGAACGTGGAACGTCGTCAAAAGGTGTATTCAGTTTGAAGAATACATTAGGAGCGGGAATGTCGAAAACTTTCGAGGTAAAAAACTTTTATTTATGCATAAATTGTGCAGTGCGTTTTTTCTAACACTGGCATTAGAGATTCCCATCTCAAGGTGTCTACCCCATACTAACTTATATTTTGGTGACTCGATTTTTGCCTTGATGGTTGAACACTGTCACTGTTTTCCTTTTTTGTTGTATCGAGATGCTACTTGAGCATCAACTGTTACATACTGAAGTATTGGCATCATCTAGAAAATTCTCTGCTCCGCGATGTCGGACGAGGAGGATGCTAGGAGCTATCCTCAAAAGTATACAAATTACAAACTGTGCAAAAGTTATATAGGCAAAAGTGTAAGCAGAGTAAAGTGTAGTTTGTGCAACATTGTGATTCATACAAAGTGTTTTGATTCTCTATTAAAAATTGTCGCAATTGACAAAGAAAACTGGCACTGCAAAACATGTGAATCCAGCCTTGAGGCTTCAAAAAAATCTCCAACAATGTTAGTACGAGAAAATGTATTTCTTCAAAAGCAAGTGTCTTTATTGGAAAAACTAGTAAATGAGCTAGAAACAGTCAACAAATTGCAAAAGGAAAAACTTGAAACTCAAACATCTGCACCGATACAACAACCTTCATACGCTGATTGCCTAAAAACAGTGAGTAAGAAATCAGTCGATGTTTTCATTAAGCATCAATGTACTGAAAAAGTAAAATCTGACAAAGTATTAGAAAAAATTCGCAAAGATGTAAACCCTGTTGAATTGAATGTTCAAATTAACTCCACAAAAATATTAAACAGGGGTGTAATTGTTAAATGTGCGAATGCTTCTTCTTGCAATGAGCTCATAACCAAGTTAAAGTACTCGCTATAGTGTCGAAAAACCCCAAAAGTGGAACCCTCGTCTCTATGTTAGAGGTGCTGGCAAGAATGTTTCTACTATGACTATGACTAAGATAAAGATCTAATTTACAACATCTTAATATTAAATGGTTTTGACATCGAAATGTGTGCGAATCAAATCAAAGTTGTAAAAAGATTTGATTATAAGGATAATTGTAATTTCATTATTGAAGTAACTAGTGCCTTGCGCAGAGAAATTCTAAGTAATTGTAAAGGTAGGATATACGTTGATTGGAGCTTGTGTTCATGTTCAGACCATCTGATTGTTAGACGTTGTTTTAAATGCTCCAAATTTGGTCATCTCAGCTCCAAATGCACAAGTAATGCGCAAATATGCCACAAGTGCTCTGACAATCACTTTTCCAAAGATTGCAATTCTGACCACCTCAAATGCATAAATTGTATTGAATACGCGGAGCGTAATAAGCTAATAACTTATTGACTTATTACTAATAAGTCATCAAATATCGATATCAACCACTATGCTGGAGATGAGCAGAAGTGCATTGTTTATAGGAATAGGCTAAAAGACTTACGCGACCGAATTGATTATGGTTCATAGTTCAGATCTTATTAACGATATGGGTTCAACAAAAATAAATTTGCATTGTCTTAAAATTGCATATTTAAATGTAAGATCGCTTTTTACGGGGTTTGTTGAATTTACAAGCTTAATCACTTTCAATAATTTTGATTTGGTAGCTGTTACTGAGACTTGGTTGTCTGAGGATATCCCTTGTGCTGTGGTTGGTATTGATGGTTACAAATTATATAGAACTGATCGGTCTAGAACGGGCGGCGGTGTTGGTATCTATGTGAAGAATTATTTGAATAGCGATGTAGTCCTTCATGAGTATAGTGGAGCTGCTGGTATCGAATTTTTGTGTATCAGACTTCAACTAAATAAAAATTCTCTACTCATTTGTGTATTCTATAAATATTCTTCTTCTTTAAATGATGCCACTGAATTCTTCGACAATTTTTACTTCCCGAGCGTAAGTAAAGGACCTATTGTAATCGAGTCCGTCGGCCGACTCTCTACTTTTACGTTTTCTCGATCTTTCATGACCCCTAGAAGACGAAGAAATAGGTCCCCCATTTCCGTCTGTCTGTCCGTCTGTCCGTCCGTCCGTCCGTCTGCCGTCCCGGATTTTTATTAGACAGATAATCTCCGAAAGTACTCGACCGATTGTTGTGAAATTTTGTACTTATATTAAGAATATCATGTAGATGGTAAAACGCTAACCAAAATTTGTCTAATCATCCCCAACACTAATGCGATGACGTCACTTCAAAATTGTACATAGTAAATGGGTTTTCAATTGTATAAAGTAACATAGTCCCACACATGTAGTTTACAACTCCGAATCGACTTTTCACCCGAAACGTACAGATTTTTGGAAAAAAAATCAAAATTATAAAACAACATTTTGAAATTTAATTTTTAATCTGCTAACCAGAATGCTTTGAAATGTTGCAGATGTTTTAAGGCTATGAAGAGCATCATAAATCTTTAGTCAAAAAATATTTGCTTATCCCCTCCAAAAACTTGATGACGTCAGCTCAAAAGTTTGTGGAATAAATCATATCTAAAATGTACAAAATATGATGAGTCTGTACTTGTGATCTATCACTCCATTCATATTTTTTGGATTTGCATATACAGGGTGACTCAAAAAAATTAATGAATGCGTAAATTTATTTTACTGATTTACTCAGAAACTACAAAACCGAATGCTTTGAAATCTTGAAGATATTTTAAAATTATCATAAGCATGGTAAATTTTTGATCAAAATGTATTTGGTCGTCCCCCCTAAAAAATTTATGACGTCACCACAAAATTTTGCTGAATAAATCCTATCTAAAATGTACAAAATATGGTGAATCTCTTCTTGTGATTTATCATTCCATTCAAATTTTTTCGATTTGCATATACAGAGTGACTCAAAAAATTAATGAATGCGTGAATTTATTTTATTGAGTTATTCAGGAACTACAAAACCGAATGCTTTGAAATCTTGTAGATGTTTTAAGGTTATAAAGAGCATAATAACTGTTTAGTCAAAATACATTTGCTTATCCCCTCCAAAAAATTGATGACGTAAGCTCGAAAGTTTGCCGAATATATCCTATCTAAACTGTACAAAATATGATGAGTCTGTACTTGTGATTTATCACTCCATTGATTTTTTTTGGATTTGCATATACAGGGTGACTCAAAAAAATTAATGAATGCGTAAATTTATTTTATTGAGTTATTCGGGAACTACAAAACCGAATGCTTTGAAATCTTGTACATGTTTTAAGGTTATAAAGAGCATAATAACTGTTTAGTCAAAATACATTTGCTTATCCCCTCCAAAAAATTGATGACGTGAGCTCGAAAGTTTGTCGAATATATCCTATCTAAACTGTACAAAATATGGTGAGTTAGTACTTCTGATTTATCACTCCATTGATTTTTATTGGATTTGCATATACAGGGTGACTCAAAAAAATTAATGAATGCGTAAATTTATTTTATTGATTGAATCAGGAACTACAAAACCGAATGCTTTGAAATCTTGCAGATGTTTTAAGGTTATAAAGAGCATAATAAATTTTTAGTCAAAATATATTTGGTTATCTTCTACAAAAAACTGATGACGTCAGCTCAAAAGTTTGCCGAATAAATCGAATCTAAAATGTACAAAATATGATGAGTCTGTACTTGTGATTTATCATTCCATTGATATTTTTGGATTTGCATATGCAGGGTGACTCAAAAAAATTAATGAATGCGTGAATTTATTTTATCGATTTAAGCAGGAATTACAAAACCGAATGCTTTGAAATCTTGGAGATATTTTAAAGTTATTATAAGCATGGTAAACTTTTGTTCAAAATGTATTTGTTCATCCCTCCTAAAAAAATTGATGACGTCACCCTTAAATTTTGCTGAATAAATCCTATCTAAAATGCAAAAAATATGATGAGTTTGTACTTGTGATTTATCATTCCATTCATATTTTTTAGATTTTCTTAAGAGGTGGTTCAAAAAAATTAATGAAGTCAATTTATTTTATTGACTAAATTAAAGGCAACACTTATTATTAGTATTACATTGGACCAACCCAATGTGGTAGACACAAAATTTGTTAAAGGAAAAACTCGGTTGAAACATAAGGGTAGCACGCTTATTTACATCGACTTTAACATTACAGACCTGCATTTGTTTTATGCGCTCACTTGGTTCCGCGAATGTGGAATAGACATGTTTATAATCAACCAATTGTGAATTTCACCGTCAAGAATTAAAATAAAACCCAATGTTTTATATAATAAGCGGAAGTCGAAGCAATAAAACCGATGGTCGTTTTGTTTACAGTTTCTCTGTTTGACTCTCACGTATGCTGTTACGCTTGTCATCTTAAATTAAGAATGTTTATACATAAACGATTTTCAGTTGCCTCTCATATTACTAGACAGCGGATTTCTGTCGGGCTACGTCACGATTATAGGTGGGGACGCGCTGGATCGCCGGAACTCAGTAGCGGGTGATAGATAATCACTGAATTTAATCGGTACTAATTCCATAAATATAATTAACGATATATTAATCAAACGGCTAAGTAAATGAGAACGGGAATTAACAGCAGAGTGCAACGAAACAGCGTTATTCTAATCTCAAATAAACGAACTGCAGTCCGTAACCGCAATGAATTCGCATCCCGTACGAGCCGTACCGAGTTTGGCCTTGCCTAGCCCGACAGAAATCCCCTCTCTACATATTACACACCGGCGCCGTATACGTGAGTAAATTGTTTCGTTATTTTATTGATTATAACAAATCAATATTCAAAACGACCCAATTCATTTTCCCGAAAATTTGGGAATACAATAATTTTATTCTTAGTATTACACTACATCTATCCCAACTGATATACGTGTCCTTGCAAAAATGTTGATGACGTCATCGCAATTTTTTTTTAAATTCCCACTACAAAAATGTAATGAGAAAAAAAAACACAATAGGCATGCAGTCGTCAAGTTTCCGACAGCGAGCGAAGTACTGTCTAAACTCTTTAGACCAATTTTTTATCTTTTGTTACTCCGCAGTACGATGACACATATATTAATAACTGGCGACCTGAATGAAGATTTTCATTTCAATAATAAGCTAAATGATCGTTTTGTTGCCTATGGTTTTCAACAAGTCATCTCTGAAAGTACCAGAGTTACGCAAAATTCTGAGACATTGATCGATCCTATTTTTATCAACAATAATGCATTATTTCGTAGAAGTGGAGTTATAAATGCTGATCTAATATCTGATCATCGCCTAGCCTATTGAATATTAGACATAAATATTCCTAAAATCACTCCTAAATATACTACATACAGAGACTTTAAAAAGTTCTTGCATGATAAATTTATGTTAGACTTAAATAAAAAATCTGTGTATAACATTTGTTATATCTTGAATGTTGAAGATAAAATCAGGTACCTTAACACAGCTGTATTAGAATTGTTTTACTATCACGCTCGGTTCAAAACCTTGTTCATTTCAAAGCCCTATGCACCTTGGCTCACCCCTTCTATTAAAGAATTGATGAAACAAAGAAATCGAGCATTAAGTTTGTATAAGCAAACAAAATCTGCACGGCACTGACTATTTTATAAACAGCTAAGAAATTCTACGGTTGCTGCACTGAAACGGGAAAAAAGCGTATTTAGATTATGAAAGTAATACTTCAAACAAAAAAAGATTGGGTTGCTCTAAAAAAGTTTAATATTCAAAAAAAAGTTAAAGAATGTGATCTATCTACATTCAGTGCTGATGAAGTAAATGAATATTTTTTGTCAGTATTCACTCCTCCCCAAAATTGTCTTGAAGCTGCTAATAACATAAAAGGTATCAAATATAAACCAAATTGTAATTTTAAATTTTCATTGACCACTGAGGAGGAAGTGTTTCAAATCATAAGTAGCTTGAAATCGAATGCTATGGGTGTTGATGGTATCTCAGCTTACATGATTAAATTATGTTGCCCTAATATAGTTCAGCATTATTAATTGCTGCCTAGAGACTGGATACTTTCCAGAATTATGGAAAGTGGCTTTAATTCATCCTATTCCCAAAACCGATGAGGTAAATTCTCCTAAAGACCTAATACCAATAAGTATTCTTTCAACGTTATCTAAAATTTTAGAAAATGTATGCATAATCAAATCTTTAAATCTATATTAATAAAAATGAATCGCCGAAATGTATATACGCCCATAACTTCAGAACGACTGCACCGAATTGGACGATTCTTTTTTTTACGTGTTCCTTATTGTCAGGACAAGGTTTATATGTAAGAAAATGTATAAAAAATAAGACTGCTTAAAGATAAAAAATTTTTAAAAATTTTGCATGTGAATCGCCACTTCGAATGAATTTGAATAGTTGGCGTTCCTGACGGGCCTGTCGCCTAACTGACGTGTCATACAAAACTATTTCTTCCGTGCGATTGTGAAAAGTATTATTGCATTTCAAATCGTTCTTTGTTTTTTCGTAACAAAAAACGTCGTTTATTTTAAGAAAAGTCTTGGTTAAAGTGAATTTAGTTACACACTGCGAAAGTTTCTTATTAATTTTGATCTGCCATTCTATTTACCTATATTCACTTTGTTGGTTTCGACAAAAACTCAAACTTTACCGTTATTCGAGGATTTAATTTGAAGTGTTCAATATTTTAAAATTCTCAAGACAAAATTTACAGATTTGATTGACGGTGAAAATAATTCTGTGTCGTTTTATGAAGTTCATTACAATGCCGAGAAAACGACAAGCTGACATTGGTCCACGAAGTCAATCCGCAATGATTTATTTCATGGGTAATTCGGATATGGAAGTTCATCACCATAATAAACATAATCAAACATTGAAGCGAGACATTGGGTTGTATGAATAAAACTGAGTAAATACTCATATTCGAAGTATGAAGTACCTATTTCATTATTACTCTTATATACCTGAGTATCTACTCTATGTACTGAGTACCTACTTGCAAACATTGTATCTCCCCGGACACAAATTGAACATCCACCTACGCGTTTTGTGAGCATTTAATCTAAAAATGAGCATCGGCGTGGCAAATAATTGAGCTGTCTGTAAAGCAGCTTTGAAAACGAATAGGATCGTTGTAAGAGTGAATTTTGACTAAACATGGCGGCTTTCATGAATGTGGAACGTCGTCAAAAGGTACATTCAGTTTGAAAAACACATTAGGAGCGGAAATATCGAAAACTTTTCAGGTAATTAACTTTTATTTATGCATAAATTGTGCAGTGCGTTCTTTCTAACACTGGCCATAGAGATTCCCATCTCAAGGTGTCTACCCAATACTAATTTATATTTTGGTGATTCGCTTTTTGCCTTGATGCTACTTGAGCATCAACTGTTACCTACTGAAGTATTAGCATCATCTAGAAAAACTAGAAATATTTTGATTTGATATTCGAGTAGATACTTCGTATTTCGAGTATGAGCATCTACTGAGTTTTATTTATATCAATCATTGTCAAAAAATTGATCGAACGTTGTTTCGACAGAACTTTCTTCGCACCAAAAGTATAATGAAACATACTCAGCATTTTCGAGTTGAGTCTTTTCTTCACACAATTTTGTGATGACCTAATCAACATTTACGATCAACACGTATACACCTTGGAATGGTGTGTACTACTAAAAATAACTGTATTGTATTCCCAAAATTATCTGCGAAAATCGAATGAACCGTTCCATCAATTTTTTGGGGAGAATAAATAAATATTCTTAACAATTTACCATGCTTATGATAACTTTAAAACACCTTCAAGATTTCAAAGCATTCGGTTTTGTAGTTCCTGAGTAAATCAGTAAAATAAATTTACGCATTCATTAATTTTTTTGAGTCACCCTGTATATGCAAATCCAAAAAAATATGAATGGAGTGATATATCACAAGCTCAGACTCATCATATTTTGTACATTTTACATAGGATTTATTTGGCAAACTTTTGAGCTGACATCATCAAATTTTTGGAGGGGATAACCAAATATATTTTGAGTAAAGATTTATGATGCTCTTTATAGCCTAAAACATCTGCAACATTTCAAAACATTCGGATTAGCAGATTCAAAATTAAATTGCAAAATGTTATTTTATAATTTTGATTTTTTTTCCAAAAATCTGGACGTTTCGGGTTAAAACTCAATTCGGAGTCGTAAACTACATGTTTAGGACTATATTATTTTATACAATTTAAAACCCATTTACTATCTACAATTTTGAAGTGACGTCATCACATTAGTGGTGGGGATGATTAGACAAATTTTGGTTAGCGTTTTGCCATCTACATGAGCATCGGCGTGGCAAATGACTATTTGTTCTTATAAATGATACATTAAATGTAATATATTTTTTTTCCTTAAGAATATAGAGTTAACAAAGTTAGTTGAGTTACAAAAATCTCTTTTGCTCCACGTTGGCCACCAACGAGCGATTTTCATGGTTTTTGTGAAACTTTGCTGGTTTTCAATTTGAATTTTCTGTCCTCGATAGTTGATGCTCAGCAAGAACCACGGGAAGGTCTGGAGCAGATCTCGCTAGGAAAGGAGAGGGCTAGGAATTGTTAATGAGGGATAGAACGTTATACAGTACAATACAACGGAAATACAATACATGTACCTACAATCTAGCTACAATACAGAATACACTACAGATACAGATACAATTCAGATACAATACAAATGCACAGTTAGTACCCAATACACCATCGGAAGAAATTGCACCAAAAATTGAGAATGTTGCAAAATGAAAACCCAAGCAAGCACACCGATGGAACTCGGGACGAAATCTATTGGTCGCAGCGCTCACACGCCCAAGGGAGAACGCAGCCGCATAAATCCAAGGTCGTCTTACCTCATTCTCAAAGAACGATGCAACCCAGCGTCTAAGGGCCAAAAGAACCCCCCCAGGCCAAAGCGTCTGACGACATGGAGAATTCAGTCTCGGAACCAAAGAATGCACTGTTGCAAAATTAAAACCTAAGCAAATGCACCGTGAAAACAAAGCATTTGCACCACTGGAGCTAAATTGGCAAGATCCAAATCAAGTTAATAACACATACAATATACAGTACAAAATGCTTCAATTACAAAAGTTACAATATACAAATTTCTCCACGTTTGCCGCCAAAGAACGATGACTGTGCTCGCTCGTTGCTGTTGCCCAGCAAGAACCAAACAATACGAGGAGGTCTGGAGTGCGTCTTGCCATTAAAAGAGAGGACTAGGGTTTGATAGCATGGGTGAAGGACACTGTATTTTGTCAATTTGGACGCCGTAGTTTAAAAATGATGCATACGGTATTTTGTGAATTATGAACGCTGCACTTTGTATATTCCAAAGCTGTACTTTATCAGTCCTGAATGCATGTTACTAACAACATATTTCAAAGAAAATCGGGCATTTTTGGAAAAATATCCACTTTCCTTCGTGTTCACAGCACGTAACACAAAACATTTTCGCTAATATTTATTAACAATAAATTATAAATTCGCGAACACGTGCTACTTTTAAGCCAAAACGGAGCTCCAGTGTTGCTGCTACCAGACCGGAATCAAAACTAAACACAGAGGATGGAAAAATTGACCTTTTATCAGGTAGCTCACGTGACAGTGACGTCATCGTACGTCACCATGAGATTGCAAAAATTATTTTTCATATTTTAGATCAGAAATTGTACATTTTCGGGGTTAATTTAACAATGTTTAAACAAACTAATTTGTTTTTGCTAACCTCGTGTTCTTAGGAAGATGGATTTCGGTTTAATTATCATATATTGATAGTTATCATATTTGAACATTATGAATTCTATTAATTATGTTTAAATTGTATTTAATTATATCGCGAAAATGTATAGCTTTGACCCACCAACTTCAATCGTTTCGAAAATTTATCCGAAATGTAAACATTGTCGACCAAACGAATCACGAAATCCGATAAATTAAAAGTGAAGTCGTACTTACCCTGTTTTCCGTCTTTTTCGGAAAAATATCCATTTTCGTTCGTGTTCACAGCACTAACACAACATATTTTCCGTAATATGTATTAATAATAAACTAGAAATTCACTAAAACGTTCCACTTTTACGCCAAAATGAAGCGACGATCTTGCCGCCATCAAACAGAAATTAATACTGAACACAAAGGACCGAAAAACGTGACGTTTATACAGGTAGCTCAGGTGACAGTGACGTCATCGTACGTCACGATGAGATTGCAAAAATTATTTTTCATATTTTGGCCGGGAAAATGCACATTTTCGGGGATAATTTAACATTGTTTAAACAAATTGATTTGTTTTTAATAACTTCGGGCTTGTAGGACAACGAGTTTCGGCTTAATTATCGTATATTGATGCTTATCATATTTAAACATTATAAATGATATTAATTATGTTTAAAATTTATTTATTTATATCGTGAAAATGTATAGCTTTGATCAACCGATTTCAATCGTTTAGAAAATTTTCCCAAAATTTAAACATAGTCGACCGAACGAATCACGGAATCCGATAAATTAAAACTGAACTCGAACTTACCCTGTTTTCGGTCCTTTTCAGAAAAATATCCATTTTCGTTCGTGTTCACAGTACTAATACAACACATTTTCACTATTATTTGTTAATAATAAATTATAAATTCGTGAAAAGAGCCCTACTTTTAAGCCAAAACGGACTCTGATGTTGCTACCACCAAACCAAAATCAAAAGTAAACGCAGAGGACCGAAAAATGTGACCTTTTATCAGGTAGCTCACGTGACAGTGACGTCATCGTACGTCACGATAAGATTGCAAAAATTATTTTTCATATTTTAGATTAGAAATTGTACATTTTCGGGGTTAATTTAACAATGTTTAAACAAACTAATTTGTTTTTGCTAACCTCGTGTTCTTAGGAAAATGGTTTTCGGTTTAATTATCATATATTAATAGTTATCATATTTAAACATTATGAATTATATTAATTATGTTTAAATTTTATTTAATTATATCGCGAAAATGTATAGCTTTGACCCACCAACTTCAATCGTTTCGAAAATTTTTCCAAAACTTAAACATTGTCGAAAAAACGAATCAAGGAATCCGACAAATTAAAACTGAAGTCGTACTTACCTCGTTTTCGGTCCTTTTCGGAAAAATATCCATTTTCGTTCGCGTTCACAGCACTAACATATTTTCAGTAATATTTATTAATAATAAAGTAGAAATTCGCTAAAACGCTCCACTTTTACGCCAAAATGAAGCGACGATCTTGCCGCCATCAAACAGAAATTAATACTGAACACAAAGGACCGCGAAACGTGACCTTCGGACAGGTAGCTCAGGTGACAGTGACGTCATCGTACCTCACGATGAGATTGCAAAAATTATTTTTCATATTTTCGCCGGGAAAATGCGCATTTTCGGGGATCATTTAATAATGTTTAAACAAATTGATTTGTTTTCAATAATTATCATATATATTTATGCTTATCATATTTAAACATTATAAGTGATATTAATTATGTTTAAAATTTATTAATTTATATCATGCAAATGAATAGCTTTGATCAACCGACTTCAATCGTTTCGAAAATTTTCCCAAAATTTAAACATTGTCGAGTGAAGGAATCACGGAATCCGATAAATTAAAACTGAAGTCGTAAAATAATTAGCTTTTATTTATGCATAAATTGTGCAGTGCGTTCTTTCTAACACTGACCATAGAGATTCCCAACTCAAGGTGTCTACCCCATACTAACTGATATTTTGGTGACTCGATTTTTGCCTTGATGGTTGAACACTGTCACTGTTTTCCGTTTTTGTTGTATCGAGATACTACTTGAGCATCAACTGTTACCTACTGAAGTATTAGCATCATCTAGAAAAACTAGAAATATTTTGATTTGATATTCGAGTAGATACTTCGTATTTCGAGTATGAGCATCTACTGAGTTTTATTTATATCAACCATTGTCAAAAATTTGATCGAACGTTGTTTCGACAGAACTTCCTTCGCACCAAAAGTATAATGAAACATATTCAGCATTTTCGAGTTGAGTCTTTTCTTCACACAATTTTGTGATGACCTAATCAACATTTACGATCAACACGTATACCACCTTGGATTGGTGCAGTGTAATACTAAAAATAACTGTATTGTATTCCCAAAATTATCTGCGAAAATCGAGTGGGCCTTTCCATCAATTTTTTGGGGGGAATAAGTAAATATTCTTAACAATTTACCATGCTTACAATAACTTTAAAACGTCTGCAAGATCTCAAAGAAGTCATTTCTTCAACTCTTGAGTTATTCTCTAAAATAAATTGACTGATCCATACATTTTTTGGAGTCACTCTAAAAACAAATCTAAAAAATATGAATGCAATGATAAATTACGAAAATATACTGATGATGTTTTGCACATTTTAGATAGGATTTGTTAGCTAAAATCTTGAGATGACGTCATCAAATTTTTGGGCTTGATAAACAGATATATTTTGATTAAAAACCTACCATGTCAAACAGTAACTTCCAAACGTCTGCAATATTTCAAAATTCAGTTTTGCAATTCATGATTCAATCAATAAAATAGTCTTTTTTTTCTTCACACAATTTTGTGATAACCTAATTAACATTTACAATCACGTATATCACCATGCATCGGTGCAGTGTAATACTAAAAATAACTCTATTGTTTTCCTAAAATTATCTGGGAAAATCGAGTGAGCCGTGCCATCAATTTTCTGGGGGGAATAAAAAAAATATTCTGATTAACAATTAACCATGCATACAATAACGTCTGCAAGATCTCAAAGTATTCATTTCTGCAACTCTTGAGTTATTCAATAAAATAAATTGACTGATCCATACATTCGTTTGAGTCACTGTAAAAACAAATCTAAAAAATACGAATGCAATGATATATACTGATGATATTTTGCACATTTCAGATAAGATTTATTCAGCAAAATTTTCAGGTGACGTCATCATTTTTTTAGGGGGGGATGAACAAATACATTTTAATCAAAAAATTACCATGCTTATGATAACATTAACATTTTGAGTCACCCTAATCTAAAAAATATGAATGGAATGATAAATGACAATAACGTCTGTAGATGTCGAGCGGACGTTTTCAATTTATAAACACATGTATAACGACAGGAGAAAAACATTTTTGGTTGAAAATTTTGAAAAACGCATTGTTGTAAAATGTTTCAGCGACAATAATAGTAGTCAATAGCCATTGTAAACATTTGAAATATATTTTCACATATTTGTTTTACAAATAAATATAATGATCTGAATATTTTGTTTATATGTTTCAGCATATTTCTTGCATATTTGACAAAAAATTTGCATACATTCTGCATATTTCCACAACAATAACGGCATAAATATGCGCATATTTCACTAAGATTTCGCTGCATAAATTCCTAAGTCTACTAATGACGTATTACATAATGCCAAATTTGATTTCGTAATAACAAATCAACGACTCCAGCTGTTAGTTCTATTTCCTGCAACGTCTTATAAAACTTTGAATCGAAGAACTACTCTTCCATGATTACCTTCGACCTGCCTAAGGCGTTTGACTGTGTTAATCACTGCATACTTATAGAAAAACTAAAACACTACGGTTGCGTTAATAATTCCATTAAGCTAATACGTTAATATATACTTATGTGAAAGATAGAGGGTGTTAATTCATCCCAACCCCAAGACTCTTCTGGCGCCCCACAGGGCTCTGTTCTGGGTCAATTTTTTTATTTTTAAATAATAATAATTTAGATTAGTTGAGTATTTCAGTTAGTACAAGTGAATCAAAAATCAAAGCATGGTTTAACGCTAATAAGTTAACATTAAATAAAATCAAACTCAGCAAATCACATTTTCATTTCGCCCTTGTGTAATACAAAGTACATCTGTATTATTTCTTAGTTTTATGTTGGATCCTGAGTTGACATGAAAGCCTCATATTAATTACTTATTAAAAAACTATCTAACAAATAGTTTTTTGTGTAGCTGCAAAAACATGGTCCCTTCATGGCGTTTTGTTGTTATTATTTCTGTCTTCCTTATTATACGTAGAAAATATAACAGTTGCAACTGTTATACATATAGAAGAGAAAAATATCTGCTTACCTTCTGCAAATGATCCACTTTACATCCAAAGAAAATTTGTTTGAAACGCACTTTTACTGAAAAATTTAATCGACTGTTTTATTCAAATTATACATAAATAAGAAATCTTGAAAAGAAAATACAAAAAGAAAGACCATTACGACATATTTTTAAAATTTGCAAAAATCTGACCACCTATATTGAATGAAATAGCACTTAATCGGTGAAAAAATTTATCACATTGTACTCTAACACTTTCGCCGGTGATTACTGACATACAATTTGCCGATATATTTTTTTTACAAAATTAAAATATTAAGTAGATGAAGGTTCTGTCAACAGTAATTCACTTAAGAGTGCCAACTAATATTCCTCAGGTATCCGAAGCGGTTCTTCAGATACGGTCACTAACAGCTCGTGTTGAATAGATTACCAATAAAAACAGCCGTGAATAATAATACAAAGCGCTTTTTTAATTAAACGTTTTTCTGGCCGTTTTGCAGATTAAATAATTCATAGCACGTGTTTGAGCTCATGTCTAAACAGATATTCAACATGCCGTAGTAGTAGAAAGGCATCTGGGGACATTATAGTCAGTTTGTTGTCGAAGCACGGTGGTGGTCTAGTGCCAAACATCCATGTATCCAAGTTTTTGTTCTAAATAGCGGTGTCTTGTTAAAACTTTGTCAGTTTATCGGGAAATAATTGTACAATAGATCAAAGACGGAATTCGATGCGCAGACGAACCGTATGATGCCTTGGCATTTCAATGTCAGACAAAAGTAGTTTCTTGGACGAAAAAAAATACGTTTCGTCACCTGAATACTAATTGTGCAGTTTTTACAATGAAACCTACAAGGTGGATTTTCTAAAACCGTAGCCAAAAGAAAGTAAAACGCGAGTCTCGAAACAAGTTACGGCCAGTTTCATAATCAACCCTAAAGTTTCTTTACATTTAAAGTGATTTTAAAATATTGTTACAATAATTTGTTGCTGTAACAAAAACTCACTTTAAATTTTAAAATTTTAAAGGAACTTTAAATTAATTATGAAACTGACCCCTAGTGTTTTTTTCCTCTGATATAATAATACGGTGTTTTACAATTTTTAACATTTATCGTCGTTATTACGACAATATTCTAACTTTAGAATAATTCACAGTTTCGTAGGAAGGAGCTTAATTAAAACATTGTGTACGACTTTCCTCACCATATATGAAAATATAGTTGATAACAGACTTAACGGCAATTTTTGAAAACATGAATTTCGACTGCCTAAAAAATATGAGGAGAAAATTAGATAAGATACTTAACCATATGTGAGGTACTTAAATTATTTCCAATACTATTAAATTTCAGGAATGCTATATATACACCGGGTGTATGGAAAATGGCGGATTAACTCTTCAATACATTATGTACGAAGGTTTCCGGAATGAAAAAAAAATGAAAAAATTATTTCGGATGTAGATTAAAAAAAACATAAATATTTGGAAATAATGCATGTACCTAATGCGTGAATACCTTCTACATACTTTCTGAGCATAAGCTAAGAACCTTAGTAATCGAGTCCATTGGGCGGCTTGCTACGGTCATGTTTCCTCGACGTTTCATGATCTCTAGAGTACAAAAAAAGTGGTATCCCGCTTCTGTCTATCTCTGTGTCTATAGTTGTCTGTCTGTTTGTCTGTATGTCGTCTGTGTCGATTTTTGTTAGACAGATAATTTCCGAAACTACCGCACCGATTGGTGTCAAATTTTTTATGTACAGGGCGATTCAGCTTAAATGACCCATTTATCTCTTTCTTATAGGCACCCCAACATATATTTTCCGCTTACGTCTTGTTTCAAGATTTAATTTACAAAATGCCGTTAATCCAAGTGTTCTTTTCTTTTGTGAAAAGTCAATGTAAATGTCATATAAACACAAGACATTTTGAAACATTAGTTATTATTTTCCAATAAAACATAATAAAGAACAAGATTCTTGATGTGTTCATTCTGCTCACAAGCTTCAATTTTGTTTATAAAAAAAAAACATCTTACACGTGCTAACATTTCAGAACCAAAAAACTGACGTACGTGCAATTCGTTCTTGCAACTTAGCAATGTTTTCGAACGGCGTTACAGATACTGTTACTTTTTGGTATCCCCATTAAAAATAGTACAATGATGCGAAGTGATTAATCACACCGAAGGCTGTGACACATAGGTCGCTACCCTGCTAACATCTCACTACCACCTAGTACAATGATGTTCAATCGGGACTACGCACTTCTACGTTTACTTACAAGATAATTTCCTCTTATACACCTTTCAAGTCGTTTAAAAATTTTGTGAGTACTTACGATGTCTTCGTCCTGGATATTGCTGTGCGTATATACTCGTATTTACAGCTAATCTAGTGGTTTTACTTCGTGTATGAAAAAAATACCTCCGCAATTTTGAAACTTGAATAAATGTTGCTAATTAAACTGACAGTGACAGAGCAATACATTCTTAGATTTATGGTATGATTGAAATTAAAGTTTGAATCAAAAAGTATGCGTATAGTGTATGCTGAGTTCCCTATTAAAAAGAGGCAATTGGGTCATTTAAGCTGAATCAGCGTCTATATTAGGAATGTTATGTAGGTGGTAAAACGCTAACCAAAATTGGGCTAATCAAAGAATTCTAGTTTAAAATGATTTACATATGTTATGCAATAAGATATTCCTACACTTGTGATATTCGAATCCGCCTTGAGTTTTTTCCTTCAATGCCTAAATTTTGCAAAAAGTTTCCAAAATATAGTAATAAAAAAAATAATAGCTGTGTCAATTTATATTATTGATTAATAACTAAATCAGGAACGGCTTACTCCATTTTCCCGAGCATTTGGACATACAGTGCTGTTATTATTAGTATTAAACTACCTATCCAAAGTGTTCTTTAAAAAATGTTGATGTTATCACAAAATTGTGTAAAGGAAAAACTCATTTGATACATACGCATAACAAGCTTCTTCACATTTACTTTAACACTGCATACGTATCTTTATTTTAACTTATAGGCGTTCTAATAAAAAAAAATCGGAAAATCAAAATTTGTAGCTGGATATGATTTATTGTACTTCAGGCCCGAAAGAAGTGCTACTAATTTTTTTTCATCACAACGTTAATCATTGTGCATTGTTATTAATAAAACAGTTATTTTTCGAAGTAAATAAATAAAAAAAAACATTTAATAAGACAATCATAAATTGTAAATGAAAACAAAACCAACGAAAAGAAAAATCCGTGAAACCATAACCAACTAAACACTAGAGAAGATTTAGAAAATTCCTACCTAAAGCATTTAAGCAATAATTGTCATTTGTTCTAGCCAACATATATACTGAATTCGCTATTTCTTAGAGACGTTCAAATAAATCAGTCCACAAAATTTTAGAGGTAAATCGTAATCTCCGTGAAGAAGTGTTGTATGTACCCTGTAATAGAGGTAGAGATGATAGATATGAAGCCTCTCACTTCTGTAATTTTATTTATTGTGCTGGGACACACTCCCAACCGGAGCATTTCTTGTCTGATGTTCAGCCACAAGATTTAAGATTTCCTCCTCTAACTGTGGAGTACTTGTGGTCCTAGTACGACCTCGACCATGAAACTGAATTCCAATAAAAAGCAAGCGTTCAGTCGCCTAATTGCATTTATGTACTATAGGACTCATCATATTTTGTACATTCTAGATAGGATTTATTAAGCAAAATTTTGTGGTGACGTCATAAATTTTTAGGGGGGATGAGCAAATACATTTTGATCAAAAACTTACCATGCTTATGATAACTTTAAAACATTTTCAAGATTTCAAAGCGTTCGGTTTTGTAGTTCCTGAGTAAATCATTAAAATAAATGTACGCATTCATTAATTTTTTGAGTCACCCGGTATATGCAAATTCAAAAAATATGAATGGAATGATAAATTACAAGTACAGACTCATCATACTTTGTATATTCTAGATAGGATTTATTCGGCAAACTTTTGAGCTGACGTCATCAGTTTTTTGTAGAAGATAACCAAATATATTTTGATTAAAAATGTATTATGCTCTTTATAACCTTAAAACATTTGCAAGATTTCAAAACATTCGGTTCTGGAGTTCCTGAGTAAATCAGTAAAATCAATTTAAGCATTCATTAATTTTTTTGAGTCACCCTGTATATGCAAATCCAAAAAATATGAATGGAGTGATATATCACAAGCACAGACTCATCATATTTTGTACAGTTTCGATAGGATTTATTTGGCAAACTTTTGAGCTGACGTCATCAAGTTTTTGGAGGGGATAACCAAATATATTTTGAGTAAAGATTTATGATGCTCTTTATAGCCTTAAAACATCTGCAAAATTTCAAAACATTCGGATTAGCAGATTCAAAATTAAATTGCAAAATGTTGTTTTATAATTTTGATTTTTTTTCCAAAAATCTGGACGTTTCGGGTAAAAACTCAATTCGGAGTCGTAAAAATTAAAAAAGAGTGCGTCTTTGGGTTGGGTGATGGGACCTTTAGATCAATACCTACAAAAAATAACCAGATTTATGATGCATTATCTGGGTAACAATTTGACGAGACAGCGGTATGACCACAACTAGATGTTTTTCCTAACATTTGTCACGTTTGTTTTTACCATAAAAGTCCATGTCGGCATACTTAAAAATTGTATTTTCCAAGTCTAGTCGGTTGGTTTTGGTTGTGGTGGTTGTTCAACAGTTTTGTTATATTTTTCACTGTTCCTGTTTGTAGCCGAATTTGGTTCTGTGTCATTTCGTGGATTTTTGTCATCATTCATTTTAAATTTAAATTTGGATTAACATTGAGATAAGTCTAAATTAAAAATAACTTTGAATTCGTATCAATTTTACAATATTAAAAATTGAAAAACGTTTGCAATATAAATATTTTTATACTTATACTATGTACAGTTTAGGAAATATCGTTGTACGATACAAAATTTTATTGACAATAACGAGGCGGACAGTAGTACAATGGTAAGAAATATTTATGGCTCACACCAGTCCCCACGAATTTGTTGGAGAACATTTAGCAGGTAATTCTACGCACAGGGTCGGACTTCCGCGCCTTTAGAAATTTAAGGTCAGCGGATTACCGCCACGCGACAAATTTAAGTAGTAAATATCTCTGGCTATTGTACTACTATTCGTCTCGTTATTGTCAATACAATTTTATAGGGTACAACGATATTTCCTAAACTATAGAAAAGTTGTTGCCCGCAGCTCCATTTGCGCGGAATTCGCAATTAGGACTCATCATTTTTCATACATGATCGTTTTCCGGGTTGGAACCGTGTAAATTGAGTTTTTGGGCTCAACGTTTCGCACACTTTCGTAAATGGCATCTTCAGGAGCAGGGTTAAGAATAAGGCAAAAGAGCACGGTAACTCAGTATGTCAACCATACCAGAAGCGAAACTTTTTTGAGAAATTACACGGTTCCAACTCGGAAAACGATCATGTATTGATTCCGACCGTGAAAGCCTCAGAAATTATCATTTTTCATCTCGGTCACTCCTCCCTCCCCAGTGAACCCGTCTGACTTAAAAACTCACGGGATTTCTGCACAAAGTTTCATACCCTATTTTGTCCCCGTAGGGGCGGAATTTCCAGAAATATTTTCTTAATGGGTGCTTATGATACAGGGTCATTATAAAATATTGTAGTCAACTCACCTATGAAAAACAAATGAAATTTTTCTCGTGCCGCTAATCACCAAAATGATTTGAACTGTTTTGAAATGTCACGAACGTCCAAACAAATCTGTCAGATGTGTCAAAAATTGAAATGCCCGGTTCGCGGTTTAATTTCATTTTAAATAGACACGAAAAGACGCCAGGCCAGAGCATTAAGGGTTGCAGTGTTATCGAGCATTTGTGAACGCCACTGCAATACATTTCAGTTTCAAAAATTGTAAATTGTCAGAAAAACGTTTAAGGGCTTTGTCATGAATTACACCTTGGAAAGTCGATTGGAGTTGAACAGAATAAATCATCTGGTCTGTTTTGCAAAGAAGCAATAATTTTTCAAATAATGAAATCCAAAAAGTGAGGTTAAGTTTGTCGAAACCAATGAACACGGCAATTATTTAAAAAATTACATTTTTATAGGTACCCTGAAGGTAAAAATTGTGAAAAATCACGTAATGGACAATGGCAGAGCAAGTCTTATCACAGTTAACGAACACTATGAGTACCTAATGAGTTTTTGCAGTAAATAATTTTGCCAAAGTTGTGATCCCGCGAAAGTTCTGTTTGTAAATTGTAAGGAATCGTCAAAATATTGGTGCAGACATGGTTTGTGACCGGTGCTTTTCTCTTGAAAAAACACAACTGAAATCCTTGATCTTCATCCCTACAATAGGTGAAAATTGCTATGTCCAAACATTACCTTCAGCTTTGCAGTTTCTAGATATCTGAAACATGCCAGATCTGCATAACAGGAATGTCGAAGAGGTTCTACCCAAAACACGCCCACATGGCCATCCTAATATCAAGATTTTTCAAAATTTCTATAAGAAAAAAGATGAAAAAAACCAATAAAATTTCAGTAGCATAGTGTTAAGAGTTCTGTAGCTGATTATGAGATCTCTTGAAACAACAGAATGTTTAATAAAGATTTTTAACTTTCCTAATAGTAAAATTACAATTATTACTAAACAGTAAGTTGAAGTAAGTTTTAAATTAAGAGAATGCAACTAACACCGAAAGAAAAATGAAAGTTACTGAAAATAAAAAACTTTATTGCAGTACCTACATACACTTTCTACATCTAATTTTGTTTATTGATCACATTCATTTACTTGAAAAAGTATCAGGCCTATGAATCGTCGTCTGGAAACAGCTAACCACACACCAACCTTCATTGCGTGTGATGGTGTTTCTTCAAAAGCGTGAGTATTTTCTATACACCAAATTCTGAAGTCCTGTCAGTTGACATAATAGCCTAACAGATGAAACCAGGCTTCATCAGAAAAGAACGACAAATCGAGAATCCCGTTATCGTCCATATCAGCTTGAAACCAACTACACTACCCAACGCGGCAAGGAAAATCAGCTGGTTGCAGCTCCTGAACCAACAAAATCTTGTATGGATGCATATGTAACTTCTCTTTTACGATTTTCTGACATGGGCTGTATAGTACTCCGGACAGTAAAGATTTTTGACAAAGCTTTATTCGGACTTTGTTCCATTCTCATCCTTAAATCTTCAACAACGTCTTCACTAACTTGAGGTCTCCCCGTCGGTTTTCACTTAGAAATGCTACCAGTGTCGTTAAATCTGGCCATAGTTCGCCATATAGCGTCTTCAAAGATTCTTCATCAATGACAACAGAACATTTCACTAGATACTCGTTTTTAGACGCCTCCACAGAGTACACTCCATCCCCATCCTCATTTAACACCCCATTACGGTAATAGGCATGATGATTGCGCCAAAGAACTAAAAAAATCATTTGTAACACTGACCATAGTTATTCCTCTCTGTTCATTACCTGAGATTATTCCACAATGATCTGTAGTTTTGATAAAAACTGTTTTTTGAGACACTTATTAAAGTTCTAACAAAGGGGAAGACAGCAAAAATGAAAACAAGACAAGTCAATTAACGCACAAAGTGAGGGAAAACGTACCAGTACAAACGAAAAAATTATTGACATCTGACAGAATTTGATGAAGCGTTGAAACAGTGCAGCCGCTAATGTCAACTAATGTGGCTCTAAAAATAAAAATTCCAATATTAGTGTAATCCTTTCCACAAAACTGAAAAAGGCGGCACAAAATGTCACCAAAATCATGGCCTTCTTCGACTACAATATTTTATAATGACCCTGTACAAAAGGAACCTACTGTCCAAATTTCATGTTTGTAGCTTTGTAGCTTTAGTAGTTGCGTTGATGAATCAGTCAGTCTGTCAGTTAAGACAAACACTTTTATATATTAAGATTGATTCATCAAATCATCATAATTTTATGCATGTTTGTTAATAAAAAGTATCTCTCTACAAAAATATGTGATTACAAAACTTTGGTTTTTTTTACAAAAATTTTTTTAAGGGCGTTGAACAGTAAGTTGCATCGGGGCGCCTGGTCCCTTAGAGCCGGCCCTGTTAAGAAGGATATGAATCACCCAATGTAGGAAAAATATTTTGATGGATTTCTGTCGCAGTTTTCCCTTCCAAAGAGAAGTATTGAATCACACTACGAATTACAATTTTCTCCTTTTTTTAAATCAAAATCACTTGACACGCAAGAATAAAACTAATGTCTAGTAAATAACGAATTACTGACAGAATGACTTGACATTGTAGAAATGTAATTTATGAGAAGTCTGCTTGAAGTCTCCATGTACAATTACTGCTTTTTCTTCTTGCAGGCTCCAAGAGGATGCAAATCCAGTTATCCATCAAACCAGCTTCATAAGAACCTTCCAAACTGAACTTCATAGGTACGGTGCAACAGGGAGATACACAAATAATATCAGCTGATGATATTTTTTGATATCTAAGCACCATCCCGATTAAACTATCTTTCAACTAAAAACTACCGCATCGAAATCAGTTCATCCAAGTTAAAAATAGCTTAAGTCTTTACCATCAAACATAGTTAAGAACCATTCTGATCGAACCAGATTTTAAACAAAAAAGCCGCATTGAATTAGGTCCATCTGCTTGGAACCTACTTTGCAATAGACATACAGAGAGAAAGACAAAAGGGGTCAAAGTTATAACACTCCTCTTTTTCAGTCGGGGGTTAATAAACAGTGTTTTATTTTATTCATTGACATGCCAGTGGTATTGAAATGACAATATGTAAATATATATATTTTATTGTTAACAACCAACTGCAACAAATGAGAAAGAAGAATTAAAACAAAAATAAAGTCGTGTCAAGCACTAAACAATTTACAGCAAATTATTCACGGCAAGCGTCCGCCCTTTGTATAATGCTGCCGTGGACAAGTCAGAGCTTATTTTATTTGATGTTGCCGTTGTCACAGCAGCTTTTATTTTGTTAACCAATTCTGCTTCGGTGTCAACTACTGTAGTGTACATGATGTATTTTAATTGCCCTCAGAAGATGAAATCCAAAGGGGTTAGGTTGGGAGACCGTGAGGGGCGCGTCATAGCACCTCCTCTCCTATCCCATCGATTTTTATGGTTTACATGAAACCATTCTCTAACTTCAGCAGAAAAATTAACTGAGGCTCCATCAAGTTAAAACCACTGAAGATTTCTTATGGCTTACAAAGGAAGTTCATCCAACATTTGTAGCAAAGGCCCAGTCAAAAAATTAAAAAAAATATTACCATCTACACGTGGGGGAGAAAGTATGGATCAGTGATTGAGGTGCTTATTATATCAGCCCAGATATCCAGGCAAAACAATTGTCACATGAGTTACCAAAGGGTTTACAATGGCCCAATAATAATTAGGTATGAGGGACGTTAAATTTCCTATTTCAAGTGAAAGTCGCTCCAGCGCAACGGAGACTTGCGATATCACAAATCCAACTTGAAATTGGCCTGTTACACTGTTACTGGTATTATTTATAAGTATGTGTGTTAATGTAGAGAGGTTATCACAAATAACACTTCGCAATTTGTTTTTTCCTATTGAAATAAGCTTCAACCATTTTTTTAAGTCTCACTAAATGTCACTATTCCATAGCATTAAATTACTTATAATCTTCAGTGAAGGAGAGCAGGTTCGCAATGTTTTTTCCTCAACAGTGTAAGCTAATTTAGACGACTTTCAAATTGCGTTCATATTTATGTATACGAAATAAGAATTTTCAAGACACTAAATCGGCCAGTCCTTATAAATTTATAGGTTATGTTAACGTAGCTCTTTAGTTTTGTTCAATGAGTATTTCTACATAAAAATAATAATTAATAAACATTTATTCCATAACGAGTATAAAAGTGGTAACTGCGCTCGTTTGCTTGATAAATGTTTTACACTTACCTTCACTAAAGAATATGAGGAACTGGTTACGTGGAATACGAATAAAATTTAGAATCTTAAATACCATAAACCATAAATATTGCATATTGCATATTTGGGAAGATCAGCAGACTGTGCAATACTTCACAATTGGCTCAGACAAAAAAAAGAACAAAAATTTCGTTTACATTCCATTGCAGTAAACTTATAATGATATTTGATTTTTTCTTATTATACCGCCCTTCTTGTATTCTTATGTATGTCATTTATGTTTAGTGAATGGATAATATGTATTTTTTTTTTAATTTACTTGCTTCAGTTTGATGTTAGGATACGTAGTATTTATATTGTAGTGACGACGAGTAGCAGATTAAATTATGTAAAAGAATCATATAACAGTAATAACCGTAGGTAATGTTAATGCTGATGTTAATAACTTAATAGTGACATAGAATGTGATTTAGTGCCACTTCCAAAAACATTTATTTTATTAATACATACTTGGAAACTAACAAAGAGGAAACTGTTGTTTTTTTTAATTTTGTATGATAAATATGTGTTAGACTGTTGGATAAGTATTCTTGTTGGAGTTACGTATCGTCAGCCCCTTGATCTTTTATTTAGGTTGAAAAATGCACTGCAGCAAAATATTTGTAAGCAACATTGTTTAAATGCTTACCTATTTTATGCAATGAAACTGGTTAAATCTAGGTTAAAGAAAGCCGTGTATACATTTTTACTAACTTATCTAAAAATCAGTGGAAACTGATGAGTTTTATTGAATTTCGTCATACTAGTATGTCTATAATAGTGTTGGGTATCTTACCACATAGCAAATTGGAGCTGTTTGTAGGACATCTGGTCCTGGAATTTTAACTTCTAAATTTGCATTTTTGTTTTGTACTGAAGGAATCGAATAACCAATTTTGAACGTCCAAATTTATGTTGTGAAATTTTTCAAGTACTAATGTTACTAAATAGAAATGATTAAAAACACTCCCCTACAACATAAGACTTTTAATAATCATCAGAAATTGAGAATATACGTTTCAATCTATTTTTTCTGCTAATTACGAATCTGTTTTCATATTTTTCTAGCACGAAAAGTTTTTCAAAATATTTATAATCAGAAAATCATACAAATATAAGGTATTTACACGAAATATAAATTTAGTTAATCAGTTATCAGTTAACCATAAATATTAAAAAATACACTAAAATTTCATGTAATTCGTTGATATGCTATCAAGAACGCATAATTAGGTTTAATTTTTCCGGTTACACTTACTCAAGAATTAACTGGTAGATGCCCTACCGAGCTTCTTTTAAATTAGAAAGGTAATATTTAACAAAATACAGAAATGGGATAGAGGAAGTATTAATTAGTAAATATTATGAAATAAAGTAATTAATTTTTAAAACGTAAATAAACATCCAATAAACTATATTATATTGTATAACAAGTATAAAGTTGCATTTACACGTAAGTGTTGATGTTGTTGGTGCGAGACGAAGTCGAGTGCTATATCTATACGAGCGTGTAAGAGCACTTTCGCATGTGTTGTAGACCTATACCCTTTACGTTAAACAAAAAACATAGAAAAAATTTAATACCGTTAACAATTTTTTTTTTTTTTAGTGAATTATGTAGACTTTATTTGCTACTTGTATAACAATTAAAGTTTAACACAACGTTATTATGTGTACAGAGGATGCATGTAAAGTACACGGAAGTCCATGTGTCATTTGGAATTTGACATTTTCGAACAAGCAAAAATATGTACTAGTTTCGGTAATAAGCACAGAAAAAATAAATTACAGGACTTTGCACGGATGCTTTGCCTATATTCTTATGCCTTTTAAGTATTACTCGTAATAAGACGCTTTAAATATTGAAGACTGCAAATCAGAATATGTGTTTTTTTCCATGTAACTGACTAATAATAATTTGTTTAATGCTCTCTGTGATTCAATTGTAAAAGCAAAACATGAGTTTTATCAAATAGAAATAAAAGCAGATATAAAAAGGAGTGAAATTTCATCAAAGTGTGAGTAAGTGAAAACGAAAATTTTCAATGCTAGGATTCTTGACAAAAAAATGTAGAGATAGATACCATCATAGGTGAAAACCAGTTTTGTTAAATATGAATTAATATATATAAACTGAATTGTTGTTCATATATTAAGAATTATAAGAGTACATCTCCAAGTATGTAGTGACTGTTATGAATTAGTAATAAATTCTGCGGCGATTTAGACGCAGAGAATAAATATAATGCTTCGTTACCAAATAGTGTAATTCTACTGAATAGAAACTGGCGTATCTATAAAATACAGTAGAAGGATTATCTTTTATTGCTTTATGAATACGGTAATATATTACAATCAAAGAGATGTGTATATGTGAGAAGAGGCCAGTCCACCTTTGGCTATAATATGTCAATCGAGATGAATCTGTGGTTAAAACAGCTCTCCTTAACTGGACACGCACGTTCTTCGCAACCAACGATGAATGGACGGAACGAAAGTGCACACATGCAACCATAAGAAATGATATAAATTGCATATTGGAGATGTGCATGTGCATCATCCTAGTTAATTGCTTAATCAAATATGATCACTTCATTACTAAGCACAATCAATTATCTATCTGCGTCATGCAAGAAGAAAAAAATTATAATAATAAATTGATGAACTCATTTAATTGTACAAAGCAATTCTATTTTTAATGTTACAAAAAAGACGGAAACAAATTATGTAATTTATGACTAAACTGTTGAAAGTTGTAATTATATTGGTACATCGTAATAAATTAAAAACTAATGACTATGATATTGCTTCCCACACTAGTCAAAAATAACACGCAGTTGCATTATCAAATTTAATATAGGCTCAAATAATTATTGTCATCATTGCAATGCACTTAAAAAAAATTATTAAAAAAAAAAATGAAAAAATTTGCCTCCATACAAAAAGGTCAGATTATGCAAGAGATATTTGATACATTTTACTATATTCTTCTTCGTCAGAAATTTTTCTAGAATTTCTTGTCCTTGTTGCTAGTTTATAATTTCAAGTTGAATTCCCAAATACTGCTACCGCCTACATGCAATTTAAAAAAACGTTGGACCGAACGATAGAACTCTTCGCAGAAACTGGTAGCTTTTTGCGAACAGTAGGGAGTGGGGCACCCAAAAAACGAACACCCGAAGTTATTGCTCATGCTGAAAAAATAATGGAAGAAACACCAAAAACGTCAATGCGTTAATTACATCAGCAAATTGATCTTTCCGTTGGAATTAGCCACAGACTTTTGCACAAAGATTTGGAAGTCTATCCTTACCGTATCACAGCAGTGCAAGAACTGTGGACTTCCTTCTAATATTAGAATTTTATTATTGGTTTGTGAATATGAATAACAACAGAGAATTGGCTGAAAAAATACTTTTTAGTTAATTTTTAGTGATGAAGCATGGTTTCATCTCAATGGATACATAAACTCACAAAATATGAGAATCTGGAGTAATAAAAAGCAACACGAATTTATTGCAGAACGATTAGAGCCTCAAAAAATTGATGTGTGGGCAACAATTACTCACAGACGAATCATTAGACCAATATTTTTTCAAGATAAACTATAAAAAAATATCTACAACGGTTTTTACTCTCATTTTTTATTAGGTACACTAATAAATGCTGCCATACAAGATGATTCTTAAATTCATCAGAATATTTTAATCGATAATAGATCTCATCAAATGTAATTTTTTTTTCTACAATCGCTATATAAAGTAGATATTTTGATTGTCATTTTAATCTCAAAATGGCACATTTTTAGGCACAAGTCCGTAAAAGTGACATACGAATGCGTAATAGGGCGGTTTGAGATGCTTGTTCGACGTCGGATGGGATTTCGGAATCACTGAAGCTGATGTTTTTATAATTATAGACTGAACTTTATAATGTTTGTTTACTTCTTAGATCGAATAATACATTAAACTGCATTAACACTAAAATAGGCACATTTTTTTTTTGATAAACAATTTCTTACTAGACAACCAACATGCTTCATTTGTTACTAGTGGCTTACTTGAAGTTGTATCAATAAAAATTTAAATATTGTCAAGTCAAGTGTCAATTTTAAATTAATTGTGAGAAATGCCACTTGAAATGTTTATTTTCAAATTTTGCTGCGATTGTAGAAAAAATCTTGTTTGCTACACGTGCGAAATGGGTCTAGTGCGTAAAACACTACCATTTCGCAACTTGTAGCAAAAATAGCTATTTTCCAATTTCTACTAATAAAATGCTCATTTTGTATGTTACATCTCGCTATTAAAACAATAGTTTAATCGAAAGGATGAATAAAATGTTCGTAGCAAAACTTTATTCGCACTGTCATTGACAACACGAATAAAGTAAAAAAAACTAAAAATTCGCACTACCACTGAAATTTTTGTTGCTATGGACGTGTATATAAACATATTCAACTAAAATTTACAACGCTTGATGCTCCACCTCCTGTAAAATAATCCTAATGAAAGGCCAGGAACATCCTTTGAATTTGACAGTGACGAAAGTACAGGCAACTTTGGCCATTTACCTTCTTTAAATGTTCATCTTATTGGCAATAGTACACCAAATGTAAATGGATTACCTAAACAATTTTTTTTTTTTTAATTTTGCGAAATTGGCTTCGCCTCGTGTGCTAAATTGTTTTTTCGTTGGATAAAATTCGTTTTTATACACTTATACCATAAATAGCTATTCTATGTGGCATTTTGCCGACACAACGAGTCGTTTATTCTAAGTAAAAAGTACCTAGAATTGAAACCTTTGTTCGTAACATGGATATTTTCTCATCGTCGCAACAACAAAAAAAACTTCAAAAATCAATATTATTACGGTTTGTCACAAAACTGACAAATTCATTAATTGTTGAGTTACGTCCGATTTCGGGTTATAATGTTCACGGCTGCAGAAATGACCGTGCTGCCAAATACTGCTATATGGCAAAGCTGACATGAATGCAACCGCTGCAAGGCGTTTATACGAAGAACGTTTTCCAGGACGTATTCTACCGTCTGCACAGACTTTTGCAAATGTTATGCAGTATCTTCGGGAACATGGTTCTTTTGCGCCCTGCACTCAAGTTCGGGGACGGCAAAGAAAGAATCGCATTTTAGATCTGGAACCAGAAATTTTGGAGGCAGTTGAGAACGAACCTCAAATCAGTACAAGAAGATTGGCCATAAGATTCGGTGCGTCACAGTGTACAGGCAGGGATTGTACCCATACCATTTAAAACTGCTACAAATTCTTAATCCAACAGATTCACCAAATAGAACAGCATTTTGCAAATGGTTGTTGTAATGAACGTACTATCACGACCAAAAAAATGGAAACACCTAAATTGCTCATGTCATCGATTTTTATTTAATTTTTCTATTGTAAGTGCAATTTCTCTGTCACGTTGACGTTAAAAGACGTCAGAAAATCAGAGGTGTTCGTTCTAAAGCAGACACAAAATAAATTCTATTTACTTTTATAGAAACTATAAATACTGGAAAATATCGAGTGGAACAATGAACGAAATGACGATTGTAACACCATTAATAAATTTAATATTTTGTTGCTGCTCCATTTTTCCTTATTGTGGAAGCAATTCGTAAAAAGTCCACCTATCGTACTAAATTTAAAATGTACCTACCGATCACAATATTTTCTCGATTTATTTAAATCGTATCGTTCAAAAATTAAATCTTTAATTACCAAGGCTTACAAGTCGTATATTGAGGATATTATTCAATCCAATCTTATTAATAATCCTAAAAAATTTTGGGGTTTTGCGCCACAAAGAAAAGGGACCTCTAGAATTCCTGGCATTATAATGATCACACATTATCAACACCTGAAACTTTTGTTGATAGCTTTAATCAGTACTTTTGTAGTGTATTTACTGACTCGAATATCACAAGTTTAAATTCTGTGTCTGTTGATTGTAATGTCAATTTCTCAATAGATATAGATCATATTTCTAGAGAAGAAATTCTGATTAATCATTGTAAAAATTCATTTACAGCAGGAAGTGACGGCATTCCTAGCTTTTTCCTGAAAGAAAAACCGCTATTTTACATATTCAATCTTAGTGCCCATTCACAATGAACGTAATTCGTAAAACATTCGTAAACTATACGGAATTCGTAAAGTTGAGCCAACAATATGATACGGGACTGTCTACAATAGATGCCGTAAAAATTGCGTTTGCGTGCAAATTATGGATAACCATAAATCTAACGTTATCCTTAAAACATCATCTTTCCCTTCTATCTGGAAAAAATCCATTATTTGTCCCATATTTAAAAAAGGAGACGTTAGGTTAATTCAAAATTATCGTCCAATATATCTTCTGTGTAACTTCGCCAAAGTATTAGAAACCATTTTATATAAAGGCATATATACCTCTGTTAAGCAGTCAATTTCACCCTTTCAGCATGGCTTTATGGAAAAAAGATCAACAACAACTAACTTTATGTGCTTTACGCAAGATCTCTCTGAAATATTGGATGATAATGGTCAAGTTGACGTAATTTTATTGTTTTTCAGAAGACCTTTGATAAAATTGATCACTTTATTTTACCTAAAAAATTGCGCTTGATGGGATTTTCTAACTCTATGGTACAATTATTTTGTTCTTATTTGATTGGTCGTGAGCAGCGTAACCATCTGTCGAAATCATCGGTGCCAACATCTGGGGTTCCGCAGGGATCTAATTTGGGTCCGTTAATATTTTTAATATTTATTAATGATCTACCTACTAAATCGAAAATTACTATTCGCTGATGATTTAAAGATCTACGCCAAAATCACAAGTATTGATGATTGTCTTCAACTCCAAGAAGATATCAATATATTAATTTACTGGTGCTTAAGGAATCGACTCACTCTTAATATCCTAAAGTGTATTGTCATGTCCTTCACACGAAAATTAAACCCTATCGTCTTCACATACGCCATGGGAACTTCGGAGCTTAAAAGAACAAATATTTATAAGGATCTCAGTGTCATATACGATATGAAACTTAGCTTTGTAAACCATATACAGGATACCGTTGCAAAACCATTCAAAACCTATGGATTCATCTACAGAAATTGCAAAGAGTTCACGAACATTCGGTCTTTATCAGCTCTATACTATTCTCTAGTTCGTTCTAGGCTGGAATATTATGCGTGCGTATGGTCTCCGATTTACGAAATACATATTACTCATGTTGAATCTGTTCAGAGGAAATTTCTGAAGTTTTTAAGTTATATTATTGATGCGACATATCCCTCACGTGGCATTGATCATGCCTTGTTACTTCAAAGATTTCGGTTTACATCACTCAAAACCCGTATAATATCATGCGGCATTTTGTTTTTATGGAAACTTTTGAACAATCGTGTAGACTGCACATCGCTTCTAGAAAAGATCAACTTTTTAGTCCCCAGAACTCATCATGCTCGTCGAGTTTTTACATTTTATCCACAACTCTGCAGAACAAATATTTTATGCAAGTCACCATTGAATGTAATATCCAATAATTTCAATAAGGTTGCTTGGAACTGCAACATCCATCACGACGCTATTACAAAAATTAGACACCTTAGTAGCTTATTTGGACAATGGAGGTTAACTTAATTTATGTTTTTTTTCTCGTCTTTTTATTTTTATTTGAAGTAATTTCAACGTCTCATTTAACTAGCATGAATAATGTATATTTTCTGTAATTGTGTATAATACCTGTGGAAAATAAAGGTTTATTTATTTTATTTATTTATTTATAATGTATTTCCAAAACTAACCATATTCTGAAAAAGAAAAAGTTTTTATCGGTCAATAATAATACTTACTTTAAAAAAATGGTTTGCAAATCAAAACAGACATTTTTACTTTCCGAGCGTAAGCTAAGGAAGTATTGTAATAGGGTTCATCGGGCGACTAGTTGTTTTCATATTTTGTCGATGGGTCATGACCCCGAGAATACGAAAAAATGGTCCTCCCATTTCCGTCCGTCCGTCCGTCTGTGTGGGTTTTTGCTAGACAAATAATCATCGAAACTACCGGAGGGATTGTTGGCAAATTTTATATGTTTAATACGAATATCATGTACATGCAGTGACGGCTCCTCGGGGTGGGCAAGGTGGGCAATGCCCACCCTATTTGATTGTTTACGATACGAAGTAAAATATTGATTTTTTTCTTTTTTAAAATATTTTATATGTATACACAAATAATTATCGTCATAAACATCATTTAACCCAACGGATTTTCTTCATTACATCCCGCAGTTTCCGCAACTGAGAAATTGCAGTTGTAAAAAAGTGCGTCAGATCTCGGCGTTTTACGGTTCATGTGAGGATGGGCTAGTCTACCCTGGTCCACCCTCTTGATTGTAAGCAACGACATACGTTCGGTTTTCTATGTACGTAATTGAGAGTAAAGAATTCGAAACACGCGTCTTTGCATATCCGTGTTTTCTTGCTTCAAGCGGGGCAGGACGCCCTGGCCTCAACGTATATTTCAAACGCTGCAGAATCGGATCTCTCGATATTCGATTCAAGGATTCAATAAATTAATTTCCATTTTTTTACTTCTTCTGTATTGTAAAAGTATAGAGGTAATTATTTTTATTACTCTATTGAAATATGGGTAAGGTAGTAAGGAAAATAATGTTATGTGAAAATTCTTGAATACTATTGTTATAGAAAAGTGCAACACCATAATAATTAATAAATACTTTTTCATATCAAATGAAAATTTGTAATAACCATATTCTTGTATTATGACACCGTGTAAACTTTATAATGAATTATAAATTTAAAAATCCGAATAACCAATGATGAAAATAAGTAATACATTTATTATTGCAGTACGTATCTGACATGTGTATTTTTTTATTATTGCATATGCATTTTTGTTTCATAAATATAACTGTATCAGAGTCAACAAAAGTTAAATATACGCTTAATTTATTATTTAATTCAGACTCTCCGCACAGGTTTGTTACGCGCTTCTAGGATGGGCAAATCCACCCTGAAAATCGGAAGCACTCGGCATGGTTCGTCCTCGTCGGAGACACGACTCAATTGAATCCAGTCAGATCAGAAACTGCATTCTGGATAGTACATTTAATTATAAAATGTAGCTTATTCAAATTACCAAATAGTTAGGCGGGTACCAAAGTAGGTACTTTCTAGCAATTTTTTTTAATGGCCAATCCGACTGTAAGCTGTGCAAATAATATTAGAGAGGTGGTAAAGAAGGCATTAAAGACATTGAGTTTTTGTTTTTAATAAATGGAACTTGATATTTATGAATTATTTGTTTATAAATTAAGATCATGTCCCGAAATGAAACAATTGGTAATCACAAACTGTCGCGGCAGTAATAAAGGCTTTAATCAAAGTTCGGACAATAAATATTACCTATTGGTTGATCGGTAGTGAAACAACAAACAAAACTGTTGGGATTGTCTGCTATTTAACATAAAATTAAATTACGAACACTTTAGAATTCCACAAGAAGAGCGATATAAAATATATCGCTACTGCTTTACAAAAACATGACCAATCTGAATAAACGAAAATTACTTGGAAAACGAAGTGAAATTATAGAAAATTCTCTTAAATTCGGCGTTTATTCGATATGATAATTTTCTTGGCTACACAAAAACATACATTTCGGGGACAAGATGAATCGCAAATTTCTCTTAAAGTAAATTCGATGATAAATTTAAAAAGTTTTTTGGAGGAGTCTTTGGTAATTAGTGGTCTTCAGAACGATTATTTTGGAATTATTTTTATTTTATTTGTTATTGTTAACTTTGTTAGTATTTTGAGAATTTATTTTTTGTTTCATTTGGCATTTTTAATTTTGCTTTTACAATAATTTTCCAAATTGGTGCTTTTTCTAAGTGTAGCTTATCTCAAAGGTTTAAAATTTAACGTTTTCTCGTCATGTTATTTCAAAATCTTTACATGTTGGGATCATTATTTGAGTTTATATTTCTATAAACTCCTAACAAATCTATTTATGTGCTGAACCTTTTTTTTTTGCTCCTCTTTCCTCTTCTAGCAAGAGTCTTTGACGTTCTCGTTGGTTCTTGCTGAACGACATTGTTAGTAACATTTATAAAATAATATATATGTAATATACATAAAATATTTGTTATATTATATTGATTGACATGCAGCACCAAAACAAAAACACGTTCTCACAAAGATGATTAATTATATATATGTATATATATTTTTTTCATACATATTATAACCTAACTATTCTTTGCCCACCCATCCAAAATCACCACGAGCCGCCACTGTGTACATGGTAAAACGCTAACCGAACTTTATCATTCGCATCAACAATGTGATGACGTCACCTCAAAATTGTATAAAATAACGTAGTCCTACACGTGCAGTTTACGAATCCGTGTTTTTACCCCTAAAACATCCAAATTTTTAGAAAAAAATCAAAATTATGTAGCGCAGTTTTGCAACTTAATTTTGAATCTAAAAAACTTAATGCTCTAAAATCTTGCAGACGTTTTAAAGTTATTGTAAGCATGGTGAATTTTTAATCAAAATGTATCTGTTTATCCCCTCACCAAAAACTGATGACATCGTCTCACAATTTTATCTAATAAATCCTACCTAAAATGTGCAAAATATGATTAATTTTTACTTGCGATTTATCAGCGCATTCATATTTTTTAGATTTGCTAATAAATGTGGCTCAAAAAAAATAATGATGAGTCACTTTATTTTATTAATTAAATCAGGAACCGCTCACTCCATTTTCCCGAAAATTTGGGCATATAATACTGTTATTATTATTATTAGTACTACACTACACCAATCCAAGTTGATGTACGTGTTCTTACACAAATGTTGATGACGTCATCACAAAATTTTGTAAAGTAAAAACTCATTGGAAACATACGCGTAGCACGCTTGTTTACATTTACTTTAACATTATATACAAGTGTGTAGATATTTCAACTTATAGGAGTTCTCAAAAAAAATAAAATTTGCGAAATCAAATTTTATAATTTTTCGAAACTGCTGGATATGTTTCATTGAAGTTCAGAGGCGCAGGAACTTCTACTGAAACAACCTATGACCAATTTTTTTTTTAAGCTTTAGAACCAATTTGTGGGCGTTGGGCTAAGTAAAATATGATTAATCTGAATAAATAAAAAATAGTTTTGAAATACCCTGAAATAAGAATTTACCATAGATACCACGTCGTATTTACAAACAAAAAGAAAATCTAAGTTTTGCTTGGCCTAATTATTTAATTTATTTTTTAGTTTCATTTGCATCGTTAATTGTTTAAATATAAAAGTATATATGAGTCATCAATATATAAAACTAAGTGTATGGATGTATTACCTCCTGCATTCTACGTCCTTTTTATTAATCTGTATGAGATTTCACCAGAACAGTTTACGACTTTTTAATGTGGCTATACACTATGAATGCGTCCTGTATATGGAGCCGATTCTAGAAGGTTTGATGGTACGATAGGTGACAGGCGGTGCACATAACGGCGTGAGATATGTTCGGGTATTTGTAATGGTATCGGGGTCAGAGGACATACGCCGTGTCTGACTGGACGATGCTGGTGGTCCAGAAGATCTGCTCTGCACTCTCAACTCGATCTGTAGGAGCGGCGACATTACTCATCGATTTAACTTACCTACAGGTCTTTGCGGACAGAGCCACTGTGCCTTACTTGAATGAGAATGTCTATTACACATGTATTTTTATGTTGAAAGTGACTTCTTATCTTTGTAGTCACGACCGTAATACGATTATTGAGAAAAAGAAATCTTCGTTTGTAACTTTTCTAAGCAGATTAACAAATATGGTAGTTGAACTCATACTTGCAACATATTAAAAAATACTGTGATGAGGATAAAGTCTAGAGTTAACGACACTCGCATTTATTTATTTGCTTACAAAATAACAAAACTCGATCGCTTTATAATGAAACTTTACACCAAAGCTATTTTCTTTTATTGTGACCATTAAAATGGTCATTTTATTTTAATAAAGTGGCAGACTCGACACTTTCGTTTTATATGAATTTAAATTTTGTTCTTATACTACTTTTATGATTAATTTATAATATATATAAGAAAAACCCGCGGTCGATAGGTAAATAGCAAAATATTATATTAAAAAAAATTGGTCGAAAGTTATTTCGACAGGACTTCTCTCGCCCCCGAAGTGCAGTGCCCCAAATCCCGCTTCAATGTTTGTATTGATGAGGCTGATACGTGTTTAAACTCCATATTAATTTTAATAATAATGAAAAAACTTTCAGAGTTTAAAAAATATATTTGTAGTCACTGCTACACGTGTTTCGGTACACAGTACCGTCTTCAGGCAGAAGAGAAACTGGGGTTTTACAGAGCTATTCCTGAATTTATACCTGATTTAACAATGGTGTTTTCAAATTTATGTTAAGTAAGGGAGATTTGTTTATTTCGGTTTGGTCGTTCATTAGTGTATTTAATTTATTGTACCTATTTATTTCCAGACATTCTAACGCGTTTAATTTGGCGCCTTTATTTTCTATGTGTAAAATTTTGAATTCGTCGTTGAAATTATGCTGTTCTTGGATAAGGTGGTTCGCGTACGTAGAATTTGATTTTTTGTTGACAAATGCTGATTTATGTTCTTTTATCCTTTCCTCAAATTTTCTCCCTGTTTGTCCGATGTATACTAAGGGGCAGTCACCACAACTTAGCATGTAAACTCCAGAATTCGATTTCTTAGGTGACTTGTCTTTACTATTGTTTATTAATTTATGTAAAGAATTGTTGGTACGGAAGGAAATTTTATAGTCTGCATTTTGCAGTATTTTTGCAGTTTTAATAGAAAGTTTTCCAAAATAAGTTAAAATGTTATATTGATTGGTTTCTTTAATTAAAGGATATATTAATGCTGATGTGATTTTTTTAATTTTCTTTTTTAACATATTATCTATGATCTCGTCCGAATAACCATTGTTTTTAGCTATTATTTTTATTCTCTTAAGTTCGACCTCAAAGTTATTTTCAGATAAGGGGACAGTCAACAATCTGTGTAACATTGATTGATATGCGGCTAATTTGTGACTCCAAGGAGGTAAAGACGTTCTATGAATAGTTATATCTGTATGAGTAGGTTTATGGTAGATATTAAATTCATGGTAACTCTTGTGGTGGCTGATTTGAAGGTCCAGAAAATTGATAGTTTTATTGCTTTCTATTTCTATTGTGAATTTTATTTTTCTATGTAACGAATTTATGTAATTATGTAGCATATCTAATTACATAAATTCGTTACATAGAAAAATAAAATTCACAATAGAAATAGAAAGCAATAAAACTATCAATTTTCTGGACCTTCAAATCAGCCACCACAAGAGTTACCATGAATTTAATATCTACCATAAACCTACTCATACAGATACAACTATTCATAGAACGTCTTTACATCCTTGGAGTCACAAATTAGCCGCATATCAATCAATGTTACACAGATTGTTGACTGTCCCCTTATCTGAAAATAACTTTGAGGTCGAACTTAAGAGAATAAAAATAATAGCTAAAAACAATGGTTATTCGGACGAGATCATAGATAATATGTTAAAAAAGAAAATTAAAAAAATCACATCAGCATTAATATATCCTTTAATTAAAGAAACCAAACAATATAACATTTTAACTTATTTTGGAAAACTTTCTATTAAAACTGCAAAAATACTGCAAAATGCAGGCTATAAAATTTCCTTCCGTACCAACAATTCTTTACATAAATTAATAAACAATAGTAAAGACAAGTCACCTAAGAAATCGAATTCTGGAGTTTACATGCTAAAGTTGTGGTGACTGCCCCTTAGTATACATCGGACAAACAGGGAGAAAATTTGAGGAAAGGATAAAAGAACATAAATCAGCATTTGTCAACAAAAAATCAAATTCTACGTACGCGAACCACCTTATCCAAGAACAGCATAATTTCAACGACGAATTCAAAATTTTACACATAGAAAATAAAGGCGCAAAATTAAACGTGTTAGAATGTCTGGAAATAAATAGGTACAATAAATTAAATACACTAATGAACGACCAAACCGAAATAAACAAATCTCCCTTACTTAACATAAATTTGAAAACACCATTGTTAAATCAGGTATAAATTCAGGAATAGCTCTGTAAAACCCCAGTTTCTCTTCTGCCTGAAGACGGTACTGTGTACCGAAACACGTGTAGCAGTGACTACAAATATATTTTTTAAACTCTGAAAGTTTTTTCATTATTATTAAAAAAAAAAAATAAAAATAAATCCCGCTTCTTTGAAAAATGAAAAAAAAATGATTTTGCGAATTTGTATTCGTGATAACCTCCATACATTACAATAAATATAGATAAGTAATACCAGTAACCGCCCAAGAAGGTTAATAACATCATATAAATTCAATCAAATAAATTTGAAATTTTTTGTTGTTCTACCACATCACTTATTTTTTAACGGCACACTATACATTTCTTTACAGATCTTAGATCTCCAATCAACGATAGGAACCGGATTAACAATTGCTCTAAAAATATAAATGCATTCATAAAGGGTCAGCAAGAACAGGTATATCAATTCCGGCACATCCAGTGCAATACTAAAAATAACACTGAGGTGTATCGTTTTAGAGATTTGAACAATAAAACAAATACAAGAGTATGCTAATTTATAAAATTTATTAGAAAAAATTTGGAGATGTGAAGACATTCATAGGGAGTTTGGAGAAATTTTAGTTAGCGTTTTACAATCTTATCTACACGAAAGTCCTAACATACATATAAAATTTGGCAACAATCGGACCGGTAGTTTTCTGCGTAATAAAAATCTGGACAGACTATATACTTTCGCCAAGCACATTGGCATTATCTAGACAAAGCTAAACTCTGTATTTGAATGACAATTGTTCGACTGTATGCCAAGGAGAAGTATGTTGTGTATAAGTAACCCTAGACCACATTTTTTTTTCAACATTCAGTAATGTAACACAATTTACTTCGCTGTAACATCCACATCTGTTGTGGTCAACTCAAGCTTGTTTTTATTTGGACCAATTGTTTATATGTCTGCGCGCTATGGCGACGGTCACTCCGCCGATAAGCAACTGACGCAGTAAACGTTATTCTTGTAAAGTTTCCGGAAGAAACTTTTTATGCATTCATTGATGAATCAAACTGTAGTTTTGTTTAATACATCCAGTGCACTGATTGATGTATCGTACCAACAATAATGGCAAAATATGAATGCGTTTTTAAGCACATGGATAACTACAGTTAATAATAACATAAACAAATCATCAATCATCATATTTTGAACATTTTAGATAGGATTTATTCGGCAAAATTTTGAGCTGACGTCATCAATTTTTTGGAGGTGATAAGCAAATATATTTTGATTAAAATATATTATGCTTACCATAACTTTAAAACATCGGCAAGATATCAAAGCATTCGGTTTTGCATGTTCAAAATTAAGTTGCAAAATGTTGTTTCATAATTTTGATTTTTTTTCCAAAATCTGGATGTTTTGGGTAAAATTTCAATCCGGAGATTATTGGTGGAGATGATTAGACAAATTGGTCAGAGTTTTACCATCTACATGATATTCCTAATATAAATACAAAATTTGACAACAATCGGCCCAGTACTTTCGGAGATTATCTGTCTAATAAAAATCGGGACGGCAGACCGACGAACAAACGACAGACAGTCGGACAGATGGACAGACAGAAAGACAGGCAGACAAACGGAAACGGAAGACCTATTTCTTCATACTGTAGGGGTCATGAGAGGTCGAGGAAACGAAAGTAGAGAGACGGCCGACGGACTCGATTACAATATTTCCTTCGCTTACGCTCGGGAGTAAAAATTGGTCTAAGGTTATTTCGACAGGAGTCCTCTGACCCCAGAAGTCTAACAATTTCTGCTTCTTTGATAAATTAAAAAAAAATAATTTTGCGAATTTTTATTTGTGCTACTGATAACCTCTATAAATTAAAATAAATATAGATAGTAATACCACCAACTGTATAAGCAGGTAAATGACATCCTGTAAATGTGTTTTGTCGCCTTATAATTTTTTTTTGTTTATCTATGACATCCCACGTTGTTTAATTAATAAATGACACGCTACATATTTTTTTAAAGATTCTTGGAAACCTTGTTTTTCTTAATTCATTGATGTATCGTACTTTAATCATCCATACCCCGTCACTGTCAAGCATTCCAGCACATCATGTCATAAAAACACTCTTGTTTATATTTGATCTGAAATCTGGAGTGTCCTTTTCGTCAACCTATGATAGCAACTATTTAGATTAACAATTTCTCCAAAAATATGAATGTACTGATGCAGGACAAGACTATGCTTGTATGTATTAGTGAGTATTTCAATTTAAAAATGTTCCAACCAACATTATCTCAGCAAGGACACGTATGTCAATTCCGACACATGCAGTGTAACTCTAATAATAAAACATTGGAGTGTACCATTCGCGAGATTTGATCAATAAAACATATTAGGTCATAGCAGTAACACTGCAAAAAAGGGAAAACCCCATGTAACATTCAAACTTTCTTATACAATTTTATTTTTATTTTTTTCTTTCAAAAAATTTAGTCAAGACGTTGTAGGAGTATGTTATTCTATAAAATTTAAATAACATATTCACTATACAAAATTTTAATATCAAAGATTCCATAAAAAGTTTGAGGTGACATCGTCACATTGTTAGTAAGGATGATGAAACAAATTTTGATTAGCGTTGTACCATCTACACGATATTCCCAAAATACGTATAACAGTTGACAATAATCATTGCATTAAATTAGCCGTTCACCGGATGGACTCTATTACAAATAAAAATAAATTGACTGTCTTGAGCGTGACATAAACTTAATAATAATAATATCACATTTATTTTCAACAGGCGTCAAAAATTACAAAAAAGGTAAAGGTAACTCAAAAATAATGTAAGTGCTACGGCGACTATGAATATGTATAAACAATATTTAAATAAAATAAAAACCTGTCACGGCCAAAGTCAATAACAGAAAGACGTTTTCCGGGTTTGGAGCGCGTTAAATTTGAGAAGACTGGAGATTCGCCAACATTCTATTGGACAATATATTTATTTACTTATTTACTTATTCATTTATTTATTTATTTGTTTATTTATTTATTTATTTATTTATTTATTTATTTATTTATGTTCGTAAAGGACATCTTCAGGGAATACCGAAGAAGAAGGTAAATCTCTTCTGATCTGGTGAGGTCAAGTCAGGTCTACTTTTACAGTTTTTTTTTTTATTTCAAGCAAAAGGTAACTTATAGACAAGACTGGTCCCAAACTGGACCTTTATGGTACCCCAGACCTCGGACAGTAAAGTGTGATAATCTGACAATAAGAATGGCATTTATTGCCCAACAGTACACACCATTTATAGGACAACACTATATATAATACATAGTATAATGCTATTAACAAATGCGAATTACTTATGAATAAAACTTAGTTATGAGTGAAACACATACATAAGAATCTACAGTTGGTGCACAACATGAAATATGTCATTAAAGTGGATGTTAGCAAAGTATGATATTTTACTCACTTGCGAGTTCTTCATAGCATTAGTTCTTGGTATTACCAGACCAAACGTCTCCACATAACGTGATGCATGTTTCGGAACATGAAAGCCTACGTAAGTCATAATATATGGACAATCACTCTTGTTGTTAATGAGCTTAAACATAAACCTTAAACATTTAAGTCACGTCTATTAAAAAGTGAGCTAAATTATGTATTTGCAATAGAGAGATATAGTCAGTTCCTCATTCGAAATAAATACAATCAACACTGAAGAAGATGTATTTCAAGAATTTTCTCTGGATTGTCTCTCATTGAAGCTGATGTAAGAGTGGCGACCACACTATTGAGCCATATTCTAGTTTGCTGACGACAAAAACATAATATAGGGCTTTTAACGCCATAATGTCATTGGCAATTCTACCATTCTTCATAATGAAGCCAAGCATTTTCGTTGCCGCCTTAGTGCTCAATCACAATGTGCATAAAGCATGAGGATGTTCTAAGCATTAATGCATAAAAATTTATGTTTAGTGCTCTATGCTTGTATTCATTCACAGTGAGCATAAGTGCTCATTCACAATGGGCATAAAGCATAAGGATGTCCTAAGCATTATGCTCATTGTGAACGAATACAAGCATAGAACACTAAACATAAATTTTTATGCATTAATTCTTATGACATCCTTATGCTTTATGCCCATTGTGAATGAGCACTTAGAGACAGAATTTAAATGATCAATTTGCATTCAAAAGTGACTCCAAGCTCTTTAATACACTCCTTCCTTAGTAAAGGGCTTCCTTTTTTGAGTAATTAGTCGGAATAAGATGCAATTTCTTCGTGTATGACACCACATAATATTTATCAGGGTTCAGTTTAAATCCTCTAAGATCATTCCTGCATACTAAGCGATCCAAGTTGCCTTGAAGGCGAGCACAATCCTCGACACTGTTTATGGGGCAAAAAAGCTTGACACAATCCGCATAAGCGAGTATGCTGTAGTTTACTGACGTTAGGAGGTCATTTATAACAAGTTAAAAAGCAGGGGTCCAAGATTAAGCACTTGTGGGACTCCAAATTATAAGACTGAAACCCATTATAAAAAAACAAGGTTCAAACGATAGACATGTAGGAGGACATTAGGTGCATTAAGTCTCAAAGATGTGATGTAATTACTGCATCATATACAGTGTTCATTGTTATTAAGACAACAGCTAAATAATTTTATTAAAAAAGAAAGTACTTACTCGTAAGTAGTTCTTCAAGTAAAATAAATTGATCCATCTAGTCAAGATCTTCTGAAAATCAGTTTAGACAACAATAAAACAAGTAAGGTTTGTGATCTTCGTTGGATGAAACTATGCTGAAAAAGTGTTATCATATTTTAAATTAAAAGATACAGGTACCGCTACATTTTCTTAATTCTGAACTTATACCTTAAAGTCCCTATGTTCAGCTTGAAAAAAAAACGCATTCATACAATGGAAGTATCTACCAATGTTACGTAAAATAATACAGACCTGATCTGGAGAACAAGAAATTCCAAAGTAGTTGGAATGAAGTTAATGAAAATTTGGAGTTTTCTTCTACACAGCAAAAGATATTTAACTTCTTTTCTTCAGGTAAAACACAATTTGTTCTATTTCTTTAGTGGAGTTTATTTTCGACGCCTAGAGTTTTATTTACATTTTTGTAAAATATTTTATGACGAAACAAGTTGACATTTATTTATTTTTAATGAAGTAGTATTGCTTGCATACTTGCAGGGCATTGATGCTTTTGTACTTCCCATGGGTAAGAGAAGGAAATATTGTAATCGAGTCCGTCGGCCGACTCTCTACTTTTACCTTTTTTCGACCTGTCATGACCCCTAGAGTGCGAAGAAATAGGTCTCCTGTTTTCGTCGATCGGTCTATCTGTCGGTCTGTCTGTCCGTCTGTCCGTCTGTCTGCCGTCCCTATTTTCAATAGACAGATAAAATCTAAGTGCTGAGCCAATTGTTGCCAAATTTTGTACTTATATTAGGAATATCTTGTAGATGATAAAACGCTATCCAAATTCTGTCTAATCATCCTGACCAATAATATGATGACATCACGTCAAAATTGTACACAGTAAATGGGTTTTAAATTGTATAAAATAACACTCCTACACATGTAGTTTACGACTCCGAGTTCTTACCCGAAACGTCCAGATTTTTGGAAAAAAAAATCAAAATCATAAAACATTTTGCAATTTAATGTTGAATCTGCAAAACCGAATATTTTTAATCAAAATATATTTGCTTAACCCCTCCAAAAAATTGATGACGTTAGCTTAAAATTTTGCCGAATAAATCCTATCTAAAATGATCAAAATTTGATGAGTTTATACTTGCGATTTATCATTTCATTCAAATTTTGTGGATTCGCTTATACAGAGTGACTTAAAAAAATTAATGAATGGGCGAATTTGTTTTATTAATTTATTCAGAAATTATTTTATAATTGCAGTTTGTACTTTGCGGCTCTAGATCTTGCAAGAAAAATTGCGACTCGCTAACGTCATATGCTATTTGTCATTTTCAGATATAACAGTACAAAAAATATGTTTTAAAGTAAATATATATTAAAAGGTTTCATTTTAAGGGAAACACCTTAAACAGTTTGTAATATTTTTTATATCTGAGACTTTCATATTTTTCAGAGTACATAGGTAATTACCTGCATTTAAAAATTTGAAGATTACACCACAGTGGATAGCGCTTGTTGGTGTCTATATGGAACACATTTCTTAAATTTTTTTATTAACATCATTAATAAATATGTTACAGTAAACTCTCGCTAGCTGCATAAAACTCTCCCGCCTGTTCACGGTTAATTTTACCTCCTCACTCATTTCAAGTTGTCTTCCACGTAAGGCATTTTTTATATCTTTAAACAAGTGAAAAGGACTGGCTGATACGTTATGCTGGATGCTCCACAATTTCCCAATTGAATCTTTCCAGCAACGTGAGGTCGAGCATCGTCATGCGAACGCGCGACATGCAGGTCGGAAATTCTTCTGTTTTTAAACATTCGACACATTTTGGGCAATATTAATACGAAATTGATAAAATTTCCCACACTGGAGGCTAACATGAACCTTTAAATAATTAACTTTAACTTAACAGAAGATAGCATTGTTTCAACATGAGCGTCTTTTGTTTGCAAATGGGTACTAGGTACATTCTAAATGTGCCTCGTAGTTATTAGAGCTTTCATATATTTGAACTGGAACATGTTGGAGTTAAAACTGTAGCACACTATTTTAGAGTTTTAAACTTTGAAAGAATTCACTCTGCATTTCACTTATAAGGTAAAAGTCCCAGTCAGTGATAAGGTCCCAGTGGATGATAAAACGTGCAAAAATAATTGCAAAATAAGTATTGTACACCAGAAATCCATAAAATCTTTATAGAAATAGTATCCTGAAGATGTCTGTATGAAATCTGCATTTATTGCACTTTTGTACAATGAGGTATTGGTAAATGGCAGTCTTAATAAAAATCTGAAGTCACTTTCCAGCCCAATTTCACAGCTTCTCTTACGTAAATCGCTAAGCAAATATGTACGAGAGTAATTTTATTATTTGACTTTAAGCGTTAGTCAAATTAATGGTGTACTCCTAGCATGTCATTGTATGTTGGAAAAATCATTTAGAATATATTAATTCTCAATAAAATTGGGTTATAATCTACAAAACTGCAATTCATCTACTGGTACTCTTGCAGTGCTTAATGTACCATTTAATGGGTCATTGAGGATTAACGCATTATACCAGTTGATGATGATTCCAAAATTCCAGTTCTGAAAAGAGTAATTTTAATGAAAACGCTCAAAATTTTGATGATCACGTTCAAGAAATTACACAACGACATTATAGATAGTGAGACAACAGAACGTGAGAATCAAAACATTTAAGTACTTCCAATAACTCCTGAAAAACAGAATGACGAAAGACTAACTTATGTTCCATAGCCTTTCAAAAACATTCTGTTCTGGCCAAAAACTCCGAAAAAGAAAAACAAAAAGGAAAAAAGAGATTGCCCAAAGAAAAAATTGCTTCTGTGGCGAGCCCTTCCCACTGGTAGATGTACCATCGGAAAAAAGACTATAAAAGAAAACCAAAAACTAGAAACGAAAGAGGTTACACGAAGAAAAGCAACAATAAAAAGAAGCAAATACTTTGAAGAAACGAAAAAAGGTTGATAAATGACCCTACCAAAGGAACGATTTTGTTATTATCAAATATAAAGAGATGTACTACCTGGGACAAATTTTAAAAATAGTTGATGGAAAGTTCAGAGTCAATGTTATGTATAAAAATGGTGTCAACACGGGGACCAAAAAATGGAAATGGCCGGATGCCATAAATGTTTTATGGTACGTCAAAGAAAATATTGTTAAAAAAATAAACACCATCTAAGCTAAATAATCGAGGAGTGTTTAATGTGGAAGAAATACAGGAGTTTGGCAATTATCTTTAACTTTTTCTTTAATTTTTTGTTTATATATTTTAATTTTTTTTTAAATATGTTTTTATTCAATGCAGTTGATATGTTCTAATTACAATATTGTTAAAAGTTTTGGTAGTTAATCGACTGAAATTCGAATTATCATCTACTACGACAAGACCGATCATTTACTGGTGTAGAACAATTTTCGGTATATCATCTACTAGTACAATTCATTATTTTAACTTTGATTTAATATTTCTCATTCAAATGATCATATATTTACTTAAAAAAAAAACAACTTTTGTAAAAATGAGACATTTCAGAGTAGACCCACATATCAAATGCGATAAAAAAGAGTAGAGATGAATTTTTTACGGGATTTCATTTTAAGGGCTCTGCTTAAGTTATCATCTATAGGGACTTTTACCTTACCGACTCGACTGTCTGGAAAATGGGATTATCTCTTCACTACGTTATGTACGAGAGTTTCGGGAGTCCCTAAAAAATAATAAGACAATTCTTTGTGATGTAGTCTCTTACTCCTGTAGTTTTATTTATTGTGCTTGAATACACTCCTAATTGCGCTAATATCCCCATCATTTCTTGTCGGATGTTAAGCCACAACATCTACGACCTCCTTCTCTAATAACTGTGGAGTACGTGTGGTCCTTGGACGACCCCGTTCATGGAACTTGATTCCAACAGGAAGCAAGCTGCCTGTTTCCCGCAATCTTGTCTCCAGTTGCCTCATCACATTTATTTTTTTACATTTACCTTCTTACCCGACAACACTCAGTAGAAACACGTGGTGCAGCAGTGGCATTCCCTTCGCATTGGTCAAAAACCAGATACACATCAGCATACTCACTAACTGCGAACATTTTAAGCGTAGGTTCTTGAAAGCCTTGGCAATTTTTGATACGTCCAACATTTTTAACTGCGTACTCGATTTTCACTAATCTATACCCTATTTATATCACGTCTGTACCCTTGCTGTATATCATGGTAAACACTGTTGTTAAATGGAATTTTATCAGGGGCAACTTGTGCCGGAGAGCACGACTACAAACACACTGGACATAGAAAAGTAGTAATTTTCAATATTTAAAAAATTATCCGGAAATTTGTGTCATAATTATCAAAACATTTTTTTTATCTCGCTTCACTTCTATAAAATATATCAAGACTTACATCCACTTACATTTAAAGATGTTGTGTCTTGGATATATGATATGTTTTTGCTGATGAAATGCTGATAAAAGCCGAAGACAGCGACCAAATCATGGTTGATTTAGACGTTTTGTTTACACCGTTGTCATGGAAACCACGCAACTAGCCGCGGCATTCAGCTGGAATCGCGTCCCGTTCTGACAGTGCTCAGCAGCAGTAACTCAATTGCGGGTTTTAATTTTCATTCTGCGCGAGTAAAATTGTTTGATTTTACATAAAAATAATGAATTCGATTGAATCTTTAATAAAAAATCGTCCTCTGTGTAACGACGGTAAAATTTTAATGAAAAATTTAAGGTGAACCACACCTGAATTATTAATAAAAAAAAAGTGTTCATGGCAAAGAGACGTAACAAGTATTATAAATATTCTTGGATAATCTTCTCGGTAATACAGACATTGGGAAACTACCTACATTAATAATATTCGGGCAGATAACGCAAGGGTCGACACAAATCGCCACATACTACGCCGATAAATGTGCATAAAATTTTGTGGAGTGTTCGAACTTGCTGTACGTGGACATGACGAAAGTAGGGAATCGCAAAATCCAGGTCTTTTTACGGCTGAATTGGATTCTGCTTTATCAGATCATTTGAAAGAAGCAACGGTTTTTAAATGAACGTCTAAAACTGTCCAAAATGAATTTTTAGATGCCATCAACGTAAAATTTTGACCGAAGGCAAAAAGGTACGTATGTTGACAAATACTTTTTTACTTTGATTGAATGTATTTTTGTATTTATTTCCGTCACATAATTTCATCTATTACTTGGTAATAACCACCTCTTTTATGTCTTCATATTTAACTCATCAATCAAATTGTGTCCCCCAATCTCAAAAGGTCACGAGCCGCCACTGAATTTTATCAGATTATTACAGAAACAACACAACCATATCGTACGTTCCAACTGGTAATTAAACATGGTCATGGGCGAAAGAAATATTTACTAAAAATTGCATTACTATTTATCGTGGTAATGAATGTGTTATTTAAATGTTAAACGTAGCGAAAGAACCGACTATAAAATCATTACAATTCCACCAAATTGTGAGAAGGAATTTTTTTACTGTTTTCCCAGACTCACCAATTGATTGTTGAGAGTACAGCGGAGAGTTAATCCGCCATTTTTCAAACACCCGATATAGACTAACACATTGCCAAGTGTAAGGAACTCTGGCATGCGTCATATTTAATAATACTATTGTTGTTTTTGCCTAAAATGTTACAGTTTGAACATGCATTGATGTTGTGAATGTATTGAGAACAATAATGGGCTAATTGTCCCTGCCCATATAAAAAAGAAAATAAAGGACAAAAATAAGCGCCAAAAACAGTTACTCCGAAGCAATCAAAAAGAAAATGCTGACAACACAAGTTAATAGAAATGAAAAATATTTTTTAAAATTTGCGAATCCGGAGTTTTTGTCAAATAATGGAGATTCACCTGGACACGAAGTTTATATAGTCCAGCTCAAATCACGTCAATATTGCTCTACTTGGCAAGCAGAGGGGAAAAAGCCCAAGTGAATTTTTTACTTCGTGCACGCCGTCAGAAATAATCACACAATAACTGTTATTGTTATTATTTATTCATTGACTATTACATAATACCCAAAGAAACCACGAATCACAGAGTCAAATATGTATAAGTACTCGTATACATGCACAAATTTAGACGCGTTAACCTTTAACACTTTTTACTCAGGGTAAACTGAAGAAATACTTATTGAAAATAAAATAATCACAATTTTTAAAACATAACATTTTATTTAAAGCGAAAATATAAAATTGTATAACATTTAAGGCACATAATTACTGGCCACATACACTTAATACTTTACAAATCCTGATATATGTAACTAAGTAGTCTTATCTTTTTTACACCGTAAGGTTATGTATTATAAAATATCAAGTTTCAATTTTATCTGCAAAACTGTTTTTTTTTTACTTAAATTTAGAACTGCATAATTACAGCCAAGATATACTTAAGTTTAATTTTCAGGTTTTCAGATAAAAATGAAACACATTATTCAAGAGACAACACTACAATAAATTGTCAACCCACAACTGACCTTTAACGTAACATAAATACTTACATCAATAAATACATTATATAGATAAAAGAATCAAACAAAATTGGACTTACAATATCCTTCTGAAACTGCAATAATTGTATCAGGTACTAATTTATTCATTATTATCGAGAGATTAAAATCTCGAAGCATATCATAAGGTGTTTCGTTTATTTCGTATAAAACAATACAATTACAATGTGTGATCGAAAACATTTCCATGTGAAACAGAGCCATCATGTCATTACGGTACTTTAAGCACAGGTAAAAATCACGTGCAAAAGTAAAAAAAAATGCTAAGAGTGACATTAGTGTCCTTTACGCACTGACTTCAAGACTTTAAAAAAACGATAGCGAAAAATGTCGTTAATGTCAATTACTCAATAATTTTTCTAAATTATATCGAAAGTGTCCTGAGCGTGGCAGTATTTTGCTACGCCTTTCTAAATTGAAGAATTTTTTCGATCACTAGTTATACAAAAAAACTAGATAAATACACATCAGAATTGTGTTATTACAAATTCAAAAATCATTTTAAGAAAATTTTAAATTCTCCCCACTTCAGTCAGTTCTAAACTGAACATAAAAAAGTTAACCCACTTTATTGCACTAAGCAAAATAAAGTTGCAATAGAATTCAATTAATAACAACACTTTAAAAACTAATTACAGTGGCAACTAATTATAGATGCATGAACAACCTAATAGGCTGCTTCTTTAAGCGATGTGTTTTGACATTGTGCCTGTACCTTTAGATAGCACATTAATTTTCATGGTTTTGTGTGCATTTGCACGTACGTATGACTGGGAAGTTACTCTGAGACTGCTCTCACATTATTTCGACAATTTACAGTAAACGAGAATTCATTGTTTAAAAAAAAGCACTGGAGTGCATTTTATGAATTTGCCTGACTAATTTTATTATTAATTTTATTTAACACACTGTTTTGAATGAAATATATCTCAGGTTCTGTCGAACAAACAGCCACTATCTTTAATAAATTTCCTTTTAAATATGTATAGTTTGCTAACAAAGATAGTGATTTTGTGGTTTTGACTTTTCCAAGCCCCTTATTTGCTAACAAAGAGTATCGTAAATTAATACTGCTAAAGATAAGCGGGTCCTAGAGCGTTTCCTAAGTTTGAATTGGTAGAATAAATTTGAATCTAAAAAACTGTATTGTTCGTAGAAATCAAAATCGTAAAACCAGTAGTCTCGTTGGTGTTCGATAGGTACCTACATATGTAGGAATACTTTTACGAAAATTTCAAGGTTGGTTGTGAGAGGTGTAAAAAATGAATTAATAATTATGTTACCTGAGTTTTAAAGATAATGAAAATTATTGCATTATTTTTAAAACTAAAATACGATTAAAAAACATGATGTATCATTGAAGTATCACAAATATTCCATACAATAAAAACAATGAATTAGATCTCATCAGTCTCTAGTCCCTATGAGATGCAAATGATCGCGTATCGACACAGTCGTAAAATTGTAAGGGTGTTCTGTGGACAGGTCCACATATAATAAAAAAAAACACAATAGACTTCTAACGTTGATATCTATGGCACTGACGAGATAACTTACTATACAATAGTAAATTCTGTAGTTCTGGTCATTTGGAATCAGAATTAGTTAAAAATAATAAGGACGTTTTTTTACTCCAAAACACGACTTTTTTACTTTCCCGAAATAAATTGTAGGAGTATGTGTTATTGTTACTTAATTAAATAACAGTAAGCAAACTTCGGCCTCGCCGAAGTGAAAATGACCAATCCGATAAAATGTAAAGCATGACTTCTTAGACATACAACGATTACTTGACCAATTGTCCCATCAAGTGATGCACAATCAGTCAAGTAAATGTCGTGTTTGTTACCGTACAGTTATATTTTATATTCGGGAATAGAGGACCTTGATAAAACCAATGAAAGACATGTAAAATGTTTCTAGGGCATAGTCAAACCAGAAAATTTGAGTCACACGTATATTGATACTTTTGTCGCATATGTACTAAAAATATAGTTCTATTTTTTTTTAATAACGACAAAAATAATTTGTAATTAATATTTTTCCATTAGCATTATTATTACTTAACTTATTATTACTTTTTTAAAGGATACAAAAGTATTCCAGTAATAAATAAACCACATTCACGAGAAGTTCTACGCCTAAAAAATTCAGAACGCAACCAAAAGTACAATTTCATAGCAGTCTTTGATATTTACCATCATTTCTGTTTTAAGTTAAACATAGTTGTTTGGTTCTGATAATTTGGAAATAAATGACAATAATTAGGTTAAAATTAAAAACAAACAAATTCAGAACAATGGCTCGTTAATGAATCACCTGTACGGGTAATGTTCCCTACAAAACGTGAAGCACTCACCATATATCAAAATTACATCAGTCTTTTCGTCACAGTGATAGTATTTGACACTACGCTAATATTGTTACACAAAACCGATAACTATTATTATTATATTTTTTGATGCGTCTTGAATTTTTAAGGCGTGGAGCTTCTCGTCGATAACCCTGTCTAGCAATTATGAAATTCAAATTACCTAAGCTTCATATTATTTATAAGGTAAAACCATGCTTCTTTTTGTTAACCCTAGCCATGGGAATTTAAGTGCAAAAGACTTTCGCCTCTGTTAATAATAAGTTTTCTACAGGAATTTTCATAAGAAATTTGACAAAATATTGGATTAGTTCGAACATATTACTTGCAAATAATTATTTTGACACTTCGTCCTGGGGATCTGGCCAAGCAATATATAATGATTTTAATATTCTTTTTTATTAAGTATTATTAATTCATTCTATTATTACTTTGTTCTGTATGATAGAATGAACTGATTGATTTATAAAATATTAGCATAATATTCTGCCAAATTTCAATTGAAAATTTCTGCTAGAAAACTTATACTTACCACCCAAATTTTTTATACGTAAATTTCTATGGCCAGCGGTAAAAAAGTCAATGCATATGACAACAATTAATTTTGGAAAACTTGTATGTATATAAACACATGCACTGTGAAATACATTTAAATCTCCAACTACATTTTTGCAAAGGTATTTTAAAATTTAGAGAAACATTAATTTTTACCAGATGACTCAAATTTTGTTTAACGATAGCTTGCTTATTAGTAAAAATACTAATGTGTGGCAACACTAGGTAAAATAAGTAATATATAAAAATTAAATAAAAATTAACGATGTTGACTTTTGTAATACACCAAAAATATTATTATTATAAAAAATGAAACTGTATTCTATAGACAATAGCAAGTACTTTCGATTTTCAAGAAAAACACTATAACTTCCTAAAATAAAAAGTTTTCGTTGCGTGTCTTCATGTGAACATTTGATATATATCATTAAATTTGGCTTTCACATTATATCCAGAGATCCATTAACAAGTGAAGGTAGGCCCGTTCAATACATTTCAAGATGGGACACATTTTATGACAATATGAAATAAAAAATATTTTTGATAGTTTATTTTTTAAGTAACACTTTCCACTTTTCCAGTGTAGATACAAAATAATATTAGTTTACTGAATGTAATACAAATTTCTGAAATAGAACAATTCAATTTTTTGCACTGGAATTTAAGTAGGTAAATAATTTTGTAAATAAAATGTTATTTTCATTGGCAACTGAATTTAATTTTATATATTTTAAAAGTTACAAATTTTGTCATAAAGTAATTGTTTTATGTAGCAATACCGGCGCACACAGATCATCAAAAAGCGAAAGTTAATATTTGTCATTTACCACGCGGATCAAATTAACATTTTAATATGAATATAAAACAAGAGAGCTTCATTATGAAATTCCTAAAAACCTGACAACTACAACAAAGTTCTTGCACATGAAACCTAACCTCAGTCCCAAAACGTAGTTCAGTCCACCTGGTAATATTTTGCAATATGCAGCATGCTCTTGAAAATCTGAAATCTAACAATACATCCTTGACAGAAAAAATACGACTCAGCAATTTATTGTACATATTAACCTCGGCGACAAAGTAACGTCATTGGAGTCAAAAATTTCATGAGATTCGTATGTATAAGTTCTATTAATAGACAATTACCGAAAACACGTTCCGTAGAACGTACAGCACGCAAAACGTAGAAAAAACTGTTATATCTATGGAAACAGAAAATGCAGTGTCTCTATTGGCGATTGTGTACGTTAACGGATAATACGTTGTACGGAACGTAATTTCGCTAATTGTCTAATATAAACTATACGCAGACGTTGGTTTAGCTACAATTAAATGTGGTAAAAATCTAGTGTACGTCAAGTGAATGTCCAAGGCCATACTATATCTGTCATTCTGTTTTGACACTTAAATGTGGTGGCTTAAGCTTAAAAATTTTGACAAATCCAGTGTTCGCTATTATTGCTTAAAACCCACTTTGTTGCTAAGTTTTGTCTGCGATTACAAATATTATGTTGATATTCGACTTATATATTTCTAAACGTCAAATGTTAATTTTTAATGTTAATTTATTTTGCAAACTTAACTCATTTTCGGTTTGTAGTTTAGGTTTTCGATTTTTCGATACGGTAGCACAAAATGCAGATTAATAGTATTAGTTTGGTATGGCCATTTATAATAAAATGTGTCTAGTGACTACAGCAAAAGGCAATGAGCCGGGTTATTTTATATAAGTTCATAAGGAGATAAAAATCGAATTTAAGCTCACAACGTGTTAAAAATGAAGGACGATATACTCACATTTTGGTAATAAAGGCTAAAAGAAGACACCAAAAGATGTATTTGTTTAAAGTGGAAGTATTGAAGGGATAAGCATGGTAGAAATAATTCCAAGGTATCGAAATACTCTTTTTTCTGGATACAGAAATTGACAATGTATAAATTAACTAGTCAATATGCACACATCTAGAAAAAATCCATATAGTGTTCATTTCTGTTTTGGGTCAAATGCGTCATGGCTCGCAAATTCAAAAGCGCACTTACTGTTAAGAGGCATAGTGGATAGTCAACGCATGGCCACAAGTTTTGAATAACCATTCAAATCCATATTGCGCAGTTGAAAATGCATCAAATGAATTACTTTTGCTATAATAATAGTGCAAATCCATCCTTAACAATTTGCTGCTAAACGTAATTTACGAAAATTTAAAAAAATTGTAATTAATAATCAAAAGGATTCAATTTTGTTATTTTTAGTAGGATGTAAACTGACTATTGTTAATACAAACATTCAGTCTTCGCTTTGGAGTATAAGGAAAAATTGAGTGTCATTATAAGATTTATAAATGTTTCATCATGAACTTTACAATGACACTCAAATTAATCTGCTTGATTGGCTATAATCCCAGCGTCCTATATACAATCATATTTTAACAACAAATGTTATTTATTCGATAAAAATCAATTTTGAAAAAGTTTTCTAATTTATAATTTAATTGGTAATCCAAGATGAATTCTTCGAAAAAAACTAACGAAAAAATTAAGGAATATAATATGGATCATTAATACAATCTAACATAACACCACAAAGTTGAAAACTGCAATTTAATTTACAACATGATCAACACGTACTGTTGAGTTGGCAATATAATTAACTTTTGAGAAAATTGTCTTGCGGTGCTATTGCCAAACGTGATTAAAATCCTTGATGCCATGTCGCTTTTAAACGCTCAAGAAAGTTTGGTTTATCCATTTTAATACTAATCAGTAACAAATTTTGACGTAAATTAAATATCACTGTCAACCATGTAGGTTTTAACAACAAGAAGTAAGGTGGAGTGACATGTCTGCCAATTTCAAGCAAAATTCATTGATACCACCAACTGAAACATTACTTGTTGATGACTCTGATGTTCACGATTGTTTTAAATATGCAGTAGGCTAAGATATTTTTTTGGTAGTTAGCGTCGGTGCGGTCATATAACGTTCTTTTTTTAAATAATTTCTGTCAGTTCTGTTATTAATTTAGATTATTTATTTTATTCCTGGCATTTTATCCTGTGGTTTCGGCCGACAAGAAAGCCTGCATCAATAAAAGCTCTGGTGAATACAAAACTCTAGTGATGTAAAACATTTTCGAAAGGTTGTCACGTATTTAAAAAAAAAAATTTTTTTATTATTTTTTTAAATATTCAGAAGTGATAAATAACTTAATGTTTTATTGCAAGTCGGTAAAAATTCAATAACTGATACCTTCAAACAAGACTTTGAGCACCTAGAATTTTTTCTTTTACAATAAAGACTTAAAACTGATAAATTTTTAAATCAGGTGGTTCGGAAATACCTTCAGTCTTTCATTTGGCAGTACTATTTGCATAATCTATATTTTACTTTAGATATAATATTAACACTCGCAAGAGAAAAGTTGGAATTTGAGGAACTATTTTCTACATAATTTTAAAATCCATAAGTTAGATATTGCTTGTTAATGACGAAAAGTTCTATGTGAATAAAAACATGTTATGGCATCGAGAATCTTTTCTCTTTGAGAATACTTCTTTAATATCAAAAATTTAACGAAAACATATTATTTGTATGTATCGTGATAAAATGTGGACATCCCAAAATGATAGCATAATCATTTAATTCCCAGTTTAGCAAGGCAATCATATAAGTGTGTTGTAATAATGGACAGTGAACCATATCACTCAATGAATGCAATTGGAAAAACTGCCCACACGTCTTCTACCATGGAAAAATGGAAATAGAATAGTTCACTAAACACCATATACAATTAAATCAAAACAGTCAAAAAGTTATTATACATAAAATTTTAAATTACAAGAGCCATGAAGTTCTTAGATTACGCCCATATCATTGCCAATACAACCTTTCGAGTAGAAATAAAGTTGACCATTTATGATCGAAAACACTTTTGAATCGTACACTCGAAATGTGGGAGAATTACTCGTATTGTTTATTGTAAACACTGCAAACAAATGATTAGTTACTTCAAACTGGAAAAAACATGTGAGTAATTTTTCTGTTGCTGATATTTCTGTATTCATTATTTTATCGGGAGATTCTTATTCAGAATCAGATTTTGATGAGTCAGATTCAGAACTGCGTTATAAATAGGTATACATATATTTTACATTTCAATTAAAATTCGTAGTTTTATGTGGAGGTATTGAAACTAAATAGTGTGTTTGTCCAATCATTTGATAAATGTAGCAAACTGACAGCAAGGCTCAGCTGTTATCAATTATAACCTAAAATAGATTTGTGATGACAAATCACAATACTGTCAAGTAAAATGTCACATTTTTATAGATTGCAATAAAATATATACTTTAGACTGCACGAATTTGAAAGAATCGTGAACTGTTAATACTGACTAATTATTATTTAAACTGGCACACAAAGTAAAAATTAATAATATTAAAAATAATTTCATTTACGTGACATATTGTTGTAACTTTTGTATTTTTTTAGTCTTAAATATAATAAAGCTTTAAGTCGCAGAAGTGTTATGCACTAATTCTTAAGGTAACTTGGATACAATATTTAATTTACCCTGTTTGTCCAATTTCTGTAAATCCAAAATTTAAACGAAGTAAAAGCCTTAATATTTGACGATTAGTAAATGTTGTTACAGTTATAAAATCTTTGAATTTGGAAAGTTACTAGGCAAATATAGTGGAAAAACATTTGTCTTATTCTATTCTCCAAAAACAACATACAGATGATGAAATTGGATATATATATTATATATATATGTATATTTATTTATTTATTATTATCATAAAACCGATATTATTAAAAAAAACAATTAAAGCACAATGTCTAACATTTTCATCGTAATACAGGAAAAGGAAAAAGCTTGAGAGACACGATATAAGAAATTACAGATCTCTGCTACAAATGTTATATGCATATTATTTTTTTACAAGGATTTTGTCTAGAAGTAAGATCTTCTGATTCAAGTTTAAGTTTTAATATTGTGTTACTTTAATTTATGTCTTCATAAGTTTTTGAGGTAATTTTACTTAAACATATACCAGCAAAATTTTAAAATTACATTCAGATACACCCTTAAAAGTAGAAGTTTCATAATAAATTTAGAAGGCATTACTGAAGTACTTATTGTTAAAAGTTTGATGGCATCTATTGTATCAAAGAAACCACATACCTATTTGTTTTTTGTGCTTTAATTGATGATATTGACAAATTAACGTGATATATTGAATAAAATATGATCATCACACATTATTTATATTATTTCGCCTATACGCGAGTGAACTGATTAAATTATGGCTTATGGTTTACATGGCTTATATGATAAATTTATAAAGCAATACGTTTAGAGAGTAAAATTTTTGTTTATGTGTATAACAGCTATTACTGTTTAAAAATCTTTAAAAACCTCTAAATGTTGGCATGAACTATCACAGAATATTCTAACCATAAAAATGAAACTAGCACAAAAATATTGTGAATATGGATTCCTTTTTAGTTGAGATCTTAAGTTCCTATTTTCAGTTTTCTTCCAGATAATGGAAGCTGCAACATCATCAAACATGGCACTAAATTGTTCAAAGTTTGCTAAGTACTCAATTAAATTTTCGCCTTGTATGTATTCATAACAGAGAAAAATTTGTTTTTGCAAGATATACCACGGGGCAAAATTTGTTGTCCCACGTTAAAACAAAACAGCCGTGTGGATTTAATATGTCTACTGACTTTACTGATGTAGGGAAAATAATCTCTAAACCTAGAATCAAAACTAAATTTTCGAAATTTAAATGAAAATGTTTTTTTCTTCATTTATTTCTGTGAACAATTCTTGCTAGCGATTACGTCATTAACAAAAAAACTGCCAACAGTACAAAATTTAGAACATAAAGGTGTAGTACAAACAAAACGAGGCTGCTTCGTGGGATATTTGATGTGTTACAAAAAATATTCAGTAGTATATACTTAATTTCGTCATCAATTTTTCACAGTATGTTGAGTTGTTATTTAGTAATTAACCATATCTGATATTATTAAATCTAGCTTCAGAATATTGTATTTGCATATATATACAAAACTTAAACCATACAATTTTGTAAAATAGTACAAATATTGTGATATAATAACTTTAAAAAATAGTCATAAAATAGTTCCGTACCTTAAGAATATATATCAAATCACATATCGTTTTAACTGGCCTTAAATGAATTAACTAACGTTTAAATAAACATCAAATATGTATATATCCTCTCATATAGTTGATGTCAAAAATACATAGCTCTTTCTATTCTCTCATTATGTAAATAATATACAAATTTAATATAAAATTTACACCTTTATATTAAATAGGTACGTATTATTCCAGTAAGGCACATGTCAAATTATATTGACTACAGTAGCCAGCGAAAGTAAAAAAATTTGAGCATTATTGTACAGTGATGCAATTTAAAGGAACAATTATACAACTACAAATGATAATACGAGTACAACAAGAAACAAAAATCACAACCTCATTGATTGAAATTTCAGTTAGTCACATCAGTGGCCGGTCTGTCTAAAGTCAAGTCTAAAGGCACAGGTTTTAAAGGTTCATCAACGCCAACATCTATACAAAGTTCTTGATCACTCTCAGAAGATGGTATCGTCGTCACTAACTCTGGTGTTTTCAATGATAAATCAATGGGTTCTACCTGATCCGGTGCAGAAGATACAGTTGTGAAAGGTCCTCTAGTCCACAGATCTTTCCACGATGAAGGATCTGTAAATCCATGAAGTGGGGGTAACCATTTAGAAAAACCCCCGCTAGGAGAAATAGAGGGAAGTGACGCCGGAGAAACTGAGGGAGCGTTAACTAAAGCACTAATAAATTTCCGTCTGTCAAAACACTCGCTATCACTGGCCGGTGACGGTAGTTTTTTCATTGTATAATAATCACGATCATTGGTAGGTTTCAAATAACTAAATGCACTAGATGAACGAACTTCTTCTTCTATATCAGCCGACGAAGCACCACTATCGGATTCTGAACTCTTAGTCTCTCTGGAAGCGGTTCTTGGGACGGAATTTTGAAACAATGGTGTAAGGTAAGGATGTGGACGAAGTAGGTTAGCCGCCGCCGCTATATTGACACCAGCCTGTTGTTGTTCTTGAAGGAGGCAGTGGATTTTGAACCAGTTCGATCGACGACCATAACGAGACCCGCTTTTGGACATACCTACTAAAAGACATTTTCGCAGACGACAGGCTTTGCATGCAGTTCGATTTTTTTTGTTGATCACACATTCTCCGTTGTTTTTGCACTCTGATATTGAGCTGATGTTGTTGTACGTTCTTCCAAAAAAGGACTGAAATAGAGATATTAATGATTAGTCTTGATGTTAGGGTAAACAAAACAAATATTTTTAAAGTTAAAAAACAACCGGCCTAAACGTAAAGAAATCTTTAGTCAAAAAAGTTTAATCACTATATCAACTCTCTAAAGTCACTGCTATGTGGACATGTATCACCTACGTTAGAATAAAAACAACGAAGTAGAAACTTGATGACAACCTAAGTGGCTATTTTTAAAAATTATAACTTGCATTGTTTCTTTTGAGAAAAATTTCCGATAATATTTTTGAACTGCACCATCATTGTTTTGCGTTTTAAAAAAGGGAACCACAAAGCTTATAGTAATGTCAAATCAGCAAGATGAAACAAAAATTAAATAATGTTTAATTTAAATTGTTAGGATGGCGTAATATTTTGATTAGTGTTATTACTTATTATAGATTATCAAAATTTCTTTAAACTTCAACAAAGAAATGGTGGAGCTATACAACCAACGTTGTTATGAAAAAATTGATCCAGTTGTTGGCAAGAAGACTTTAATACACCCTAACATTGGTCACACGTCAAAAAGCGAAAGAATTTCTATGGATGTTGAATTAATACAACCAACAAAATCTTATTTCAATCATACATATTATAGGATACATATCCTCCGTTCAAGTTTTATTGGAAGGAATATATAGGTTATTAACAAGAAGTTCCAAGCCTAAAAGATTCAAAACGCAACCAACAATACAACTGCAAACAGTCTTTGATATTTTTACTATTATATTATGTTTTAAATAAAACATAGTTATTTATTTGGTTTTAATCATTTGGAAATAAACGTCAATTTTTAGGTTGAAAGCAAAAACAGATTCAAAACAAACCCTCGTCAAAACCCAAAACAATTGCCGATTTTTTTCTGTACTCACCATATATCAAAATCAGATCAGTTTTTCCGTTGTTTGAATACGTTTCGCATCAATCCTGCCGAAACATCAATTTTAGCACAGTCGCATCTGGCATTGCGTTAATGTTATTGCAACAAAACAAATAACTGCTTTACTTCTTTAAAAAATGGTATGAAATACAAAGATGGTTTTACAATTTTATTTCTGTTGTCTTGAATTTTTTGGCACGCAGCTTCTCGTGAATAGTCCTGAATTTCAGTTCTAATAATATGAACTTTTATGCATACATCCTATTCAGATTTACTTCTCGAGTGAATGCTAACAAAAAAATTGTAACACAATCATTATTTAATGTCTGCTAGGCGTTTCAGAACTCACGAATAATAATATCTCGTATTACTTTGTTTAGCTACCGGGTGGCTACTAATGATTCAAGCAAATTTTTATGTTCGCAATTCTGAATTGTTGGTATCCACGCTAGTACATCAGTTCACAGTTGTCAATTTTGACACGAGCAGGCCTAACAAATGTGTTGATTGGTTGAGACGATGGCAGTTATCATAAATGTCACTTTGACAGTCAGGTGTGTCATCATAAAATTTTAAACAAGTTACCAACCTGACAAAAAAGTCACAAATATTAATTAGTCACTCTGCATCTGTCAATGATAGTTGGCTAAATAATCTTTAAATTTACGAACCAGTTATTTATAAATTTCAAATGTACCCTAGAAAAATCGTGAAGATTATTTGACACCAACCAAACTTTATATAAGTGTTCATCTATACTGAGTAATGATTATGCTTCAGAAGCGAGGAATATAAATTAATTTATAGGGCCTTTATTATCGTGTCATACGCACATCACATTTTCTTAAAACAGAACAGATGTTTTTGGCAATTGCAAACGCACGTATCAGAAAATACAGGAATTTTTGCCTAGTATAATACTGATACCAATTTTATCTATGTTTTGAAAATAATATATTTTTGCATAACACACAACCTTCTTCCTGTTCCCTTTTTAATACTGTGTAAAATATTAATTTTTCTTGAAATTCCAATCTCGACACGAGCACAAATTTATGCGTTGTTTTACCAATAATGACACTGAATACATATTAATGATCACTCCGCTCACGTTTCTGCACATCTGAATATTTCATAGATGCAGAACTATCTAGACTCAATACATAAGATAGTAAAGCTATGACCCAAACATTTTCAACACACCTTTTTCGACGTATTGTTTTTATTTCTGGGGTAATAGCTAAAAGAATTGTTGTAACAGACAAATATAATTTCTTGTCTTTTTTAATGTTTCGCAACTCATAAAATTTTAAAATAAGATTTTTGACATTTCCGTCATTTGTTGTCTTGGTAGTGGAAACAGATAGGTAGATAAACACTTTTCGAAACTAACAATTACTTCAAAATTTTAGTTGTAGATTAATTAGGCCCGGTTGTATAAAGCCTTTGTCAACTTTAACAAGTTGTTAAACCAATGTTAAATTCGTTTGCTAATGTTAAGTGTTGTATAAAGCAGTTGACAATCAGTTAACAGCGTGTTAACTAACAATATGTCAAACCTGTGTTAACTCAGGATTTGGGTTGTATAAAGCTATCGTCAAAGTTAACATCATGTCAAACCTTAGTTAACTTTCTGTCAGCTAATTAGTCATCCGTCATCAATTAAGTTGCGATTTTGTGTTTGCTTGAAGTTTTAAGGACAAGGTTTCTGATAGGTTTTGAGGTAAAATAAACGTAATTCAGTAGTAATATGTTGTATTTAACATAATTGTTCATGCAAATCAATAGAAGATGTCAGCATCTACTTTGTCTTCATTGAGTGACGAAAGCGATGAAGAAGGGAGACTGCAAGCAGCAAGAATTCGCCGTCCAAGACGCTTTTTCGTTCGTAAGGATCCTTTTGAACTATATGATGATATGAATTTCAAGGAAAGGTATAGGATCAACAAAAACACATTCAACGAGTTGCTCAATCTGATTGGTCATCACCTGGAACCTGCAACAAAAAGAAATCACTCTATTTCTGCAAAATTGCAACTCCTTGTTACTTTACGATTTCTGGCAAGTGCATCATTTCAACAAGTGCTCGGGGACAATATTGGCATTCATAGATCTTCAACCAGTAGAATCATTACCAGAGTATGTAATGTTATAGCAGCTTTAAAACCTCGTTACATTAAGATGCCAGTAACTGGCCAAGAAAGACGTTCAGTTAAGTCTGGATTTCACAACATTCGTGGGTTTCCGAAAGTAATAGGTGCTCTCGATTGCACTCACGTCAAAATACTCTCTCCAGGAGGTGAGCAAGCCGAACGATTTCGGAACCGCAAAGGGTACTTCTCAATCAATGTTCAGGGAGTTTGTGATTCAGAATTAAAAATCATAAACATTATTGCTCGTTGGCCTGGTTCCGTTCACGACAGCACCATTTTCAATGACTCACCCCTGTGTGCTGATTTAGCTTCTGGCGTATACGGAACAGACTTTGTATTAGGTGATAATGGTTACCCATGTCGCAGTTATTTACTGACACCACTGCTGAATCCAAGAAACCGTATGGAGAGAGCATACAATGCGGCTCACAAGGCCAGTAGAAATTGTATTGAGAGGTGTTTTGGAGTGCTGAAACGACGTTTTCCTTGTTTGTCTAGAGGATTAAATATGAAACTTCAATCAACTCTCCACATTATTGTCGCTTGTGCAGTGCTACATAACATATGCATTCTAGAAAAGGACGCATTTTTTGAAGGTGAAGATCAAGATGTTGATGAAGATCCAGAATTGCACATTTTTAATAACGAAAACACAGCAGTTCGAGTGGCCCTAATTAATTCAGTGTTTGCAGACCTTTAAATTATTGTTTAATGTATGTTAAAATTGTGTTAAAGAAAAGCCGATATGAATGAAAAATTATTTTTATTTTGCATTTAAATTTTCCAACTCTTTACGTTTAATTTTTAAATCTAAAACATGCAGCTGCCGTTTGGATTTTAGTTCGAAGCAAGCTATTTGATATTTTTTTTTGAAGTATAATTCCTTGTAATTGACTTTTTTGTTTCTCGTTGTTCTAATCCTGGTACGGCGCGATGTTGTGGCTCTTATCTCAGGCACAGGCTGAGTAACTGGTACATCTCCAGGATCCAAATCAGGAGTCGGTGCCCGAAGTTGAGTACCAGAACACCCAGGAATATCTGTAGGTACTGCAATAATAAATGCGTTGATCTTAAAGGTATTACACACTTTGGAGAGTAAAATATGCTGTTACCATCATGAAAATAGTTCGCAGCATCATCGAAAAAATTCGGTAAAGGTTGCACTTGGTCTTCTATTATAGCTAAAATTTGAGCGCCTGTTTCATCCAACTGCGGCTTATAATTGCCTCCACCGGTTCTATTAAGTTCGCGCCTGTCCTCCTCATCAACCACCTTTGCCTTTAAATATTGTTCTTTCTGTTAACAATAAGTAAATTCGTAGTATGGTCTTTTGATAATAATTTAGTTTTTACATGTTCCTCCGCGACATCTTTTCGTGTTTTCCGTTTCAAATTAGCGTAGAGCAATTTCAAATGTTTTACGGTCCTGCTCACTTCAGTCTCTGCATTAAACTCATGTGTTATCTTCTCCCACGCTCTGTTTTTTTTCTCATTAATAACACATGACGTGCCTTTATTTTCAATAGTAGCTTTATACCTTAATCAGGGAAAGAGGAGTGGATATAGCAGACATGTAAAACCGAACGAGGTTATACTTACCTTTCAACTATATCTAAAAATGTAATTTTTTCCCTAGCAGAAAAATTGGGGGTTCTTTTTGTTAAATCTTGCATTTTATCTTCTCAAAACGGCAATACCACACAATGCAAGTTACAAATTGAAGCGACGTTTTGGAGGGAAACGTCAACGCGGGAACTCGTACCAACGTAAATTGGTAAACGATAAAATTTCTAGTATTCGAACGTGATCCTATGTTAACTCGTTGTCAAAGGTTTGTCAGTTAACTAGCGTCCGCAAATTGTTTATACAACGGTGTCACAAATAATCCAATGTTAACAAGCTGTTAAAGTTGACAGAGTGTTAGCTGACATCCAACTTGACAGGCTTTTATACAACCGGGCCTTTAAGAGAATTATCCTCAGCAAGGAAGATAGAGTTCTATTAGATTTGCTTACTTATTTTTTAAACGCGAAGGTATATTCTTTTTTATTTTGAATCTGTGCAATTAACATTTTTTTACAGCCATTACTACATCAGTGTTTATTTGATTCATTTGTGTGCCTAAAATATGTGCTTATTTAGTCGTGACAAAAGTATAGAAGCGTGAAAAAAGTGCCGCAGCATTTCATTATTAACCCCTCAATTCAAAGGAAAGGTGCTACAACTTCGACTCCTGAGAGGTGTATCTGTAGCACCGTAGCTCCAAGAGATGAACTGATTTCAATGTTTTTTTTTTTTGAAAGCTGGTTTGATCGGAGTGGTTCTTAGTTATGTTTTACGAGACATTTCAAAATAATCAGTGTATGTAGCTGTTGCACCGTAGCTCCCAAACGAAAGAACCGATTTCGGTCGAAAGCTGGTTTAATCCACAAGGTTCTGACAAAGGTGGTTGGATGAGCGACTTGATTCGCTTGTCTTGGAGGGTAAAAGAAAGAAAAGCAGTAACTGCATATATAAACATCAAGTTGGCTTCCCATACTTACACGTTTCTACAATATCAAGTCAGTCTGTCATGTTTCGATAAAGAATTAAGGGGAGTCTCTAAGTTTGACGCATGGAATTTTAAACACAATTGCAGACTGTAATATCTGTGCATTATTAACAGACATTTTGTTATGAAATTTTATATATAACTTGAACACAACGTGCGCTATATGACGTAAGATTTTTTTTAAACGGTTTATCATACTCTTCTTGCTTGGTGAAATTTTTCATAAACGCAGATTTCGCCACTGTTTTCAGCTTAGAGAACTGTAGTCCTTACCCAAGAAACATAGACTTTTTTATCGGAAATGAGACACAGTAAAAGCAATCATTCCGTCAAAAACATCCGTTGAAGACGCACTACGATCTGGAGTGAAAAAAAAGCATCATACATTTTTAATCAAAATGTATCTGTTTATCAACCCCAAAAACTTGGTGATGTCATCTCAAAATTTTGCGGAATAAATCCTATCTAAAGTGTGCAAAATATGTTCAGTCTATACCTGTGATTTATCATTGCATTAATATTTTTTAGATGTGCTTCAAAGAAATTAATGAATCAGTCAATTTATTTTATTGAATACTTAAATCCAGAATTGCAAAACTGAATACTTTGAAGACGTTTTAAGGTTATTGTAAGGATGGTAAAGCGTTAATCAAAATATATCTGTTTATTATCTCAAAAAACTCATGATGTTATTTCAAAATTTTGCCGAATAAATTCTACCAAGATGTGCAAAATATGATGAGTTTTTTTTACTTGTGGTTTATCATTCCATTAATATTTTTTAGATTTGTTTAAACAGGTAGCTTAAAAAAATTAATGAATGGGTCAAATTATTTCATTTATTAAATCAGGAACGGCTCATTCCATTTTCCCAGAAAATTTTGGAAATACAGTACTGTTATTTTTAGTATTACACTGCAGGAAACCAAGTTGATACACGTGTCCTTGCAAAAATGTTGATAATAATAATAATAATAATATCGTTTATTATCCATACAGAACTCTTGTTTCAATCACAGGATAATATTATAATTGTATAACAGCGAAAACAATCCTACATAACAACTCTACTAGTGTATTAAAAATATTATACATCTAATCTACTTAAATTACAAATTAAAGCTAAATCCCCAAATTACAAATTTAACCTAAATCCTCCAATCCGTGCTCTTTTTCCGCAATGCCTCTGTAATTCTATGCATATTATCATAATGTATATCGCACTCATTGCTAGATTGTTGAACAGGCTACACAATATAATAATATAGGTATATATATATTGATGATTTTTTTAATAAGCATTTGTAATTGGAATGTGTCTTTTAAACGAGTATCACGCCTTGGAATCCTACATTTAATGATGTCATCACAAATTTTTAATTGTCCAATTTCAGATTGCATCACCCCTTTTTCTCGAAAATGTAAGAACACGCACGTCTTTATGTAATATTGATAGAATAAGAATATTCTGAACATTCGACTGTGGTTTAATTAATAATTTTTTCCAATTTCCACTAATAAAATGCTCATTTTGTATGTTAAATCTCGCTACTAAAACAGTAGTTTAATCGAAAGGATGAATAAAATGTTTATAACAACACTTTATTCGCACTGTCATTGACAACACGAATAAAGTAAAAAAACTAAAAGTTTGCACTACCACTGAAATTTTCGTTGCTATAGATGTGTAAACATTAATCAACTAAAATTTGCAACGCTTGATGGTCCACCTCCTGTAAAACAATCCTAATGAAAGCCCAGGAACATCCTTTGAATTTGACCGTGACGAAAGTACAGGCAACTTAGGCAATTTACCTTCTTTAAATGTTCATCATATTAATAATAGTACAATTAATATTTATGTAAATGAATTACCTTTAGTCCTCTGTTATGAGAAGAAAAACTCATTCAAATCAAATTAATTTCTTCGTGATATTCATTGGATGTATAACCATAAATAAACCCTTGAGCTTCAGACTGCTATTACCTACCGCTGAAGTAGGTTAAGTGCTCTAAATATTACTTTACAGACATTACCACAAAACGAAAATCGTAAATCAAATTTTGTAATTGTTTTAAAGAGCTGGAATTATCCGATTATACTTCAATGGTGAGGGATTTCTGTCGAAATAGCTTTGGACCAATTTTTTAAATATGCTATTGGCTCTATGTAGAATACTTATTGCCTTTAATAAAATTAATATCTGGTTGACCGAGCTTCATTCGGCTCGTTTGGTAGTATTAGATCAGATTAGGACAGATAAATATGCGTATAGTATGCATTTTGAAGTAAACGCGCTACTTAAAAATACACATTAAAAAAGAAATTCCATAAGGAGTCTTTGTTTTAAATACTGATGAGTGACATGTAGAGATTAAAGAATAGAAAACTGGAATTATTGTTTGACATTTATTAAAATCTCATTTATTACCCAAGTTCTCTCTGTGTCGTTCTTTTCTTTTTCCTAGTTCTCTCTCTCGACTCTAGAAAAAGATCACAACCACATTCTTACTGCCAGAAGAGTTTCGCCTCTGGTGTGGTTAACATACTGAGTTACCGTGCTCTTTTGCGTTATTCCTAATTTCTCAATCTCAACTCTGCTCCCGAAGATGCCATTTACGAAAGTGTGCGAAACGTTGAGCCCAAAAACTCAAATAATACGGTCCCATCCCGGAAAACGATCACATTTTGACTTCGACCATGGAACCTCTGAAATGAATGCTTGACAATAACCTCAATTCAACGCTCTTTCGTGTGGCTTTTATCCGCTCACTGTTTAGTTTTCCGTAAATTTTCTCACCTCAGAAGGTGAATTTTAACGTCCTCTATATAGTGGAGTATGTTTCGGTACGTACAATTGAAGATAAAAAGGTACGTCGAACGTACTGTCAGACTGTCACCCAAACTTCTCTTATAAAACAGTCTCGTGTTCGTGTAGTGTCATCTGATGTTGCCTAGCAACAAATATAATTCACTGCCTGAAAATTGCTGAAAATATATGAAGCTGTAATTTTCAGAAGTTAAAACTACGATCAATCGATTTCTTGACCCAAAAAACCCCCAACCTGTAAATTTCATCGAAATCGTTAGAGCCGTTTTCGAGAAACCCATTATATATATAGATATATATTTATATATGTCTCAGAAATAAGTACATTAATTTTAACCAGTAACAGAACTCGTGAAACGGAACAACTTTTTTATCTAGCATTTTTTCGAAAACTCAAGTCGAATTTCGAATTTTCCCACCCATATATTCACGAGCCGTCTATGTTCACCTCAAATAGTAACTTAAATAATAACAACACTACAACAATGAAGAAGGTACCCTAGCAACCGTTTTGACACTGACAATCATTTTTATGTCAATGTTTTTATTAAACGTTGTCTCTTTAAAGTTTGTTTGGCACAGATTTCTAATTTATAGACGAAATGTGTTGAAATGGCTTTGTTTTCAAATCTGGAATGCACCGATATCGTTTTAACGTACGGTGAAACTCGGGGAAACGGCACTCGCGCCCAACGAATTTTTTCAGAAAACCTCCCAAATCATTGTCTGCCAAATGTGCGCAGTTTTAAGAACGTTGCAGCATTTTCGAAAGTACGGATCTTTTAAACCTGCACCTCAGGATCGGGGTAAGTTACGTAGTAATAGAATTGCTAATATTGAAGAGGCTGTTTTGAAGAGTGTCGAAGCTCGACCGGGCACTAGCACGTTTCACGTATCACTGTCTAGTGTGATGTATCGGAGAGTAGTATTTGGAGGATACTCAGAGAACAAATGTACCCCCTTCAGGACCAGAAAGTTCAGTTATTGAAACTAACAGACTTACCACGTAGGCAAAACTTTTGTGAGTGGGTTAATAGAAAAATAAACGAACAAGCAAATTTTGTATCTCTTATTCCATCAACTGATGAGGTCGGCTACGCGAGGGAAGGTGTTCAACACCCACATTTGGGCCGATGAAATTCCGTACGCCATTAGGGAGCAGGATTTTCAATTTCTCTCTAAATGTTTGTCACATTGACAAGATTGGGAAAATACGTATCCTAGTAACTGTTTTTGACCATAAATTATAATTATTAATTATAATAATTTTATTAGTGTCCATGGGTGACTTAGGATCCATGGGCGGGTAGCCTTAATTGGGATATAACTTTAACAATTTTTAACTTGATAATTAAAAAGTTCTTGACAAAACTCTACTAAAAAAAGTTGTTGAGTCCAATGAGCTCTATAACTGATTAAAATTAATGTACTTATTTCTGAGACACCCTGTATCCAAACTTTGCTCGTTTAATAGTATAAGATTATGCTTATTGACTAATGTTCTTACTTTTTAATACATATATGCCAATATTCCAAAAATCGCCCATTAATTATATTACAAAATTTCAAAATCTTGTGTGAATTTGTTTTTTTGTTGATTATTATATGTATTATACAAAATAAATTTTTATAAGTAAAATTCAAATTTTAGATATTTTAAAAATTTATATTTTTCATTTAATGTAATTTTGAGATGTGAGCTGCCTGTATGATACACCACTGGAGCGGCAGCCACACTGAAGCACCTTTTATTGCTTTCCTGCATTTTGGCGCGGGATCACTTATTTAAGCTCTCACTTCGTCCTTTATATGCATTCGTCCATGGCATAAACCTTGTGTATAAAGCACTTTCTGCACAAGTTTCATACTATACATTTCTAGAGAACTTTCGCGGGTGTAAAAAAATTGGTCTAAAGAGTTTAGACAGTACTTCCCTCGCTGTCGGAAACGTGACGACTGCATGTCTATTATGTTTTTTTTCGCAGTAGATTTCAAAGCATTCGGTTTTGTAGTTCCTGAGTAAACCAATAAAATAAATGTACGCATTCATTTTTTTTTAGTCACCCGGTATACGCAAATTAAAGAAATATGAATAGAATGATAAATTACAAGTACAAACTCATCATATTTTGTATATTCTAGATAGAATTTATTCGGTAAACTTTTGAGCTGACGTCATCAGTTTTTTGGAGAAGATAACCAAATATATTTTGACTAAAAATTTATTATGCTCTTTATAACCTTAAAACATTTGCAAGATTTCAAAACATTCGGTTCTATAGTTCCTGATTAAATCAATAAGATACATTTACGCATTCATTATTTTTTTTGGGTCACCCTGTATATGCAAATCCAAAAAATATGAATGGAATGATAAACCACAAGAAGAGACCTATCATATTTTGCACATTTTAGACAGGATTTATTCAGCAAAATTTTGTGGTGACGTCATACATTTTTTGGGGGGATGAGCAAATATATTTTGATCAAAAACTTACCATGCTTATGACAACTTTAAAACATCTTCAAGATTTCAAAGCATTTGGTTTTGTAGTTCCTGAGTAAATCAGTAAAATACATTTACGCATTCATTAATTTTTTTGAGTCACCCTGTATATGCAAATCCAAAAAATATGAATGGAGTCATAAATCACAAGTACAGACTCATCATATTCTGTACAGATTAGATAGGATTTATTCGGCAAACTTTTGAGCTGACGTCATCAAGTTTTTGGAGGGGATAACCAAATATATTTTGACTAAAGATTTATGATGCTCTTTATAGCCTTAAAACATCTGCGACATTTCAAAACATTCGGATTAGCAAATTCAAAATTAAATGGCAAAATGTTGTTTTATAATTTTGATTTTTTTTCCAAAAATCTGGACTTTTCGGGTAAAAACTCAATTCGGAGTCGTAAACTACATGTGTAGGACTATGTTATTTTATACAATTTAAAACCCATTTACTATGTACAATTTTGAAGTGAGGTCATCGCATTAGTGGTGGGGATGATTAGACAAATTTTGGTTAACGTTTTACCATCTACATGATATTCCTAATATAAGTACAAAATTTCACAACAATCGGTCCAGTACTTTCGGAGATTATCTGTCTAATAAAAATCCGGGACGGCAGACAGACGGAGAGTCGACCGACAGACTCGATTACAATACTTCCTTTGCTTACGCTCGGGAAGTAAAAATGGTTCTTTTATTTTTCTTTATTGCGTTGTCACAGAAACATTTTACCGGGCTCTCGCGATTGACGTAATGCAGTCAAAATTGACACAGAATGAAATAATAGTTATTTACATAAGTCAGGAAAATAGATCACTACTGGCGAGAGCTCTATTACAATACGAGCACTTCGTGCCGAGTAATTTAAGGCTCCGAGTCAAGTGCGAATATTTTACTGACGAATTATGTATCACAATTTTTCTGAAACCGTTAATTACAATAAAAATTAAATCTGTTTTTCTATAAATATCTAGTGGTGCATTTCGTTCGTTTCTAATTAGAGCACAAAGAATTAGTAAATAAAGAAAAACCGTCATTTTTGCATTTTTTGTGTCAGTCTTTTGCAATAGAAATATTTGGGACCAGGTTCCTTTAGGCATCTAGGGCGTGACGGACCTGCTACTAAAAACTCAAAAATGAGGTACAACGGGGTTTATCGAGCTTTTGAAGATTGGTGTAAGGTTAATGGAAATAAATGCTTATTGCGTACTTGAACGGACAAATTGACGGATATCAAGTCAAAAAATTAAGCCTTGCTGGGTCTTCGAAATTTGACAGTTAGTGGAGAAAATAATCTATACTTATATAATAAAGCTGAAGCTTTTGTTTATTTGAACACGCATATCTCAGAAACTACTGGTTCAAATTCAAAAAATTGGTCTAAAGAGTTTAGACAGTACTTCCCTCGCTGCCGGAAACGTGACGACTGCATGCCTATTATGTTTTTTTTTCGCAGTGGATTTTAAAGAATTCGGTTTTGTAGTTCCTGAGTAAATCAATAAAATAAATTTACGCATTCATTAATTTTTTTGAGTCACCCTGTATATGCAAATCCAAAAAAAAATCAATGGAGTGATAAATCACAAGTACAGACTCATCATATTTTGTACAGTTTAGATAGGATTTATTCGGCAAACTTTCGAGCTGACGTCATCAATTTTTTGGAGGGGATAAGCAAATGTATTTTGACTAAACATTTATTATGCTCTTTATAACCTTAAAACATCTGCAAGATTTCAAAGCATTCGGTTTTGCAGTTCATGATTAAATCAAAAAAATAAATTTACGCATTCATTAATTTTTTTGAGTCACCCTGTATATGCAAATCCAAAAAATATGAATGGAGTGATAGATCACAAGTACAGACTGATCATATTTTGTACATTTTAGATATGATTTATTCGGCACACTTTCGAGGTGACGTCATCAAGTTTTTGGAGGGGATAAGCAAATATATTTTGACTAAACATTTATTATGCTCTTTATGACCTTAAAACATCTGCAAGATTTCAGAGCATTCGGTTTTGTAGTTCCTGATTAAATCAATAAAATATATTTACGCATTCATTAATTTTTTTGAATCACCCTGTATATGCAAATCCAAAAAATATGAATGGAGTGATAAATTACAAGTACAGACTCATCATATTTTTACAGTTTAGAAGGATTTATTCGGCAAACTTTCGAGCTGACGTCATCAATTTTTTGGAGGGGATAAGCAAATATATTTTGACTAAACATTTATTATGCTCTTTATAACCTTAAAACATCTGCAAGATTTCAAAGCATTCGGTTTTGTAGTTTCTGAGTAAATCAGTAAAATAAATTTACGTTTTCATTAATTTTTTTGAGTCACCCTGTATATGCAAATCCAAAAAATATGAATGGAGTGATAGATCACAAGTACAGACTCATCATATTTTGTACATTTTAGATATGATTTATTCCACAAACTTTTGAGCTGACGTCATCAAGTTTTTGGAGGGGATAAGCAAATATTTTTTGACTAAAGATTTATGATGCTCTTTATAGCCTTAAAACATCTGCAACATTTCAAAGCATTCTGGTTAGCAGATTGAAAATTAAATTTCAGAATGTTGTTTTATAATTTTGATTTTTTTTCCAAAAATCTGGACGTTTCGGGTGAAAAGTCGATTCGGAGTTGTAAACTACATGTGTAGGACTATGTTATTTTATACAATTGAAAACCCATTTACTATGTACAATTTTGAAGTGACGTCATCGCATTAGTGGTGGGGATGATTAGACAAATTTTGGTTAGCGTTTTACCATCTACATCATATTCTTAATATAAGTACAAAATTTCACAACAATCGGTCCAGTACTTTCGGAGATTATCTGTCTAATAAAAATCCGGGACGGCAGACGGACAGACGGACGGACAGACGGACGGACAGACGGACGGACAGACGGACGGACAGACGGACGGACAGACGGACGGACAGACGGACAGACAGACGGAAATGGGAGACCTATTTCTTCGTCTTCTAGGGGTCATGAAAGATCGAGAAAACGTAAAAGTAGAGATTCGGCCGACGGACTCGATTACAATACTTCCTTTGCTTACGCTCGGGAAGTAAAAAAGCGTCACTTTAAGCAGTTGTCCATAATAAATAACTCTGTCCAGAAAACTGCATACTAAATGATAAGCTTCAATAATTGCATCGATAAAATAAAGAACGAGACATTTGAAGCAGGGCTTTTTAAATAAAAAAATTAAAATCTACCTCTACGACCTCATGGAAAAAATTTAAAAATAAAGGTATATTTCTATCGACCAACTTGTCAGCAAATTTAATTGCTTTTGATTCCTACAAATTTTGTGTTTTTTTTTTGTTTTCGCCAGAATTACAAAATCTGTTCAGCAAATAATAATGTATATACTTTCAACTAAAAAATATCAAATATTTAAAACCGTTTTTCTTTTGCTGTCCTCAGTGTTTGCACATTTGCAAACATTTTTAAAAAGCTACGACTTTAATATTTTAGAATTATAATATACACTTCCTCACAAAATTAATGCACCAGTTTGGAAATTGGATTTTTTTGGAACATTTGCATTATTTACATTTTTAAAGGCTTACTTAAGAAGAAAATTGATGAAAAGAAAAAACATTTAATACGTTCGATTATTATTTATTATTGCCAACTGTTCAAATAAATGGTGAAATATTAATGGTGCGTTAATTTTTTGGGGAAGTATATATACCGATTACATAATAGTCTTTTCATAATAGAAAATAATTAATAAGAAGCCTATTTCAAGTTGAATTTGAGATATCGCAGGTCTCCTTACTATTTGAGAGATGCGATGACAGCAGTTGCGATTTGCGATTCCGATTCACTATCGCAACTACTGTCATCGCATCTTCCATAGCAGAAATTCGATATCGCAAATTCAACTTGAAATTAGCCCCCAAGAAAATTTAACAAAAAGCAAAATTTTTCCTAAACAATTTCGTGAGAGTATAATTAATCAGAACTGAATTGATCATTATTGTTAATATTACATTATCTCACAATTTTTTTTATCTGTGACGTTTTTATATAAATAGAAACCTTAGAATTTGTCTTAGAAACTACATAACGTTCTTTGCAATTGTAGTAAAATACTGACAATAATTTGTTTATAATACAGGGTTCCTTAAAGTATGGATGCAGCTAAATATTTCCAGAACTGTTTATCAGAACTCAGTGGAATGTTGTACACATATAAAAGTATTAAAACTCCTTCCTCTGGAATTTTATTTAAATTTCCATCGACTTTGTTTTGAAGATATAAGGCCAACCTGATTTTTACTTCCCGAGCGTAAGCAAAGGAAGTATTGTAATCGAGTCCGTCGGCCGAATCTCTACTTTTACGTTTTCTCGATCTTTCATGACCCCTAGAAGACGAAGAAATAGGTCTCCCATTTCCGTCTGTCTGTCCGTCTGTCCGTCCGTCTGTCCGTCCGTCTGTCCGTCCGTCTGTCCGTCCGTCTGTCCGTCCGTCTGTCCGTCCGTCTGTCCGTCCGTCTGTCCGTCTGCCGTCCCGGATTTTTATTAGACAGATAATCTCCGAAAGTACTGGACCGATTGTTGTGAAATTTTGTACTTATATTAAGAATATGATGTAGATGGTAAAACGCTAACCAAAATTTGTCTAATCATCCCCACCACTAATGCGATGACGTCACTTCAAAATTGTACATAGTAAATGGGTTTTCAATTGTATAAAATAACATAGTCCTACACATGTAGTTTACAACTCCGAATCGACTTTTCACCCGAAACGTCCAGATTTTTGGAAAAAAAATCAAAATTATAAAACAACATTCTGAAATTTAATTTTCAATCTGCTAACCAGAATGCTTTGAAATGTTGCAGATGTTTTAAGGCTATAAAGAGCATCATAAATCTTTAGTCAAAAAATATTTGCTTATCCCCTCCAAAAACTTGATGACGTCAGCTCAAAAGTTTGTGGAATAAATCATATCTAAAATGTACAAAATATGATGAGTCTGTACTTGTGATCTATCACTCCATTCATATTTTTTGGATTTGCATATACAGGGTGACTCAAAAAAATTAATGAAAACGTAAATTTATTTTACTGATTTACTCAGAAACTACAAAACCGAATGCTTTGAAATCTTGCAGATGTTTTAAGGTTATAAAGAGCATAATAAATGTTTAGTCAAAATATATTTGCTTATCCCCTCCAAAAAATTGATGACGTCAGCTCGAAAGTTTGCCGAATAAATCCTTCTAAACTGTAAAAATATGATGAGTCTGTACTTGTAATTTATCACTCCATTCATATTTTTTGGATTTGCATATACAGGGTGATTCAAAAAAATTAATGAATGCGTAAATATATTTTATTGATTTAATCAGGAACTACAAAACCGAATGCTCTGAAATCTTGCAGATGTTTTAAGGTCATAAAGAGCATAATAAATGTTTAGTCAAAATATATTTGCTTATCCCCTCCAAAAACTTGATGACGTCACCTCGAAAGTGTGCCGAATAAATCATATCTAAAATGTACAAAATATGATCAGTCTGTACTTGTGATCTATCACTCCATTCATATTTTTTGGATTTGCATATACAGGGTGACTCAAAAAAATTAATGAATGCGTAAATTTATTTTTTTGATTTAATCATGAACTGCAAAACCGAATGCTTTGAAATCTTGCAGATGTTTTAAGGTTATAAAGAGCATAATAAATGTTTAGTCAAAATACATTTGCTTATCCCCTCCAAAAAATTGATGACGTCAGCTCGAAAGTTTGCCGAATAAATCCTATCTAAACTGTACAAAATATGATGAGTCTGTACTTGTGATTTATCACTCCATTGATTTTTTTTTGGATTTGCATATACAGGGTGACTCAAAAAAATTAATGAATGCGTAAATTTATTTTATTGATTTACTCAGGAACTACAAAACCGAATTCTTTAAAATCCACTGCGAAAAAAAAACATAATAGGCATGCAGTCGTCACGTTTCCGGCAGCGAGGGAAGTACTGTCTAAACTCTTTAGACCAATTTTTTTGAGTAGCACATGGCACCACATTTAATATTTAACAAAAAGCATTTTTTTCCATATTGTAGTGTTGTAACAAAGGCCTCTTTTTTATTTGCACTAAAAGGTAAAAAACAAATATTCAAATAATACAATTTGGAAAAATGTGAAATTTAGTCGGGCTAGAGTTTAAATACATTGGTTTGTGTACATTTCCATGAGTTGGTATAAACCGTTCCGAAAAAATTTAGATGATCCATATTGTTTAGCAACCTATATATCTTCTATAAAAAGTTGATAACCTAATCTCAAAAACTGTTAAAACACATTTTTGCCCAAAGATATCCTCCCATTTTCACAAGTTGTTTGGATTCCATTAAAAGGCTATTATACATATTTGAGAATTGATGCACAATGAGTCGTATGCTTTTCTTTTCGTTAAGTCATACATTATCTAAAATTGACAAGAAAATAGTATATTATTAGCCAAGGTTGCAGAGCCAAGCATTCTAGACCGAGCGCAAATTAGAACCCGAGACGCGCAGCGTCGAGGGCTCTGAAGCGCGAGGTCTAGAAATGGCTTTGCAACCGTGGTTAATATACTATTTTTTTCACTAGTAGAAACCATAAGACAATAAACTGAAAAAATAAACGTTCAATTTTTTGACGCAACATGATTTTGTTTTGATTTCTAATCAAACTTAATCTAAATCTTCAACACAAAGAAAACCGTTTATACTTGTCGCTGAGTTAATCATTTTATCTTCTACCGTCTACAAACTACCATGCGTATACTCAAGTAATGTTTGTAGCACACATTTGTTCATTTTTTAAGAAATAATCACATCAAACATTGCGTACATAACCTCAATTTTTCTTTTTGAACCGGTGGTCGCAAAAGTTGAATTTGCTACCACTAAATGAGTCGACATTTGCATGCGTCCTGGCTGCTAGTGAAAAAAAAAATTAACGAACGTCTTTAAATATTAACTACAGGAAAAAAATATGGACCAATATGTCTAAAAAATGTGTATTTTTTGAAAAATTTATTACAAAAATGCGATATTATTTGTGATTTGATAAGCATATTTTATTCTTCTGAAATACTCAGACAAGATGTCCCAAAAAATTATAACTGAACCACCAAATTTTATGCACCATCACCAAAAATTTACAAGGTTACCACAATTAAGGAAATATTTTGAAAAATTCACTACGACTTGCATGTGGTATTATTGTGTTTCATAAATGAAAGAAAACTTTCTATACATAACCTTAAGGATTTTGACTCACTGATAAATCCACCCATGTCTCTAAAGCGAATATACTGAAAAAATGATAGATGTAAATATTGCAACCGATACGAATTACCAAAATTCCTGTGGACAATATTGACAGGAGTACATTTCGGCTACAAAATCGTAAGACTTATAAGCTGTTCTCTCCGATTTATGGCAATATTTAGTCTACAAACAGTGTATTGCAAGGGAATAATTTAAAAATAGGTATTTTGATGTTTTTTATATTAACGAAACTTATAAAATTATTTGTTAGTTTTTACGTAAATAAAGTAAAAAAAAATTGCTTTAAATATGTAATAAACAAACAATGCTTTAATCGAAGTAAATGCCATAATGACGTATTACAATTAAAAATTCAATCATTACAGCTTTAAATAAAACCGGTATTCATTGTGTACCTTCAATAATGCAAATACAGAACATGGTCTCTTACATGCTGAGGCCGCGATATAATCTCCACATCATTAGCGAAAGCCAGTTGACGTTAAGCAATAATATTTTTACTAGATGCGTATTAAATAAAACTCTTTTCTTGCCTATCTAGCATCCACGTCTGTGGGAGAAGATTCTCATAAGTCACGATGTGTTGACCGAATTAGTCGCTTCTACTTTCTACACTCAAGAATCTGGACCTAGATCGAAGCTAACTAATCTTGAATACGTCATATATTTGCCATGACAGGTGGATGAGTACGCGGAGACCTCAGCGCAGAGGTCATTCTTCTTTTGAAATATTTGCTTTTTAAGGTGTGTAACTGAAGGAAGTCATCGTCTTTTTGTACATCGTGATGTTTTAACATAGTAGATCCTGTTAACATATACCCTAAGGGATCACATACCCATATAGCTACAAACACACATCAATAAATTATGCTTAATTTCGCCATTTATTAGCAGTTTTTTTTTAATTCATTAGCAGCTGATACGCAAAAATACTATTATGTTTTTTACAAAATGACAATACTTTCTTGATTTGTGATCGAAAACCATAAAAATTTCATTAACTACATTTTTTGACACCAATGAAAATCAACACGATTTTTTTTTTACTTTTATGTAAATAATATCCAAAACCTAGTTAAACTCCGAAGTAAGTAATTAACGAAAATTAAATTTAAAAAAAACTAAAAAAACAAAGCATACTTAAGAGTGTGTTTTTAATATAAGTGCGCTTTACTTTTTAGTTTTTTTTTTAATTTCCATGTAAAACAATAGATCAAAATTTTAAATATCACTATTACTGCAAACGAAATTTCAGAATTCTAATTACTCCTATCAAAATCACAGGTTAAAATAAAATTTACATTTTTCTTTGCTATACCCTCCGTAAGCAAGTGGTTCATGACCACTCATTCTTCAAATGTTTTCAATTCTTAAAATATTTTTAGTACAATAGATAAGACTACATACATACTTTTATAAAAAATAAATCATGTAGAAAAAATTAACATGGTCTTACAAAATAAGAACTTGAATAGACCAAATTAATTCTAGTAAGTATTCGCAATGAAACCGGATATAAAGAAAACTTGAATTTTTCTAACTAAGAAACTATGGAATTTAAAAAGTTATGTTAATAATAATTTGTGTAATAAATGAGAAGATTCACCTCTTATTTAAAGTCACATATTTACGCTGATAATCATAAAATAAATGTAAGAGGCGTGTTACGCGTATGTTTCAAATATAAACTTTTTCTTTAAAAAAATTTGTAAAGACGTCATCAGCACTTTACCATTTTTTTTAGGATATCTATATCAATTTGGATAGAGGCATGAAAGGTTCTGTGTAAACAATTTCACGGATTTTTACCACAGGTAAGAACATTGATTTTTGTTTTTATTCAATTCTTGAACATATTTCTCGACTTTCAGTAATTTTTATTCCACGAGTAAAAAACACCAGATAAATGAACAACAGTTAGGACGAATTGTTAAAGAATTCCGAATCTATACAAAAAAGTTGAGAAAAAAAATTTGTATTGCCTATAATGTAAGGCAATAAAACGCGAGTAAAATCATAAAGCATAATGTAAGTTATGTGTAAAGTTTATCTGTACTGTACGTTTATCACTAGTAAGCAACACAAGATGATTATAATATATCACAGGAAACACATAGTTATAAAATAAATTATAGGACGAGTTTAAAACACAATTTTAGTACATCTAAGATTTTACATTTAATGTCTCTTGTAGCTTACTGCAACAACCATGAATGTCAGCTTTCCGGATGAATTGTAGCCGAAGATAATTGTCGTTGTAGGACAAACGCATGCGAGGCTTAGATTATCTTAATATACTAAGCTTTTAGCTTTCAATGTTATGATTCATAAAGCAAATGCACAGCCCTATAAAATTTAATTATGGATGAATGCTTTACCGCAAAAGTAGCGACCCTCGTTTAATTCAAGAAAAATTATCTAGCTGTTTGTTATATGTTACCAACGATTAGTACTGTCAAAACACAAAAATATAAAATATAGTCTCAACAAATGCTTATTAATATATAGCTAAAATGCTAAATTTTCGAAGTGGAAAACACCAAATTTGTTATCCTATATAAACAGAACAATTCGAATATTTTTCAAATTGAAGATATCGATTTTTTTGTTTTATTTGTCTACATGGTTTCTACTCCTGCTATCGATCAAGTGACTTGGTAAAACTTGCTAAATGTCATTATTATTATTAAAACGATTAATTTAAGAAATTTTCCTTATAAATATGATACTTTATTTAATGTGCTTTCAAACAGTTTAAAATTTAATTTTAAAATGCGCCGAGTAAGATGAAGTACAAAAATAAAAAATTCTTACTGTATTATATTCTTACTAACAATATGTACAAAGCCGTGGACACGAAGGTGGGATAGTGTTATGACTTGAGTGATTAGGAATTTTCAAAAAGCCGAAAAATATCACAACGAACAGTAGAAAGTTAGCGTTTATAAATTATGCGTGTGTACCCATTGGGCTTCTCTTTACCCTTCTGTATTCTACCGTTTTATATACGAAAATTAAGCGATCATGTTGTGGAAAAAAAATCCAGGCTCTTCTTTTAAACAAGCTAAGATAAGTAAATCAAAACAATATTGTTAAATTAATGATAGGATGGTTACAAAATATTACGAACTGTTGTAATATGAACAGCGTTGTGGTCCACATAGGATCCTGCATCGTACAATACGGTTCTTACACGCCAGTTCCCACGACCCGAACAGAGACGGCTTCATTCTGTTGTGCGTGGGTCAGACGGCAACGACACAAAATACTTTCATTTCCACCTGATCGGTCACAATTATAAAAGTTTTAAGGTCAATTACAACTATTTTAAATAGCAATCAGGTAACAAAAAATTATGTTCTATTATATCTAAATCAATAAATCAAGACAAGCACTCTTCTATTATTAATTCTTCCTAGTGACATCATTCTCATTTATTCGAGATAACAAAATGCAAAATAATAACTAAGGTTACGTTAAGTAACCTTTGATTAAAAAGTTCAATTGAATAGTCCACAATAAACAACGAGTCAATTTATAGCAAACATTATAAACTTAGTTTATTTTTTATGTCACTAATTAAATTTAACATTAAATAAGAGAAAGTTAATTTCATCACGAATGTTGAAAACAGTGACATGAAGTTTGCTACATTTTGTTTTATATTTTATAACATCAAGCAACTGAAACTAACCGTTATTATTTATAAACGAATTAGACGGAATTAATTTTACAGTTCAAATCCAAAAAAAGGAGGTGAGCTCTTTTACAAGCTGAGTGTATTAAATACGATAATGATAAGACAACAGATTTCCTATGACCAAAAAACATTAATAAGAATTGTAAAACACATTCATTGATCGTACTACACAATACGTCCTGAATAAAACTATAAAACTATAAATAAAAAATGGACAAACTCAAATAAATATGACAAATGAAAAATAACAATAATGCATTAGTGCAAAATGCAAAATACATTAAGTCAGTTCCTGAAACTTAAAATAAAATGATAAGACGAATTTAGAGATTATAAAAAAGATTACTGAAATTATCTGTCCATTTCTTTCAGAGCTTCATCGATCTAAGAGAAAGAGATGTTTTGGTTTATGTAGTGCAATTCCTTAAACGTTTTCCTAGTATAAAACAATAAAGAAAAATTAATGTCAACATTACGCCCAAAACGGTTTAGTTTTCAGATTACAGGGTGTTTAATCCTAGATTATGTTTTAGATTCTCGAGCGTTAGCTAATTAAGTATTAAATCGAGGTCATCGGGTGACTAGCTACTTTCATATTTTCTCGACATTTCATAACCCCTTAACTACGAAAAAATAGGCCCCCCTTTTCCATCTGTCTGTCTTTTGTCTGTCGTTTGTTTGTCTGTGTAGATTTTTATTGGACAGATATTCTCCGAAACTACCGTACCGATTGTAATTAAATTTCATATGTCTTTTAGGAATACCATGTAAATAGTAAAAAGCTAACTAAAATTTGGTTAATCATCTCCACCACCAATTTAATGACGTCATCTAAGCAAAGATATTTTGATTAAAAATTTACCGTGCTTATGATAACTTCAAAAAATCTACAAGATTTCAAAGCAATCGGTTTTGCTCAATTGAAATAAATTACAAAATATCATATAATTTTGATTTGTTTTCCAAAAATCTAGATGTTTGGGATAAAAGCTCAACACGAATTCATAAACTACACCTGTGGCACTATATTATTTGATACAATTTAAAACCCATTTACTATGTAGGTACAATCTTGAGGTGACGTCATCACATTGTTGGTGAGAATGATTAGACAAAGTTTGGCAAGTGTTTTACCATCAACATGATATTCGTAATACACATATAAAAATTGGCAAAAATTATCTGTCACATAATTGACACAGACCGCGGACAGACAGACAGACACACAGACGGAAACGGGATAATTATCTTTTCTTACTCTAGGGGTCATGACGTATCGAGAAAATTTGAAAGCAGTCAGTCGCCCAATGGACTAGATTGCAATAATTCCTTAGCTAACGCTCAAGAAGTTAAAATAATTTTCTACATTTAAAATTGCACTTCCTGATGCAAAATGGGTATTAATGTTAATAAAAAAAATCCAGTTCCAATTCCAGTCAATGGTTACGTGTAGTTGTTTATGAATCCATATTGATTTTTTACCCGAAACGTCAAAATTTTTGGAAAAAAAAAAATCAAAATGTCATGAGTCCATACCTGTGATTTATCATTGCGTTGATATTTCTGGATTTACTTATTCAATGGTGACTTAAAAAATTGGTCCAAAGTTACTTCGACAGAACTTGCCTCGGCCATGTACAGTCCAATAAAACCCGCTTCTTTGAGAAATTATAAAAAATATTGTTTTTTTAGGATAACCTTTATATAGTAAAAACCAATGGTGTAAATGACATCTCGAACGGTTTCTTGTTCCAAGATATACGGACAATATGACATATATTCAATGCAAACAGCCAACGGAAACGAGTGTATTATATTCAGTGTACATGCTTAACTTCGATTGTTTATGTTTAAACATACAAAGAATCTCACGTAGACATTAATTTGATTTAAATGAGTTTGTCTTCTCAAAACAGAGGACTCCAGTTATTATGTAATTAAACCACAACCGAACAAAATGTTCTGAATTCTTATTTTATCATTATTATATAAAAACTTGAGTATTTTTTTTTCTAGAAAATAAGGTGACTCGTTCTTAACTTGACCAATAAATTTGTGATGACATCATTAACATGGGTAGTACTAGTCATAGAACAAAAAAAAAATAGTTATAGAACAAAAGAAAAATAGTCATCTCGTATTACCAATACAAAAAAAGACATTGGTTGGAGGCTGTTTCGACAGAACTTCCCTCGCTCCTGAATTACAATGAAACATATGCAGCATTTTCGAGTTAAATCTTAAATGTGGCAAGTATGATAAGTCTATGCTTGTAATTTTTCACTGTGTTTCAAAAAAATTAATGACTGAGTCAATTTATTTTATCGATTAAATCATCCTACATAAAATATGATGAGTTTTGACTTGTAATTTATCATTACATTCATATTTTTAGATTTGCTTATACAGGTTGACTCAAAAAAATTATTGAATGAGTCAATTTATTTTACTGAATAAATCAGGAATTGTAAAACCGAAAGCTTTGAAATCTTACAAACGTTTTAAAGTTATTGTATCCACGGTAAATATTTAATCAAAATATATCTGTTTATTCCCCCCAAAAAAATGATGACGTCATCTCAAAATTTTCCCTAAAATGTACAAACATTACAAACTGGATACACAACTCTACAATTTTATGGGTCGTACATGAAATACGATCATCACAAACGTAAATCAAATTTTTGCTCAATTTTCTACCTTTTGTCTTCGATCCGTAAATAAGCCTTGCCGTTCTTAATAATACTTAATGTACTATATATTTTTTTTCTTTACGCAAAATTAAAAAATTATACTACGTTAAAAATTACAACCAAATATACGTGTGCAGAACTGATTGTACTTCAAGGGTGAGGTAAGTTCGGTCTAATAATTATAAACCAATTTGTTTACTATAAATTCAAGTAATTTTAGAGCGAACATTTATATTGATTCGATTTTCATGCTCAATTTTACGATCCACTGACAAACATTGCACTCATTAATTGTTAGTCGTATCAACATGGAAATGTTTTTCAACTTAGTTACAGTATCCTTTATTAACACAAAATGGAATGAAGTTAACCTCCGAAGCTTTCCATTGCAAAATTTTTGTATAACCGTTAACTGTATGTCATGATCGATTGGAATCTGGCCTGCATCTCCAAATCCGTCGATATCAAACAATTTCAGAAATTCACCTCTAATTGATCACTTCAAGGTCAGTATTAAGCTCACACTTAGGGTTATCCACATGTGATGACGTAGCGTTCTTTGATGCACATTGCGATTTCCAGCAAACAGTGTCACTCAGAATCAATCATCCTCACATTGTGGTCTATACTATTACTTATATTTAGTTTTTACCACGCGAGCCCAAGATAAATCAGACGAATGGCTACTTTCATGTTTTCTCGACGTTTCATGGCCCTTTGAATATTAAAAAATAGATCTCCTATTTGCGTATGTCTGTCCGTCTATCGTCTGTCGCCTTTGTCAATATTTATTAGATAGATAATCTCCCAAACTACTAAATCGTTTGTTGTCAAATCCAAATTTGTGGTTTAGGAATGTCGTGTAAATTGTAAAATGCTAACCAAAATTTGTCCTTTTATCCCCATCAACCAAGTGGAGACGTCAGCTCAAAATTTTGCATTGTAAATGTTATTTAAATTTTATGAAAATACGTACTCGTACATTTGTGTGTTATTTTTTTGTCATAAACATCACGATCTTTTGAAAAAAAGTCAACATTTTACAATTTAACCTTGAAACAGCAGAACTGAATACTCTGAAATCTTGCAAGCGTTTTAAAGTTATCATAAGCATGGTAAATCCTTAATTAAAAGTTTTCCTTTTATACCCCTCGCCTCCAAAATTGATGATATCATCTTAAAATTTTGCCGAATAAATCCTTTTTAAAATACACAAAATATTATGAGTCTATAATTGAAATGGAGCCCATCGGGGATTTCCTACTGTCATGTTTTGTCAACGTTTCATGACCCCTAGGGGGTCTCCTGTTTCTGTCTGTCTGTTGTCTGGGTCGATTTTTATTAGACAGATAATCTCGGAAACTACTGGACTGATTGTTGTCAAATGTTGTACGTACATTAGAAATGTCATGTAGATGGCAAAACGCTAACCAAAATTTGGCTAATCTTTCCCACCGACAATATGATAATGTCCCTCCATTTTTTACTTCCCGAGCGTAAGCGAAAGAATTGTAATCCAATGTCGGTCGACGCTCTAGTTTTACGTTTTCTCGACTTTTTATTACCCCTAGAGTACGAAGATATAGGTCTGTCGTTTCCGTCCATCTGTCTGTCTGTCTGTCCGTCTGTCTATCGTCCCGGGTAACTTTTTAGAAATTTTATACGTTTGGCAACTACATATGCCCTTTCTGTAAGTATCTTCCGATTAGTTTCAAATTTACACTTGAAACCCATTGATTTTACAATTTTGTATAAACAACTTCTAAATTATTTTTTGTAAAGGTCAGGATTTTGTCCAGGGTAAAGTATTCTCCGGTTTCTTGCTTTATAGAGCTGTATTTCCCGACCTAACTCTTCCTTAAAAAAGTGATTTTCAAACACGTCTAATTTTTTCCTTCCCCCAGAGCTTCTAGATGAAATCAGTGTTTCTCCGTCACGGTATGATATTAAAATTTGCCTTACATTACATCGAGATACCTAATGTAGAAAGAAAAACCGTGTCAGTTATCGTACAAATAATTATTATGGAAACCAATTTGATAGCGAGAAAGTTACCGCCAATTTTTGACGAAGGTTTCGCTCAGAAGTATTTGGAGCCAGTTCCAAAATAAGATCAGAACATTTTACGAGGGCCACTTTCAACTTAACGTCTAAAAGATTTCGCACTTTTCTTTCCATTTTTTCAAAATTAACGAAATGAATGAAACCGTGCAAATTTTAAACGAAACGCTGTCAATAAACTGACATTTTAAGTTCCCTTCGTAGGGTTTTTCTATGTTGCCAATTGGAAGCAACAGGTGGTGCAACGTAGGCGGTTTTTTAATTAAAAAATAGATAATATGCGATTCATTAAAACAGATCTGCATCTGACCCACTTTGATGTTTAATATGTTACCCTTATTGAGTTTTCAACGCAAGCTATAGGCCATAATAATACCGTATGTTGTTAAGTGGTAATAACAGAAGATCTAATACAATACTGTTAATCTTTTACTAGCAATATTCGAAATTTCAGTGTCTGTCTAAGACGTGTTTAAGACGAGTACTAATTATATGTAAAAAATATTATCTTCATAACAGAACTATAGTTTAAATGAAAAACAGTCAAAAATGGAACTATATTGAAGAAGTTACAGGATTTAGCTTGCCAAAGCGAACGGGGAAGGTGTGTTAAAAACACTCTACATCTTGTATGTCTTATAAAGACAATTTTGGTTATCGAACAATTGAACTATAACATAGTTCGATTTAAAAAAAGAACTGGACAAGTTGATGATAAAAGAAACACTTCTAACAAATGGTTCACAGCTAGGTATAGTTAGGAAAATAACTGTCCACTTGAGCTACTCACAAAAATGCTGTCTCAGCCCACGCCTAACATCAAGTTATGTCATTTATTGACACTGTGAACAAAAATTGTTAAAAATATGTAGTAATTCGTGGTACAAGAACATTTATTCGGACAAAAATTATGTTTGAAACTGTTGAAATAAATATAAACACACAAACCATCCCAACAAATCAGTTGCAGTTAGTTGTCCACCAGTAACTGCTTTCAACCGTTAGTACTCAATCAAATCAGAGAAGTCAAATGAGTAAACCATTTACACTTGATGTCCTTTATGTTCCACTAAAGTACGGCAAAAGATAAATGCAAACGGCGTCAATTATTTTATGAGGGGTACTTAGTGCTTTAAACCGCAACCTGCAATCAAACCATTACGCATTAGGAACGCATTTACCAGAGAACAAATACGTTCCTGGCAAGGTACAAGGGTAGCAACTACTTTTGATTGACAACTTTACACAGGGTATAGCTTCGAAAGCGACTGGAGATTTTACAGCGGCGATACTCATAATTGGAGTCATTTGCATTTATCTTTTGCCGTACTTTACTAATTATGATAACTAATAATAATTATGAAAAAATTGTATCAAATACAGTAAATCAACACCGATTTAAACAACACAAATGTGTTTCTTTATAAGAATGGTTAAATTTACTAAAGTTACTTTGCTGTTTGAACTGGTAAGCCAGATATTTGTTTAAACTTCAAACGCAGAAGTAATAACTCACAGTGAAGTTTAAAAATATTTTAGAGTATAAAGCACTATTACACGGACTTATACCGAGAAAGCAATAAATAACACGAGCAAAGGCAATCATGAATTTTTGAAGATAGGTATATCTCTGACAGAATATTCGTTTTGTCAGGTTACTGTCAATTTGAAAATTTGGGTTGGAAATCAGCGGCGAAACAGAAACTTTCAAAAATCCATGACTGCCTTTTATGATCGTGTTTTTTATTACTCTCTGGATATTGCGGTACATAATACCTCCACCGCAACAAACGCGAAGCTGTAGGCAGATGAGTTTAGTTATCTCTGTATATTTATGTAGCTTTCAGCATTTGAACTCATATGATCTACAAATTGTCCCAAAAAGTGATTTGGCCTGTGTCTTGAAAATATAGGATAGAGTAGCTAAATAATATGTACGTGTTAAATATCAATTAGATTGTCTTACTCACATAATATAAAAAGATAATGAATAACTTTTCCAGTTTGACTCGTTTTTCTCATTAAATTAGTATAAAATGAAAAACGAAGTTAATAGATAGATAGAATAAATCAGTTACATTTTAAACACTATTCATACATTATTATTAATAAAATTCTTGGATATAAGGTTAACCATCAATAAAGTGCTCGTAAGCATGTATCCACTAGGGTAATAAGATTTAACTAGTATTACAATTAAATTTTCGAAGTATGTACGTTTTCCAGTTATTTATTATTAATTAAAAAATGCATTTATCTATAAAATAAAACTTAGCTAAAAGAATCAAATTAGGCTAAAATCAAATTGTCTTTATAGACTTAAAACGTTTATAGAGAATTGCACTGAGATATAAATTATTGCTGGGAAGCTGTTACTAAATGATTAATAGCCAGAAGTTGCATGTGTAATATTTCACGATCGAAAAGCAAGTGCAAGGACTTGGGTTTCTCATGACTCGTGATGTTAAATCGACCACGGATACATGGATACATCATACATTTGTCGTGTTCTGTGTTGGAGTCTTCCTCTGCATGTATTATAAAACACGGAATAGTTACAACCTACAAGTTGCAAGATGTTCTGGTCGTCTTCTACACGAGACTACATGAGTTCTGATGATACCTGCCTCTTGAATCACCACTACCGACGATCGCTAATTTTGTTATCAGATACCTTAAAATAACAGCACATTATAAACATTCTAACAATTTCATCTAAACCCTACTCAAATTAATTGTATTAAAAATAATACCGAAAGTAGGTAACTGGAAGATATCTTATAAACCGAAATGGACTTAAAACCCAAATCAGCACATATTAAATCAAATTAACATTTCACATGTGCAGCATCTGACTCGAGGCGAGATAGAAACACATATTTTGAAACTCGTTCGGTGAACTATGAAATTGACAGGTTCACCTTTCACGTCAGCGATGTCTGTACGCATTAGGCGTATTAGCAATTTTACCGTTAATTTTGACACAAATACTAAAAATGTATGGGAAAAATTATTTTAGTTATCTATTATCAAAAACGAAAACAATTTGTAACCATTTATTTCTTGTCTTATTAAAGATCATTGGATACCAGCACAGCGAGAGGTGAGAGTATAACCTGGGTCACGCAGGTCAAAATGACCGATCCTAAATACCATATTTTTATTAGAAAGGTTTAATTTAATGAATCCCATATTTTCACCAACTTTAAAAACATGAAAATGAGCATACCATATGTGTCAGGTGTATACGTGCTGGTTTTATCATAAATAAGTTGTAAAGATTTTTTGCGAAATTCAAGTTCTTTTATGAAAAGTATTTTAGTTTAACAATGATTCCTTTGATGTATCAAACATCATTAAATTAATACTGACGCTGGAAGAAATTACTTTACATTGTTGTTTTAAAAAAAATCATTCCCAGCAGCCCCACTTTCTTATTAACCAATATTTAAAGCACAGGATAAAATTCAAATTAACGAAGTCATTCTTTTTATTATCGCTGGGAAAATCAATATTTGAATAATGTGAGAATAAGCTTGAAAGTTTACTTATTTATACGTTTCCTAAATTAGTAACCAGCAATACCATTTAAGTGAAGGTCAAAATCAAGCACATAATATGTTTACGTAAACAAAATTATAACCCGGAAATAAATTATTAATGTTGTGGTAATACTTGCTGATGTTCTTTAAAATCAGTGACTAATCAAGCATATACTCGTACATGTGAATGCATAAAAATACGTTTAGCTCAGGGATAATTTTTCTCGCTCTGATTAAGCTCCTTTCTTTGCAAAAGCATTCAAATCATGATGAACATTTCGGTTAAAGAAGGCGATATAGTATTTATGTGTAAAAATCATAGAAAACTTCAACAAAAAAAAAGATTACGGAAAATAACTAAGTATAACTGCTGCACTTTAAGTTCATCTTGTTTAAAAATTTTCAGTAACAAATTTCTCAATTCCAGTTTTTAATTAATGTGAGACACTTAACATTCTCGTTAAGCCGTTAATTTCCGCTTTAAATTGTGCAATACTATACTCAAATATGAATTTTAATGTCAACAATTATAAAGAAGGAAAACAATTTGATCCAAGAACTGAAAATATTTTATCACACAGACGAATGTTCGAGTTACAGCTTTGCTGCGTACGTAGTCGCAACTAGAAACTCGTTCATCTCTCGAGCAAAACAGAAACAACAAATTCAAAGACATCCTCTTGGGACACCTAGTATATAATCGCCTATAATTATTATGCAGTCATTACTATCATATGATTAAAATAATGAAATTTACAAAATCGTGAGTAACTTGATATAGTATGTCCCCGAATTGAGTGTGCAACATTTGTTTTAATGTATTTACCTACTCGATAGAAAAGTGCGTCTTTGTTTTATACAAATTAATAAAGAAAAGTGCCACTTTTCTCGTTAGCAACACAGTTAGCAACCAACAAGCATCACTATCTCATCTACTCCATTTGAATTTTTTATCCTTCTCCGTTCATTAAAGTATTTGTACCATTTTTTATTCTTGTGTTTCGATTTCACAGCTACCAAAGTGGAAACGACTTCTGCAGCTTCACCAAAAATGGCAAGATCTTCAGAATTATCCATTTTTTGCATTTTTTGGCGTGTTTACTACGTTGTTATGAACAGGCATGTTGTTCTGGTAATTGTGCAATTTTATGCAGACATGATAATCATAAATGAACTATTATTATTTTTGAAATTCTGTTTTAACCTTTAAAAACTGAGTACACGATAAAAGGGCATGTTCAAAGCATAAGAAAAGTGTATTTTCCATGGTCTTGGAAACGTTAAGTAACTCGTTTCGAGCATTAATTAAACTTTTTATCCTCACTGAAAAATTACAATTTTTCTTTACTTATTATTTATTACACGCCACTATTATTTGTTATTTTACAAAAAACGGTCAAAGGAATACAAATTTTGGTTGGCCTTAAAAAAACTTTCACGGACAAAAACTTTAAAATAACGAAGATTTTTTAAAATAAATATTTTTTTTTTACTGATAAATGAATAAAATAAAACGTTACCTATTTAAGCATATATTTCTACTTCCATCGTTTTAACTACAAAATTAGTTCTGTTAAGCGAAGCAACAATTTCTTGTTATTTCGTTGACATTTTTTTATAAAAGCCCAAAATAAAAATGTATGTCCTCTTGAAAGCGTGCAAATTCAATCCGAGGACATACTGTGTATAAAAGTTTGGATCTTAAATTGACGATCAAATTGCTTCAAAGCTCTAAGATCGATCAGCTATTTGTACTACTACTACTACGCGAAATTGTAATTTGGTACATGAGAGTGAATTTGAAAATATTTTTCTGTGCAACTATCAAAAACGCACTTTCTCAAGTCAATATTTATTTATTAAAATACAACCTTACTTTTACATTTTTTAACCTCATCTACATCAAGATTTAATAAAAATAATTGTCTTACTGTATTATTAATGTACTTACATGTATTTGTTTTTCGCGATTCTTCTTTCCTAGCCAAAAAGGAAAAACACTGTTAAAAACTAATGGCTTGTGCGTTATTAAAAAATGTCTAACCAAAATTTGTCTAATGGTTGCCACCAATAGTTTGACGATGTCACATCAAAATTTTGTATGGAAATGCTACTTAAATTTTATACAATAACATGCTCATGTTTTATGAATCCTCCTTGATCTTTTACCTGAGATATCTAGAGTTTCAGAAGTAAAGTAAAAATTGCATAACAATATTTAAGTATATGTATATATATTTTAAATTACAAACTGCAAAACCGAATGCTTTGAAATCCTAGAAACATTTAAAAGTTATCGTAAGGGTAATAAATCATTAAATAAAATTTTGCTTTTCATCCCCACCCCCCACCCTGAGAACCAGACTTGATGCCGTCATCTCAAAATTTTACTGAATATATTGTATCGAAAATGTGCAAAATCTCATAAGTTTTCCAAAGCATTCATATTTTCTGGTTTGCTGATACAGGATGACTCAAAAAACTCACTTGAAGCATTTCCATAACATGTGTCTTAACCAGTAATTTAACAATACAGATAAATCTTTATTTTAACTTATGTTATAAAAAATAAAATTTGCAAAATAAAATTTTATAATTTCTCAAAGAAGCTGCATTTGTTGTATTATATATTTAGGAGCGAAGGAAGTACTCTCTAAATAATATTCGACCAATTTTTTTAAGTTTATTTTATGTTCTGTACAATTCTGCATAAAATGAAAACCTAAATAAATGGCTGTAAACATGGCTTGTTTGCGTATAACGTAATCACTTTATTTGAATGCATTCTTTGACAGGAGTTTTAAAAGTGTATTATTTACTGCATTTTTTTTTAATACTTACTTAATTAAATGATTATATTTATGTTGTTATATTTGGAACAGAATAATTCAAAATAAAATATATCAATGAAGGGTCCAGAATGATGTTTTAAAATGTGTTATTCTCTATTTTCAAGAAAATTCAATATTAATATTGTTATACCAAAAACTACCTAGTTCTACAAATGTAGTTGTGCTGATATATCTTCTGAGAGTTCTGCGTATTGCAACACTGAAAACTAAGTAGACAACAGAGAACAAGATGTTATTGACAAAAAACTTATTTTTGTGCTGCTGCAAATTTTATATAAACCCAAAAGAATTTGTAGTATAAAGACTGCACCAATTCAATATAGAAATATAAATATTGTCAAGGAGTCGAATTTAATTCAAAATATTCATTACAAAAATCAATACAAACTAATCGTATTTCGTTTAAATAAATCAATAATTAATTATTTTGAATAAAATAGCGTTTACTTTGTACACCAACACAATCTTCTGTTTTATTAGTCCTAATGGTTCAATGGCGTCACAGTATTGGAAAAGGTGGAAACAGAAATAAAAAGTACACTCCTATCCCCACATATACATTAGCTATATCCATCCAGGAATTATAAAATAATTTTTTGCAAATCGTCTCATCAATCAAAACACAGAAATCCTCTGGTTTTCAAGATCTTACACCGATGAACTTTTTCGTTTGACCATATCTAAACTCAATTTACCATACTCCCACTGACAACGTGAACAGATTAAAAAGAAAGATTGTGACAACAATTAACAAAATCAAAGTAAATTCAAATATACTACAGAATGTCCTTGATGCAGTTCGATAACCATTTATTGTGACTTGTTAATAGAATAACATTTGTCAAACTTCACGTGATAATTTTTTTGTTCTCAATCATGTAGAGACAACATTCAGACAAAGAGACAGTTCAAAATCGATTTTTCCAACTTGACACCAATTTGAAATGAATCCATATAGTCTAAGAGCTAAGGACCGATTTACTGTATATATTTCAGTACTCATGAAAATCGGTCGATGAAGTCTTTTATACCTACTGAATACATACATAATAAATAATAAGGAATGTCCATTCTGGCAAATGATACCGGCCAAAAAAAGCAACACCTAATTCCCAAAGGGGATAAAAAAAGTGTCTGAACGTTTTATGAACTAACTTGTGTGGCTGGCATTTGAAGATGAGTATTTCCTGTAAAGAAAAAATGCTGCCAGAAGATTTTCATCCCTTCAAATCGTTAACTGAATAATAAAAGGTTGTTGTAACAATGTTGAAATTTAAATATAGTTAGCAGTAAATTGCTCTGATGAATAGGTCTAAGTACCAAAACAAAATTCCATCACCAAACCCCCGCCAGAAGTGCAAACATTTTTTGTAAATTTGGGGTTGTTTATTCCGAACTGTCTCAGTTGCCAGAATGAGCATTCGTTTTTGATTTTCGTTAGTACTGAAATACTTATTTAAAGTAAATCGGCTAGCTCCTAGACTACTATGCAGAGGTAAAAGCAATCACCGATTTTCGCTCGTGAATCTTATCGCTAAACATCACAAATTAAAGGGCGCATTATTTGAAATCTCGACGTAATTGTACTGTTTAGACTGTCCTTTGTCTAACTTGTTGCAGAAGGCAGTAAGAAAAAGAAAGAAATTGATAAAATAATAAAGAGGGAGTTGAAACTCTTGTACATTCAATTTATTATATCATAACAGGTTTGTGACAATTTTTGTCTGTCACGCACTCTGTTCTTATCTCCGTCCCCCCACAGTATTCTTGTGAACAGTTCAAAACTCTCCAATCACAATTCAAAAACTGTCTACGGCAAAAGATATGAGTATTTTTAACATTATTTCCCTTTCCACATTGGATTAAATACGTAATTCCCGAAATAAATTCGGTAATCATTTTAATATTAGTTTGAATGTGTTTTATATCAATTTGTAGGTTAAACTTCATGGCATCATAATTTAAATGTAACAAATGTGTTATTGTTTCTTTTAATAGTTGGATTCTACAATAAAATTTTTGGTCGTCCCACTAATTAGAATGATCTTAGCAGATCATCTGAATCACTATCGCTAGATGAATAAATATTTGGCATTTTTTGACGACTTTACACAAGATTCATTTACAAAAAGACTATTTCACTAGGTAGATGACCAAAATATGCTGTTTTCAAAGTTTCCTGACTGAAATACGGGTTCTTAGTTAAAGTTTTGGCACCGATGTAACCAAGATTTGTTAATCCTGATTCTAACCAATAACTAAAATTTGATAGCGTATTAAAAAATACAGAATAATCTGCAACTGTAAAAAAATTGGTTTTTAAGTTTATTTTGACAGAACTTGCCTCGCTTCTGAAGTATAAGTCCAACAAATCCCTCTTCTTTGAAAAATTGTAAAACTACATTTTGCGATGTTTATTTTATGATAACCTCTATAAAGTAAGAACCAGCGGCATAAATAAAGCCCCTGCGCCGTGGGGGCGCAAATTGTAAGGGATTGTGTAAATTGCACAAGTACGGACAACGTATAATATATTTAAAGCAGAGAACCAACGAGATAAAATGGCCTCTCAGCAATAATAACACGCTTATTAACTTCAAGTATTTATATTTATATATCGGAAGAATGTCATGTAAAAATTTATTTCATTTGAATAGGTTTGTCGCCTCGAAACACTGAACTAAAATTATTATCAATGAAGCTGCAATCAAACAAAATGTTTCGAATATTATGATTATAATTCTTATTTTATCATTATAAATAAGTACAGTCGTATGTCTCGCATTTCTGAACCCATTACTGTCTAATTCATTCACAGATATTATAAGAGATGTTGTAGAACATTAAATTTGGCTACCTTTTTGTAGTATTACACATTTCAGTGAATCAGCAGCCAAACAAATGACGAAACCTAGGCATTGCAGTTAACAACTGATACAAAACTTTTGTGGGAAGGTATACTTCTCTAAAATACCAGATTTTTATTATCTAATGTATGTTTTTAATATGGTCCACACCCATATAAACTGTATAGTGTAAATACTTAGTTTTTGCAAGTACATACTAGAATTTGTGGCATCAGCCGTCTAATACTGAAAAATAAAATATAGATCACAGTTGATTCGCAAGACAAAAGTAAACATAATGTAATTTTTCACGCCTTATCGACTTACTTATGTTATAAACTGTGATACTTGTGTAAAGTAGACAGTTGTACTTTTTCAAATTACTATCACCAAATTTAAAAAATCACCTTTTTAAAGAGGTATTTTAAATGAATGATCACTAACAATTAATTGGACCATAACACCAGAAAGTAAGGCTTTTGCAAATACAAGTAATTCGTCGACCAGAGTCGATAGGCAAAGCCTGGAAAACTGAAATGTTCTAGGCGAGTGATACATACAAGATTTTTTGTGCCGATTTTTATATGAATCAAATTTTTATTGATTATATTCTTTTTGGAGGCCCATATTTTTTATGGAAATGAAATATGATTTTTCGATTGTTCTTACATTATACACACTATTTACTTTATTTATTCCTAAAATAAGATATACCTACGTATTTTAACAGTTAACTTAAAGTGTGCAAAACTTAGGAAAACTTGGCTTTATTATAGAAACATATAATCGTCAGTGACAGAATGACAAGCAATAATATCAATATAATCAGAAAAAAAATCCTTAGGTTTTGCTGGATTTTTTGGTTTCTGGCCCCTAGAGATGTATCGAAAACGAGCAAGGTACAAAAAAATTTTTTTTTTGCTAATTGCATACAAAAAATTAATTTATCATGTAGACTAAGTGACGTTTCAAAAAATGTTGTTGTGGAGCTGAAATTCTATTTAAATCTATCCTGGTTCCTTATATTGGTGAAAGTGTTATATTTTAACTTAGATAAGATGCACATTGCATATGAAATGGAATTATATGGTGACACATAATGAGCAAACATCAATCCTTTTGTTGCATAGAAAAAGAAACACCTACACGGAGCAACTCAAGAATACAATTGCACAATAAAATCACTATAAAGCCGGTAGGAAATTATTCACTTTCTAATGGTCAAGTGCATTGCTGGTTGACAACTGATACTAATTAAGATTAATTGCAGTTGTACCTATTAGTTTAATGAATCCTTTTCGTTAAGTTACATGTACGAATCTTCCTTGCAGATTGTAAATGCATTTTTCTTCAATATGTTGAACTGACAATTTTAGTATAAATTTTATACGCACCAGCGTAGTTTATCACAAAAAATATCACTACTACGTTACGTACTACGTCTTGTAGTACAGTAGTAATTATTATGATAAGAATAATTTTAATAGTAAATACTAGTTTTTTTCTTACATTTCTGTGTTTAAAAACAACAGGTACAAATTTTTGACTTGATAACATTACTAATTCACCGTTATCGTGAAAACTAAAAATTAAAAACCGTATCTATGTGCTCAGAAGGGAGAGGAGATCCAATTAAATAACAATAATCGTAACAAAGAAATTTTTACTGCCAAAAATATTGTTCACGCCTGATAAAGTATAGTTTGAGTGAGTTTCTAATTAGAATTGATTCATAACAAAAAGAGCGGGGTTAATTACAACATTAGTGAAAAGGTTGAACTCTACCTACTGCTCATCACTACATCACTAACAATCGACAGGTGCCATGACATGCAATCATTTAGGATTTACAACTCCGTTATCCAGAAAGGTGAAGAACGATGAAGCAAACGATTCAAGCGCATTTAACGTTAATATAACGTATTAGAGACGCTGCGGTAATTACAGGGCAAGCGAAACGAAAAATTATGGTGTTCCACAAGAATAATACGAAAGTATTTTCAGTGTTAACAGAAGTTCATCAACAGTACTAATAGTAGACATATTCCGGAACTAATTCATAAAGCATATGTTTTACTATTTAAAGTGACTAAATCTGCGTTTATGCTAATTTATTCTAATACAGTGACACATTTGATATAATCTATACTATGTTGATATTCATGACATTTCTGAACGTGTTCACTTTACTTAATTACTGGATATAAATTTTCATGTTAATTTAATAATATGTGTACACATGTGTAAACAGTGACGGACCGTCTGACAAGCTCAAATTAATGTTAAGTTGCTATTTCTAAATTGACTGTAATAGACCCCCTGTTATTTCCTCTTAAACCATCATGAGTTAAAGATTTCGACGATGTAGCGGTAAAGTTTGAATTATTAACATCGGTGACCTTTTGACTTGTGCGAACTTGGAAATTCTTATAATTAATCGTTATCGGGTGATCTGTGAAACATAATTTTATCGACTTTAGTTAATAAGGTAAATTTATAACCAGGTGTATTATTGTAAGCGGCACAAGACTCATAATATACCAATATGAATAAATCATGATTCTATCTCCAGCTGTAAATTTCTATTATGATCCTCACACTATGCGGACAATGAATAACAACACAATATTTTTTTATACTAATGTAGAAGCTCGTAGGCTATTTTTCTAGTAGCAAAAAATAAAGAATTACAGATACAAAAATTTTATTTTAAGTTATAACTTTCTTAATTCTTTGATTAATAGGAAGAGTTTATATAAATGTGGCCTACAATCAGTCCGAAAGAACCATCTGTGAAGGTTGTCAGAACCCGATAGAGAACGTGTTAATGAACCAACACTGACAAGATGGGTACATTAATAAAAGATGCGATAATGAATTAAATTGTCTACAATCTTCCTAACAGTAAATCTTTGTTTTATAATATCAATACGAAAATTTAGAACAGCGTTCCAACAAGACACAACAAATAATAGTCATTCTACAACTATTAATAAAGCTTGTAACTTTTTAGTAGGTATTTGTATATTCAGTTAATGCAGGGCGACATTCAAGTAAACTCAATTTACAATATGGCGTTTCTATAACTGTAGTAATTAACACAGCAATATCCATGAAATATGACTGTTTTATCGTTATTGAAATGAATATGAACAGAAGATGGCCTTTATGCACTCGGTTCGTCTTGATTTTTAATAGAGGAGATCATGTTCCTCGTTGTAATAAGCAATTACTCAATATATTATCTGTTTGTATGCAAATGATCAGCTTGCATAACTTTGCAATTAAATATATTGCATTCATGGCATATGCTTTTATAAATTGTCTATTGAAATGTACATCTTGGGGTCAATATAGCGTGTTATGAAATAATAATTCAAGTATTGCTCTAAAATTATTATTGTTAGTTTTTATAAAATTTAATTTTACAAAGATCGCGTATAATGTATTCATATTTTAATTATTAACTAATATTAACAAGTATAGGTATCTAATGAAACAAATAATAATGTCAAATTAATGTATTAAAAGTTATATTTGATTCCTTAGTCTTTAGTGCATCTAAACATAGGCAAATACCACAATAATACGATATCTACTTATATATTAAATAACAATTGAGTTTAATACTTTTTAAAACAAAACTAAACTGATTTTACAGATTCCATATTTTACAGGAAAAGTCTACATTTTAAAAAAATTACCACGAAAATGCTATACCGATCTGGCCAAGCTATATTACATGAAACTGTGAGTTTCCTGTTTTCTAGGTACATAAATTAAACAAACGTTAAAAACAGAGATCCAGTTTCACGAGCTTCTAATGAACCACACCAGTAAGTCCATATTATGCCGGAAATTATAGTACCTATATGAATACAATACAAGGTGATTCAAAAGTGACGCACTAACTTAGCGGTGTATTATTCACAAACCTAAGCTCGAGGGAAATCATTAAAAAAATTCTTAAGTCAATTTGACGTTCACTTATGAAAACAAAATATCCATTTCAATATATAGAGTAAAAAAAAATTAGTCTGAACAATTTTAAAGTTTTTTTTAATACCTATGTATTGGAAAGAGGAGAAAACCAGGAGAAACCTATGGATCCAAATCTATTTTGAATAATCTGAGAAAAATTTTATGAAAATATCTTACACGTAAAAATACTACCATGGTCAAAAAATTAAAAAAGTAATCTGAAAGATACTCCAGGTTAAATTACAGTTGCCACAAGTGCACATTTCCACAATGGAATGGATCTGCACTGCAAGTGTGGAAAATGTTGAGAAGACCATTTAGTCTGAACTTTATAAACCTTTTTAAAGATTTACTAAACAAGTTTCAAATATAGATACGTTTTAAACACTATCCATAACAGATGCTTGAGAAACATTTCGGACTTCCGCATTTATAACAAAAACTTAACAAAGATCATTTTATAAATTTTTCGATACGTTAATTTTGTATTTTAAATGAGAGTCTTAGATTTTAGGCGTACTTTGATTCCCAATATTTTGACTTAGTATTAGAAACAGCTGAATTTGACAATTTGTTTACTAAAAGAAGGAGATTCCTTTCAGACATGCTGGAAATGATTCTTAATGTTTTTGGCGTATTTAATTACGTTTTTTATACAGCTCTAGTACGATGTAATTACGTAGTTGACAAGTTTTTCTTTCGTTTATGGAATCTTAGATAATAGGATTTTTCTTTAATTTGCGTAATTTAAATAAAAATGCACAACCCTCTTTGAGAACACTGTTTTTTTGCCTTCTCATTCTGAACAGTGTTAGTCAGTTACAAGTCTATATAACTTTATCATAACATTCATAACCATCATGTTTCATTGAAACCAATTTAGCCAAAACTAATAGCAAATTTTATAATTTTTGCACCGCTATTAACCGGACAACCCTTATGCATGTTAACAAAAACAAATAAAGTACAGCTGAGTTAGTGCACTAATTTTTATACTAGACCAGTTCATAAAAATTGGGCTAAATATTTTAATTCGAGTTAAAAGTTTAGTTGCTATTAACCCGTGGATTAAGAATATAAATAATTGAATAAATTTCATCCAGATAATCAATTAAATCACAATTAAATCACATACTAATTCGGCAGTTTTGAATTATATTTCATATGTGCGTAAGTCATGCGAAATCATAATGATTTTTTTTTTGCATTTGATGTCAAAATTTTACAACATGATAAAACAAAAGTAGACGTAAACATGTTAACAAAAAAAAAAAGAAAATAAATACCCTAGAACACGCTATTTCAGAATTATGGACAATTTAATAAATTAATGCATAATTTGTAAACCTATTCACTGTTAAAAATCTTAAGAAATCTTGATTACGTTGTTTTTAGTATTAATATGTCCTTGTTTCACATGTTAATAAATTAATAAATAAAAAATCTGCTGCATCACGATTTTAGGAATGAAGATTAAGAAAATGAAGGTGTTACAGTAATACTGAACTGCTACTTCTACAAAAAAATATATAAAACGCTTAGAGCTAATAGCATGTGCTGGTGAACTAACGTGAAAATGAAAATATTGCACAGCCAAAGCTTGAGATGATCTGCTAACCTATTTCTCAGGCTAACTTTCTTTGGGTGGGTGTACCGTCGTTTATCGGTTTTACACTATTATGTATGATATGTTGTACCGGTAACAAGGACGTAGGCAAGGTATGGGTGTGGAATCTGATTATCTATGATTTAGCCCGATACAGCGTTTTATTTATGTACCTATCAACGTATCTTCCCGTTGTTGAGAGCTTTTAATTATAGCAGACTAATCTGTATGAACAGTGACTTTCGTGAGAACTTAACATGTACGTCCATAAAAGATCTCATTTTGTTGTAATTGAAATGATGAGCTGCTATCAACAGACAAAAGTTAAAATCATTAATAAGCAAGTAATGAAACATTGTTATTCAACTAAGTAACATATTTTCATAACTCCACAACATTTTCTTGGAATTTAAATGTGTACCAGATTATATTCCGTCTAGTTTCAAATCATTTTCTACAGAAAAAAATTCTTATTGACCATCCGTTCTAAAGACCTTACACGAAATTCGTGTTTTCTGTGAACAAGAACCGTGACATTTAAATCGCGTAAATAACGTTAGTGTGAATGTCAGAGATGCACCGCTTATCGAATCTTAAAAGGAACCGGTTCGATAATCTAATGCGAAGTATAGACTCGTGCCGGGTACATTTGGTCTATGCAAATGTTTTCTACGCGTACTTCCTTGAAATAAAAAATCAATTGAAGGAAAGTAGTCGTTCAGCAGAATTAATTATAATGAACGTAAATAAAACTCACCACGTGCTAATTATTATCAGTAACATCATTTTTCCAGTATACACAACAGAGAACACATACACATACTTAAGTCTAACATGTAACTATGTAAATCTCAAATTGTTGCAGTATGGGAAAACCCGCAGTTTCAAAATTTCCATTGGTCACTTACTTGACATAACAACTTAAAGTTCCCAAAAACATAAATAATTCTTGGGATATATTGCCATCAATTTTTATACTAGGTTTTTTATGCAACAGTAAAATACACTACAAAAAGGTAATCAACAGAATCCTATTTAATGTATCTATTATACGAACAGTCTCTTGAAAATGTATGTACGTATGCTACCTAACAAATGCGTTATACAAAATTCCTGCATGTCTATTATTCCTGAAAAATCATTTTTACATCCCGATCGTAAGCTACATAAATATTTTGAATAGTCTGACGAATACCTAATTTTCTTTTATCGATGTTTCATAACTGATAGCGTATGAAAAAGTAGGTCTGTTTTTTCCCTCTATCTGTCGTCTATTGGCAATTTTGTTAGACAGATAGTTTCCGAAACTACAAGATGAACATTTAGGTGTACCCACATATGTGGGGAATATCGTGTAGATGATAAAACGCTAACCAAAATGTGTCTAATCATCTCCACCAACAATTTGATGACATTGTCTCAAAATTTTACAAAGTAAATTCTATTTAAATTAAAATTAAAAACTGTGAAAGAAAACGCTTTGAAATATTACAAACCTTTTAAGGTTGTCATAAAGATGATAAATCAACAATCAAAATTTGTTTATTTATTCCCTCCAAAAACTTAATGACGCCATCTCAAAATGTTATTAGAAAAATCCTGTCTAAAAATATAAGAACCAGCATGTTCTACATTTGTAATTTATAAATCTATCTATCTATTTCTTATATTTGCTTATAAAGGCTATCTCACAAAAATTAATGAACAGTAGTTTATTTTACTGATTAAATCCAAAACGCTTTAACTTATTTTCTTGAAATTATGGGATATACTTAGTGCTGGTGTGATTAGTATAACGTTGTGTCTATCGAAGTTGATATTTCCTACCAAAAAGCTGATGACATCTTTTATGTCGTTTTTTCAACTAAGGTAACTGGACCCTATATGGCCTACCTAAGCTTTGAGATTTTTTTAAATTTTTGTAAGAACTTGAAATGGAAGAGTAATGGTGGGAGTTGAAAGAGGTTACATTTCTGTACATAATTTTCAAATTTCAGACATTTTCAAAATTGTAGAGCCCAACAGTACCCGGTTTAATTAAAGTGTGTCTTTAGGCCAAATTGAGTAGGTACATAGATACCCAATATGGCCTGTTTTAAAAAATCGAAAAGAAAACAAAAATAAGCACGGAAAAAAGTTTATTGACAAACAAATTGTTAATTTTCACGATAAGGAGACCCACGCACTCCTCGTGCACGTATTTCTTAATACGGAGCATATTCTCATATCTTTTACAATACCCTCTTGGTACATCTCGCAAAAACAATTTTCTTGCTTGGTCCGTAAGCTTGCTTTTTGTTCATAGTAATTTAAATCAGCTTATTCACAAAAAAAAAAGTCAAACGAGAACTCCAGTATTTACTCAACAGGCCAAAAGCCCGCCTAGGCCATACTGATTCCGCATCACAAGCGAACATTAATTTCAACTGAAAAGCTAGAAGAAAGTACAACTAATGCAGATCATTTAAAAACGGAAAAAAGGAGCTACACAATTATAGAATCTGAAATTGATAACTTAAGTGAGATTAAAACTATCCAGAGAAAACTTACCGGCATAAAATAGAGCACATACTGACTCGTCAAATCACCATCACAAATAATTGCATTCTAAGTAAACGAAACGCTGTATTACTTTACTGATTGCTCCTATATGGTATAAAAACGTTGTATCCAAGTCGCGATCTACCACATTTTGTTTGAAACGTATGAGAAACAGCCAATAGGCCATATTGAGTACTAGGCCATATTGAGTTCAGTTAATTACACTAAAATTATAAAGAAAGTAGACAGTTTAAGTGGTTGTTTATAAAAAAAGTTCAAGTAAAATTTATTATTTTCATATTGTTTAAATAATTTACATTCAAAAAACATGTTATACTATTCAAGGTTATCAGTACAAAAAAAATATATATAACTGAAATATATAAAATGTCTGGAAATTAGTCAGCAGAATTTGACATTGTCAGGAACCGAATAAACATTTTCAAAGCAAAAATAAGTTAAATAAAGCTACGTACTTAAAATGAGCCATACAAACTCTAGAAATACATAAAGAAAAATAATCGAATGTTAAAAATTCCAATAATCTTCCCAGGAAGGTAAATATTAATCAACACAACAATTTAAGATTAACGGAAATAAGAGTTGCAAACAAGTTGTCAACACTGTGAATGATGATATATATTTTTAATAAACTTGCAAGATATACAAAATATCTATTTATGTGGCAAGTTGCAAAATGAACGCGTTTTTCACACTAGACGTGAAGTTCTTCAAACAAGTGTAGCGAAAAAGCGGAATTTTGCAATGAGTCATATTGCAAAAAAAGGATGGACGTAAAGTAACAATATTTTAATTTAATTTTGCAGGCGCTAATAAATTTCAATGAAAAATTAGGTACCTGAAAGTGTTTTCCTTGGTTATTGTCGTTTATGTGATAAATAACTACACTGATCGTGAAATTCAATTTTAATATAAAAGCTTGTGGTTATTTTATTGTGTTTCGAAAAAAATGAGTGATTCAGATGAAGACGACTTTCTGCTTAAAATTGAAGCTGCCATACAAGAAGCCTTTCATACTTAGTCTCTAAAGAAAAAGTAAATTGCATTAATGAGGAACTATGTACTTTTTATTTTAATAAAATTTTCTTAAAAACTGTAAATACTAATTTTGAAAGTCTATTTCAGCTAAAATGAGTTATTTTAGCACTCAGAATTGTAACAAAACATCGTCATATTGATTCAAAACTACAAAAAAAGATTTATGTTACTGATCAATAACACGTCTATAAAGGGTTCTAATATCGGCTTTGAAATGCGAAAAATAATTCATTAAACACATTCCGCACTCATACTTGACACCAGAATAATTTATGAACACATAATTTAATACACGTTTTTCATGATTTTGAAAGAGGAAGAAGCAATTATATATCTACAGTAGGTACTAGATTTTGCAGTAACAATAAACGAATTGGTCAAAATATTATACGTTTATGGAGCAGAGAACAAATAATTTTTAAAATCCTTGGGCCCAAATGTAGACGATATAGCCCTTCAAAATTTAAATTTTCTTTTAGATTTTTGACCTTATTTTAATCCACTACATAGAGTTGGGTGAAATAAATGAAAACAATCAGACTTTCATTATTCAAAATAATTTTGGAGACATTTTGTCTTTATCGAGCGGATTCGTCATTTTATAACATAGCAAAAAACTTAAAAACTGTTCAGGATGAATCTGCAACTAATTTTTCACATTGTTTGGATCTAGCCATCTGTCTAAATCGATATTTTCTTTTTATTAGTGAACGCCAAATTGATGTAAAGAACTTTTTAATAATCTTTCTAGAATTTAGACTTAGCATACCTACTGTTGTGCGCCATTTTTGAGCAGCCTATTAGCTTCGATTTGACAGTTTATAGTTGGTTACTCCTATTGCCGAAACTTTTTAGCTTAAAATTTAACATTTTCTATCTAAGTCATAAATAGTACAATCCACATCCCTCGTTTTTTTACAAACGAGCGGCGTATCAGGGCCGATATAGCCCCTTTGTTGTCGTTTTGTCTAAATACATAATATACGTGATGTCAAAACTTCTTACGGGTACAAAAATTTGCTACTATTTAGTACCGGACAGCTAAACATAATATTCTCTATAATCGTAGTTTTTAAATAGATCACCTACCTAATGTTGATTGAATAGCTCTTATGCAGCCAAATCAATCACAACTAAGACGAGTGTTAATTGCGATGCTTTTGAACCCACAGGACGTCGACGTAGTGTCGTGTTTTATGGCTTTATGGCCATTCAGTTGCGTCACGGATATTAATAATTGTTTCCGTGGTCGCCCGCATACTTAATTTATAATCTAGCGGTTGAGAATTGGGAGCGGTCATTAACGATACATTGTTGATATGTGGGAGAATTACCAATTATAATTGAACTTGCGCATTCCAAAATAAAAACGTGGCATAGGTTTGTGTATCATTTAGTTACAAATAACTACCTACCAGTCGTCGGTGGTGAATCTATTGTTGTTACCTACATTTCTCATTTGTGTAAATGTTTATTCATAGCAGTCTGTAATACACGTCTTAAATTTAATGTTAACAAAATTATAATGCAATTAATTATGAGCAAAATATGCAAACAGTATATCTACGCGTTTACTTCTAAATCATTTCTCTCTACTTAATATATTAGATTTTTAGGGACGTCTCTGGATTTCATATCGGCCATACTTCGCATTTCGATAATTTGCTAAAAAATAACGCTGTTTAGAGGTTCCTTAAAAACGGATGCTTAAGAAATATGATATAAATAAAAAATCTTCTGGATGAAGAAAAAAATACATCTTTTCAACGGGGTGGGGGAGGGGGGGGGGTCTTTCCTGAAGCAAGTATTCTAATTGAAATTCATTGAACCTAATATCAGAGAACTGCAGTAACAGTAAAACAGTAACGAATTGTTTACCCAAACCTAACTCTGAAGAAATGTATGTCTTGCATAATTCAGTAAAACTGCAATTAAAGAAATTTTGTTACCCAAAATCACTTGTTTTAACAGACATATAATCATTTCAAAAAACAAAATAAAAATTCTAATTCAAACCTGGAATACTACACAAGATTACTTGGGTGAGGAATATGAAGTTTAAATTAACATAATAAACATAACTTTATTAGACTTGTAAAATTAAAATAACGTCTAGCAAGTGCTACTATAACAAAAATTAACTGTTTTTATCAAAAAGGCTGTTTAATCAACAATCACATTGTACTTATATAGGTAGATTAAGTACCAAACGATTATAATATTTTGCTCTATTCTACCACTTTGCTTACGATCGGGTGGTAGAAATATTGTTGTGTTTCAGCACAAATCAGGTTTTTCTTATCAAGAAATAAATAATCTCCAATAATTTTTAGTGGAATATAAAATTCAAACAATATTTTTTTACCTTTTTCACTTCCCGAACACAAGCGAAGGAAGTACTTATTGTAACAAGATCAATGGACGAATAGCTATTTTCAAGTTTTCTCGGCATTTCATGGGCCCTAGAGTGCGAAAAAATAGGTCCCCGATCCCATCTATGTGTCTGTCGTCTTTCAGCTGTCTCTGTTGATTATTATTATTAGATATATAATCTCCGATACTATTGGACCGATTGTTGCCAAATTGTAAATGTGTACTAGGAATATCGTGTAGAGTAAAACGCTAACCAAAATTTGTCTAATCATCCCCGCTAACAATTTAATGACGTCCCCTCATCATTTTGCGAAGTAAAGATTTATGTACATTTATTATTAGCCCATGTATCAAATACCTGTTAGACAAGCAGGTTAGGTGGCAAATTGTCGGACGTCCTCTCTGGCCGTGTAGGTTCGAATCACATTTTTTCGACTAATTTTTTGCACTGTGACTGGCATTATGTTGCAATTCGACAAATGATTTTTTCAAGTTTTAAATTCCCTCTAAAAAAATAATGAGGGACACCAGTTTTATTGGTCTGTGTGAACACTGGGCGGAAGTTACGCCCCTAACCATCTCAATCACCACAGGGTTACCCGAAAACCATTCGATATCAAAAAATCGTAAAAGCCTTCACTCTATTGTTTCGGTACCTTGTCAATTCATTGTAAACAATTTGTCGCGTGACAATAGATAGCAGACAACTGATTGCATGCGACAGCTGATTGTAGACAAAAAGTGATGGCATTTACAAAAAATATAAGTAATTTTCATTAATAACAAAGATAAAATGAAGTTCTAAAATCTCAAAAATTTCATTATTTCTAAAAAGGTGTTAAAATTGCCACTAAATTAATGAATCACACTGTATATACTTTATTATGGAATACGGAAACAAAAATTATTAAAAACATCAAAACTAATATTGCAATAAAAATATGATAAAAATAGGACAATACGTAACTATGCGTATTTATTAAAACCAAAGCACCTCTGAGTGCAGTATGAACAAACATTCAAAATGTGCTCTTTTGGCGTTTTAGGAATTGGTCATTCCTTTCACTAAATTTTGTTGTGTCTTAATTTCAAAATCCTGCATCGTCATTTTATTTAATTCAATCTTTATAACAAACAAATTCGCACTTGATCAAGAAGTGAAATTTGTTTCTCATAAAAACAATGTGCTTCTTCTTGTTACCAATACATAAAAAAAAAATTATACTGAGTGGTAGATAAAACGTCGAATTGTCGTCACTTGTTAAAGTTTGTCTAGAATTATAAGAATTTTATGGACTCCCAAAGTTAATTCAATTTTACAGCCCTGTTGTCAGTTTTATTGTTTAGCTGAAGAGCGGGGCGAACTCAGGTACAGAAAAGATCGGCTTACCCCTCACAGGCTCTTTACCTGTACAATAGAATTGACGCCTGAGCTGTGAAACAAATTAACGTTGGGAGTCCATAAAATTCTTATAATTCTGGACAAACTTCAATTCAGTGCCATCCTAATGTATGGAAGTTCATTAAATGTTTTAAAAAAAAACACTTTTCAAACAAATTGACAATAAAGCAAATTTTGGCACATAATTTTACACTTACTCAGGAAAACAGTGTATAAATAATTAACAAAACGTATCAGGACCATTATACATAAGTACGAAAACTACAAAACTGATGATTGTGTTGGAGGTGTTTCCCACAACGTTCAGCTAGGGTTATGAATATATATATATATATATATATAAATATCTATTATCTATGTGTGTTTGTATGGAACGTACATAGATTTTGATAAAATGTATTTTTTTAATAATTCTAGTTAAATACAAAAAAGACTTATTTTGTTGAGTACTTAAAAGGACCAACGAAAAAATGTTCATAATTTCATAAAATAGTTACTACAAATTACGCCTTATTAATAAAAAAATGTTTATTAAAAATTGCGGAGTTCATATTTTTTTCATTTTTAAAGCAACTACAAAATTTAATACTTGACTGACTACAAGTAAATTATTTTTAATTCGATATTTATATCTTACCTGTATTTCAAATTTATTGAATGTTAAGAATCAGAAAACAAAAAAATTTAATTTGTATGAAAAGAAAATATTTCGCAATGAATTTACCTTACACGGAAACATTGTAATGGACTCAATTTGTAATAAACTTTTGAATAAATCTGTATAGTTTGGATCAAAAAATAAACAGTCACAGAACCGAAACAAGAAGCAAAACCAGTGTTTAAATGAGTTCAAGGAAAAGAATTAGAAAAGTAAATACCTCTCCGCTAATACCCCAACTATTTGGATAAATATAGACAGCAAAGGTTTTGTTTTGTTAAAATAATTCTGTTTTCTTGTAGTTTTTTTATATAATACGTTGTCCTCATCTTAAAGACAAATGATTAAAGAGTGATTTCTCATTAAAGAAAGAATGATTTTATTATTATTATTATTATTATTATTATCTTTACCGAGCAGAGGTAACCTATTATGCTCGTCAGAGGGAACACATTATAGCAGCTATTTTCGGTTTACTACTATTTCTTCGTTAAGAAGTGTTCGGGTGGATGGTAGATAACGCAATATTTTATAACACATCATTCAGATGCATATTTAAACCTTTTTTAAATGAATTAACAGTTCTCGAGTTAACAATTTGTTCATCTAAATTATTCCATAAATGGAACACCCTGTTGGTTAAAAAGTTTTGACGCCACCTTGTTTTATATTCCTCATGAAATAGTTTCGATGTATGTCCACGTAGTCGAGATGTGTTAGCCATAACAAATATATTATTTAAATTAATACTGAATTTATTTGACAGTATGTTATAGGTGCAGACAAGATCATTTACTATACGACGTTTTTCTAAGGATGGAAGCTTTAATTCTGTTAATCTGTTTTCATACGACTTGTTCTTTAAGTTTACCACAGTTTTGGTGTAGCGTCTTTGAACTTTTTCTAATAACTGTTTATCCTTAATAAGATATGGTGACCATATCACACTGGCATATTCGATAATGGGCCGAACATACGAGACAAAGAGTTTTTTCATTAGGTCCCCGTTTGGATTAGTAAAAATTTTCTGGAATAGATAAGTTTTAATATTAGCTCTTTTCACAACGTGTGCAACATGTTCAGAAAATACGAGTTCTTTGTCAATTAAGACACCCAGGTCGTTTATTTCACGAACCGTCTTCAAGGAATGGTTTTCAATTATATAATTTGTATTTGGATTATTTTTCCCCAACCGGAGGACAAAACATTTGCTGTTGTTTAACGGCATTAACCAGTCACAAGTCCATTTGTGTATGATTTGAAGATCATCTTGAATCGCCTGCGAATTCTCTAGTGGATTTCCATACAACCTGCCATCATCAGCGTAAAAAGAATGGGAAGACTTTATCAAAGCTAAGAGGTCTGATATGTATAAAACAAAAAGAATCGGACCTAGTACGGATCCCTGTGGTACGCCCGATAGGACTGTGCGCTTAGTAGAATAGAGTGAGCCGACTTTGACTGAAAAAGATCGATTTTTAAGAAAGGCCTCTATCCACCGTAACAAAAGACCCCGAATACCAGCTATTTCCAGTTTGTACAATAAACGACGATGAGGAACTCTGAAACTTTTGTTTTTATTTATATTTCATGTTATGTGTCCGTAGTTTCCCCACTTTTCAGGGATACGGAGCACTCAATTAGTATAGTATGTTGTAACGAGTGGATCAGGTTAGATAGAAAGACGTGAACCTACGACAGTTGATTGCAAATAATTAATCGCAAACAACTCGTCGCAAGACAATTGGTCGCATGCGACAACTGATCGCAACATCAACTCATCGCACGTAAATTCATCGCAAACATCGTAAATAATTTTCTTTCATATTTTTTTGTACTTTGATTCTCAACTTGGAATGAGTTTAAAATTGAGATAAAATATAAAGCCCGGATTAAAAAAAAATCTTCTAGTTAATTAGGTAACCAACTTTAAAAATGAAACAGTACGACCTTAAACCACCTTGGCAATTTTTAATCAAGATTTCTTTATTAACAAAATAGTAAACACCATTTTAGATAGTAAGAATATGCTTCATTATAATAACTTTAACAAAGCAAGCATTTATGTTACTTATTAATTAGAAATATTAAAAATTACATTTTATAAAAGTATAAACGATATTTAGATGTAATAGTTATATTCATAACTTTGGCTGAATGTTGTGTACTAACATAATCATTAATTTTATAGTATTCGTAATTCTGTACAATAGCTCTGACACGTTTCGTTAAGTCTGTATACACTTTTTCCTCACAACTTTGATACAAAAATACAATACAACAGCACATTTTTGAACATTAATTTCTTTTCACAACACTCAAAGGTGCTTTGATTTGAATCAATACGCATAGTTATTGTCCTTTTTTCTCTTAAATTTTTACTGCAACTTTACTGTGATGTTGATATTTCAGAAAATAGTTTTTGCTGATGCATTCCATAATAAAATTACATACAGTGCGATTCTTTAATTTTGCGATAATTTTAATAATTTTTGTGAATTTAGTAGATACTTCATTCTATCTTCCATATTAATAAAAATTACGTATGTTCTTTGTAAACGCTATTATTTTTCGTTTGCAGTCAGTTGTGGCATGCGACCAGTTGTACTTGCGACAAATTGTGTAGCGATGAATTGTTACTGCAATCAATTGTCAATATGTATAACCAGTTGTTGCGACCAATTAGCGCTGCGATCAGTTGTTTGCGATCAATTGTCGCGCAACGATGATCAGACGCGGTACCATCCTCAACGCCGAAAAAAAGTATCGATTTTTTTTTAAGCTATTCAGTTACGTTCAAGTCTTTTCAATATTTTCAGTTCTTCTGACACATACGTATTTTATATCAATTTGTTAAATGTTGGTAAATATAAATAAATTAATAATAGTCTAATATTATTAGTTATTACATAAAAGTTTTGCAATAACCTTAATGTTTGACTACTCTGAAAAAGTGTTTATTTTACATTAATATTCTTAGAGATTGTTAAATAGCAAAGTATACTATTGTTGATGCTATTAGTTATGAGTTTTACACGAAAGCTAATAAATTCCATAATTGCACGAAGCACAAATGGCTGCTTTATCATTTATAATTTTTCTTCGTTTAAATTAAATACGAATACAAAATGTTTTAATTTCTCTTATGCGTAAAATCAGAGAAAATTCTGCTGCTACGAACCCAAATTAATTTTAAACGGGGCATTAATTACATTGAGAGAGCAATAATAAACACTACTAAAGATAGCTATGGATTTCTGAAGATTTGCTTTTAAGAGAATTTTCGTCTTGTCAGATTGCCGTCAGTTTAAAGTTTAAGTAGAAAATACACCAAAAGCGTCCAAAAGTCCAAAAGTCCATTGCAATCTACGCTACCTATAGGTAATCGTGTTTTTTTATTCCTCTCTCGGTAAACAGCATTTACTAAGCAAAAGTTTGAGCTGATGTCATCATATTATTGGTGTGTATCAATAGACAAATTTTGGTAAACGTCTTACCATTTACACGATATTCCCAAAATATATATAACATTTAATAATAATGATTTCAGGACTTTGAGAGACTATCGGTCTAATAAAATTGACACAGCCGGAGACGACAGACGCCTGACAGACGACAGACAGACAGATGGACTTGGAAGATCTACTTTTTCATACTCTAGGGGTTATGAAACGTCGAGCAAACATGAAAGTAGCTAGTCGGTGGATGGACCCTTTTACAATACTTCCTTAGCTTCCTAAAGAAGTAAAAATCAAACGATACATACATATCCCAAAATTATTATGTTAGTTATAGTATTTACCAAATTTTCAAAATGCATTCAATACATCTCTAAAAATAGAAACAAGTAAGTAATTAATAACTAGTTGTACCATATTTTGCTAATGCCTTAATAATACAATAATAATATACAGAAAAAGACACCTACTGTTTAATTAAAAATTAATTAATTAATTTAATTAAAATTACTTTTAACGTTGGTAGTCCTTAATATATATTATTGCATGGTGTTTAATTATTATAGTTCATTATGTGTATGCGTGTAATTAATAAAAAACTCCAACTTATTCATAAGGCTAACAACAGTTTATACGTATGTATGTAAACTTAAACAAGTTGTGTGTTTTCCTTTATTCAAGATTTCAAGTCACTTCACCATAATATTTGCGATGGTTTTCTAATTTGCATGCACTCGTCTAGCACTACACTACACGAATTAACAATTAAGTGTAAGTTCTGTTTCGTCAGGTGATAAATATAGCTACTAACCTTGCATCCCTCGCAGGTAAAAGCACCAAAGTGGAAACCGGCCGCTGGCTCTCCGCAAACCTTGCACAGCTGGTTCATCTAAAATTTACACATTCTAATTATTAACTTTAACATCATATACTTATTCGTCTAGTTACAAGACAAATTACGTAGATACACAGATTCTCATTCGCAGAACGTCAACTATTATACCCGCACAGCGTTCTGCTCATAGGCGCTTAGTTTAATTTTACCAAATACATAATCTTTATTTAAATAATTATTTTATATCATTTTTAGCTTATTATTTCCTGGCTGATACAAAATAAAAATAAATCAAAAATATCAATAACTAAAAAAATGTTGTCGATAATTCCTCAGGCTTCTTCAAAACGGGGTAAAAAAATAAAGCCTTCACGAAAATATTACCAAAAAAAATTAGTCGAAGATTGCTTCGACAGAACATCCTGCGCCCATAAAGTACAGTATATCAAATCCAGCTTTTTAGAAAAATTAAAAGATTTGATTTTGAATCGTGATTTATAAAAAACGAAACAATTTAAACACGTCTGCCATGGGTAATAGCAGAGGTACAACTGAAGACTGAACTTGCAATATTTTTAAAAATAAAGTAAAACAATAAAGTTTTTACGCATTTAGATTGCTTAATAGTTATTTATGTACCAAGGGCACAAAGAAGATGTTTATATTCGAGGGCAACGTTTACAAAATCGAGGGCCTCTGGCCCGAGATTTTGTAAGTTGCCCGAGATTTATAAACATCAAGTTGTGCCCGTGGTGCATACAAACTTTTATTTTTCACGAGAAAATCTAAAAAAAAGACTAATTTATATAATTAATTCGTAAAAAAAAATTTACGTGGCGTTGATTTTGTTGTCAAGGAGATTCTATGTTTATTGCAAACACGACGTCTATTCACGGTGTCAACACGTATATTTTCGACCGCGGAAATGAATGAGGAAAATTGTGAAATTCCAGAAAACATTGTGAAGAAAGCCCAAAAAGCCAATGAAAATGTGTTACCTGGAACATCAGGATCCATATATGAAAAAGAATACAAAATTTTCCTTAATTGGAAGATTAAGAAGTGGCTTACTTCCAAGAATTGGTGGGTTATTCTGTTTATAAAATAATGATTTAACTGTGTTCTTCATTTTTAGTCAGAAAAATATTCACCCAGTTCCTTATGGTGAAAATACTCGATGGTCAAGACAACTTTAAGAGTAAACGACAACATAGACATTTCTAATTACCATCGTTTGACATATTTCTATAAAAAACCCAAAAGGTTATGTGGCAAAAAAATCCCGAGTTTTGACTGGCGAACAAGTCATGCAATTTCTAAAAGATGCTTCCGACAACAGATATTTACTTCAGAAGGTAAACTAAGTTATTTTTTGATGATTGTAATTAATTTAAATACGAATGTTTTATGCTGTAAAGGTAGTTGGAGGATGAGTGAACACAATTCAAGATTTTTATATAATACGTTGCTAGCAGAATGGAAGCAGTGGCAGAAATAATTGCAATAGAGGCACCTCCGAAAAGTTTAAGTTTACCTGAATAGTTTGGTATGAATAGCAAGTTTGTAAATTGCAATTTGTATCTTCGTTATTAAATAAATTGTCAAAAAATAAATAAGTAGTTAAAAATACACAATAATTTTTTTTAATTTTTGTTTAATTCGGTTTAGCAAAATAGGGCATAATGAGAGGGCGTAATAACTCTTTATGCCCGCTCATTGTGCCCCGGATATAAGATGCCGCTTTACGTTTATCAAATCATGGATATAAAACAAACATTATATACGAGTGAAAAATAAAGTTCTTAAAAGCCGTAGTCAGCCATAACTTATAAATGTGACATAACAAATTGACTTATGTCAAAATGTTCACTGCATATGGAACCACACCGCTGAAGTTTCTAAAAAATGCTCTAGACTTTACAAACATTTAAAAAATATTAAAAAGTCATGTAATTTGTTGTAATTTATTTGTTTGTTATTGTTTATGTTTAGTTCTGTCATTATGGTGTGTTCTGTGTTTACTGATTATTAAAATTGTGAATTGGGATTTATTGTTTTTTAAGTTACTATTCACACATGTCCCATACGTGACAGTTTAAAAATAATTGTTTATGTAAAAATACAAAATAATACCTAAATTAAAGGTTGTACTCCTGTTATTAATATTTAATATATAAAATACACCGTCTTCGAATAATTAAAACGGAGCAGATATAGCAAAATTTCTTCGATACATTTAGAATGTGAGAATTTTTGATGTCCCATACGTGACATACTTTAGTAATGAATTTTTTATAATTTACAAAACAAAACCCTGAAAAAAAATGACCTGGATTGTTCAAACAATTCTCAATTTTTCTGCTCTCAGTTTTTCTAAGGTAGCCGCCATTGTGGTCTTTTCCGCTTTAGAAAATTAATATGACTAAGTTCTACACAAAATTATTGTCGCAAATGTCCCGAATGTGACAATGGAATCCTCCAAAATCATTTACGATAGGTGCTCGTAATTAAAGACAAATAGCGATAAAGCTTGTCAAGCCGTATACGTGAGAGTAAAACAGAGAAACTAGATATTTTGTACAAATTTCAATAACCGGAGGGTCACAATGCCGATGGTCCAGACTTTTATATTGCTCTGACTTCCACTTATTAAAGAAAATATTGCATTTTATTTTGAATTTCGATGTTGTATTTCACATTTGGCTAATTATAACTTGTCTAGGCCTAGGGGAGGCAGACTCAGCATCCTCTGGCCACCCCCTAGCTACGGCCTTATCTAGGGATCATGAAATATCGAGAAAATATGAAAGTACCAAATTGCCCAATGGACCCCATCACTATACATCCTTATCTTGCGCTCTATAAGTAAATTAACTTGAAGTGTTTGTTTCTATATCGAACGAATGTCACGTAGAAATTAGTTTGATTTGAATGAGAAACGGAGGGTCAAAATTACTAAGTAAGCTACAATCGAACAAAATTTTCTGAATATTATTATTATTATTCTTATTTAATCCATATTATTATTCTTATTTAATCCTTATTAAACAAAGACGTTCGTATTTTCACATTTTCAAGAAAATGGGGTGACTCGTTCTTAATATGATCAATAAAAAGTGAGTAATTTTATAAATTTATTTTATCTAAGGAAAAAAAAGGATATTGCGCCCTGGGGTTTCAAACCGTCGACTCTTATAGTCTGTGAAGCAGACATTTTAGCATTTCGCTAAAGTTGTTATATGAGCTGAAGGTTCTATACATATTGGTAAAAAACAGGGCGGTTTAAACAATAAAAAAATATAGTAATAGTAAGGAGTATATTATTTCATACAAAATCGCTAGTGTTAATGCAATATAATGAGCGGACGTCATTAGCTGCAGATGATTTATCCAAATTTTGGTTAGCGTTTTACAGAATACTCCTAATACACATTTGGGAATAATCGGTCCAGTAGTTTCAGAGATTATCTGTCTAATAAAAATCTGGGCAAACGGCAAAGAGAGAGAGAGAGAAAGAAGGAAACGGGAGATCTATTTCTTCCTACTCTAGGGGTCATGAAAGTTCGAGAAAACGTAAAAGTAGAGAGTCGGCCGATGGAGATTACAAAAAGAAGGGTATAAAAACAAAAAACGTTCTTTTCTTAAGAACGTACGAACGTTTCCTTGTTAACACAACATAATAATCGTAACTGTCTTCTAATCCCTTTTTGTACGTGGACGGCGTTTTATTCTCCACTGTCTGACACAGAGCAAGTTTTGCTAATCGCACCTTACCAACAGCATACACTGTTACTTCACAGGCAATGCAAAATCAATGTTGTATAGCAAATGTCGTGTTTTTAAAACGACAAAAATGTTCTTTTCCTTAATATTACAGTTGTTGTTGTTACTATCATTATTACAATATTTTCACATATAATAACACATAAATACATTTGTTTTCAGAAGAGTAAAATCTTGACGGATTTGTTACCCGGTCATGTCGCAATACTATACAGGGTGTTATGGAATATTAAATTTTGCATCCAATTCCAGAAGAGGCTGTATAATGGATGCCCAACTAACAAAGCTATGAAGTTGGTGTTGTTTTTTTGATAGAAGAAAAGGTAGGGAAAAACGCGTGTATTTTATTACTCAATACTATTGTGTATAAATAACACTTGGTAGAGACGTTTAGGTTTTTTGAGCTTAGGTGCCTTTGAATCTTACTCAGTTTATTCTACAAATTTGTTAAATGTTTTTCAACAAATTCTTTAAATGATCGATTATTCCCACAACTAACAAACAACAGTTTCACTACTGGCGCAGTCGTCTACACGTACTACAAAGTGTTTCTAGCTCAGAGCTACTACCAAAATGGTGTTACAGTTCAGGACGAATGGATTTATTCGGGAAAGGCCTGTTTCGAGGAATTTCAAAACTAATTTCCAAATGTTACTATCGATAACATATAAGTAATGTAATCAAACTTTGCTCATTTCACAAACTGGGAGTCTTTTACGAAAATCTGGTAGTGTAGCAGCTAAGAAACATACAGAAGAAATTATTGCTCAAGCTAAAGACACAATGGAAAATGCACCGAAAACGTCCGTCCATTCATCAGTTATACCAGCAACTTAATCTTTCTGCTGAAACAACCCACACATTCTTTCGTGAGGATTTGGAACTTTATCCACACCGTGTCACTGCGGTATAAGAATAATTGTTGCCAGTCGATTATTTACATTAGAATTTTGCAGTTGGTTGTGAATATGAATCACAACAGAAATTTGTGGGAGAAGGTAATTTTTAGTGATGAAGCCTCGGATGAAGCATGGTTTCATGTAAGTGGGTACATAAATTCGCAACGGTCAAAAATTTAGAACTACAAAAATCAACATGAATTTACTGTAGAAGCAATACAACCTTTAAAAATTTGTGTTTGGGCTGTAATTATTCACAGATGAATAATTAGATAAATATTTTTTTATCCTACACTACTAGGCAATCCAATTTTACCGTCTCTAAGGTAAAGTGCGACTTTTCACGGCTAGCCCGACAAAATAACTAAAAATGCCTAGCCGACAAAATAATCGCCATGTTTTACTACCAGATAGCTCTCATAAATGCATTTTTTTTTTTATTCATAAACTCACTCATAAATTGCTGAAATCGCTTTGCTGCAGTGATCACTGGGGGCCATGATAGACCACGTAAGTGCCCTAACCTTACTGCCCGCTTTTCTATTGATACTTCTTACCATAATTCCACATAACCTCACTTCCCTGACGTCTCTTTTGTTAAACATAAACGTCAGTTTGCAGTAATTATAAGTGCTCATTCACAATGGGCATAAAGCATAAGGATGTCATAACCATTAATGCGTAAGAATTTATGTTTAGTGCTCTATGGTTATATTCGTTCACAATGAGCATAAGTGCTCATTCACAATAGGCATAAAGCATAAGGATGTCCTAAGCACTATGCTCATTGTGAACGAATAGAAGCATAGAGCACTAAACATAAATTCTTATGCATTAAGGCTTATGACATCCGTATGCTTTATGCCCATTGTGAATGAGCACTAATATAATTATTATCAATAATCATTATTGGACCTCAAATACGTTTGCATGAAAATTTCGTTAATCTGGTTTACATCCTGGTGCTTATGAATTTCTGTTTTATGTAATTTTTGTTGTTTGATAGTTAATATTTAGATCTAAACCGATAGAAATAGACGATTGTACAGACAAAGCAATGGAATATTGCACACCACATGAAGTTGGTAATGCGGCGAAGGAAGTTACATTGGATTTATTGCCTACTAAGGCAAAAGAAAAGTATACCTTCCAATATAAACTGTTTATGGATTGGTGTACAAAAAAAAAATGTTAAAAGGTATGGTGAAAACGTGATCCTAAGGTACCTGTCGCAAAACTACAAATCCTCAACATTGTGATCGCCTTTCTCAAAAAGCAATATGTGGAGTACGCCGCAAAAAAATCAAGAACATTTACCCAAGATGAAATCGAAGAATTTATCCCAAAAACCAGATAAAATATATAATTATCAAATTTATTTAAATTAGCTACTTCGTTTATTAACCCCATCATACCCAATGCAACGTCCAATATCAACATTACAAGTAATAGTTAACAATATGTTTATATGAAATAAACCCTGTTCGATGTGTTGTATTTGTGTAGGATAAAAAAATTATGTGTATACCATGCCGGTAAAGTGTGTTTTCCGGGCCTCAAAAAGTGGCCAGCCTCGGCTTCGCCTCGCCTGTCCATCTCTTCTTTCGTCCTGGAAAACAATAACTTTACCGCCTAGGTATACAATATACTATTTTAAAGTAAGTAAATCATGTTTGCAATGGTTTTTACTCTCTTATTTTATTAGAAACACTGAATGTAGCAAAATAAAGGACTTAAATTTTAGAAGCGCTTACCTACCAGCTAAATGAGGAAGAACTGTATAGTCGGATTCATGTATCTTTATAAACACGTGACCATATAGGCTCAGATAATTATTGAGATAGCAATCTCTGTTTTATGCGTGCCACAGACGAAGAGAGTTACGAATTGTGTATCTACAAATGCTACACAACATGCCAGTTACGCTATTTCACAAAATCCCCTCACCTCAAAAGAGATAAAACTATGCAGTGTACAGAACATTTGGCTCGTCAGATGCTGCGCTAGTCAATTAACGTATTTTCGTTAAAATTTTCCTCAAATGTCACCTTTCATTACTTTTTCTTCAGTGTTTTTATCCGTGGTTGCTAATTGTTTCTATCTATTTTCCAAAACAGTTCGTATCAGAGCTAACACAGAGTTTATTATTTGTACTGTTTGTTTTCTGTTTTGTTATTGTTTTACTGTTCGTTTATGGCAAAAGTGAACCTAGCCGACAAACCTTTGAACTTCCGTGTACAGATGATGTTGGACAATCTCAGAGAATATTTCGCTGTGGAAAAAGAGAATAGTCCCTTGTTGTCTTTAAAGAGAACAAGAAAGAAAAAGCAGTGGAAATTTGCATCATCTCATAATTTTATTTTTAAATTTTTAGCCAGTTGAATATGCAATAGGCGTTAGTTTGCGTCTATTAATCTAATAAAGTCGAGACCAAATCTCTTAATACAGACCACCTACATGAACCAACAAACGTGGAAATTCGTAATAGGAGTACAATTTATGACATGTAAAAAGACAGTATATGCTAATGATTCATGCAGAAATATTTTTAGAAAAACATATTACTCTGCAGACGTTAAACCTAGAATTAAGTAAGACGAAAGGATATATATATATATAATAGGAGTGTGATTTCTTCGAGGTTTATTGTTTCATTGAGAATTTAAATATGCAAAAGAAAATAAAACCACGTCTTGTCATGCAAACAGCCAATTTTTTGCACACGCACAAAGAAAATTTTGAATCCGACTTCAAAAGAAATTAATATTCTTAGCTGAAACATGGATTATTGCTAAAGGAAATGCCATAAAATCTTTGCAGGACGCTAGTACTAAGAGCGTTAGGAGACCACAAGGTCATGAAGGCAAGTGCTACGTCATATTACATGAAAGATGTAACTCTGGGTTTGTTGAAAATGTTAGATTGCTGCTTACATAGATATCAAATGTAATGGACTATTATAAAAATCTAGCATTCAGTAATGGTTAAAAAAAAGCAGTAAGATATGAACCGCCTATGCATAAGAATGCATAATACTTGACTATTAGATAAAAACCCAAGGAATACATTGTTGATTGATTGCTGCAACAAAATTGACATGATGTAATGCGCCTTCCCCTTCCCTTGTCACTAGCAGTTTAACGCTATTGACTTAAGTGGGACTAATGCTAAGACTTACTATAATAAACACATAGGTGAAGAAAATTATGACGATGATAAAATATTACATATGTAGAAGCACTATTTAAGTAACTGTTACACAAATACATGGAAGAAAATTATTTATTGAACACACTGAAAAACTTATCAATGAATGGAGTGAACGAGAAATATTATTAGTGGAAGGAACAGGACCAAAAATTATATTAGAAGTTGGTAATGATTTTTAAAGTGACGCAAGTGTAAATATTTTATTTTTTAACTTTAGTTTGTGTTTAAAATATAATTCACTTTTAAGATAAATTCATCTCCATCACTTATTGACTGACTCTTTAAATACTTTGTATGCTTTATATGTTAAATCTGTAACCATGTTTTCTTATTGAAGAATAAAGACCTTACGCGAAATCCGTACTTTTTGTGTTTATTGAAAATTCATTTTTTTTGGGTTTCGTTTTACGAAAATTCTTTGCATTTCAGATCAAACCTAGGTACCTACATGATCATGTTTATTAACTTATGTCGGTACTGCATCAGTGGAAAAGGAAATGAAACTACGCAGGATGTATATCTTTCCCCGCTATTTCAAGAAGAAATTAACATTACTTTAAACCAAACTAAAACGAATAATTTCAAAATTAGACTCCAAAATTAATTCATTCCTCTAAGCTTCAAACGCTTAGTTTAGTGCTAATGCGTATGATTTGAATTTCAACTTAGAAAATATCATTAGATTCGTGAGTTGTTGATGTGATGATGCTTTTGACTAACGAAGCTTCATACCAGCTGTTCAATCGAAAAAATCATCACGTTGGCAATGCCAGCTAACGCGAAAATAGCAATTATACACAACATAATGGATCACGATGGTATAAGTAAGGTGCTTCAACTTTATTCATAAATTTTTCTAAAACGGGCATTTTAAAACTGATATCGTAGTAGGTTGTGAGAGCTAAAGTCCCTAGATTACTAGTAACCTAGAGACCTTAGTGGGAGCTTAAGATGATCGCCATCATGTGGTATTTAATTCCTTAATTGTACTATGGGGTTAGGTGTCACGGGGGAGTCCGAATTGCGCACATGACCTGAAAAAGATAGGAGTTGCGCCCTTTTACCGCTCGAAAAATGTCCGAATTGCGCCCACTACCTAAATGCTCCCTTACCGTAGTCTTACACCCTACAATGCAGGTAAAAATAACTCTTCATTGGAAAATCCAGTGTTTTGTGACGTCAATAGAGGGTATTTCAATTACGAAAATATAAATGAACTCTAAAAATAAATTAACGAATGCATAGTTTTAATGATGTGCCATTCTTACAGTAATATTACTCTATACCTACGTAAAATGTACTTATAAAATGTATATTCAGTTCAATTAGTAGATAAATTGTGTTAACCTGCTCTCTTTTTAGAATCAAATTTTCCTCAATCTGATTGTAAATTCATGCACCTATTTGTATATAATCGACACAGATGCTAATGGGCTGTTGTTTTCTGGTATCATAGAATAGAATATATAAAAGAATATAAACAAGAAATAAGTAGAGAACGCTACCGCAAGAAATCGAGATTTTTAAACGTAGGGCATCGACGACTGGAACTGTGTTTGTGCTAAGTGATACTGATAACTGATAAGTGATTCTGTGAACAACAACATAAAATTAATATAAACAGCTGTTAGGACTCCACCACCTTTGTTAACATTAAATGCCATAAAATGTATGTCTTTTCGGTACACTGTATAACTGCTGGGAAATAATTCACTATTTAGGATATCATCACCAAGCCAAGTTTCTGTAAAAGCAACATAATCAAAAGAGGAAGGGCAAATACTGTTGAAGAAAGTAATTATTTATTTTAGAACGCAGCCCACGAACATTTTGATGAAAAAGAAGAATAAAAATAATTATAATTGTGTGCACCACTATCTAAATCTCACACTATGCGTGCAACTCAATTAATATATTTTATTCTCAAATTAGTTTCTTCTGTGTTTCTGTTCTTGACGTCGAAAGATACTCGGATATTTTATAATCATCATTGTTTTTATGGCTATTAACATACCTAGGATGTAATAAATGTCATAACAGCCGAAATGCCAGTCCGAAATCCGAGCGATAGCGAGGATTTTGAGACATTTAAGGCTGTTATGACATTGTTCAGTGCCGAAACCAGAGAATATTTAGGTATAGGCGAACCTTGTGTTAGGCGCCCCTCCTCTATACATTAAAAAGCAATTTTACAGAACAGTTTTATTTATATTTTTTAATAACTATGCAAAACAGATACTATGATAAAATATAAAAAAAAGAAAAAAAAAATCGAGATTATACATATAGGTATATAATATGTATAAATATGTAATATGTTTCTGAGTTTCCGTTCAAAATAAAAAAATATTAATATGACATAATTCTTGGTACAACATAATTTTTGGACGAATTTGGCGCCCCTTGTCGTTGGCGCCCCTAGGCAAGGGCCTACTCGGCCTATAGCTAGTTTCGGCACTGACATTGTTACATCCGTAGTATCTTCAGGATTTTATCGGTTTCTGTCCATTGAGTCAAAAATTGAAAACATTTAAATCAGGCAATTTAAATATAAATTTAAATAAAATGGTTAAATTAATTCATAATCTTTAAAATTTCAGTTAGATGCAATACTGAATGAAAAAATGTAACTAACCCTTCTTAACTAAAAGCATATTTGCTCTAAAAAGTGGTCCAAGAGCTATAAGGTTATATGACCATCATAAAAGTAGTTGACCGCAATACCCCCCTTGTGTGGTTCGCACTAAGCTTACAGGTTGGCAATAAATCGTTTTCTAAACATTTCTTGCTTAAATTTCGATATTTAGTGAAAGCCGCCCCTAAATGAAACGACAACAGCCGGTCGAGCTACAGTGGACCCGTTATTTACGACTTTAGAACCTTTTATATTGTAAACAACTTAACTTCGACACAATCAGACAATTTTATGATGACCATATAACCTTACAGCTCTTGGACTACTATACTTAATATACAAAACACAGCCGTTCCTCGATCAGTTCAATAGTGCTGTACATATTGATGTTCTTATTACAACTCAAACAATTCTGTGATCTATTGCGTGTACGATGCAAAAAAAAATGCAAAATTTACAGTGACACTTATTTTTTAATGTTTAAAGATTTTGACAAACATTTTCAACTCCACTTTCAATTTCTAAATGCTGTAGTGTTCCTTGTCTCTTAATTTTACTGTTTCTTGTGATATCTAATACCAGCCTGAACAACAGTGTCGATCGTGAATCTCTTATATAATTTGATAAAATACTATTGACATAACAGGAGGTGTTGGATTTTACGGTTTCATAAAACTGGTAAGTTTTTAATGGTCAACTGTCTAGTAGTCCAGCATCGAATGCCAACTAAACCACAAATTTTCCATTTATTCCATATTATTATAAACCAGGTACAACAAATGTTGTGGGTGAGCTGGCGTTAAGACAACGTACCTATTCCTTTGTGAAAATAATGTTATACAGCACCAAAATTACCTATGCCAAAGATTCACTTGAAAAGAATATATTGTTTTATTAGACAATTGGGTTTCCTATTCTGTTCTTTTTGATGCCGTAACATTATAAGAAAAAATTTGACGTATAGCAACAACATAATTATGCTAAATCTGTCAAGTTTAGATAACTTAAAAAATATGGCATCCGAAGTACAATGTTATTAATTTTTTCCATCAGCATATTCTGGATATGAAATTCTATTATCCAAAGTACTTTCTACCAAATTTTTTACATGCATACAGTGTGTAGAGACATAACGTGCAATTGCAATCTTATTTGCAATCTAACACTTTTACTCAGGTTCTATAGTTTATTGTAATCTTGTTGTCTTCGTAGTGCAGTCAAAACATAATGAAAGTTTAATTACGTCAAATTTCCAATGAATCCAAAATATAGTCAGTAGTTTTACAAAATTCATGTCAAGTAAAAAGTGAAAGTACATTTTTTTTTAGTCATAAGTAGATAAATATTTATTTACGTACTCATTGCTTTATGTTAAAAAGCAGGTCATTAGCAGATTTGTTTATCAAACAGAACTAACAGAAGATTGGCTCGCACTTGCAGAAAGAATTAGTATCGTCATAACGAATTTCACTTCAAACAGAAAGAAATATATACCATTATAATTTCACTTAAATCTCGAACCTACGCTAATAAACCCAAGTAGCATCTTCTAATAGAAATGTCAATAAAATTTTCACCACTGGAGTATAACACTACATAACAGATAGGTAAAGATATACTAATCTCATAACCTTTTGTAACTGTAAATTACATGCAAATAAAACTCCCTATAGTAGGTATAAAACAAAACATAATTTGATACATAAATATAAAACAATCTGCAAACAACTGTGATTAAAATATCTGAGCTGATTAACTATTACTTCGGGATTCGTATAAACGCTAAAAAAAGATGCCCCCGAAGTAAAAGAAATGTAATAAAATAAAACAGTTTTATATTTCGCGGTAGGAGATAATAAATATATAGATAATGTTTATTGGAAAGAAATGGGACAAGCTTGCGTGTATTAATTACAACCTCTCTTTATCTGAAAACGTTTGGAACAAACGGTAATACAAGTATCATAAAAAATCAATTGTCAATGTAAGTCAAACTAAACTTTCTAAAATTTTAGCCAAACTTCGACAGTATTGCTTTTCTTAAGTTTTTCACTATTTATAAACATATAACACATACCTTAATGCGATAAAGAGCATTTTATTTATTTAAGTGAGTGTGTACTTCTAAAACTGCATACTGTATTAATTGACATAGTATACGTAAGTTCTTATTAATTTTAACGGATTCATTGTTATTATTATATTAATACCTAAATCGTAAGGTAATAGTAAATACTTTTTATTCTATTTTAGAATCATGATCTTGTTTATCAGCACCCAAATGCGGGCATAAATTAACCTTTATGGCACAAATCAGTCAAAAATTGCTAAGCAACGATTGATTATTCATTTACATTAATTATTATTTATTCAAAAAAGCTTCGATATTCAACATTTTTATTAAAGCTGGGAAAATAATACTTATTTCATTCATTTTCCGTTTCTTCAGTTTGCATTTTGAAAATCGAATTATTTAACAAATAAACAACGCGGTATCCATAACAACAACAAAATAATAGTCAGCTTTGTATTAAAGTTCGCATCGACACAATTCACACAATCTTGGAGGAAATACTCAATATTTTAGAATTCCGAGAAACATAAGTGAACCGAAGGTTTTTTATTTCCAGAGAAAAAATAAATCCTACTTTCAATTTTAAAGTAAATTCAAAGAAAGTGAAATATTTTAGAAACTAAAATAAAATAAAACGTTGTATGTACCATGGGCATAATAATTGTCGATTGTGGCCCTCGGGAAATGAAAAGCCCCCTTCGTTGGGCTTTAAATATTCCCTCGTGCCATAATCTCCCTAATTATGTCCTTAATACATACATAACTAATATGACAGAATATTTCAAATTTTACAATAACACTCTAAATATCTCACCAATTTCACAATAGCTACGTTATAATATAATATTGACCAATTTTCAATAAATATTAAACTACAATGGTGTAATTTTAAAGCTTAATATTAGCGTTTCTCTAACACAGCTTACATACACTTTTAATATAAACTTGCACATAAGCATATTACAAAAACCGATGTCCAGTTTATAACCGAGTGCAACAAAAATGCTAGTGTATAACACTACATAATGATGAGTAGGTTCCATATAAGTGGACTTTTTAAACGTATTGCTGCCATAGTCAATAGACTATTTCAGACCGTGTGATGGACTTAAATAGTAATGACGGCATGTGGACAAGACTTCATCAAGATGGTCAGCAGTAAAATGGTAACTATTCGTAGCATGACCATTAGTGAGCAGCCATCATGCACACGGTGGGACTACAAAAGTCAGTTAATGAATCACACGAAGGCGTTAAAGTATAACAAGTTAAAATAAAATTTATTTCAAATTTATATTATAAGGAAGCACATTTATAACATTTTTTCGAACTCCAAATTAACCGAAGGTTTTTTATTTCCAGAGAAAAAGTAAATCCCACTTTCAATTTTAAAGTAAAGTCAAGGGAAGTGAAATAGGTAGATGTATATCGTTGTATTTTGATGTAATTATTTAATTCAAAACTTTCAACTGGTTTCTCGCAAAACTGTAATGTAACTAAAAATTAAGGCGATCGAACTTGTATAGTTTTGGAAATTTCATTCTACCCTATAAAATTTTATTGGCAATAACGAGACGGACAGTAATACAATAGCAAGAGATATTTACAACTTAAAGTTGTCGCGTGCCGGTAATCCCCAGTTATTAGAAAGCAGAATAATCCAGATCCGGACAGGGGCCATCGTTACTCTCGAACAAAAATGTGCATTATTTTATGAATACAACTACATGCTAAATGTTCTCCGACAAATTCTGGTGAACTGGTGTGAGCCATAAATATTTCTTACCATTGTACTACTGTCCGTCTCATTATTGTCAATAAAATTTTATAGGGTAGAATGAAATTTCCAAAACTATACAATAGTAACAGGAAAATATGACCTTAAAAGTACTGTTTTAGAACGATTTCATTTAATTTAAAAGAAAAAAATAACATTAAAATAAACAACAACGTTTGAACGCTTCAAAATTAAAAAAACAGTAATATGAAATCTTCGGTCTCAACAAAAAGACGAGCTTTTGCATGTAAAAGATATACTTCAATTTTGTATTCAATGAATTTTCTTTCTCACTTTCGCTTTAGGATCTGTTCGTGAGTCTTCAAAAATTTATCAAGATCTACAACCAATGAAATGAAGTCGCATTGTTTGAGATATTTTTAATTGGAAGAAAACATTTATTATTAATGATATTATTATAATCTGGAGGGTTGAGCGAGAAATGAATTTCTAAACCCAACATTAGAGAAAAAAAATTGTATCGACTGTAAACAAGGAAAAAAAGAAAAGAGAAAAAAAAAACAAATATCCAATAGCATTTAATTATACATACCTATATGTATTACCGATTATTTCTCTTTTCCAAAAATAATTTCTTATATGGTTAAAGTGACTAATCGTCATCTTATCGACACTTTATCCGTCTGTCCGTCTGTATGTCTGTCTATTTGTTTGTCCACCGTCTGTGTCAATTTTGGTAAAACAGATAATCTCCGAATCTACCAAACCGATTGTTGTCAAATTTTGTATGTATGTTAGGAATATCATGTAGATGGTAAAACGCTAATCACAATTTGGCTAATAATCCCCACCAACAATTTGATCACGTCTTCCCCAAAATGTATAATAGTAAATATTTTTTAAATTTGATAAAAGAATATACACTTCTACACCTGTAGTGTATAAATTCGTGTTGAAACATCCTTATTTTTGGAGAAAAAATATTTTAATTTTTACACTCCAAAATAGAATGCTCTGAAATCTTACAAACGTTTTAAGATTATCGTAATGACAGTAAATCGTTAATCAAAATTTATTCGTTTATCCCCTCCCAAAAAATTGATGAGGCCATCTCAATATTTTGCCGAATAATTCCTCTCTGAAATATGCAGAATACATATTATGACTCTATCAATGTATTCATAATTTTTCAAATTACTTATAGAGCGTGACTCAAAAAAATTAATGAATGTAGCAATTTATTTTATTGATTAAATGAAGAACGACTCACTTCTTTTTCCCGAAACTTTGAAAGTACAGTACTGTTATTATTAGTATTGCATTGCTTCTATCCAAATTGATATGTGTCCTTGCAAAAATGTTGATCATGTCATTACAAAATTGTGTAATGGAAAGAATCACTCGAAACAAACACGTAGCACGCTTCTTTACCATTACTTTAACATTACGTAGATACATATCTTTATTTTTAATCCTATAATTTTTCAAAAAAGTTGGATTTATTGTACTGCATTTATTTTAGGGGTATTATTTTTAACCGTCGACCAATTTTTTGTTTCTGTTATGATTTTTTTGTTTTTTAAATTCATATGAAATAAACTTACACGTTGTGAACTGAACTTTAATTCGCAGTTCAGTTGTGCACCTCTAGTATGTTTCTAAATTTTCTAACTTAAAAAAGGTGTCAAAAGTGCAATGGACTGAAAAATCACAATTAAAAGTAGTGTAAAATGTGTTTTAATAAAGAAAATGAATTTAAACATGTCTTGTACAATGAATTTCATGATGTATTATTAATATTATTATTATTTCAGATAATTTCAGTTCTAGCTTTATTTATTTCCAATGTAGGTGTAGTACCTACCAAATAGTTTAACATAATTATTATTATTGTTAAAATTCAAAAACCTGTTTTGTTAGGAACCTGTCACATTGTTCGTAAGTTTCTCGAACAATGCACGATCTGATCATATCATTCAGAATAGATTAGTTACGCTAGGCTTTTGGGGATGGGGTGAGATTAAAGAATAATAGCAGACGAATTTGATGCTGTAATTCTAGAATCTCGAAATTTATTTTATTGATTTAATCAATGCATGTCATTACTTGATATTAATACCTGTAATGATATAGATGTCTTGCTTGAACGTCGATCATTTCTGGGTCAGTGGTGGGACTAAATAAATGGGCTTTTAATTCTTGTTCCCTAGACATATCTTAAATACAATAATTTCAGATACGAAAGAAGCCTACTGACTACAAATATTCAGTGTCAAAGAAACAGCAGAGAACATTCAAACATATGTCGTGTTATAGCCAAGAATTATTAAAAAGCCATTTATTTGGATATACTCGTATTGATTATATTTCGAACCTAGTTACTTACTCGTTATGGAATTAACTTTTTTTAATGTTAACCAAGGTTAATTTTAAGCTGATGTGCACCCTTGAGGGCACATAGTGTATAGTGTTTTAAAATGACGATCTATTATGATGAAAATAACTATAAATAAATTGTTTTTTTTATATCCGATTTGTTCATTGGTCAAATCAACGACAAGAATTATGGTAGTTGTCGGAAAACTTATAATCAACGCTATTAGGGGAAGCTGGAACAAGACGCGCTCCATCATTGTTTTGCAATTCTAATGTTACCTACTGGCATTGCAATATTTGCATCATATTTGTCACTCAAATGCCTCTGCAGGCACAGATATGTATTATTAGAAGATATTTTTTAAAATTTTTAAGAAGGAAAGATATATCCTCTCATACAGCTACCATCGTTTACGTTTATCTTTTTTTTTATTGAAATGATTCATAAATCATTATGAATTAAAACAATAATAAGCAGGTTTGCCAATAAAATTATTTGAGCTATTTCGAAATTAAAAACAAAAAAGATAGGTATTTCACAAAGAACAGAATATTTTTCGCGTTTAAACTACAAAAAAAGTAAAAAACACAAGAAAAAAGTCTGATAAGGCTAACGACCATTTAGAAATGAATAAAAATGATTCTTCATTTTTATTCATAACGCGCGATCCACAAAAATGTCCTCTTGTTGACGCTGGATGATTACCCAACTTTCTTATTGCCTTTGTACATAGTACACAACAGGCATGGTCCAGCACCAAGTAACTATACCGATACCTAAAGACCGACTTTTTGTATCACGCCTCATTTTTCTCCTGGCGATTGTTTTAATTTACATCTTCATTTCAATAGCAGGTCTGAAAAAGCGTCAGAAAGTATTTATTACATGATTATTTTTGTTTATCTCTGAAACTTATGTATTCTGCCTGCCTCCACCTGCTCCTAAATTACTGTGTTGTCAAAAACAAATTGATTCAGAGTAAGTTCTGCGATAAAAAAATATTTCAAAATTATAAATAAATAGAATAATTTACAAGAGTGTCAACTGCCGCTGCAAAGTATAAACAAGCACTAACTAAACGACATAACAATTATCATTGTAAAACAAAAATTAAACAAGAAAAAGTTTCACTATTTAATCGTTCGATGTGTTTTTTAAATTCTTCATATTCTATTTTCAAATGTTTGTAGTACAACTAAAGTACCTATATTACATGAACTTAATGCATACATGTAACAAACAACAGGCTAATGTTGTGCTAGTCACCGTATACTTTGAAGTAATTAAATTAAGAATAATAAGGAGCGTGGCCATAAATGAACCGATCTTGAGGGTTGTTTATGATTGGTAGTAATTTTCGTGGTTTCTTGGTTGGAGGTCATAAATTATAGACATATGTTTTAACTTTCTCAACAGTGATCCATCATAAAGAAATTTATATTCAATATTGTCACGGTTTATCAAATACTAAACAAACTCTAAAACATTAATTTTTAAGGTATCAAATTATTATTATTTTTTTTATTTAAGACATATTTTTCTCTCCTTAATATTTAATACGAATAAAAAAATAGTTAATAGTTTACCTGCTTTACTCTAAAAAAAATTGGCATTCGAACCCAACAAAATAAAAAAGCAAACCGAATGCAGAGGCTGTTACCTTGTTAATACAATAATATAATATAGGTATTGTTTAAAAATTACACCGACAGTTCATTGCATATTAAAATACGCCGCAAAAATAAATATTAAGTATCTAATATCTAAGAGAACTTATAACTTACGTACATGTCTGAAAGTTATTTAGCAACTCTATTTTTTTCAAAATATGTAATACGTTAACACATCTTAAACAAACATTATATACTACTTAAAAATGGGTCTACATCAAAACCTAAACTATATTATATATCACCGATGTTTTCACTTTAACCTTCAAAATTACCGCGTTTCTAACAAAAACAAAGGCTCAGCTTTAAGCTACTCTGATTCATGCAAATTTGACAATGTAGCAAAAATCACTAAAACAATGTAAATCTTTATAATAAAAAAAATAATAATTTTTATAATTTATGAGTAAAGAGTAAATAATTTTGTACCTACAGTTATCATATAAGTTCCAAAATCCTTAACAGAAGTGATTAACTAACCTTTCTGGAACGATATGTCGTTCGAGCAGCGCGGCATTCCGAACTTCACGGATCGCGATTCATCTCATCAACGAGCATCAGGTAAGTCGCACACCTAGGTACTGATCAGCTCCTCTGCACCTGTACCACAACCATAATTTTAATTCAAAGAGTACCGCAAGTTGTCGCTACCTGTCAATGGTACCTCCATTTCCCCCTCAAATCTTTAAACAACACCTACCTGAACATGTATTGGAGCTGCTTTAATTCCCTTCACTGTTTCCAACTAATCCTGGCGAGAAGGAGGCACAGGAAACGCCCCCTAAAATAGTGATAAGTTTATCAGATTAGTTCATTACGGTCCTACCTAATTAACCATTAATTTGTGTCAGACCTATTTCATTTTTGTTCAATTTATTTTTTAAAACTGACGAAAATATACTCGTAGCATTACTGGCGTCATTATTACTATTATTACTTATATTAATATTATCACTATTATTATTTTTTGCTACTGTTACCGAAGTTGCTTTTGCACTAAAATATGGCCTATAAACTCAAAAATAAGTCAGTTTTCTGGTTTATTTACGTAAATTTTCTGCACAAAAATGTTTTCACTTATCATCTAAGTCTAAGTAATATATTTTATTCAGTGAGAAATCCCACTCAAAGGCACGCTACACAGACCATTGGGCGAGTTAGGTAAGTCACGTGTCGCATTGAAATCATTTTTATTTATTACTCTTACAACAAGAGAAGGTTTTCCCAGGCAAACGGATTTATTGGAGCCCACTGTAAAATTTTTATGAAGTCAAAACCGTGAACACACTATCTTTGGTCGAACTTTAGAGGAAAATATTTAAATAAATAAGTTTTTCAAAAAGAATTTGTTTTGATTACAACAATTTCAGTCATTCCCTTCATGCGTTCAATTTAAACTATGTGTTTGCATGTTCTAAAATTCACTCTTTGAACTACCGACTTTCGGCATTTTGCAGTTTCATTGTGACAGACGAACTATGTAAAAGCTGTCAAACAGTGAATCTATTTTTATTATTATTAATATTATTACTACGCCTTTTAACAGGCTGAGGGCCCCTTTACAAAGAGGGAAAAAACAACTAGAAAAATTTTGATTAATATGAACTGAAAGAAAAGCAAGATAATTGACAAAAAAAAAGTGTACATGTATATATGTATATATCAAAATTGACACCGAAACATAGTTCAATATTTTTTATTAAATTTGACTTGAGAACAGTTTCAAGAATTTCAGTTGTTTTTCAATTTTTTAAGATCTGATAGATTGCAATTAAATATGTCAACCTTGGATTCAATATGTCTGTAGCTTTATTAGTAAACTCTTATGGCCGGACGTTCAAGAGGTAAAACGATTAACAAACTAAAGTTTTCATTGAAGAAACAAACCGAAAATTTACCAGAATGCTTTGTTTATAGTAGGGTATAATAGAAAATACAAAACCTCTGTCAAGTAATGTTTATTACCCTTTTATTTATTAATAAAAACCTGCAGATGAACGAGATGAAAATGAGTAAGCAAAACGGCATTAAAAGTAGGGCCAGCCGACTAGGTAGAGGAGGCCGAAGCACTTCCAGAATACCATTGTATTACAGTGTATTTCTTTTGGTTTTCATGGTTTATCGAATGTGTTTCACTATTTGACAAATGTATTTCCCGTATTTGCCATATGTTAAAAGAAATTCCCTGTTTGTCAAAATTCTTTCAATTTATAGTAAATGCTTTTCCTCTGTTCTAATAAATATTTTTTACTTTAGCTACGAGGACCCAAGCATAAGTAACATATTTTACTTGAGAAAATATTGCATAATAAATATGTCCATATTATTATCTATAAGCATGAAGTATACCAAATTATTTTAATTCAAAATTTCATTTCTGTTGAGGCAATCTCCCAAATATGTCTCCATATGATGCACATAATTTTGGCAATGTTCTTCGGCTATAAAGCATTGTGTACTTGGATATACAGTGCATCTTTTTTAAAAGTGGCCATACGGAATCCCATGTTAAATTATATACCCCATGTTAACATATGTTTGAGTAAATATTCAGAGTTGAAATTTTCACTGGATGTAGTTTGGGTCATCTTTTGTTGATTGTATTAAAGGCTATGCTTTATGTATATGGTAACATGTGTTACAGCTAATATCCGAAGTCCGTTATTATGCATAATAACTAGACATTTTAGGAATTATGCGTAATAACTAAACTTATCAGTTATTATGCATAATAACCGGAAACATTAGGAATTATGCGTAATAACTGAAATTTTCAGTTATTATGCATAATAACGGAAACGTTTAGGTAATATTGATAATAACTAATAGAGGAACAGGAATTATGCATAATATTTTCCAAAAAGCTACCCACCCTGCCTCGCTTTCCCCTACATATCACATGTACAGTTGATTTAAAAAAAAAGGGACAAATTACAGTCCCATTGCTTTTCATTGATCTATGAAAACCTGAATTGCTCATCTTGTCCCGTTTTTTTTAAATCAGCTGGACATGTTATAGACCAGTGCCGAAGCCTTCGAAAATGGTAAAAAGTGAAAAAAAATTAGAACAGGATGATACACATTGGAAAAGGAAGAAAATATAACAAAAACAAAGGGAAACATAATTCACAGGCGATCTGAGGTCCGGAAGGGGAAGAGGGTGAGCTTTTAAGGGCAGAAAACGGTTTATCACGATTTTCGGCAAAACTACAGGTCCTATCGCAAAAAGTTTAATGGCAAAATTGTAGGGAATAAAAAGATCTATAACTTTTGAATTTACACTTTCTTTACATAACCTCAAAATTTATGCGAAAAATGCAAATAACCGAGTTTTTGGTTTTTTGTTTTTATCTCCCACAAAAAATAATTTTTTAACGAAATTTTTTTCCCACAAAAAATACTTTTTTTTACACCTTCAGAAAGTAGAGATTTCAGCGAACAAAAGGCATACCGATTTTTTAAAAAAGCAAATATTTTGACGTGAGAATTTTCGATTGAAAAAATTAGGGTGGTTTTTCGATATTAAATCAAAATAAGGGGGAAAAACAAATATTTTAAATCAAAAAAATTACAGCGAGTTTGAGACATAAATAGGTAAGTTTTCAACAAATTTCGTGAAAAAAAAACTTTTTTGTGGGAGATAAAAATAAAAAACCAAAAACTCGGTTATTTGCATTTTTCGCATAAATTTTGAGGTTATGTAAAGAAAGTGTAAATACAACAGTTATAGATCTTTTTATTACCTACAACTTTGCCCTTAAACTTTTTGCACTAGGACTTGTAGTTTTGCCGAAAATCGTGATAAACCGTTTTCTACCCTTAAAAGCTCACCCTCTTCTCCTTCCGGACCTCAGATCGCCCGTAAATTATTTTTCCCTTTATTTTTGTTATATTTTCTTCCTTTTCCAATGGTTATCATCCTGTTCTAACTTTTTTTCACTTTTTACCATTTTCAAAGGCTTCGGCACTGGTCTATAACATGTCCAGCTGATTTCAAAAAAACGGGACAAGATGAGCAATTCAGGTTCTCATAGATCAATAAAAAGCAATGGGAATATGACGTTTATATAACTTCTGTAATTTGTCCCTTTTTTTTTAAATCAACTGTAATATGTAGGGGAAAGCGACACAGAGTGGATAGCTTTTTGGAAAATTCCTGTCCCTCTGTTAGTTATTATCAATATTACCTAAACGTTTCCGTTATTATGCATAATAACTAAAAATTTCAGTTATTACGCATAATTCCTAATGTTTCCGGTTATTATGCATACTAACGGACAAGTTTAGTTATTATGCCATAATTCCTAAAATATCTAGTTATTATGCATAATAACGTATTTCGGATATTAGCTGTAACATATGCATATTTACTTTGACTTTCAATGTCACTTTTAATTATATCATACTTGGTTTAAATTAAAGGATAGTTAAAAAAATAATAAATTATTTGGATATTTTTGTCGGTAATATTACAGGCAGCCATGTAAAAACAGATATTTACCTGACGGTTCTAAAATTTAATTACTCGTTACATGCCGCAGTACACAGTAAAACTGGAAGTGGTCACTGATGAATACATATTTTAAAGGCTTATCGACAACAGAGAAACTACGCAAAATTTTGTTGCAGCACTCCCGCATCTTATACCCATCAAGCAGTGGCGTAACAATCAAAGTACGGGCCTGTGTTCTACGACACTGCGGGGCCACTAATGAATAGCGAAATAAAAATTATTTAAAAATACGAGTACATATGTATAATGAGAATAAGTAAAGTATGAGTAGGTACATTGCAATTAGGGCGGCTTACATTTTATTGAAATCATTCTAGCTGAAACGCTGAATTAAAAAAACAAAATACAATAACTACCTGAATACATATAATTAAAATATATATTAGAAATTAAAATATCTCAAAATGGTTTTTTCTTGCTTTCCAATGGGCACAAGTTGATTCAAGATTTGAAACATCTAAGCTTCTGACAATTTCATTTTCAATTGAGATAATAGCCAGGTAAGATAATCTGCGTTGGCCCATTGTGTTTCTTAAAAAAATTTTAGTCATTTTTAATTTCGAAAAAGATCTTTCCGCTGAAGCCACCGAAAGAGAGATTGAAAGAAAAATGAAACATACTGTGATAATTTCGCTGAAACTAGTGCAGCTACTAGGTATTCATTCTGTCATAATTTCGCGGTCCAGTGTTTTTTCTATTTAAAAATTGGTCGAAAGTTATTTCGACAGAACTTCCCTCGCCCTGTGATGACGTCATCAACATTTTGCAAAGACATATATCACCAATAGGTGTAGTGTAATACTAATGATAACAGTATTGTACTCCCAAATTTTTAGGAAAACAGCATACTGAAACCGAGTTTCCGTAGTCTCTGGTAGTCTCTGGTGTGTTGCGTCTTTCGGATATGAATGAAATACGTTTTAAGCAGTAGTGAAAGTCTTTGATAGCCCTGTCTATGGTAGATATGTTTATTTATAGTTATGGACTTTCTTCTAACAATTTGATTTTGATTTCATTAAGAACTAAAACAGTCTTCATCAATCCACTTGCATATTTGTTCTTTTTGTTGTTAGTTGTCAGTTAACTTTCTTGGGCGGTGTCCATTACTTATTTTCTCCACTTGATTAGTCTTTTTGTAAATCAAGTAAATTTTTCTAATAGTGTTTGCTAAGATATTAAACTGCGGTCCAAAACTGGCTGCTATGCGAGATCCAACTTCGGGTTTGCGATCGTAACGCCCTAGTTTCGGACGGCTTCGTCATGGAGATGTGCCGCATGAGTAGGCTTTGCGATAGATAGAATCACCGTCGAGGGGGCAGCCCCGACCGGTAGCCCCAAACTCCGCTTGTGCTAGAACGCCCCAGGGGTAATTTTGTTGTGCTCCTGTTAACTGCCGTAACTTTAAAATTCAACGCCACACGCCCGTAATAACTTGTGTATTTGCATCCAGTTACTTTAATTCAGATTTTGCTTTGTTTTATTAAATTTGTGATATTCAAATATTTGCATTGATTCAAAACATGTGTGTAGGATTTTGTGTTTGTTCGGTTTTCATATGAGTATGTCTGTGAAATCGCGAGTGTCTTTTCTTTCATATTTTTAAGGTGCTTCATTTGAAATGTAATGCCGAAGTTTGTATAATGATAAGACCAGCGAACTTGTAGGATAGAAGTATATTGATAGTAATAAGTGTATGTATATACAAAAAAGAATTAGAGAATATGTGACCTCACGGTCTAGAAGCGTTCGAGTCAGTCCTCTATCTTCAATATTGAATCTTGAATCTATCTGGTGGTTCTCATCACCCTTATTTCAAAGTGGGTGGTGGCTCTGGCCCACCCTTGCGGGTGGAGGGGACGGAACAGATGTCCCCGCCAGGAGCGCTAACATGTAATATGTCAGTGAATATACGATAGGGGGTTTTTGGGGCTAATGCTCGCAGCTCTTTTCCTCCTAGAGAGGGGGTGCGAATTTTAGCCCCCTTCCTAAAAATTTTGTCTATTATTTCTTGCGCTTTCTACTCGCACGCAGTGTATGCTCACTTGTATGAACGAACGTCTTCCCGCCACTTTTCAAACAAAACAAAAAAACAACGTAGGTTCTCATTTTATTAGACGATCACAGCCAAGACCAAATTTTGAATTTTTGAATTTTTCGCGGGCCTTTCAAACTTTTTCAAGGTCAATTTAAAGGCGGGAAGTTTGGGTTATCATAATTTTAATACATGTTTTAATTATTTTAAAAATATTATTATGAATGACCACGAATTTGCAGAAATCACTGATGTTACAAACAACATAACCTCAAATTCAGAAATTATTTGTTACTCAATAAATTTTTGTTGTAACTAGCTCGTAGATAAAATATTGTATGAGACACGTGTGTGAAAGGCTTTAATGCACTCCTTGCGATTAAAACACTCGCCTAGGGCTCGTGTTTTAAACTTCGCTACATAATAATACATTCATTTTAAACGCCAACTATTAAAACATTCCCTAAATTACCAAAATTGATTTAATTAAAAACACAATGTTTTTAATATTCAAATTAGAATAAAATATTATAAAAAAACATGTTTTATAAAACTTAAGGGCACTCATCTCTAGCCTCCTGCCTGCGGCGGTCATGCTGCAAACCTAGATTCGTCTGTGTATAAGTTTTATCAAATTATTTTTTAATATACTTACTATTTTTGACGCAGACTTATTTTTATATTGGTTTCTTAATTCAGCAATTCAAATAGCTAAAAAATATGAAAGGAAGAGCCTATTATTGTGATTCCTATGAGAAATTGCTAGCTGGTGTCAGAAAACATTTGGAACGTCATGAAAATCCAACATTTCACAAGCAAAATGCACGAAGATTCATGGAACTGAGGCAATTAATGGAGCTTTACAAAATCCCAACAAAATATTAGCTAAACAGGTAAAAGCAGTTGAACTTAAATTACTAATATTGGCCGCGGGCCAATCGAATTTTACATAGCTACCATAATTTTTTACATATAGCTTTCTATCAGTAGATACTTATGTATTGTTACAGATAGTTCTCGACGTTTAAATCAACAAGATTTATCTTGACATTAATCTTCCTTTTTTAATTTTTGAACATCACCATAAATTTATTTGTTCACTTCCTGATCGAGAAGTAACGAAATCGGTGCAATGTTCAAAGACTAATAAGGCTAGTCTTATTTATAATAAAGGGGAATGTTTTGCTCATATTTTTCGGTTATAATAGACGAAACAACTAACATATCCATTTCAAAATGTTTAGTAATAGTTGTTTGCTATTACAGCAAAAAAGGAAGAGTGGACTTTAGATTAATTTTTTGTCCTTTTTGAACTTTCAGCTGCAATAAGCCAACGTAATTTTCAATACAGTTGTGGATTTTTTTGCAAAATATGACATTCCTCTAACAAATATAATAGAATTGGCATCCGATAATGCATTTGTGATGATGGGCCATTTAAATGCCGTAAAAATCAAATTTCAGAAAATAGTACCCAACATATGCTTATCACATCTCGCCACCTTTGTGCAGCTAAAGCTTGTAATCTTTTGCTAGATCGTGTAGAAAATATAGCTAGAAACATTTACAATTATTTTTCGTATAGTGCAGAAAGATAACAACAGTTGAAGACATTTCAGGAATTTGTAAACGCTGAACCTCATGTTATAAATTAATAAAACCTTTTCAAACAAGATGGCTCTCACTAAACGCTGTAGTTATAGCCCCTAGAAATTTTTATTTATATTAGTGTTTTTAGGGGTTATAGTTGTAATAAATGTTTCGTGGAGTTGCAATGTATCGAAGATGTTGAAAAGTATTAATAGAGTATGCCGTACCTTCCATACTATCAAGATGTGAGCAACGTGTCTCTGGGGAGAGGAGTGAGGCCGAAAGAGAAGAGAGAGTTTGTATATGTCTGATCAGGGGCGGCTCATGACTTGAAAAGTTGATGAGGCAAAGCACAAAACGCTCCAAAATATAAATAAATCAAGATTACTTAAATATTTTCTACTTGGTCAAATAAACAAATTTGTAAACTCATTTAACTGTCCACCAAGAACCAACGTGAAGGTGTAAGGAACTCTTGCAAGGAAAGGATGAGAATGACAGGACAAAAGGAAAGAGAAGCGTGGTCAGAAAAAACTAATATAACTTCTAACAAAAAACAAAATTAAAATAAATTTTAAAGAAAACATATCGAAAAAAATCAAATACAACATAAAATAAATCTAATTTGATTTATTACAAAAAACAAAACGAAAAAATATAAAATATAAATACTCTGGATTTATTTTAATTTTTTTTTATAGATCAATTAATAATTTACTCAAATCAGGAACCGGCCGTTTTAATTCCTTAACTACATACAACTTATCATCATACGTGAAAATAGAAAAAACAGAACTGCCATTGTCATTTAACGTTAGTAGAGAAAAATTCCGATTTACTCGTAATCTTAAATAACGATTACCGAAATCAAATTATGACAAGCACAAAGCACTAACGCGACAACCGCAAACGTAGGAACTTTTAAGAGAAAATTCTGTTACCGAAATTTTGAATCATTTTATACACACACAGATTTGTGGCAAAACAATCAACGGCCTAATTTTGAATACTTCTGCAAATGCAGGCTGCATTGTAATCGCACGTTCTCTGCGCGCAAATATTGTTGTCCATCTCTTTTGCAAGCACGGAAATGAGGCTAGCCTCAATTTTGTCTTTTTTCAACTCATACCGCTTATGAGTGTATTGCAGGTTGCTTGCCTATTAACAACATGATTTCTGTATCTGATGTAGAGGCAAGCTTCGAGTCTGCCTCATTCGCGTCACAAAATACATGTTGTGTCGAGCGTTTAAGCGCGCTGTTTAATTAAGGGAGCAACCTACCGAGATAAAAATAAGAATATAATTTTCTATATTTATTTTTAAAATTTTAGAAAAAAGACAAATTATTGGCCGAAATGTGTCGCTAAAAAATAATAAAAATCCTAATAAGGCGTAAAATTCATTGGTGAGGCACTGCCTCACCTGCCTCATAGGACAAGCCGCCCCTGTGTCTGATACAAAACAATGAGCACTATACTCCCTCTACACACATAAAATTTCTTTGCAATGTATGATACCTTGCAATTCAAAACATCCTAACATCATTGTAAGTTGTCATTAAAGTCACTTATTTTCAATTTCCTAATTATTCACAAATCGTGAATCATAAAAAAAAGGATATTACAGAATGAAAAGTAAAATCAGCAAAAGGAAAGAAAATTAAATAATTAAAATCCACGCCATTTCTATCTGTCCAGTTAATAATAGTGCCTAGTCTAAGCCGCTAGCACAGTGCATGATAGAAGGAGACAATAGGCATACGCATACGATTGTGACGTCAAGTGGCATCAAATTAGCGCGAAATTTAAAATATATATACATGGCATTACATTTTATTAAATTGTAGCCGCTCTGTTGAGCTCTTTGGACTCGGTTAGTCGTAGGGAGTCAGTCCACCATTTCCTCTTCTGAATTTACAATTGCCTGCACGTTTTCGCTTGCTCTACTATTTCTTTCCACTGTGTGCGGTCCTGGATTTTCTTCGACCAGTCTTGAATATCTAGCTTTGACATTTTTGAAAGGATTTCCTTTCTTACTTGATCACCCAGCTGATTTTTGGTCTTCCTCTTGATCTGTTATTGTCAGGTTTCCATTCGGTAATTTTCTTCGCGTGTTTGTTTTTCTCCATTCTTTTTAGATGAGCATACCAGCGTATTCTACGTGCCTTTATCGCTCTTACTATGTCTTCTCCTTTGATGATATCTTCTATTTCGTGGTTCATTAATGTTCTGTATTCTTGGTCTTGTATTTTCTTCATCCACATTATTCTTCTAACTATTTTTCTTTCACATCTTCTCATTTTTTTCTTCTGCTTCGCTAGTTAGGCTCATCGTTTCTACTGCGTATGTCACTACAGATCTTATTGCTGTCTTATATACTCGCAACTTTGTATCTTTGGATATTCTGCTACTCTTCATGATGTAGCTATATTTGAAATACACTCTATGACCAGCTCTATGTATTCTTTGCGTTATTTCCACGTGCCGTTTGCCCTCATTATCAATAATGCTTCCCAGGTACCTAAAGTTTTCAACAATTTTAAACTTAAAATTTCCTATTTCAATTTCTTTTTTGTCTCTTCGTCCTTGTCTCTTACTTGCTGATAAATATTTTGTCTTCTCCACGTTAATGTCCAATCCTCTTTTGCTTGCTTCATTCGTAATTACTGTTAGTAATTTACTATAAGACTTTCCTTGTCTCTCGCAATTAAAGCTAAGTCATCAGCATATGCTATGATTTGCACTGACTTATTTATAATTGTTCCTTCCGCATGACTGTTCTTAACTATTCTGTCCATCACAATATTAAATAAAGTGGCTGACATACCATCACCTTGCCTAACCCCGGAGTTGAATGCAACAAATTTAAAATACATTCTTTAAATTGCAAAAAATTATTTGTGATTATTCAGTTGTTGCAGTCGTATGTGTGATGTGATCGCAGAATTTACGTTTGTGGAGACATGGTGGAGAGAACTGAGCGTAAGTATGTCAAAAACCTCTTTTCAACACCCACGTGATAAGAGCAAATTTTCATTAACTTTCGTTAGCCGACAACTAGCGATAATAACTCAAGCTGAAATTCCCTAGACTTCCCTAGCGAAGCTCACAAGGTCGTCGATGCCACCTGACGTCACAAATACATGCGCAGACGATTTTTAAATTGGTACATCGAATGCTTATACAGGGTTTTCATAAATGATTATAGGGTCGCAGAAGGTTATGGATGTGTGCCGCCTTTCGCTTTATGTGTACTTTACTAAATGTGTCCTTGGGCACGACAAGCACCACATGCATCTGTATAACTGGTTGCCTAAATGCTTCATGATTAAATATCGAAAACGCATGCGTCAATACACATGTGACTAACATAACAAGACGATACTGGCGATAACAAGTGAAATTTTTGGTTGGGTGTTGATATACACACGCACAAATTCCAATAACTAAATCATCCACGGAAAAAGAAGTTCCACGTTTAGGAGTATATTTGTAATGAAGTGCAGGAGGCGAAGCGCCCGTGTGTCCTTTCAAAAAGTTAGCACGCGTTGGTGACCATAAAAAGTTAGGTTATGTTAGCAACGGCTGCAATGCTGCAATTAAAGAATGCACGAATGCGAAATTTAACAAATTTTTGTGGCAAAAGGAAGCATTTGCATAACATTTGAAGATGAGGAACGTGATCAAAAGATGCTGTAGAAGAGCTTTGCACAAACAGTTTGTGCGAAATCGAGAAGCGCGTGTTCTGCGCGATGTTACGGAGTTAGATAAGCGCAAATGTAGTTCATTTTCAAACTGTTTTTCAGAAGTTGAAGGCGCATTGATGACCAGTGGGACCAAGGGCCTTTGGTGGTTAAATATGCCTTTATATACATGGACACCAGATGCATGTGCTTAGAAAGATGATTTTTGATTAAGAACTCAGAGCAAGAGTATCTTTAATGGTGTATACAAATTTGACAAACAACGCATTTTAATGTCTGATAACTACATTTCCTATCCATCAGTTCTACTTCATGAAAGTTAGTTTTGGTTTGTGAGTGCATTAAATGTTTTACAGCAGATTCTTTAGCTACATTATCAAAACTTATCTGGGTGGCAAGTTTATGGGACTTACTGACCAAAAGGTCATGGTGAATAGCTGTAAGTCATAAAGTAGATGAAATTCTTGACCAAGATGTATCCTTCAGTAGTTTCTTCAAAGTGTCTAAATATGTTTCCAGCCCTCTATTGGTTTACCACCAAAATATTTGTATTTCAAAGATCTGTGCAAAGATTTGGCGTGCATGTTGGTGTTAATGCCTGCGTTCTTTTGATAACACTGGGCCCATGACTTCATGCGCTCTTTATTTTGAAAGTAGTAAGTGTTTAAATAATTCACAAATTTACTTTTTACCAAAAATTTAATCAGCTCTTGCTTCAGTCTTATAAATTTATTTTCATCTGTTTCTTTTAATACATAATCTAATTTTGTAAGAATCTGATTTATTGTTCCAGGCATTCCAATATGTAGCTGTAACTATCATCTGTCATGAAATAATTGGGTACCAAAACCGATATTAATGATTTTATTTCACCAACCAGAACCTCTTATATGTTGGTGTCCTTTCAGTTGGACAGAATAAATGTTACTGGATAATCAATATTTTTATCATCTAACACATGGACTTGTGGTCAATTCAATGTCATAGAGGTTTGTCCCATGTGTGCCATCTACACAAATGATTTTGGCGCCATATTTTTTTAACATATACTCCAGCCCACTGTACATGGAAGCTAATGCAGTCATTTTTGTGCAATTTTTCATGTTCTGATGCACAACAAGATTTTCCTTACTTCATTTACCAGATATATTATTTTTTCTGCAATGTGGGGAATGTCTTTCATAGTCAGAAGATTAATAAATCTGGTACATGAACTGAGTTCTAGATTTTTAACAGTTTCAATTATTTTTTCGTGTGTTAAACCAGTGCGAATTTGTTCAACTAGATATGTCGTTTCTTTTGTAGTCAGGGGTTGACAGCGAAGATCATTGTGATGAACAACATGAATAGCAATAAACTGAACAAGTACCACTGAGGAAGAATGATCAAAGTGAGCTGTAATTCGTGAAGGACAGACTCCTTGCATTTTGATACTGCCACTAGTTTTAGGAGCTCGTATATTACATTTACTAACAGAATTTGCTAGATTACTTCTGACATTCATAGTAGAAAATAATAATTCGTCATATAAAAGAATTAGTTTTTAACTCTAAATCTGCTTTTCGTGTAAAAAAAATCTTCCGTTTTCTTAAATTGTAGATCCTTTACTTCCAACTCAATGTTATAAACGATGTTGAAATGATTCGTTAATAAGTGAAAACGCTGAAAGTTTTCAAAGCATAGCGGACAAATTATTCTGCTAGTTTTTAATATTTTTGAAATTGTCGCCGTGAAAATATCTTAGATGTCGATTTGTACTTGAAATTATTTCACACAATAAGCACATTTTGTTAACACTTCAAACTTTTGGATGCTCATACTGAAATATGTTTTGTCATGTCTAGTGCTTGTTTTTACTTAATAAAATAATAGAACTTTATCTGTCCATTGTCCTTTTCATAAAAATTACACGAAATTCTTTAATTAGCCACAAAACAATAGTATATTACAAAATTAATATTTCAATTCCCGCCACAAAAGTACATATTCAACGAAAATGTATAAACGTAAAAGATAAAAATCCAAATATAACTTTGACTGCTGGGTAGCTTCTAAACCCTCATCGTAGAGTCATATAAAATCAAGGACCACCAGATGGGTGAACGGACACGGATAATAATCAGAGTTTTTACGGTTTGAGATTTCATTCAGTTCTATCAAAAATTTTGTTGTACATAATAAATAGGTATTTAGAACGTAGTGTGATTTCATTTTAAGTATCAAGCTTCAAAATATACTTTCGTTGCTAATTTTAAAGACTAGTTTTTGATTTTTGTTGTTTTTTTTGTGTACAGATTCGTTTCAATGCAAAATTAGGTCACCCACATAGAATTTGAACATTTGAAATTACGCGGGCGTAATTTGTTACCCTCATGCGCGGAACTCCAACATTCTTGATAGTCAATTTGTTGTTAAAAATAAAAATAATTCATAATGGAATAAACAAACAAATTTATTGTGGTTAAACATCACAGTAAATGTTGAAAATGTTCACCATTTAGTTCAAGGCACATATTCACTCTGTTTTTCTTACTTTCAAAAATGTTCTGTAACATCCTTCCATCAATACTTTGAACCCATCGTTCAATTTCATGTTGCAACTCTGCCAAGTTATTCATTTGCCGTTGAAACACTTTGTCTTTCAAATATCCAAATATTGAAAAGTCCAATGGCGTAAGATCTGGGGAACGTGGTGGAAATGCATGCTGCACTCCTAAACTTATTACACGATCGTCATAATGTTGTTGTAAATATTCCAATGTAGCACGTGCAATGTGTGCAGTCGCGCCGTCCTGTTGAAAGTACCCTAACTGCAGCTCTTCGTCATCAAGTTGTTGAATAAATGGTTCCAAAATCTGTTGCCTATACCTCTCTCCAGTCATAGTATCATGAAAGAAAATAGGTCCATATATTCGTCTACGAGAAACTGCCAACCATACTCCAATTTTTAAAGGATGAAGAGGCGTCTCTACAAAAACATGTGGATTTTCCGCGGACCAAATTCTAAAATTTTGCGAATTGACATAGCCAGATAAATGAAACCATGCTTCATCACTAAAAAATGTAAGATCCAGTAACCCGTCATCATGAAAAGTATTCTGAAACCAATTGCAATATTCTACGCGGCGTGGAGGATCTATTGGTAAAAGTTGTTGCACAGTAGTTATTTTGTAAGGATGCATATGCAATCGTTTTTTCACTACTTTGTGACATGTGGTTACGGGAACTCCTGACTGTTGAGATAATCTTGTCAAAGATGTTTGGGGATTCTGCTCGAGTCTTTCTCTCAAATCATCAACAACTTCCTCAGATACTGCAGGTCTCCCAGAAGATTTCCCTTTGTTGACATTGCCAGTGCGAACAAATCTGTTGATGACATCTCTAATGTGAGCCTCTAATGATGTTTCTTGAATTTCCAAATCAGGGTAATTGGCCAGATATTCTTGCTTACAAGCGGCTACAGAATACAGCCACGCTCCGTCTACGAATGTCCCATTGCGATAATAAGACATAACGATGAAAGTGTTTTGCTCAACCGAATAAACCATTTTCACGGTCTTCGCTTCGAGCACAAAGTTTTCGCACACAAGCACCAAGAGCCTTGAAAAAGGCTATTTTGTAGTTTTAAACTTGGATCAACGAGAATTACTGTAAATCACACTTGGAAAGTGGTAGAACAATAAAAGCGATGATTAGTCTTTAAAATTAGCAACGAAAGTATATTTTGAAGCTTGATACTTAAAATAAAATCACACTACGTTCTAAATACCTATTTATTATGTACAACAAAATTTTTGACAGAACTGAATGAAATCTCAAACCGTAAAAACTCTGATTATTATCCGTGTCCGTTCACCCATCTGGTGGTCCTTGATTTTATATGACTCTACGATGAGGGTTTAGAAGCTACCCAGCAGTCAAAGTCATATTTGGATTTTTATCTTTTACGTTTATACATTTTCGTTGAATATGTACTTTTGTGGCGGGAATTGAAATATTAATTTTGTAATATACTATTGTTTTGTGGCTAATTAAAGAATTTCGTGTAATTTTTATGAAAAGGACAATGGATAGATAAAGTTCTATTATTTTATTATGTAAAAACAAGCACTAGACATGACAAAACATATTTCAGTATGAGCATCCAAAACTTTGAAGTGTTAACAAAATGTGCTTATTGTGTGAAATAATTTCAAGTACAAATCGACATCTAAGATATTTTCACGGCGACAATTTCAAAAATATTAAAAACTAGCAGAATAATTTGTCCGCTATGCTTTGAAAACTTTCAGCGTTTTCACTTATTAACGAATCATTTCAACATCGTTTATAACATTGAGTTGGAAGTAAAGGATCTACAATTTAAGAAAACGGAAGATTTTTTTTACACGAAAAGCAGATTTAGAGTTAAAAACTAATTCTTTTATATGACGAATTATTATTCTCTACTATGAATGTCAGAAGTAATCTAGCAAATTCTGTTAGTAAATGTAATATACGAGCTCCTAAAACTAGTGGCAGTATCAAAATGCAAGGAGTCTGTCCTTCACGAATTACAGCTCACTTTGATCATTCTTCCTCAGTGGTACTTGTTCAGTTTATTGCTATTCATGTTGTTCATCACAATGATCTTCGCTGTCAACCCCTGACTACAAAAGAAACGACATATCTAGTTGAACAAATTCGCACTGGTTTAACACACGAAAAAATAATTGAAACTGTTAAAAATCTAGAACTCAGTTCATGTACCAGATTTAATCTTCTGACTATGAAAGACATTCCCCACATTGCAGAAAAAATAATATATCTGGTAAATGAAGTAAGGAAAATCTTGTTGTCCATCAGAACATGAAAAATTGCACAAAAATGACTGCATTAGCTTCCATGTACAGTGGGCTGGAGTATATGTTAAAAAAATATGGCGCCAAAATCATTTGTGTAGATGGCACACATGGGACAAACCTCTATGACATTGAATTGACCACAAGTCCATGTGTTAGATGATAAAAATATTGATTATCCAGTAACATTTATTCTGTCCAACTGAAAGGACACCAACATATAAGAGGTTCTGGTTGGTGAAATAAAATCATTAATATCGGTTTTGGTACCCAATTATTTCATGACAGATGATAGTTACAGCTACATATTGGAATGCCTGGAACAATAAATCAGATTCTTACAAAATTAGATTATGTATTAAAAGAAACAGATGAAAATAAATTTATAAGACTGAAGCAAGAGCTGATTAAATTTTTGGTAAAAAGTAAATTTGTGAATTATTTAAACACTTACTACTTTCAAAATAAAGAGCGCATGAAGTCATGGGCCCAGTGTTATCAAAAGAACGCAGGCATTAACACCAACATGCACGCCAAATCTTTGCACAGATCTTTGAAATACAAATATTTTGGTGGTAAACCAATAGAGGGCTGGAAACATATTTAGACACTTTGAAGAAACTACTGAAGGATACATCTTGGTCAAGAATTTCATCTATTTTATGACTTACAGCTATTCACCATGACCTTTTGGTCAGTAAGTCCCATAAACTTGCCACCCAGATAAGTTTTGATAATGTAGCTAAAGAATCTGCTGTAAAACATTTAATGCACTCACAAACCAAAACTAACTTTCATGAAGTAGAACTGATGGATAGGAAATGTAGTTATCAGACATTAAAATGCGTTGTTTGTCAAATTTGTATACACCATTAAAGATACTCTTGCTCTGAGTTCTTAATCAAAAATCATCTTTCTAAGCACATGCATCTGGTGTCCATGTATATAAAGGCATATTTAACCACCAAAGGCCCTTGGTCCCACTGGTCATCAATGCGCCTTCAACTTCTGAAAAACAGTTTGAAAATGAACTACATTTGCGCTTATCTAACTCCGTAACATCGCGCAGAACACGCGCTTCTCGATTTCGCACAAACTGTTTGTGCAAAGCTCTTCTACAGCATCTTTTGATCACGTTCCTCATCTTCAAATGTTATGCAAATGCTTCCTTTTGCCACAAAAATTTGTTAAATTTCGCATTCGTGCATTCTTTAATTGCAGCATTGCAGCCGTTGCTAACATAACCTAACTTTTTATGGTCACCAACGCGTGCTAACTTTTTGAAAGGACACACGGGCGCTTCGCCTCCTGCACTTCATTACAAATATACTCCTAAACGTGGAACTTCTTTTTCCGTGGATGATTTAGTTATTGGAATTTGTGCGTGTGTATATCAACACCCAACCAAAAATTTCACTTGTTATCGCCAGTATCGTCTTGTTATGTTAGTCACATGTGTATTGACGCATGCGTTTTCGATATTTAATCATGAAGCATTTAGGCAACCAGTTATACAGATGCATGTGGTGCTTGTCGTGCCCAAGGACACATTTAGTAAAGTACACATAAAGCGAAAGGCGGCACACATCCATAACCTACTGCGACCCTATAATCATTTATGAAAACCCTGTACCATGCGCTGTGCTGTCTGTCATTTGTCTAAAAATATATGTTGTTTTTACACGATTGGCTTCAAAAAAAAACGGGAAATGTCAGAAGTGGTTGTGTCAAATTTTATTAATTTTTCATAGTTTGAAACGGCTTTTTAGAATTTAGGTTAAAAAACTTATGTGTCAGAATTTAGAAATATCAGTTACTTTTTAACAGATGTTATTGTCAAATAGACAAGACATAAATTGACAAATTAAATTTTCAATTCACATCAGGTGAAATATCATTTCCTGTTTTTTTTTTTTTTTAAGGCAACCGTACATTTTGCGATTCAATTCAATTCAGTTATTAATGTCGAGAATAAATTTTACTTTGGTTGCTGAAAGTACGTATCGATACTTAAACCAGAAAACAGAGAGAGGCGTCATAGTTTAAATCAAATGACGGTTGCGGCACAGTAGATCAGTAACGAAACTTCAGCAATATTTGCGGAACGGGTGTGACCTTGGGAGCCCGTTCCCGGGAAACACGAAGATTCAAATATTTCGTAGCATTCGTATGTGATTCATATAATACTAATAATTGTACACAAAAATAAAAATGGGTGGCATGTACTAGTGACATTATCCATTTTTTTCTTTCTTATAAATTATTAATATATTCAAGCAAAACATTTTTATTCAATTTTGACGTTTTAAACAGCGTTTATTAAATCCTTAACAAGTCTGACAAATAAGTTGTTATCCACAAGTGAATTGCAAAATTTTTATTTCACTCTTAATATTTTTAAATCACTCACAAAAAAATAAAAAACAACTTCAGGAACATAAACATTTTGCTTATTATTTTTAATAGTTTTCACAGAATACAATTTGTTTACAATTTTCACTAAAAGGTTGCTGCAACTAAATCAGTATTGTTTGACATATTTGTTTGGCTGTGAGACGTCAATTTGGGAAATGTATAAATCCCACACCAATACAATTCCAAAGTGTGTTTCGGAAACTATTTACTATATACAGATTATTTCGATACGAGTGCAAGAACCAACTGTGAAACACTATTTTATTTGAAAAGAAAAATTTGCTAAGGTGTTCTTTTAAACAAACTTCCACAACACATCTCCCCTGTATTCCGGCCTCTTCAACCATCATTAAGTGATGTGAGTTACCGGAAACTCACCTTGAAAGAACACAACTGTTTATGGTATGTTTGTGGATACTCATTAATACGAAAATTCTTACACCACCACTTCTGCGAAGTTTGTTGTGAACTTTGCACATTCTTACGAAGTGGTACATCCTGTTTTACTTGTGTGACATTTTAAAGTCAATGAAGATGTGATTTTTGGCGATTTAATGATACCACCTAAACATTTTGCAGTTTATACTTCGGTAGTGGGTAATATATTTTGTGAGTTTTTCCCAATTTATGCATTGTATTCGTTAACTGGTTTGCGGCTAAAAAACGAACCATACAAAAATACCATTAGCCAAATACACTGACGTCATCCGAGGTCATCAAGATGGCAGCGTTTGACAACTAGCCTATTTTCTCATAAGAGTCAATGCTAATATTTTCGGAATTCATTTAAATTTGAGAGCGTGTCAACTGTGTTTTTATAGTTTGGTAAGTTTGTTACAGTTTCTAGACTGTGTAGATGTCTGTAAAAGGCACCATAACGTTTGAATATGCTTAAAAAAAAAATGTTTTCCAATGTGATGTGCAGGTTAACTTCGCTGCATCTTATATTATTTGTTTTGCAAATTAATTCTTTGTTAATGTACATCAATGGTTTTTAAATACACTAGCATCTTAATATTATAATATTTTGTATTTTAGGAGAAAATGCCTAAATTTTGTGCTGTTGTAGGTTGCGCGAATCGAAGCACCAGAAATGCGGACAAATTTTATTTTCCTTTCCCAGCAATTAGCAACAATAAAGGTAAATATATACAGGATGGGGAAAAAAGGCGGAAGCTTTGGTTAAAAGCCTTGAAACGAGTGGATTTAACGAAGCCAAAGTAAAGTATTCCTATGTTTGTTCGGATCATTTTATTTTGGTACAGTAACTACCTATTAGATTTACAGTTTTTAATAAATTATTACATTGGTGCTCTTTTAGGTTAACCTGCAGATTTGTCAGATGTGGACCATCCTGATTATGTTCCATCACAAAATCTAGGATATCAAAATAAATCTACTCATAATACTTGTAATGTTGAAAGACAAAAATAGAGAAAACTGAATAAATGCCTCTTGACTTTTGAATGCACAAATTTCATTGTGGGTTATTTTATTTATTCCAAAAATAAAAAAGTTTAGAATGGTATTCATTGTTATGGTAGGGACATTGTCTAAACACAAATTAAAATCACTTGCACTCATTGCATAAGGATCTACGCCGTTTAAATTGTTTAACTTTTGTACATATCTGTTTTTCTCTTTGACGGAAAGACATCGTGCATAATCACTTAAATTATCCATACTTTAAAAACAAATTACACACCTTCACTTAAACCCGTCACATTAACCTCAAACGAAAATATTAATTTCCGATTTACCGCTTTAAACACACGGATGTATTTTGAGTGACGAGGAATTCAGACCAAAACAGCGTTCTGTATTTTTATTTTTATTATATATTTTTAAACTCAAATCGCCAAAAAGAAGCACCCTGATACACAGAAAAGATATGAAAGAAGCTATTCACGTGTTTATTTTCTAGATAAATACCCATACTTTTAAATAAAATGCGAAAATGTTAACATTGTCACTTATGGAGTTTCACGGCGCTTGTCAAACGCTGAGTTCCCGCCACAGCGTGACGTCACGTGTTATTGGCTAATTCCACCACCCCTGCAAAGACTTTCCTCTTGATTACCTCGTCTCAGTTTTTATTAGAGTTAGAATTTTTTACACACTAAAATTTAAAAATAAATCTTGGACCGCTCAAACACGCACACATCGAAAATTAAACTATTTCGTTTAACCTGCAGTTTGTTGACCTCTTTAGCCTGGAATTTTCTAGTATTTTTTACATGTATCGTAAGTATCTATTACTTTGTTAAAATAAATTTTACGTTTGTTTTTAACCCCATAACCCAACATCCCATATGATTCCGTAATTAATATAACATTTCTTGTTGACAAAACCAGACAAAACGTTCACCGAAAACCCTAAAATGAAAAAGAAACTATGTTCTTCAAGGTCGGAGCACCTTTAGTGACGCTAGTGACCTCTTTATGTCGTTCCGTAAGCTCCCCATGTATTTCTTATGGAATCAGCTGAGACTTTCATAGCCCTGGTTGCGGACACCTCAATTTATGTTGGTAGCAGTGTTTGTTTCTAACTAGGAATAAAAGTAACTAGAAGAAATGTCAAAATATTTTTAACGACGCGTTCTATTTCCGACAAATTGACATTAGATTTACCAGAATATTACAAGCTGCTTACTGTTTCCTTCACTTTCATTCAGGCCACACGAATTACAATTATAGTGAAACAAGGTTTTTATGGGCGGTGACTATTTAAATTTGGCGCTTATCTTTGGCAGTTGACGTTGAGGCACAGAATATCATACAGTACGGACAGCTTTTGAAAGCCCCATAAGAAATACACGTAACGGACCAGGGGGTCGATTCTCGAACTCGTTCGAATAAGTTCCGCATACGCAAGTGGCCAACTTCCGAACGGTTTTGAAGATTCGGTATTCTCGAACCGCGCGCACACGTTGGTATACGCAAATGTTCGAGCGTATACGAACGTCAAGTTACGAGTGGGTAGATGCGATCGCATTTTGGTTTGCGAGTGGTAAAAGCTAACCTAAAACTCTGTTTGGTTTTGGTCGTTCTGTTGTAACGTCAATATAATATCTTTAATATGCTGTATCTGTTAATATACATTAATAGAAAGGATTACCATTCCAAAAATACACAAATTGTAATGTATCAATTTGATTATGGGAATTTTATAATTTCATTTACAATTTTGACATTTGTGATGCAAATTTAAAAATTTTAAATTGAAACAGCCGATTTCTGTGTAGTACACATAATAGCTACATATGTATGAAGAAACAACGGATATTTTGAGTAATTTCTAATAATACATTAACACGTTCTTGTTATGGTTGTAACAATAATTTTTAGGTGATTCTGGCTAGACACTGCGAACATTTCAAATATACGTGCAGTTGTTTCAAAAATAAAAACTAAAATGAATTCTGAAACATCATTTACTGTACAAAACGGTTGTAATGGTATCCATAAATATACCTGAATAAATATCGGGTAACCAAACGCTAAGAATTCTCTATAAACTAGGAGAGTACACGCAGTAATAATAATAATATGCAAATACCTGCTGGCTGCGGTGGTCCCACTCAAAAATAAACATTATTAAGTTTATATCTGCATCATTGTAAAAAAATCACAAGAATTTGTATTAAATACGTAGGGTTGCATAAAATCATAAAATCAACATTTTTTTTTAATCACGATTTTTTTATGTTTTTGTAGTCTGTCAATTATTTGGGATTAAAATAGTAAGTATCCGACTTAATGTCATCCATGAGTTGTACTTCTTAGTTTTGAACAATAAAGAGAATTTATTGTAATTTACATTGCAAAAATGGAATTGATAGTGTTATTTATAATATTTACTCCTATAATCTTTAAAATACAATTTAAAAGAATTATCGTTCCATTTTGTTGGAAATATTGTATTCTAGTTAAAGTTCAACTTATTTTGATATAAATTTGCATTAAATGGGCCGTAATATGCATTGCATATTCCAAACTGTAAAGAAAACTAAAAAAAAAAAACAATAATACTTTAAAGCAATAATTTAAATCGAGTCAATCCTGCTAATACGTGTTTTGCTGCTTAATAAATTTGGAGGTAACAGATTAAAATAGTCCTTCTTGGATTCAAACTCACCCCGCGTGAGTTCTGCCAACCATCGCAGTTAAATATCCTCTGTATTTCGCCGCTGTTGCCATATCCTCACTCGAACAGAGGCCTTCGTATGCGCATCGAGTTGCTATTCGCATTGGATCTCGTTCAAGACGACGGATTTTCGTTTCGAATAGCATCTTGGCATGCGCATCTATTCGTACTCGCATCTTTGCGAACGAGTTCGAGAATCGACCCCCAGAACAACAATAATCGACCGTTGGGTAAGGACATGACCTTGAATTTTGGCTTGAAACTGTAGTGGCAAACCTTGTTACTAAATAAAATTAACCACCATGTCAACATTGTGCGTCAAATTTGACATTTTAGATGTTTGGTATTTAATATTGTAACTGTGATTTATTATTTTTACTGAATAGAAAATGCGCGTTCGAACAAATAAATAGAATAAATAATCTTGTGGAAACTGTACACAGGGCACAGGGGTGCAGTATGCTGGTATGGACACAGTTACGAGGGCTGCTTTTATATATCGGCCACATGAAGGTAAAATTGAGTCGGTAGAAAATAGTGAAGCAAATCGTTTTTCTAGGGCTGCAAAATAAAAGGTGAATGCTTCATGTAGCATGTTAAGCCCGCCACTCACGTTCCAACGCCGCAGTACAATTGTTTTGGATACGACGAAATTGAAGTGTTTTTAAACGTCTGTGTATGCGATCAAGCAAATCAGTTGGATGTGGACGGTTGGTGAACAAGTCTGTCTGCAGCAGCAATTGTGTTGTATTGGATGGAAATTTGATCATGTGTGGACATGACTCGACAGTGTATGTTATTCAAACCGTGAGAGCAGCTATAAAAGTACATTTTCGTCATTTCGTCAGACATGTCATTACGATCGCAAATTTTTAACTGCAAGGTCGTAACGTGTGTGTGTACTGCTGCTTTTTAACAGAATTATACAACAGTTGCATCCAATACAATCATACATCATCAAAAGCGTTGAAGTGACAGAGATGTTTATCATATATGATGACATTACGTGCAATGGCAAAATAACTACATGTTTCACAGGTATATTTCATCAAGCATTTCTTCATTAAGTATCCACAGACATAGCTTAAAGAATTTTGTTCCCCCATGTCCAGATGTCTGTAGTCTGTCATATTTACTTCCACAATTTATGTGCAAAAGTTGTTCAGCTTAAAAACTGTATTAATCATTTGACACTGGTTACTTTCTTTAGAGTCAATTGCTAGTAAAATAGATCCTAAATTATTACAACTATTGGAATTTTCACTGTGCTGTAAAAATTGCATACCAAATAGTTTTTTTATTGATTATAGAATAATATATTTCTTTATATTTCTTATCTTACAGATCCCAAGGGAAATTTAAAGAAGCCCCTGAAGCAGGTTTTTTCATTGTGCATGCAATCACGAGGTGGTCTACCACTGTAGTCCATGTTACTATGAAAAGGTTCTCAGAATCACTTCACTAATTTAACTAACAACAAAAATTCAACCAAAAACATTAAAGTACTTTTCCCAAGGAAGATGAAAACAACAGCGTTCACTTTCTGACTCTTCAAACGGTTCACACTTGGCGAAAATTGAAGGCATTGACAAAATAGGTAGTTGATATGTTTATGTTGAAATTAACTCGCTAAAGTGATAGACTTTTATTTATGAATAAAATAAATATAAGCACAATTCTTTTTTATTGTTCAAAATGGTATTTTCTTCGTAGTCTTCATACCACACTCCAAAAATTGGTTTCAGTTTATCAATATTCATCCGATGTTTATATCCGTTCCTTTCATATTGTTCTACGGACGAGCTGTATTTGTAATTTAGGCAACCAATATTCCACTTCGTTTCAAAAATCCCGCCTCTTCAAAACGGTTGGGTAAGGACACGTTGTTCCAATATTTGACGAGCTGTCTCTATTGATAGTATACTGTGGTTGAGGACTCCAATGTACTGTGCCCACTGAAATCATATAGACTAGAAAGAGTACGCGGACTTATTGTTTGTAACCCACATAACCTAAAAAATTGTTGTGTTGTGTTTATTCGAGACACAGTATATGATTGGTTCATTTAAATCCCCTCCATCGTAAATAATGCCGCGAAAGTACTGATGGCCAGCTGTGGATTGTTTGGAATCGCCATTTGACCACGCATTTGTGTGTTTCAGTGCATTTTTTTCATTGCGGAAGCTTTTCAAAAAGTAATAATGGTAAATTCATGTGTAGTGTGTGGATCAGTCTACATAAAAGGATCAACAACGTCCTTCCACAGGTAAAAAGTAACAAATCTTTATCAAAATATTGTAAATCCAGTGGCGTAACATACTGATTGTTTATGATGAAAATTTGTGAAATGTGAAAACGGATGTAAAATCGCAATATATGCTGTTTTTTCATGCAAAGGTTACCAACTGATACAAACTTGAGGGAAGAATGGATCAAAGCACTAAATTTGGTAGGTCTTGCACTCCCAAATTTCACATATGTGTGTTCTAAGCACTTCAGCAACACGTGTTTTGTGCTTTACCCATCTACAAGGAAAAAAGGACTTAAGAAAGGAAGCGTACCAAGGCTTCATCCCATAAAACCACGTGTGGATGTACACGAATTGAGGTATTGATTGTTTTAACTACAGGGTGCCGCATCCAAGTCTGGATATAGGGAATTAACATGGCAATTGGTTTTTATTTTATAATATCTCCCCAGATCACTTTAAAGCTATTATTGAGTGATGGCTTTGTGGAGGTTGAAGAGGGCTATCGACCAGTATTTTTTTCAAATCGTTGCATCGCGCTCATTTACTGTAAAAAGGTTTTAAAAATCGTATTTTGAAATTCGCGCCCGATCCGACTTGTCGCGAAATGTTCCGTCGCACTGTCGAAGTTCGGCGATCGCGTCTTCAGATTAGCCATGCAAAATCCAAATGTCAAAGTGAAATTAGAAATTATTCTCAGAAATCAACGAACAACTCAAACTGATTTATTTTATCCGGTGTGATGATTATTGTAGGACATATTAAACGGAATAAATGCACAAATTGATCCATTCATTCGTCATAGTACGCGACCCCGTCAAACGATTCATCTCGAACTACATTCAGGCCGTATCCAAAAAGCCCGAGATGAAGACTTCGAGCAGCTGGGATTAGATGAAAAAGCGAGGGCCTGCTTGTTCTTCGACGGCTAATTTAATTAGTAGGTAATTTGGATACATTTCACACTTTTTTTTGAATCACCAAAGATTGGAAGTCAATTGATTTTACATTCGTTAAGCAGGGATGGAATTTTTGCCGCATGGAAACATGTTCGTTACAAGAAATTTTTGAGAGAGAAATCTAGAACATTCACTCATCAACATTTTAAAATATTTTTCTGTATTACGAATGTGTTTTGGGATTCAGAAACTTGTGTATTACTGTTTTATTTGTTTATTGTGTTAACAACAACAAAAATAAAAATAATATTTCACAAAACAAAGTTACATTTATTTTCAAAGATAATAAAAATTACATAAAATCAGGTGGTGTTAACAGGTGCATGTTTGGCGCCACAATTTGAATTATGCATTTAAGAACTTTTACTAATTTGTAACTGTTGTAAGGGATGCCGTGTCATTGGCACCAATCAGATTATCTCAAGCTCTTGTACGATCCGTGGTAGAAACAATTCACTGGCTCTGATTCTTATCAGGTGGGCACGACGTCTTTTAGGGATCTTAAACAGATGGGATAGAAGAGTTTCAAAAAGCATCATGACAAAAAATTAAAGCCTGAGGACTACTCACATATGGAGTTTTACGAAGGAACGCTTGAGAAAATCTAGGCTGATGGAGAGTTTTTGAGGAACATTTGTTTTACTGACGAATGTTCATTTGGTCTTAAGGGAAGTTATAATCGTCAGAACGATCAAATTTGAGCAATACACAATCCTCACGTGGTCGATGACCATCGTTATCAATGGCGTGCAACTGTCAATGTGTGACTGGGGCTTCTAGGACATCATGTCATTGCACCTTTTTTCATCGAATCTGGATTGAATGCTCAGAAGTAGGACAATATCAGCAAATACTTCCTAGGATTCGAAGGGTGCGGCATCTGCAGCAGATCTTTTACATGCAGGATCAAATCTCCAGCCATACAACTCGCACAAATGTTGTTTATTTGAACCAGTATTTTCCCGCAATATTGGAATGGAAAGTTTTCACTGCCCCATTGGCCTGTGCATTCGCCAGATCTAAACCCCTGGCAATTTGTTCTTTGGAGATTTCTTCACGAGCATCTGTATTCGAACAATACGAGCTATACAAACAGAGACGCGCTGAAACAAGCAATCCAGCAATATTGTCTTCAGATTTCAACTCAAATGCTAATCAACACGCGTAGGAGTTTTGAAGATTGGCATACTTACTGTACGGCTGCTGAGAGCAGTCTTTTTGAGCAATTCTTGAAAATAGTGCAATACTTCTCCAGATTCGTACAATATTTCATTACTTCATTCATCAACAATTGTTAAGTTTTGTTATTTGTAGTTATCTAAATGGTTCATTAAAAGGTTCTCTTCAAAAGCGCCAGCTCTTTTGATGGTAAATCTTATCATCACACAATAAGAAAAGCGGGCCCTCGCTTTTTCATCTAATAGCAGTAGAACATGGCATTTTAATGAGATTTTAGTAATAAAGACTCGACCAGCACCACCAACATAACCTAATAAAACATTTTGTGCAGTTTGTGCATTTATTCCGTTTAAATTGACCTACAATAATAATCGTTATATTGGATAAAATAATTCAATTTGAGTCGTTCAGTGATTACTGAGTGAGGCAGCGCGAGTACATCCCTAGCTTCTTCTTCTTCGTCTTTTCGGTACGAATGTACATTCCTAGCTTGAAGGGCTCCCAGGACATGTCAGAATGCTGTCGATGGGGTTTACAGGAAGACCAGCTGCTCGAAGTCTTCATCTCGGGCTTTTTGGATACAGCCTGAGTGTAGTTCGAGATGAATCGTTTGACGGGTTCGCGCACTATGACGAATGAATGGATCAATTTGTGCATTTATTCCGTTTAATTTGTCCTACAATAATCCTCACACCGGATAAAATAAATCAGTTTGAGTTCTTCGTTGATTTCTGAGAATAATTTCTAATTTCACTTTGACATTTGCATTTTGCATGGCTAATCTGAAGACGCGATCGCCGAACTTCGACAGTGCGACGGAACATTTCGCGACAACTCGGATCGGGCGCGAATTTCAAAATACGATTTTTAAAACCTTTTTACAGTAAATGAACGCGATGCAACGATTTGAAAAAAATACTGGCCGATAGCCCTCTTCGACCTCCACAAAGGCATCACTCAGTAATAGCTTTAAAGTGATCCGGGGAGATATTATAAAATAAAAACCAACTTGCCATGTTAATTCCCTATGTCCAGACTTGGATGCGGCACCCTGTATAAAAATTAATGTTATAAATATTTAATTTTTTAGCACTGCAGAAGAACAAAGTAATGTTAATGCTCCATCAACTGCTTTGCTGATGCCAGGTGAAATGTAAGTACCTATCTTTGTATAAATTTTTGAAGTCATGCATTGTAACATTCACTTATTATGATGTGTGTTAACAGTCCATCAACATCAAAAGGTGAAAGGGGAGAAAAACAATCAAGTTCAACAGTAACAGCAACCGAGTCAGATAATGGTCGTACATCAATAATGAGAGTAGCTAAAAGGACACACACAAGTTCATCAACATTGACTGCTAGTGAAACAGAGCGTGTGTTGGGGACAAGGGGCTCTTTTGCAACACCAACAAAGAGGTAGTTTATGGACTATATCAATATATAAATGATGTAAATATATAATGGAGTTTATGTTTTTAGAAGAAAAATTATAAATAAGCGGTACATGGGGGACTGGTCCAGTGAAGCAACAATTACTCCAAAAAAAGCTGGAGTGCAGTTGAGAATGGCCAAACAGCAGCTTCAGAAACAAAGTAGGCAAATAAGAAATTTACAGCAAGCAAAGAGGCGATTAAAAGCAAACATTTTTTCTATGAAGTCTATGCTGAAGTTCTTCCGTGAGAAAAATTTTATTTCAAGTCAAGCAGAAGATGTTATAAAGGTATGAATTCTTCAACCTACAAATATTGACATTTTACTTATTATGTGAGACTTGTATATCAAAGGTTTATGAAATAGTTGGATTGCATAAAAAATTTACTTATAAGTACTAATAGTACCACATAAGTTTTTACTAACAATTGTATAGGAGCTTGGTGTTAATGCTAATTGCTTGTTTTGTTTTGTTTTTTTTCTTGATACTTTAGGTAACAAAAAAATAATTTATATTTTTATTTATCTTCCAGGCTACTCAACCTGATGAAAGTGGAGAAATAATACGCCGTTTTTTACGAGGACCTTCAAAAGCCAAATATTCCCCAGCATTAAGGGCCTTTGCATTAACACTGCATTTCTTTTCTGCAAAAGCTTACAATTATATTCGGCAAAAATTTAACAAAACTTTGCCTCATCCAAGAACGCTTTCCAAGTGGTACTACACTATTGACGGCTCACCTGGTTTTACTGAAGAATCAAAGAGAGCTCTGGCTGCAAAAGTGGAAGAAACTAACGGGAAAAGTCAAATTCTATGCAATTTGGTGATGGATGAGATGGCGATAAAACGAAAAATTGAGTGGGATGGCAAGAAATTTACGGGTTATGTAAATATAGGTGTGGAGCTCAGTAGCGATGAACTAGCTGAAGCAAAAGAAGCACTGGTATTTATGCTTGTAGCACTTAATGGTAGTTGGAAAATACCCATCGGTTATTTTCTGCTTGAGGGTTTATCTGCTATGGAAAAGGCCAATCTAGTAGTAAAAGGATTGGAGTTTGTGCATCCGACTGGTGTAATTGTAACATCCTTAACATTTGATGGAACCCCAACAAATCTTTCTATGGCGGAGTATCTAGGTGCAGACTTTAAAAATTACATGCAGTTTAAAACATGGTTCCTCCATCCAATTTCTAATGAAAAACTCTTCATATTCTTAGATGCATGTCATATGCTTAAATTATTACGCAATTGTTTTGCTGTATACAAACAGTTAGTGGATGGATCTGGTGGAATTATAAAGTGGCAGTTTATTGAGAAATTAGTGGAATTGCAAGAAGATGTACAATTGCAATTGGGAACGAAGCTGCGGAAAAAGCATCTTTATTGGTCTGATCAACCAATGAAAGTTAATTTAGCTGCTCAAACTTTGAGCAATAGTGTATCTTGTGCTCTGATCACATTGGAGGATGACTTCAAGATGAAGGAATTTGAAGGTGCTTCTGCGACAGCTTTATTTACGAAACATATTAATGATTTGTTTGATGTGTTAAATTCTAAAAACAGATTTTGTACTGTAGAATTACGAAGAGGTCTATCCCAAACAAATAGAGAGCAAGTTTTTAGACGATTATCAGAAATTAGAAATTACTTGACAAAATTGAAAGTGCAAGACGAAGTTTCTGTTTTAAACTGTCGCAGAAAAACTGGATTTGTAGGATTCATTGTTTGTATTGACAGCTTGATGGGATTATACAATGAATATGTAGTAGAAAAACAACTATTACATTACATATTAACGTATAAACTATCCCAAGACCATTTAGAGTTGTTTTTTAGCTCCATGAGGAATCGCCTGGGGATGAATAATAATCCGACAGCTAGAGAATTTGAGAGGACATATAAAAGATTAATTGTCCACACTGAAGTAGGACCTTCAGGATCTGCTAATGTTATAGCATTAGATACGACATCCATCCTCCACTGTTCCAGTGCAACATCAAACACTTTAACACACACTGCAGCTGGTGAAAGCAATGAAACAGTAGAGCAGTCTGTTAATACTTTTGAAAAATTTTTGGAGGATCATGATTATTTGGGCTCACAATCGTGGATATTAACAGATTGCGCTGAAGATATTGTTGCATACATTGCAGGCTTTATAGTCAAATCTTTGCAACGTGATGTTGTATGTAGCAGGTGTAAGGAACTCTTGGAAGGAGAAGAAGTTTTGTCAAAGCTACAAATCCGCAAAACTTTTGGTCGGCTCTACAGGGCATCAAATTTAACTGTTTTAATTTGTAAAGCTGGGGAACAAGCTGTACGTTTTTTAAAGGCTGAATCAAAATTGTTTATTCAAAATGAACAGACCCTTCAGGCATTAATTTTGAATATAATTCAAGAACTTCCATCTGATGTGTTTCAATCATTTGGAAACCACGTTTTTGATGGTGAAATATGGAACAATCATTCCATTGAACTACCGAAATTAATTTTAAAAAAATATATTAATCTACGAATATATCACGAAACCTCCAAACTGTCCGATGTACGAACGTTACGCAAAAAATTAACAAAAACTATTTTATTCCGAAATGAATAAATTGCATTATCATTATTCATATCACAATGCTATTTTTGTCATAATAACTGTACTTATTGTGTTCTTATAACCCACGTGCTTATTGTTTATTTCATATTTTTTAAATTAATTAAATACATTTTTGTTTGAATCGGTTTTTTTTTTTTTAATATTTAGGTATGTACAGGGTCATCAAAATTGATTGAGAGAGTTGGTACCCCCTGTTTTTGTCGTGAAGTTTGTCAACCTTATGACAGATTTGTTTAAGGTTATATGGCAATGAATTCAGTGGCGTGACAAAAATTAGAAACTTCAAATCTGACAACTAATGTTTTTACCAAAAAAAAAGTCGAAAAAAGACGCCACTGAGTTTTGAAATTTGAAACTTGAAACTTCAAATCTGACAGCTAATATTTTTATACAACTTAATAAACCAAATTATTCAAGTTCAGGTTTACCAACTCTCTCAATCAATTTTGATGACTCTGTATGTACTTGAATGTGATTGTATGATTTTTTTAAAGTAAATTCAGAAATTTCAAATGCACGCCACTGTCCCCGTGGGAAACGTAAACACAACGCCTTTTAGTTTTGAGGTTATCCCTGTTACAAACAAAGCAAGCGTACTGGGATATACATGGCCATTCTAGTCTATATGATTTCAGTGACTGTGCCAATGTCAATAAGGGTGGTTTTGTAAAATCAGCCTCTATGTCGCATCTATATTAATCTATGCTTAAACGTAAGTTTATTAATAAAAATAATAATGTCTTAATCCTATAGCAAAAGGTACATTTTTGTAGAAAGCAAGTCCAGTCCGAGTTCGAGTGATTAACATGGAACTCTTTCAATTTATTTCCAACTAAATATCGTCATTCTCAAATTATTAACACAGAATACCATACAGTAAGGACAGCTTTTGAAATGCCCATAAGAAATACACGTAACGGACTAGAACAACAATAATCGGTCAGTTGGGTAAGGACATGACCTTGAATTTTGGTTTGAAACTGTAGTGGCAAACTAAATAAAATTTACCACCATGTCAACATTGTGCGTCAAATTTGACATTGTAGATGTTTGGTATTTAATATTGTAACTGTGATTTATTATTTTTACTGAATAGAAAATGCGCGTTGGAACAAATAAATAGAATAAATAATCTTGTGGAAAATGTACACAGGGAACAGAGATGCGGTATTCTGGTATGGACACAATTACGAGGACTGCTTTTGTATATCGCCCACATGAAGGTAAAATTGAGTTGGTAGAAAATAGTGAAGCAAATCGTTTTTCTAGGGCTGCAACATAAAAGGTGAATAAGCCCTCCACTCACGTTCCAACGCCGCAGTACAATTGTGTTGGATACGACGAAATTGAAGTGTTTTTGAACGTCTGTGTATGTGATGAAGCAAATGAGTTGGATGTGGACGGTTGGTGAACAAGTCTGTCTGCAGCAGTACAATCGTGTTGTATTGGATGGAAATTTGATCATGTGTGGACACGACTCGACATTGTATGTTATTCAAACCGTGAGAGTACATTTTCGTCCTTTCGTCGGACATGTTGTCATCACGATCGCAAATTTTTAACTGCAAGGTCGTAACGTGTGTGTGTACTGCTGCTTTTTAATAGAATTGTACAACAGTTGCATCCAATACAATCGTACTGCAGCGTTGGAATGTGAATGGCCAGCTTGAGGATTACCAAATGGTGGATCATCATCAAAGGCGTTGAAGTAACAGAGAAGTTTATCATATATGATGACATTAGGTGCAACGGCAAAATAACTACATGTTTCTCAGGTATATTTCATCCAGCATTTCTTCATTGAGTATCCACAGACATAACTTAAAGAAGTTTGTTCCCCCATGTCCAGATGTCTGTAGTCTGTCATATTTGCTTCCACAGATTTATGTGCAAAAGTTGTTCAGCTTAAAACTGTATGAATAATTTGACACTGGTTACTCTCAGAGATATGGAGAAGGAGAATGAGCTTCCCCATGCGCAGACGAAATCCTTGGCCTAAAATTGAAAGCAGCCATTTTATCAGTTGACTGTTGCCAACATAATCACAAATCACTAACAGAACTTGATATCCCTAGACAATTGCTTCATTATTGGGCGGGAAGTTTAAAATCATTAATTACAATCACCTAATAATAAATCACAACTAAAATATATTTCACCTTAAACGAATAAATAAACATAATTATACTTCAATATATTTATTGATGCGAAAACAGTACTAATTATGTGTACACATGTCTAACAGAAGTGCCTTGAGCAAGACGTGAAAGTCTTTTGCTCAAATTAAACATTCTTATTCGCATGTAGGCATTAATTATTTGTTTAATAATATATAAATGGCCTTCATCGATGGCCACCGTCTCGAGTGCGTGGGTCTTCTAAATTAGGAAAAAGAATGCTGGCATGCCGAAAGTTTTAAAAAATTGTTCATCGCTTGGAAGTTTATCGGTGAGTTGCAAAATTTTTCGTATTAACAGTAACAACAAGTCTTCACAACCCCAGCAAAAGGTTTAATAAGCCCACCTAAAATCAAAATTTTGTTAAGACTTAAAAAATAACTATTGTAAGTATTTTATTTTACCCATGTTTTTTTTGTCCAATAATCTGTAAAACTGTAAGTCACTTCCTCGTGTTTCAATGCAAGAAGAAATGCAGTCTGCGCACTTAAACGTCTTCACCAGCATTTTGACAACATAGCTACCAATATATGCCACGTTTTCTGCCACTTCACTCAGCCCAATAAAATTAGACGTTCATAGTCATGATCTGCAAGTGCTTCAGTCAAAATATCAAGATCATATTTTTTCAAGACAAACACGTCAACTGATTGTTGAACATTTGTGCTCTTTTGCTTTGGGCCAATGCTAACAGAGAGCAGACAGGTGGTGCAAAGCACTTTACAATTTCCTCCTTCCCTCGTTATGTTTGTAAATAGAAGCAATCTTCTAAGTTTTACAAAATCGTAGAGGAGTAGGGTTATTGTTTCACCCATTTCTCGATCTGAAAACAGAAAAATAAATACAGATTTGTGTAATTCCAGTGCATAAAAAAGTAATACAATTGTTTTTTTAAAAGCTTACCGCACTGAGCAGAAGAAAATTTCTAGATGATCTTGACTACATTTATGTTAGCAAGTCATTCAACCTCTTACTACTAACAAATTCATCAAAAATTCCCATGAACGACGTAGCGGAAATAACAAAGCCCAGAATTGACGTTTTTCGGGGCGTGCACCACAAAGGCCTGCCAGTGACATCCTTCAAATTCAGAAGATACTCACTGGTGTCGATGAGAAATGGACGCCACATTTCTTCATTGTTTTCTCTCAAAGGTGCCTTAAAATTCTAGCACGTACACTTCAGGAATTGAGAATATCAAATAAAGAATCTATCCTTCTGATGAATTCTATTGTTGTTTCACAACCTTGAAAGTCACTAATACCAAGATGTTTTAAAAATTCAAGTGCATCTGCAACTCTTGCTAAGAGTTTGTGCTGCTAAACTCACCTATAATAGAACTTAATTATTGTCAATAAGGAATATTGTCAGGAAAACAACTTACTTTCATTTTATGTTTCCATCACTCCAAATGTGCCTTTTTCAACTTGTTTGCAACATTTAGGAATTCATCATTTTGTAATTCATGTAGTTTCTTTATGTAACGCCAGCTTATCACCTTCCCTCCTGTCAGAACTACTTTTTGAGTTCTTGCTTTTACTTCCACTTGTACTGCTACTGCTTTTTCCATGGTATCTCTGCGCAGCACTAAATAATAATTATTAACAGTAGTAAAAAATTCAATATAATAAAATATTCAAACCTTAATGTCCTCTTTACACCTTGAGGTATAATCGATGGAGACTCTTCTCAAATATCAGCTGAAGTAGCACTCACAGTACTCATTGAAGTTGAAGAAGCTTCTAGACTTTCATCTAAATTCACCCTGGGAATTGCGTTCGATTTCAATCGTTTTCTCTCATTTACAACAATGAAATCAGTTGTTGTGAAATGATCTGAGCACACCAGCTTATACTTAGTCAGTTTGAAGCTGTCATCTTTTTTCACAACAATCAGCCACTTTTTTAAAAGTTTTCGATCTTTCGGAAACCTAAAATCAGATATAATAAATATTGATCACATAGTATTGCAATAACCAATTGTTATTAATTATAAATATCTACGTATTCGATTTTAATAAGATAATGAAGAAAACTTACTGATGAAAAGATACACCTTCTGAACGAAATCGTTGACAATTTTTACAGTGAGAAACTGTACAAGACATGTTTGTTGTCAATAATAATGTCCTTTAACACTAACAAGCACGTTCACACGTACACTAACGGTAAAACAAATTAAGTAATAATTTTAACTCCAAATTACAACTGGTTCAACAACGTCGTAACCTCGTAGGTAAACAAAACTTTAAGGTTAACTGATAAAATGGCGGCCCCCATAGTGTACCGATGCGCAGAAGTCGAAGCTCATTCTCCTTCTCCATATCTCTGGTTACTCTCTTTAGATTCAATTGCTAGTAAAATAGATCCTAAAGCATTACAACTATAGGCATTTTCACTGTGCTGTAAAAATTATATACCAAATAATTTTTTATTGATTATAGAATAATATACTTCTTTATATTTCTTATCTTACAGATTTCGACGGAAATTTAAAGAAGCCCCTGAAGCAGGTTTTTTCATTGTGCCTGCAATCACGAGGTGGTCTACCACTGCAGTCCATGTTACTATGAAAAGGTTCTCAGAATCACTTCACTAATTTAACTAACAACAAAAATTCAACCAAAAACATCAAAGTACTTTTCCCAGGGAAGATGAAAACAACAGCGTTCACTTTCTGACTCTTCAAACGGTTCACACTTGGCGAAAATTGAAGGCATTGACAAAATACGAGTAGTAGTTGATATGTTTATGCTGAAATTAACTTGATAAAGTGATAGACTTTTATTAATGAATAAAATAAATATAAGCACAATTCTTTTTTATTGTTCAAAATGGTATTTTCTTCACTTTCTGACTCTTCAAACGGTTCACACTTGGCGAAAATTGAAGGCATTGACAAAATACGAGTAGTAGTTGATATGTTTATGTTGAAATTAACTTGATAAAGTGATAGACTTTTATTAATGAATAAAATAAATATAAGCACAATTCTTTTTTATTGTTCAAAATGGTATTTTCTTCGTAGTGTTCATACCACACTCCAAAATGGTTTTAGTTTCTTAATATTCATCCGATGTTTATGGTATCAGTTCCTTTTACCATTGTTTTACGGACGAGCTGTATTTGTAATTTAGGCAACCAATATTCCACTTCGTGTCAAAAATCCCGCCTAATAAAAACGGTTGGGTAAGAACACGTTGTTCCAATATTTGACGAGCTGTCTCTACTGTATAGTATACTGTGTTATTAACTTGAATAAGTCGACACCAAGGCCAACTGAATCCATCACACTTGGCGCGTGATAAGGCCAAGTCACTCCCCAAAAAATGAGGTTTTCACGAAGCAAGCCTTGGAGTTTAGAAAGTGGTGTCCTCTATCCCCAGTCATAAAAACCAGTATAAAACCGTAACTTCCCAACTCAAATGCGAAGGGTTTTGACTCCCACGATTTTTTTTTACTATTGTTAATGATTGTTGTCTATTACTCCTATTATTAGTGAAAATAAAACAGATTTATAAAAGTCATACTGTCAATTAATTTTCGAAACCTAATTCTTTGTCGCTTATTAATAATTTCTCGTTTCTTGGTTCGGTTATTTATTATTATTCTCCATTTTCTCGTTTTTGATTAATTAATTTTGTTATATTCAGTTGTGTTTTGTTGTTCGGTTCCTTGTGGGTGTTTTTAATCATTGTTCCGTTTATTATTGAACTTATATATTATTTTTATTTGTAACAATGGGTAGATGCTGTGCTCTTTGTAAGAATAAAATATTACCACTGTGTGAAATACCACAAAATCCACAAATTAGAATTCAATGGCTAGAGTTTTTTGAAAAGCATTATGGTGAGTGTTTCATCTATATAAAATTAATTTTAAGACTTAAATATCCCCTTTTTTATTTGTAGATTCATTCCAAATTACAGACTACACCGTAATTTGCAGAAAACATTTCGAAGAAAAATGTTTTAAAAAAGTTCTTGGAGGAGAGCGTTTAATAATAGGATCTGTACCTACCATAGTTATAAGCACACCTACTTTATTTTTTATTTAAATTGATTGACATAACTGTTAAATAAATATTTTTGTTAAAGTATATGGATCCTGCCCCATCCTCTTCCCGCACATCCAACCTTGAATGCAATGCCCCCTACCCTGTAGAAAATTGTGAAATCGTTTGTGAACTTCCACCAGCAGCAGAATCTTCTGATGAAATTGCAGATTTACGAGAAAAATATAACACCTTAACTTTGGAACTGCAAAATGAAAAGAGATCGCATGCCCGCTGTGCTGCAAAACTTAAAAAATTTGAAAACAAGTTGAAAAAACATTCACAAAGCATTGAAGCACTCGAAAAAATTTACACTGATGCTGAGAATTCAGATGAAAAAGCCATATTTTTACTAGATCTTCTTCATAACTATAACAAGAAATCTCCTAGATGGTCCGAATTGTCTGTTCGTCTCTGTACGGTGTGGAGATATTGTTCACCCAAGGGTTATGATTTTTGCCATAAAAATTTAGTTAAATTACCATCCAGATCGACGATAGTTAGACACCTTTGTAATTTTAATGGACAAAATAATTTAATCAAGGAACGTTTGTGCGCAGAAGTAGCGAATTTGAAGCACCCCGTTCAAAGATTATGTTCGTTAATTATTGACGACATGTCAATAAAAGAAAAAAATGTATTACAGTAGAACAGAAGATTATATTTATGGTCTTGAAACCATTAACTCCAATTCTATCACAGAACATCCCAAAGTTGCAAATAAAATGGCGTGTTTTGTAGCAAATGGTCTGTCAGCATCCTTTACTATCGTAGCTGGGTACTTTTTCCATTCTTCAATGCCGGCCTCTGATTTTCATTCTTTAACTTTGCAAGTTATTAAACTTCTCACAGATTGTGGTTTTATGGTATTACGCATTGTAACAGATAACCATCCGCCCAATGTGGGTTTGTTCAAGAACTTGTGTGGAGGAACTCTAGAAAATTATTTTAATCACCCATATCTTCCTATGCCCATATTTTTATCATTTGACTATTGCCATGCCATTAAAAATGCCAGGAACCTTTTTTTAAGTCATAATATGAATTCGACAACCGGTGTTATCTCCTCGTCCTATTTAAAGGCCTTATACGGTTTGCAAAGAGGATGGCCTTTGAAACCCGTCAGATATCTTACAAAAAAGCATTTATATCCTTCAAATCTTGAAAAAATGAATGTTTTGCGGGCTGTGCAGATATTTTCCCCAACGGTTACCTCAGCACTAAAATTATTAAAAGAAGAGAAATATGAAGACTTTGTTGATAGTGATGCAACTATTTTGTATATGGAAAATATGTTCCATTTTTTTCAAGTCCATAACATCTCAAGTAGAAGACATTACATTCATGCACTAGATGGCAACGTTGCCCCATATGTAAACATTTCAGATCAACGCCTCCATTGGTTGAATACTACTTTCCAAAATTACATAGATGATATCCAGTCCACTTCAGCCAGTACAGGATATAAATGTTTAAGCAGCGAAACAGCACATGCTCTAAAATTTATTGCAAAGAGTACATTTTTATGTGTCCAATTTCTTCTGACACAAGCTGGATTTTATTATGTGTTAACTCGCTCATTTAGTTCAGATGCTGTGGAAGCGACATTTTCGCATATTCGTTTAAAAGGAGGCTCAAATGATACTACTGACGCTCGTGCAGCTGAATATGCCTTACGACAAATTTTAAGAACTGGAATTCTAAAATCTTCGTCATCTGCCAACACTGCAAGAACTTTAAGTCACATTAGCTGCAATGAACTCTCCCATCAAAGATCAACAGTTGATGAATTTGCCGAACAACATGTAGAAGAATTATTTTTGCCTACGGATTTACGCTTTAAAATCCATTCCTTACAAAGAAATGAAATACCTGAAATGAATCTCTATTCTGCATCAGTAGCCTTTTTATCCGGATACATAATAATGAAATTACAAAAAAAATATCAATGTGATGATTGCATTGCCCCATTAGTGTCAACTACAATGCCTGGACCTCTCCTGAAATTAATAACTCTTCAGGATCATGGTGGATTAGTGTATCCGAATGAACTTTTTGTGGGGCTTGTAAAAAGAATCGCCGATGTAATACAGGACATTTTACCTTATTTAAAAAAAGAAAAAACATGCGGTCAACTGATCAAGATTTTACAGCCCACTTTACAAAAAAATTCTTTATTGGTTTGTAGGCACACCAAAATGAGATCTGCATTATGGTTTTGACAATAATCGCAAAACCAGTTCTGTCGAACATTTGCCTAGAAAAGACGGATTCATTAAAAAGGAAACTAATATCCGTTCGCAAAACTCCCGCACTGTCAGAATGACATTCTGTTGGTATGAGAAATAATCCTCTAAAAGATTTTTAAGTTTATATGATTACCGCCTTGAATTTCACATTTTCAAAATTAATGAATGAAAAATCAAATGTTTATTAACTATTTTACCTTTTTGATTTGCTGAAGTGTTCAATGTGTTTAAAGAACTTGTCCGTAATTCAAACAAATTGTAGCACCAGAAGCGTAGAAATGGACAGTAAGGTCAAAAATATATATTTTTCAAAAAAAGCTTTCGTTGTCGTTCGTGTGTCATACTCTTTCTTTACTTGAATTGATAAAAATCTTCAGTTAAAGTGCTTTTGACATTTTTACTTGCCAAGCTATTTTTAGTTACTAATTTGTCACTAGATTGCAATTTTGCAACATATTGTACAGGTTTTTCGCATCTCACCACTGAGTACACTCAGGTCATTTTTTCCACATCTGACACTGACAGTGCGGGAGTTTTGCGAACGGATATTAATTTTAGATCACAAACCTCAAAGCAGAGAAATTTTAAAAGTATAAATAATTTACTTAATTCTTGTCAGTTTTATTCTAGTTTTGTCCATTCTCTTTTGTTTGTGGTAATATTTCCTGTACTTTGAATTTTGAAAAAAACGAATGACAGTAAGTGACACAAAATGTTTACTAGAGTGACGCTGATGATAATCGTAATCATTAAAAGTTTCACAAGGTGACGCCACTTTCTAAACTTGTCATCAAAGTCATTTAATAGATAAGGTTGCCACATTGGGATGCCATATTGATACGTCACAAGGGGCTCTCAAATGGCGCGAAAATTGCCCGTTTTAAATACTCGAGTAACGCACTAAAAACGGAAACTTAATCAAGTGACCGCTTCTACTTCGCAAATTTCAATCCTGTGTAAAGAACAATTTAATAAACCTCAAGAAAAATGTTTTGTTGCCAGTAGAACTTGAAAATAACAAATGCGACACTATTAACTGATTTTTTTATGCAAAAAAATCTGAAAATCTGCATTTACTGGTTTACTTTTTCCTTTCTAGTAATATATCAAAACATTTCATTTTAGCTTAAACACAAATAAATTTAATTTAAGGCAAAATAGGGTTACACGAGTCGCAGTACTAACACCAAACGTCAGAATTAGCGGTACAAACAGAGATTTCTTAGTTACTAAGAAATCTCTGGGTACAAATCGTACAGATTAAAGGCATCAGCTGATCGGTCACACCAACTCAAAATTACAAGTTACTAAAAATTCCCAAGTAATACCAACCTCATTTTGACGTCACATGGGGCTGACACCTCTCCTCCCCCGTAAGCGATTTTGCCCATATGCTCGTTTATGTGGTAACCTGTTCTCTATTAACTAACCTTGACTTGTCATAATCTTTCAAAAGCCGAGTGACTTGGCCTTATGACGCGCCAAGCGTCATGGATTCAGTTGGCCTTGGTCGACACAAACATTTTAAATTTAATTTTTTGAAATGTTTGGGGATTTTTGAGTAAATTTTATCGTTGTTGCTGGGGAAAGTTTAACTTGTCAGATTGGCAACACTGATGTGGTTTGTTAATTTGGCAAGTTTGGCTCTGGTTTCTGGCGTCATCTGTGGGCGTCATAGCTGTGGTTCATAAGCCGACTCGGTATAATTCGCCCTCTTTGTAGCATCTTAACATTTTTCACAGATAATAACTATCGAAACTCGTAGGTAGATGGATATTTTGTAAGTGTTTTTTTCATTATCATATTTGTTTCTTTTTGCAGTATGCCATTTTTAACTGGTGTTTGTACATTACTGACAACTATAAAAGAAGCAGTTTGGAAGCGTTGATCCAGCAATTTCAGTTTGGAATATCAGCGTGTTTTTGAAATTGTTTGCATTTTGTATTGCGGTATCAATATATGAAATCGTTCCCGGGTTTATAGAGAAGACTGATTATAACCTAAACACTGACACTGGCAACGAGGTAAGTTGTTAGTCGTAGACGTTTGTATATAAAAAATGTCTAATTTCAGTGTAACAATCCTTAAGAATGGATATCCGACCAAATAATACAATATATATCAACAATTTAAATGAGAAAATAAAAAAAGAAGAATTAAAGAAGTCACTTTATGCAATATTTTCTCAGTTTGGACAAATCTTGGATATTGTTGCTTTAAAGACATTGAAAATGAGAGGACAAGCCTTCGTTATCTTCAAAGAAATTCAAAGTTCGACAAATGCTCTACGATCAATGCAGGGTTTTCCATTTTATGATAAACCAATGGTAAGCATAGTCGACCATATTTTTATACATATGTAATTGTAAAATTATTGTGCATTGCACTAGGCACAACCTTAAATTTATTTGCCTGTTTCAGCGAATTCAATATGCCAAAACTGATTCTGACATTATTTCGAAAATGAAAGGTACTTTCCAGGAAAGACCAAAGAAGATACGCCCTCCACCATCTAAAGAGGATGAAGCGCCTAAGAAAAAGAAAAAAAATAAAGACCCTAACAGAATACCAGGAGGCAGTAATGCTGAGCAACCACCAAATCAAATTCTCTTCCTTACCAATCTGCCAGATGAGACAAGTGAAATGATGTTGTCCATGTTATTTAATCAGTAAGATTTACACACTTTTTTAAAGCTATACTAACTTTAAGTTTAATTTATAGATTTCCTGGATTTAAAGAAGTACGTTTGGTACCAAATAGGCATGATATTGCCTTTGTTGAATTTGAAAATGAGTTGCAGTCTGGAGCTGCAAAAGATGCTTTACAGGGTTTTAAAATTACACCAACCCATGCTATGAAAATTTCGTTTGCTAAAAAATAATTGAGACAAATAAATCAATAACAATTTAATTATCTTTTTATGGCTCTAGTTCTGAACCTACAAATAAATATAAATTCAACAAGTAGCACCACAGTAGATGTAACCAAAATTATGAACCATAAAATATGTCAACCGTTCCTATTCCATGATTTAATTCTTATTAACACCTGTGTCATTTAAGAAAATGCTCAAGGTTCCTATCTTTTCAAAATGTAATATCTCCATTATTAACCGACTTATTTTTGTGAAATTTTAATTGTAACTTGTCCAAAAATAATTCAAGGACAGTTTTTAAAAACATTTGACCATTAATTAAATAATTTTTTGTAAATATTGTAAATATGTATAATAATAATGATAAAATAATAATGTAAATATTTTAAAAAAGGGTGGCTAATCATATTATAAAAGCAAAAAAAGGCCACCCACATACCGTCTGCACAAGTTTTTAACTTATTTAAGAGGAGTCGCTATGTTTGGTTCTTATGACGTTGTCAGCACATTTTTAGAATGTAATTTCCCGTATTAAGACTTGTTATGAAATTTTGAATATAACTTGTCCACAACTTCACTATAGGTATAATGTAAGGTCAGTTTTAAAAAGTTTGATATACTTTTTTAGAATTTTGTCGAAACTTTTACATCACATATTTTATTTTTATAGATCCATGTCTCAGTTTCATTAAATGATATTAAAATGGTTTTTTCAGTTATTCTGCAACATATGCATGTTTTGTACAACCAATGTTTTTGGCTTTGAATCTCGTGAACGGCAATAAATTAATTTTTATTAACTTTTTAACATAATGAATTTTTTGGTGTTGATTGCGGACCAAAATTAATTTTATTTTCAGATATTTTAAATATTTAGACTATATTTTCTGAGGTTGATTGCAAGTTAAAACATATTTTTTAAATAAATTTTATTCTGCTTGTACCCATAATTAGAAACAGGAGGTCATTATGTATGTATACATCACCTTGATTCAAAATTAAATTATTACTTTTTGTTGATCTATTTATTTATCATTTGAAAAACAACAATCTTTAAATCCAAATTGTATCGCCAATTCATTGGTGGACACGAACCATACAACCCTGATTAAATTTATTAAATTAAACCATTGTTACACCTGCCTTAATTGTTTTAGCTCCACAGTCGTGTTATCAGTGTGTTATGTTGAAGGTCAGAATACAAATCATACATAATAAAAATCTCTCAAAATTTCATCGAGTTGTAGCATTTTTGAAAAGATAAATTGACGGCTGTAAGCCAAAAAGAAAGAGACATACTATCGGAAACGCACATTATTTTTAAATACGACCCAAATGAAAAATATTTATTAATGAAGGTAAATTAACTACATTTGATCAAATTTTATTTATTTTACTGAGACCAAACTTACACTATAAACACCAACACAAAAAACAACCTCAAATTTGGCATCACAAAATTTGGGTAATTTTTTTAGACTGCTTTAATTATTACTATGTCTGGAGAATGGAATTAATAAACCTTTCGACAGACAATGTTAAATTTGATAATCATATGATCCTAATTATTATGTGACACAAAAAGAAAGTCAAATATATAGCACCTTCGTAGTTCGTGATTAACAATGAAGTACGGGTTGAACTTGTCCAAACGTATCATAAACTCAGGCCACCAAACACAGATCGTAAGCGTTTTTTCCTCTACTATATTAACAACAAATGCACTATAATAGTATTTGCAAAAATTTAAAAACCACCAGCAGTGCATTCTACCTTGGAAATACAACTCACAACACCGTAGTACTAAATCTGAAGCACAGTATTCTGAAGTTTGCGATGGGGAGAAAACAGACATAGCTTATAACTGGAGTTGTTATGTTGGTTTTTTTTTTTTTTTAGCAACTAAAATCAACAATGGTATATGAAGCAGCCTGCCAAGAATGTTTCGAGCTGCCAAGTCCCAACAAACTTAAGTTTAAGCAGCGACTATGTATTTAATATCCATACTCACTGGTTTAAGTAATTTCTGATCACGTGAATAAAGTTTCTGTTCAGTACTGCCAAATCGAAGAATTTACCCCATTTTGAAGGATTTTTGATTAGCCTAAAAAGAGGGGGATTTATTTTAAGTATAATGTAAGAAAAAGGGATATTTGTTCAATCGAAAAAAAAATCAATGAATAGTTTATCAAATTTAAGTTTATGTAATTTTATAATAGACATTGTTTTCTGTTATTAACAGACATTTCTGTAGCAAAAAAATATCAACTCGAAGCCAGGAATTCATTTTCGTATGGTAAAGTTACGGCTCCTAAACGAAACTCACTACAAAAATTCTCGAGTAATATAAAACTTAAATTTCATAGTGCTTGAGATTATTATCCATTTTGAAATTTCAAATTTCGCGCGGATGGTACATTTCTCTTCGCGTAGATTTAAAGCAGAGATATTTAAAGTATCTTTTCTGTAATTTCTGTCACTCAATCTCTCACGGTACGTAGATAATTGATAATATTTGTTCTTTTTAATGGAAAAAGGATTTTTTTTAAGGTTAGTTTAGGGATTTTTCTCAAATTGAGTGTTCTGTGGCAACACTGGTTACGTGGCCTTCTGATCGCTGTCATACAAAATTCATTCAAAAGTCTTTTATTGTGGATCTTAAGATTTTTGTAAACATTTGTGGGTGTATAACATTGTTAATTTGATTACATTTTGTGAACTATTGTAAATTTTATAAGTGTGAAAAGTACTGACATTTGATGTCAAATAATAAATTGGTTGAGGTTAGACTATTTTTTAATCAAAATTTTAAGTAATCATTTTTACTGTAGAATTAAAATCAGTAAGCCCTATAAGTAAATAGCTATTGGACATACTTAATGTGTGCAGATTTATTAAGCTGTATTTAAAAAGTTTTGAATTTTCGATTTCAAGATCTTTCAATTTTAAGACGTGCAATGTTTAGCGTTATTTTTGTATAGAGCTGCGTACTAATACATTTAACACCTTTGATAATTCAAATTACACCATTCAAAATAAATCAGTTAGCTTGAGTAGTAAATGTACTGATCTTTTATAAAGAATTTTGTTTTAGTCAGTCATGGATTTACACACTAAACAGAGACAATTTTCGGGCCAATTGTATAAATATACAAATGTAATGAAAGGATGGCAGTACCGATTTTTTATGGTAGATGCTAATGCAGGACTCCTTCATTATTATCTTTGTGAAGGTGAAAAACCTGATGGAACCGTTCCACGAGGATCAGTACATTTGGCAGGTGCTGTGATTTGTCCCAGTGACGAAGATTCAAAAACCTTTACAGTTAATTGTGCATCAGGAGATATGTTAAAACTGAGAGCAGCAGATGCTAGAGCAAGGCAAGAGTGGGTTAATGGCTTACGGGCTGTAGCAGAGTCTCATACGAAGGTTTGTGATGGAACAGCTTAACTTGTTCATATTTTACCACCATTTTGTAGGCTATTAGTGCAAATAGCCCCCCTTTACCTCCACGAGAACATTTAGCTGTTTTGGATGCTATGGGTTATGCAAGGGCTCAAATAACGCAAACTGAACAGGCAGATTCAGCTCTATGTAGAACAATAGAATCTGCAGGCAGCAAATTTTTTGTTGATCCTAATTTACTTTTGTTAAAAGCCACATCTGCAGCCTCTTTGCACTGCCTAACACAATGTTTAAATATTTTACAAAGGAATCAACATGCTCAACAACCTAGGACAGGGTTTGTAATTGATGATGACTAATACATTACCAAACATGACAATGTATAACAGATTTTAGATATGTATATAGTTGATACTGCAACCAGCTTTAAGAAATGTATAAAGTAATTACATAAATAGTTTAAATTTGTTTGACTAATGCTTACAATAAAAATCAAGTTAAAAACAATTGTGTGGGGAAATGTGAACAATACACCATAAATAGTATCTGTCTATCCAACTGTTTAAGAATAAATTATTTATTAATTGTAAAATTCTCTTTAATAAATCGGTTAAAATTTTAATATATCGGTTATAAAATCGTTTTTGGAATATGGTGATTATTTTACATGTCAAAGCAAAAATTTGAAAATATTGGTTCCCCAAATTATTTTAGATCAACGTTATACACAAAAGTTATAGAGAATGAAAAATTGTATCCAAATCATTCTTTCTTCTTTTTGTAACACCATATGGTATTGAAATAAAAAGAAATAACGATTCGTGATAAAATAGTACTAGCCATGACATATAAAATTCATTATTTTTACATTTGGGCTGTCTAGTTGAAATTCATAAATCTGATTTTGAGTTCAAAAGAAACTTAAGCATGTTTTATTTGCAACTAACGAACCTTCAAATAAAAACGACGTCAAGTTAGCTTTAGATATATGAACGAATCACTCACTATAAGCCCTAAATTCAGAATCACTTAGATTAATAAACTTTCAAAAATAAGAACAGCTTCAATTTTTTTCTGCACTAGCACCAGTAACAATCTTGCGTTTAAAACTATTGGGAAGACTCTTATCATCCTGAAATTTGTCGGTTTGGGTAAAGCGCTGCTGAAGTTCCCGAAATTTTCCGGACTGACTATCTGCCGTAGTACCATTTTAGCCAATTAACTTTAGAAGAACAAAAGGCGTAATATGTAGTATTTTTTCTGAAATCGTCTGATTTTAATCAATTACTCGAACATTTTGGGGCAGGAAAATTGAACTTTCCAGACTAGTTGGTACAGAAAAGCTGTCAAAATTTCAGTTTTTATTTCTTTATTTTTAACATTAAAACGTAACATTTAAGTTAATAGTATTGTATTTTGAACAATCGAAACATTGATAATAGGTAAATTTGCAGAGGGAATCGAGCAAGATGAATTCAAAACATTACTTGATTCTTCTATTGTTCTTCCTTGTATTTTATTCGCAATTTCTAATTTGTTTTTTATCGAATCAGCTATGTACCCCTCCGCTACAATTACCCTGCCACCCCCCATGTCTCTTGAGCGTTGTTAAATTTCCTCCTACGCCCACTAATAGAGTCGCCGAGCTACGGCGCAAGCAATGCCCGCTGTATTCTTTAGGGTTTGGTAAATTCAGATATCCAGCAATGTAACCTGGGATCTTTCCAAAAGTATGCAGACCCACAGGTTGAACTGTACATTTTCTTTTTTTGTAATTTGAAAATAAACGACGGTGTGTTATGTGGAACGGTTTCAACGCTATATATTTCCTGTAAAGAACAATATTGTCGATATCCTGACCATTAACGACAACAAAACGTCTTGGTTTATGCGTTTTTGAGTCAGGACAGTCGTCGACGTCGTCAGTCAACATCTTCACGAGTTCGTCACAACGACATGTCCGAGCCTATGCAATTAATTATTATTAGCGTAACCTGCAAAACAAAAAAACTGTAAAAACAAATACTAGTAGTACATCTTTTACTTTATGCTGGACCATCATAAATTATTTGGAAGCTTTGGCCGATGCGTTTAAAAACATTAAGAGTGTATAATAAGTTGCCTAGATGATAGATTTTATTAACTAAATTACTTAATAAACTATTCATTTTTCCGCAAAAAACTTCCCGGTGCGCCTGTTAACATCCAGCTCTGTGTAAAATGAGCTAACGCTGATCTGTATGTAACTGAGTGACTTCTTTGCTTTTATTATTTTAATTAATTTAGAGCAAATTACTGTAATTTAAATTAGAATAATTTATTTTCTGCTAATTGCCACCTTAAGCTGTTCTTCAAGTTTAATAATAATAAGCGTAAAAAGTGAAATGTTTACGCACGTATTCGGATACCTCCGATCTAGCCTTAATAAAAAGAAATTGATGGACTTCCGATTGTGAAAATGTTCTCGACTTTTTCGCTTGGTATCCCACGGATTTTTTTTTAAGTATGCTATTAACTTGGAGAACTTTTTAATGTCAACGTTCTTTTTCAGCAACAACGTAGATCTTAACATAGACTACACACTCCACATAGTCGATGATTTATACAGATTACTTTTCTCCGAAAAAAAAAAATGCAAGAAGAATATCCTCTGTAATTCCTTTTACCTTTTTGGAATTATCTACACCAATGTTCGAACGTTGTGAACGCTTTTTCATATCGGACTTTTGATTTGTCTGGCAGCAAATCTTGAATAGCAGCATTTGCAGTTGCACTGATTCAGATGGCACGTACACAGAATCTTCAGATTCACAATTTGATTCGCACATACTGCTTCCCCCTATGGTTTATTCACCGACATTTCAAATGAAACACCTTAAAAATATGAAAGAAAAGACACTCGCGAATTGACAGACATACACATATGAAAACCGAACAAACAGAAAAACCTACACATATGTAAAATGGATGGCAGTACCCGAATCGTTATGAGAGTGTAGCGATCGAACTAAATATATCAATTTCATTTTCGAGCACAGCAAATTACCCAGAGGGGGCGTCGTAGCGCGAGTGGAGGTTGGGACTCCTAGTCGTCACTGCTCTCCCCCACGACGGTGATTCTATCTATCCCAAGCCTACCCGTACAGCCCATCTCCATGACGAACATGCCGTCCGAAACTAGACCGTTAAGGCGGCCACACACACAGTGGGAAGACTGTGCAGTTAAAAGTGTGCACGCTTGTCGTATTAAAGCCGTACTCTCTAAACCGCACAACTGAATTTAAACTCAAGCGTGCAGTGACTTGTGTCCACACACTGAGTTTTCCCCGCGCAGTTATAACTGTGCACGCCAAAAATCAAACCAATTTTTATTCCAACAGACTTGACTGCACATGCCACATTTTTCCCACACACTAGCAGTTTTAACTGTACCCCGTTTACATTCAAGTTTTGACTCTTCCCTCTGTGTGTGTGGCCGCCTTTACGATCGCAGATCCGTAGTTGGGTCTCGGCTAAGGACAGAAGCCGACAGCGTTACAACACCGGCGACCGCCCCTGACTCTATACAAACCTGCGGACTTGTGTGCAGGTGACGCGATAAATCCCGTCAGTTTGAGAAGGAATCGCGCACCCCACCTACACTACGTGTTATTGCGTTATTTGAATTCAATTCCATTTAAATGTTCAATATCTATGACTCTAATATTAAATTACAACCGAACAAGTGTTAAAGTTTCAACAAAAGAGCAATAAACAACATTTAAATTCGCCATACACTCTTACGAAAATTCAACAACAAATAATTATTAATTGAGATTAAAATTGGACATCAGATAATTTACATGATAGAACATTCATCAATAAAATATTTACATGATCAAAACTAGCAAAGATTTATAAAAACAAAGATCTGTGAAATAAACTTGTTTCAAATATTAAAAGGCTACCTGAAAATAGATTTGTCCACCTTATTTGACATTAACTGAGAAGATCGCCTGCGTGGTCACCGTTTGAAATTGAAACACGAGAAGTACAAATCCAGATCCCGAGAACATTTTTTAAATAACTGAGTGTTTAATGCTTGGAATGCGTTACCGGCTAATATTATTGATTCTGAAAGTGTCAATATCTTTAAATCAAAGCTTCTTCTGGTTTAAGCATACGCCAGCCTTATCAGTTTTTTTTTTTTAATACTCAAGCATCTGAAGAACCTTTCGTGAGCCCAATAGGCGCTAGCCTCCGCTCAAAGAATAATAATAATAATAATAATAACAAAATAAATATTACGTGAGGTTAAACTGCAGAGCATGGAAATTTACGTTCAATTCAAATTATACAACAAAGAAAAATTACTGAGGCTAAAATTGTGGGATAAAGAAAAATTGAATGAAGTGAAAATTGCAAAGCTAACAAATTTACAAGAGATTAATAATAATTCGTGTCCATTCAAGTTATTGATTAAAATTTAAAAGGTGAAATTATACATTTCCCCAAACAAACACATAAACAAAAAACATGGCAGAAAATCTGCGGGTACAAAATGGCGTCGGACGAATGCGTCGTTCCAAAAAATAGGCGTCGAAATATGCGATGCAAAAATGCGATGAATCCTGTGGAGTTGTGCAAACAATGGTCTAAATCAAAGCAATAAAATGCACGTGCCCCCATGACCCACAATGTTGTTAATTAGATTCTACAGTTAAAACATGTGCTCAGTTAAAAAAAATGGACGCTTTCAAAATGGCTGCTGCCTGAACAAAAAACGGTGAAACTGACGCCTCGTTTGCCGCCATCCAAAATACACACTCACAAATATAGCTAATTAAAGCATGACCCGAACTAAGAAACTGTGATAACCCAAACTTCCCGCCTTTAAATTGACCTTGAAAAAGTTTGAAAGGCCCGCGAAAAAAATTCAAAATTTGGCCTTGGCTGTGATCGACTAACAAATGGAAACCTACGTTGTGTTTTTTTTTTTTTTTGAAAAATGGCGGGAAGACGTTCTTTCATACAAGTGAGCATAGACTGTATGTGAATTGAGAGCGCAAGAAATGATAGACAAAATTGTTTTGGAGGGGGAGCACGGCACCCCCTCGGAAGAGGAAAGAAGCTGCGAAGATTTACTCCTCAGCGCAAAAACCCCCTTGTTATTATTCACGGACATATTACATTTCCAACACCTTAAGATATATGAAAAAAGGACACTCGCGAATTGACAGACATACACATATGAAGAACGAACAAACGCAACATCCTATACATCTGTTTGGAATCAATGCAAATATTTGAATATCACAAAGAAAGCAAAAACCGACTTAAGCAACTGGATGCAAATACACAAGTTATTACGGGCGTGTGGCGGCAGATTTTAAAGTTACGGCAGTTAACAGGAACACAACAAAAGTACCCCTAGGGCGTGCTAGCACAAGTGGAGTTTGGGGCTACTGGTCTATAGCTGTTCTTCCCCCACGACGGTGATTCTATCTATCACAAAGCCTACCCGCACACATATCTCCATTACGAACGTGCCCTGCGAAACTAGGCCGCTACGATCGAAGATCCGTAGTTGGGTCTCGACAGAAGCCGACAGCGTTACAACACCGGCGATCACCCCCTGACTCTATACAAACCCGCGGACTTGTGCAGGTGATGCGATCAATCTCGCCAGCTCGACTAGGAACCGAACTTCGCTTCTGCCACGTTTTCTGTGATATTTAACCTCAATTCCATTTTTAAATATTCAATCTCTTATAATTCTGATATTAACAACAGCTAAACAAGTGTTAAAGTTTCAACGAGCAATAAACAACATTTAAATTCGCCATATAATCTTGTGAAATTTTGAACAACAAATAATTCTTATGTGAGATTAAAATTGGGACATCAAACAATTTATATGATGGAAACATTCATCAACAAAGTATTTAGAAAACAAAACTTAGCAAGGATTTATGAAATAAAAGATCTGGTGTGAAATAAACTTGTGCAAATAAAAATATTATGTGAGGTTAAAACTGGAGAGCATGAAATTTACGTTCAATTAAAATTATACGAGTACAATAAAATTGTGAGATTAAAGAAACTTTTGTATGAGGTGAAAATTTGCAGAGTTAACCAAATTTACATGAGATTAATAATTGCCACACTTTATCAACGATTCAAACAAAGAGTTTACATTATGTCAAATTATATCATGATCTAAGTGATTGGTTACTTCAAAAAAACAGTTTACTTTGAGAGTTTAAAATACCGCGAACTGGTTACCCCAACAAAACATATAATAAACAAACACAAAAATATCCAATTATCGCTCCGAGGGAAAAACCGTCTCGGTGATGTGAATTTTAAAATCGTTGCGAGGAAAAAGCGTCTCGGTGATATAAATTTTAAAATCGTTGCGAGAAAAAAGCGTCTCGGTGATGTAAATTTTAAAATCCTTGCAAGGAATTGCCTCGATGAATTAATCATGATAACGATGATAACCACCTAAGGGAAGAAATTATCATAACCCCCGCCAGTTCGCAATATAATGAACTTGTTTAACTGCCGTAAATGAACTATTAGCAATCTTGTGTGAAGAATTTAGAAGTGTTATAATGGAACACTTACGTATATGCATCCAAAAACTTATTCGTAATGAAACAACAAGGTGTTTTTCCTGACTAAGTGAATTTCATGAAATCTTCTAGCAAGTGGTTTATTTAAATGATCCTGATTGTTAAATTGTGTTTGTGCTAGCTGACGATTAAGAAAAACTAACTTGATTGGTGAATTTACAAACAATAGAACAAATTTACAGCACGTGTTTCGTGTTGACCGGAAGTCCGCGATTTTCGATTAAAAGACCGCAAGAATCAACCGCGCAGGTTGGGGACACCTGAGTGACATTGGCTACGATTGATTGTCGTTAAACAAAGACTTCCTCCCATTTTATTAACCAAAGCCAACTAATTTAAACTAGCTCTTACCAGGTGTTTACACTAGCACAACCACATTCAGACTGACGCTACGCTATGCCGCCCTTTGTCTAACCCTCTAACTAAAAAACCCCTAGCGCTAAATCGTCCAACTACCAAGCAAGCATTTCCGTGCACCAGGTTGCCTATGTTTAACGATTTCCTTTTTTGTGATTGATTTTTTTTTTCTTTTTCAAATTCAAATTATTCAAATGTGATTTCGCGCCGCTGTTAATTAAATTCAGTGCGAAAACTTTTATTTAAATTCGGTCACCACAAAACACTAGCTGTAAAGCCCTACTACGACGGATTTTAAACGAAAAGATAAAAACAAGAATAACGGAAAAAGCGCAAACGGCCGTCCGCCATTAGCGTCGATGAGTCACGAGGTCGCACGAACGTTCCATGTGTTTCCCAAAGCGTGTGCCCCCATACGTCAGAAACGCCGTCGGTTGACTTGAAACACGCCACGAAACAGCACCCAGTCAAAAATCATGTGGTCAAAACATACCTCTCCAAAGCTTCGAAGATTTCGTCACGGCTTACCGCCAAAAGGAACACAAAACCCTCCTATCGTGAAAACGATGGGAAGATTGGAACACTTGCTGGCTCAAGGGGGCTGCTTGGCTTTCCAATGGGACAGAGTCGGCACTGGAAAATCAAAGAAACAACAACAAAGGCACTGAATGGCTCAAAGTTAAAATACAACCTGTGGTAAGTAAACAAGAAGTGGTGCGCTTTCGAGAATGGCCACTGTCACCCAAACCGCCGTATTTTGCGCCCTCTCACTAAAACATGCAGAACTAACCCAAGCACTAACGTGCATATATGGTTGCCTATGTTTAACGATATTTTTGACTGAATTTTTTCTTTCAAATTCAAATTATTCAAATGTGATTTCGCGCCGCTGTTAATTAATTTCCGCGCGAAGATTTGATTCAAATTCGATCACCACAATATGTACATTTACCTGAATGTTAAAGAAAATCTTTTCTGGCTTATATTAAGTGGCCTTATAATAAGGACTGAGCCACGATCTTCTATAGCGTCACATTCTAAATGTGAAATCGGCAAGTTCAGACAATTTGTGCCAGAATAAATCAACCTCCTATATTTTTTATCTTCAGGCAAAATTACATTTTTCGTGTAAATATAAGCGCCATTCTGAATCAATATGTTGTAAATCTATATTATTAGGAATTATAGGCAGATTTTGAAAGAGCTCAAATAAAGAATTTGGTAAAGAATTGTTTTAGAAAAGGGATTAAAAGCACTGAGCTATGCTAATATTGAGTCCTCAAAATGCAATATACTTCTTATTTTATCGCACAAAGTGACTAGAAACGTCTCATACATCTAACAAAAAATTGTTCCAATTATTATTCATTACTAAAATGTATATATGTATATTCGTGACACATATAATTTGAGGAATCAAATGCATATTCTTGACATAAATATAATTTGAGGAGTTATTTGGGGACAGTTCATTGAGCTTAGTCACTTTTGGCAAAATAAACTTTAGAAACAAATAATAAAGATGAACTAAATGATCTTTTAAAGCTTTACCAGTCATTTTTTGTTCAAAATTTTCGTCAGCTAAGACATGACGTTTTGTCTTAAAAACATCCGCGCCAACATTAAACATCCTTTCCACTGCGGCGCTAGATGGAATTGTTGTGGGGCAACAGTGGAACATGTTACACATTTTACCAAAAATTGAAGAGCCTATTCTTTTGCGCCTAATTAGCCAAATACACTGACGTCATCCGAGGTCATCAACATGGCAGCGTTTGACAACTAGCCGGTTTTCTCATAAGAGTCAATGCTAATATTTTCGGAATTCATTTAAATTTGAGAGTGTGTCAACTGTGTTTTTATAGTTTGGTAAGTTTGTTACAGTTTTTAGACTGTGTAGATATCTGTAAAACGCACCATAACGTTTGAATATCCTTAAAAAATAATGTTTTCCAATGTGATGTACAGGTTAGCTTCGCTGCATTTTATATTATTTGTTTTGCAAATTAATTCTGTGTTAATGTACATCAATGTTTTTTAAATACACTAGCATCTTAATATTATACTATTTTGTATTTTAGGAGAAAATGCCTACATTTTGTACTGTTGTGGGTTGCGCGAATCGAAGCACCAGAAATGCGGACAAATTTTATTTTCCTTTCCCAGCAATTAGCAACAATAAAGGTAAATATATACAGGATGGGGAAAAAAGGCGGAAGCTTTGGTTAAAAGCCTTGAAACGAGTGGATTTAACGAAGCCAAAGTAAAGTATTCCTATATTTGTTCGGATCATTTTATTTTAGGTACAGTAACTACTTATTAGATTTACAGTTTCTAATAAATTACTACATTGGTGCTCTTTTAGGTAAACCTGCAGATTTGTTGGTTGTGGACCATCCTGATTATATTCCATCACAAAATTTAGGATATCAAAATAAATTCACTCATAATACTTGTAATGTTGAAAGACACAGTCGTTTAAAAAAGAGAAAACTGAATAAATGGCTCTAGACTTTTGAATGCACGAATTTCATTGTGGGTTATTTTAATTATTCCAAAAATAAAAAAGTTTAGAATGGTATTCATTGTTATGGTAGGGACATCGTCTAAACACAAATTAAAATCACTTGCACTCATTATATAAGGATCTACACCGTTTAAATTGTTTAACTTTTGTACATATCTGCTTTTCTCTTTGACGGAAAGACATCGTGCATAATCACTTAAATTATCCATACTTTAAAAACAAATCACACACCTTCACTTAAACCCGTCGCATTAACCTCAAACGAAAATATTAATTTCCGATTTACCGCTTAAAACACACGGATGTATTTTGGGCGACGAGGAATTCAGACCAAAACAGCGTTCTGTATTTTTATTTTTATTATGTATTTTTAAACTCAAATCGCCAAAAAAAAGCACCCTGATACACAGAAAAGATATGAAAGAAGCTATTCACGTGTTTATTTTCTAGATAAATACCCACACTTTTAAATAAAATGCGAAAATGTTAACATTGTCGCTTATGGAGTTTCACGCCGCTTGTCAAACGCTGAGTTCCCGCCACAGCGTGACGTCACGTGTTATTGGCTAATTTTATTCCACTCTAGCTACAAATAAAAGTTCGGCATCGAACTTTTATTTGTAGCTAGAGTGGAATAAAATTAGCTGCAACAACTTTTCAACAAAAATTTGCATTGGTGGGAGATTTCAAAATATGTAATTGGCTACGTGTACCTAAATGTATCGTAAATATTAATCCACCAATAATTACCTGCGGACGCAAATCTTTTAATTTTTAATAAAAAGGATGTTCCTAAATACTTAGAAGGGGACTACAAGATAATGTAAACTTAAAAGTCTGTCTTTAATTGCCTCTTACTTGGCGTTGTGACTTACAGATTAAATTTAGAAAACCTTAGAGAGTGTACAATCTCATAAAATTTTATTGTCGCAAGAAATTTGACTTTCCGTGGGTGCATGCCATAAAATTGTGAAAAAAAGATCCACCTTTTCCCGTACAAACTTGCTTATCACGAACTTTTGCCGACTAATTTTAATAGACGGAATTTGCTTACTCCAGATAGTTTCATCTTAATGATGCAAAGTGTTTTCACACCGAAGACTAAACAAATCGTTGGAAAGCTGTAGACGACTCCAGTTTAGAACTTGTTTGATCTCATCAGTACAGCACATTTCATCCAGTTGTCTAGCATTAATTGTGTTTTGCTTATGTGCTTAAGCGTAGCAACCAATTGATAGTGAGATAGATGTAAGTGTGGCGACCTATGTGTTTACCCCCACTGTGCCGAAAAATTGTACTTTCGTGCTATTTTAGGGAACCAACCAGTGGACGGAAACAGCTACTTCTCGAATGCTAGACAACTCGATGGAATGTGCTGTACTGACAAGATCAAACAAGATCGAAACTGCAGTCTGCACCTTTCCAACGGGTTGTCTAGCCTTCGGTGTGATAAACACTTTGCAATTTAGAGGAACGAGGCCGCTATCCGTGAAAGTGGCGACGCCACTGCAGACAGGTGTAATTGATCAATGATGATAACTTGCTGGATTTAACATTCTTTTCTGATGAAGTTTGTGTCAGTTTGAATCACCATTATAAGATTTTGTTTTGTACGTTATTTTAACTGTCAAACCATGAGATGTTGGAGTGCTGAAAATCCACTGTCTTTCGTGAAACACCACTCCATCCCGTTAAAACTGATGCATGGTGCACACTGTCTCGCAGACGTATCATTGGACCCAAATTTTTTGAGGAAACTGTAACAGCACAAAGATATCGAAACAATATCCTAATTGCCATAACCATAGAAGAACCGAAATACTGAATTACCGAAGAGTGTGCTCGCGTTACTCCTGCTACACTACAAAATGTGTTTGATAACATGAAAAGACGTGTCAGCTTATGGATACAGGAGAACGGATACCATTTCTTACAGTTTTAACTTTATTTTCGCCTTTTAAGTAAACTTATTCACAAATCTGCATAAGTTTTTTTTTTTTTTCATTAGTTATTCTAGTTTTCACCAAGAGCTATTCTTCGTTTTTAAATTGATTTATAAGTATGCAACCAACATTACACATGTGTTTGTTTAATTACATAAGACATGCATTCAAAATCGCAAAGCATTCTTCGATCTAAATAATTAATGAACACCCGGTATTACACTGCACCAGTCTAAATTGATATACGTGTCCTTTCAAAAATGTTGATGACGTCATCACAAAATTTTGTAAAAACTCATTTGCAACAAACTCGTAGCACGCTTCTTTACATTTAGTTTAACATGGCATACATATGTTTATTTTATCGCACAGGGGTTCTCATAAAAAATAAAATTCGCAACATCAAAGTTTATTGTTTTTCGAAAATGGTAGATATGTTTCATTGTATTTCAGGCGCGAGAGAAGTTCTGTCGAAACAATTTTCGACCAGTTTTTTTATTAGGTTATTGCGTTTATATTAAATTTTTTACAATGACTAAATCAGTGTTTGTTTACATTTATAACGATTAGAGAAGATTGTTACAAAACTACTACATAATCGTCTCTTAACGTGCGAACAATCGATACAGTGAAAACACATGGAATCCGGAATAGTCTTAAAAGATAACGTATTTTTATAAATATACATGTCAACATCAAGAAACATATGTAAGTAAATATCTGTGATTGCTTGATAAAGTAAATATACCGTTTTGAATGTTTACTTCTATATCCTAAATAAATATTAAGGTGAGATAAGAACTCGGTGATATTTAAAAATAATATGAATGAAAGTTTTGTATTAGTTATCTGATTAGCAGCACACTGCACAAGCGTTAAGTTTATGAACAGCTCCACTTTCTTATTATTACGAGGTAAGCGCCAAATATTCTCGGCCTAACAAAGAAAGAGACCTGATGGAAAAAAATTAAATATTTATATTTCAACATAATCTCTGTTAACTTCAATACATTCAAAACTACGTTCAACTAACAGCTCTATGCGTTTAAAAAAATTATTTGAATCTTTATCACTAAAATGATGTAGTACTGCCGTTTGCACCTCTTTATCCGTCCAAAACGTTTTCCCTGCAAGTCGTTTTTTATCTTAGAGAACAGTTAATAATCGTTTGAAGCTAAGTCAGTACTGTAGGGTGGATGATCAAGTTACTCGAAGTCACAGGCCCCTATAGCAGCTTGAGAAAGACATGCGGTATGAACGAGCGCATTTTCATGAAGCAATCGAACGCCCCTTGTTAATTTTCTCGGCCTTTTTTCCCAAATACGGTCTCCTAATTTATGCAGTAAGTAAGCATAATATGTAGCGTTGACAGTGGTATTTCATCCTTTAAAATTAATCAACAACATGCCTTTACAGTCCCAAAAAATTGTGGCCATGATTTTTTTGGAAGATTGGTTCGTCTTCAAGGGTTTCTTACCCCATGCGAAATAACTGTGATCATTTTTTTTAGTAAAATGTGAAGGACAAGCTTCAGCAAACACAAAAACCATCCTGTCCTTAATACCCTTTAGAGCAATTCCATCTTTTGATAAGAATTTTATTGCCGTTCGATTTTCAATTTTAAACAGGCATGATGAGTCCATAATTTTTCAAATATTACTCCTCAAATGTATCAAAACTAATGGGCAGTGGGGCTTGAAATTTTACACACATACTGCGGGGACCCTCTAGTCTTTTATGAGTTGTACAAATTTCCCGACGAGCAATCGCAAATATATCAGGCCGAGAATATTTGGCGCTTACCTCGTATTTCTTTTTGTTAATTCTGAGATATGGCAGAGACTTTATTTTTCAGAACCTTTTGAATAGAAATTATTCTTAAAATTGTGGTAGGTAGATTATGTAATATAGGGACGTGTCTTATTGATTTGATTATAAACTTTAGGCTAGTTTTAACCCTTCTACCGGTATATATGAGAGCTCGAAAGTTTCCTTTTACAACTTTTTTTTTACGAAATCTTGTGATTGCTATTTTTTATTTAAAATTTCCTCAATTATTTTATTTGGAAGAAAATTTTATTCCGAAGATAATAAAAACACTTACTTAAATTTAAGGTATTTTATTTATTCAGTGATTTGTTAACGGTTGGAGATTTACTTCAAACTGACAAATTTGTCAATACAGTATATACACCAACAAACATTTTCAGACAGCTGATGTACGATATTTTATTAGAAATATTTAATAAAATGTGGAATACTTAACAATTTCTCACGAGTTTAACCCTTTAAGGCGCAAAACTTTTTTGTATTTTTTATTAAAATTATATTTTACCTCAAGTTACCAATCAAATGAAGAAAAAATAGAAAGCTAGTTCGATAGAACTTCCCTCGCCCCCGACGTACGTACAGTACAATAAATTTGGTTTTGCGAATTTAATTTTTTCTTATGAAAACCTTTATAAGTTAAAATAAAGATATCTATCATGTTAAAGTAAATGTAAAGAATCGTGTTTCAAATGATTTTTCCTTTACAAAATTTTGTGATGACGTCACTGACCTTTTTGTAAGGATGTGTTTATCAATTTGGATAAGTGCAGTATAATACTAATAACAACAGTATCGTATTCCAGCTTACTCCACTTTCTCAGAAAATGGGGTAAGCTGTCCCTGGTTTAATCAATAAAATAAATTTATTACGAGCAGTTCTAAAAAAATATGAATGCAATGACGTCATCAATTTTTTGGGAAGGATAAACAAATATATTTTGGGAATAGCTTCGGAGGCTTCCACGGTCGGAATCAATATATGAAATATACTGCTGATAAATATATAAATATACTAGCTGACCCGGCCACGCGTTGCTGTGGCTAAAGTTTTTGTTATATTACATTATAGTAAACAATCTAAGAGGAACAATAAGAGAACATCAGTCACGGAGTCCACTATGCTTTTTCACACAGATGGTATTTGTAAAAAAATATGGTGATCTCCTTATTTGACTTTCTACTACTATAACCCTTTAGTACAATGAAATTATTTACGAACAAAGACGAAAATGTTGATGTTGGTATACAAATTCACTGGATTGAGATTTGAAGGGGAAGTACGTTGAACACAATATTTCGTTCACTACAAAATAAATTTAATTAATTTTATAGCGTCAACAACACGTGGTAATTATGCTGTTAAAATGTAGCTTATATGACACGTTCGTAGATTTACCATAGCAGCGCCATCTATTGATTACTTACTCAACCCAGTCGAAAGGTATCGACATCTGTTAGAATCATTTGGAGTTAACAGATAATTGTGACTGTCAAATAATAACAGACACGTTCACTACAAAATAAATTTAATTAATTTTATAGCGTCAACAACACGTGGTAATTATGCTGTTAAAATGTAGCTTATATGACATGTTCGTAGATTTACCATAGCAGCGCCATCTATTGATTACTTACTCAACCCAGTCGAAAGGTATCGACATCTGTTAGAATCATTTGGAGTTAACAGATAATTGTGACTGTCAAATAATAACAGACAAATAATTAGCAATAAATTAAAATTGCGACTATAATTTGAGATTTAAACTATCCTATCTCTCAAGTTGGATCGAACTGCACATGGTGTGCGAATTTTATTATAATCGGTTAAGTGGTTTAGGAGTCCATTGAGAACAAACATTGTGACACGAGATTTATATATATTAAGATTTTGGTTAAAAATGTGCGATAACTTTAAAACGTCTGCAATATTTTAAAGCATTCGGTTTTGCAGATTCAAAATTAAGTTGCAAATTGTTGTACAATTTTGAATTTAAAAAAAAATCTGGACATCTTAAATAAAAATTCAACACGAATTCATAAACTATACGTGTGGGGGTATTTTATTTTATATAATTTAAAACCTATTTACTGTGTACAATTTTGAGGTGACGTATCACACTATTGATGAGGATGATTCGACAAATGTTGGTTAGTGTTTTACCATCTACATGATATTCATAATACACAGACAGATGGACGAACAGGCAGACAGACAAATGGAAACGGGAGACATATATTTTCGTAGTCTAGGGGTCATGAACCATCAAGAAAATATTAAGGTACCCAATCGCCCGATGGACTCGATTTCATTGATTTAGTTCAGCAAATTCGCAATTTAGTTTTTCACAACAGTCAGTGATATTTAGGGGTACCTATTCATCATTGTAGTGACTAGGGTATGAAAATTACAACTCCACCATGCTCCCGCACACTTCTACAATTATGTGATCCTAAAACATAGTTTCTAACTAAATTACCTCAATTTCACGTGATAAAAGCAATGTTCTTTTACGTAAAAAATTTCAGCTGGATTTTCCTCATGCCAAAAGGTCACAATTTCATGGATTTTGTGACCAGTGGACTGAATATTGAGATGAAACAGATTAATTGTTACGGGTAAATTAGGAGTATTACTTTTTAACTTAAACTCGTATGACTTGAAATGACTCTGACTCGTCTGAGCAGAAAAATTAAAATGGTATGCCTTCAGCAAATATTTCACTCTTTCTTAATTTTTGGAATAAACCTAAATCACAGCTAATTCTAAAGGACGCACTTTTGACTTCTTTACGTTGGGGAAGCTTGACACTAAGATCACGGCCTGTAAAAAAGGACTGCAAGTAGTTCTCGATGGCTTCAGTTGGGGTATCTTTTTTTTAATTTTTTTTTTAAGTATACGCAAATAATTATCGTCTTAAGCCAACCAATTTTCTTCATTACATCCCGCAAAAGAGTGCGTCAGATCTCGACGTTATACGGTTCATATGAGGATGGGCTAGTCCACCCTGATCCACCCTCTTGATTGTAAGCAAAGACATACGTTCGGTTTTCTGTGTACGTGACTGAGAATAAAGAACTCGAAACGCACGTTGCTGCATATCCACGTTTTAAGGCTGCCGTCTGGAGGCAAAATATCTGCCTGGTCAAAGTGACGATAAAACCACCCGTGAGATGCTGCCCCCTGTTAGTGAGTTGCTAAAATAGGAATAAATGCAGCACCGATCCATAGAATTCTACTTTTTACTGTACGGAAATAAAGCGAGATTTATAAACTCATCCGCAACAGCAACAGTTGCTGCAGCAGTTGTGGTAACTGTATCCGCAACAGTAGGAGAGTGCCTTTTAATTTATAAACATTCTTTTGCCAACATTCAAATGTCAAACATTGCTTATCACTTCAATCATGTTCGTACACTTTTGTTGTTGTTTGTGTGGCGTCCATTTAGTTTTTTATTCAACTCATACATCATAATACAGCATTAACAAACCTTTAAATTCATTTTCTATAAAGTCAACGCAAATATAGAATAGAAAATTGATATTTTTATTAACACCAATAATATTTTGATATTTCAAAGTCGAAATATTTATCGCCGCTGCCACTGCTTTCACGATCTTTGTAAAGCCAAACCAAAACAATGTTCCAGCTGTACCCTTTCGTGATGAAACCTGCTCTACCGACCGAATAGCGTGAATATGATTGGTTCACCGTTGCGGAATCCGCAACAGCACCCGCTCAAGTTGAAAGTTGGCCATCTTCGGCGGTGCAGTTGCGGATGACGTACGGCAAATGTTGCTGTTACCGAAGTTTGTAGATGTCAGCACAGATTTTCTATGTTTCATCTTCTAGCGACTGCGGCAACCGCAACCGCTGCTGTTACGGAATAGTTTATAAATCCAGCTTAAGTTTTGCTACACAAGCCCGAAGTGCCTGTCTGGCCATAATAAATGCAAACAAAAGCCGGTTGAGTACGAAAATTTTGTTTTTGTACTACGAAGCGAAGACTATGAAAATGGTTTATTCTGTTGAACAAGACACTTTCATCATTATGTCTTGGTATCGCAATGGGACTTCGTCAACGAAGAGTCCGTATCTGTAACCGCTTGTAAGCAAGAACATCTGGCCAAATACCGTGATTTAATAATTCAAGAAACATCGTTAAATGCCCACACTAGAGATGTAATCAACAGATTTGTTCGAAATGGCAGTATCAACAAAGAGAAATCTCGTGGAAGACGTCATCTGAGGCAACTGTTGATGATTTGACACGACTTGAGCAGAATTGAACAATTGAACAACGGGTCCAAAGTATTGAAAAGGATGTTACAGAACATTTTTGAAATTAAAAAGAGAGTGAACATGTGCTTTGAACAGAATGATGAACATTTTCAACATTTACTGTGATGTTTAACCGCGTTTCTTTTTATATATCATAATGAATTAGTTTTATTCTTTAAAAACATGTAAATCGTTTAGGCAACCAGTTATACACATGTGTGTGGTTCATGTGTAATCTTTGTCATGCGTCCTTGGGCATTTAGTACGGATCTCCGTACAATTAAATCGGAGAGGCGGCACGTTTACATGACCTACTGCGACCCTATAGTCATTTATAGAAACCCTGTATATTAATTATATGTAAATATTAAAGTAGCTGCTACTGCCGGGGGATCATCTGTAGATATGTGATTTATTCCTATCAGGAGTGGGTGTGTTGTTTGTCTGAATTACAGGAACATCATGTTTAAAAGCAAAAATTGGTCGCGGTAAGGTACTATTTACGAAGGGGAGGGATTTTCCACATTTGTAGGCGAAACTTGAAATAAGAGGATTAACAATATTTCCGGTATAAGTAAATATTTTTATTTTCCTACTACCCGCACTGGTCGGACATGCCCATTCATTACAAATACCTACAATATTTTTGGTGGAAAATTTTTCTTAAAATTTTGCAAATAAATAATATTTACGAGTTTGGTTTTGTTATTTAATTTATCGTTTGTAACAAAAGCAATAGTAATAAAAAGAAAAATATATTTACCAAGTAAGTAACAATATATTATTAAAATTATTAGCTGCAATCGTTTGAACATGTTTTGTTTTTTTTTAATATCGCGGCAGTGATGAATGTTAGTAAAATAATAACGTGTCCGTGAAGCTATTAGTCACATAGCAAAATTTTTGACTTTTTTCAGCCTCATTTGCAAGTTATATACAAGTAATTCTAAGCATTCAACGGTGGTTTTTTATGTAACTACTAAAATATTCATGTTAATTATTTTGGCGACTAACTGCATGATAGAAGCCAGTTTATTTAAAAATTTGACTTTGCTTAAACTGTTTGTTAACAGACAATTAGCGACACCACGTTCCGTAGAACGTACAGCACGCAAAACGTAGAAAAAAGTGTTATATTTATGGAAACATAGAAAACACAGTGTTCCTACTGGCGATTGTGTACGTTAACGGATAATTAGTTTACGTTGTACGGAACGTAATTTCGCTAATTGTCTAGTATATCGTTTTGTAAGGATTTAAATAATTAATTATAAATTTTTAATAGAAGCAGCTGCTATATTAACTGTGACTTGCACTCAGGGGCGGCTTGTCCTATGAGGCAGGTGAGGCAGTGCCTCACCAATGAATTTTACGCCTTATTAGGATTTTTATTATTTTTTACCGACACATTTCGGCCAATAATTTGTGTCTTTTCTCTAAAATTTTAAAAACAAATATGGAAAATTATACTCTTATTTTTATCTCGGTAGGTACTCGTTGCTCCCTTAATTAAACAGCGCGCTTCAACACTCGACACAACATGTATTTTGTGACGCGAATGAGGCAGACTCGAAGCTTGCCTCTACAGCAGATCCAGAAATGATGTCGTTAATAGGCAAGCAACCTGCAATACACTCATAAGCGGTATGAGTCTATGAGTTGAAAAAAGACAAAATTGAGGCTAGCCTCATTTCCGTGCTTGCAAAAGAGATGGACAACAATATTTGCGCGCGGAGAACGTGCGATTACAATGCAGTCTGCATTGGCAGAAGTATTCAAAATTAGGCCGTTGATTGTTTTGCCACAAATCTCTCTGTGTATAAATTGATTCAAAAGTTCGGTAACAGAATTTTGTCTTAAAAGTGCCTACGTTTGCGTGTGTCGCGTTGGTGTTTTGTGCTTGCATAATTTGATTTCGGCAATCGTTATTTAGGATTACGAGTAAATCGGAATTTTTGTCTACTAACGTTAAATGACAATGGCAGTTCTGTTTTTTCTACTCTCACGTATGATGATAAATTGTATGTAGTTAAGGAATTAAAACGGCCAGTGCCAGATTTGAGTAAATCGTTAATTGATCTATAAAAAAAAATTAAAATAAATCCAGAGTATTTATATTTTATATTTTTTTCGTTTTGTTTTTTGTTATAAATCAAATTAGATTTATTTTATGTTGTATTTGATTTTTTCTATATGTTTTCTTTAATGTTTATTTTAATTTTGTTTTTTGTTAGAAGTGATATTAGTTTTTTCTGACCACGTTTCCCTTTCCTTTTGTCCTATCATTCCCATCTTTTCCTTGCAAGAGTTCCTTACACCTTCACGTTGGTTCTTGGTGGACAGTTAAATGAGTTTACAAATTTGTTTATTTGACTAAGTAGAAAATATTTAAGTAATCTTGCATTATTTATATTTTTGAGCGTTTTGTGTTTGCCTCATCAACTTTTCAAGTCATGAGCCGTCCCTGCTTGCACTTTTAATTACGTATATCATACTTGCTTGCGCATCGTAAACCTCATTTTTTTTTTATATATGGTATGCATATTTTTTGTTCGCTACATATTTGTCATACTGTTTCGGGAACATTTAATTGTAAATTTTAGGCTTGAACAATGTCTTGAACGTAATTTTAAATTCTGAAAAAAATTGTGACTCAAATGGAGTCGAAAGCATGTACATGTAATTTCAGTCCGCAGTCCCAGTCCTACTTCCGTTGACAAACAAAAGTTGTTAAATTTATTGGAGGTGGTTGTTCACATCTGGCTGGTATAAATTGGTCGAAATTTATTATTTTAGAACTTCCCTCGCTTCTTTGAAAAATTATAAAATCAAGGGATTGTGCAAATTGCACAGGTACGGACAGTGTAAAATATATTTAAAACACATAACCAACGGCCTCCCAGAAGTAATAAATAACCTTTCTTCCGATGTATAAACAAGCACTTGAAATTGCTTGTTTATACAACAGAAGAATGTCACGTAGAAATTTATTTTTTTTTTAATGAGTTTGTCGCCTCAAAACACGGGACTAAAAACCAGTCTTCAAACGGCATCAATCAAACCGAAATGGTATTGTAAAATCGGAAAAGCTGATATCAATATTTTATTCCGATAAACCGCTGGGTAAAAACAGCGCCCTCTGGTGGACAAGGTCCACATTAAATTAAGTCTGCAACCAACCCAGAATTTAAGTAAACCTGTATTCTGCTACCGCATTATACCTCGTTTAATGGCGATTCCTCGTTTCAACAGATTCTGTATTTTTGAGAGCTATTTACCTCAGTCATGGATTTCTTAGGACTATAATAAATGGTATCACAAGAAAGCTGACTCTTTTCTCCAGGGGACCTCCCATCTCAGAGTGCAAATCATTTCAGCAGTTCACCGAAAAATGCATCAATGTGCCGGTTAAAGTCTGCTGTAAAAGTTGGTCAACTTTATAATTTTTTTTTTGTAAAAACTGCGCACTTGATATGAATATAAATATGGAGGTCCCCTGGATTGAAGTTTGTAAATTCGAAATATAATTTTTTTAAAGCGATATATTTTGCATTTTTAAAATGCAACTCCGGAAACCACGACGATGTTCTCAATGTATTTAGTATAGGGCGAAACCGAACCAGACGCTGGCCTTGCGGGGCACAATGCCCTGCCGTCAGTCGATATCTCAAACGCTGCAGAATCAGATTTCTGATATTCGATTCAAGGATTCAATAAATTAATTTCGATTTTTCTACTCATTTTGTATTGTAAAAGTATAGAGGTAGTTATTTTTATTACTTTATTAGAATATGGGTACAGTGGTAAGGAAAATAATGATTAGGTACGCGAAAATTCTTGAATACTATTGTTGTAGAAAACAGCAACACCATGATAATTAACAAAAACTTTTTCATATCAAATGAAAATTCGTAATAACCATATTCTTGTATTATGACACAGTGTTAACTCTAAAATGAATTATAAATTTAAAAATCCAAATAACGAATGATGAGAATAACCAATGCATTTATTATTGAAGTACGTATGTGACATATGTGTATTTTTCTATTAATACATATGCATTTTTATTTCGTAAAGTGAATGCTTCGTTAATTGTAGCAGAGTCAAGAACAGTTAAATATACTCTTAGTTTATTAATTAATTCAGACAGTCCACACAGTTTTGTTATGTGCTTCACTCTATCATTGTTGCTCACTGATGGGCGAATCCACCCTGAGAATCAAACGCACTCGGCATATCAGAAACTGCATTGTGCATTTAATTATAAAATGTAGCTTATTCAAATTACGAAACGGTTAGGCGGGTACCAAAATAGGTAATTTTTAGCTATTTTTTTAATGGCAAATTTGACTGTAAGATGTGCAAATACCTATTATCAGAGAGGTGATAAAGAAGGTAGACATTGAGATTTGTTTCTTTTTTCAGTAGCATGGAACTTGATGTTTATGAACTATTTGTTTATAAATGAAGACCATGTCGCGAATCGCAAATTTCTCTTAAGCAAATAGTTTCAAAGAATTAGCAAATTTGTTAACAAAATTTGATGATAAATTTAAAATGTTTTTGGAGGAGTCTTTAATTAATATTTAGTGGTCTTCTTAAAACGAATCAGAACGATTATTTTGAGAATTTATTTTTTATTATATATTGTATTATATATGTATATATATATATTTTTTCATACATGTTATATATAACCTATCTATATCTATAATGCTTTGCCCACTCATAAAAAATCACCACGAGCCGCCACTGCTTATGACCGGCCTTCAATTTCTATTCGAAAATCATTTGTATTTGTAACTGTAAAATTTTTAGAAATCTTTCCACCGTAGCGTAGCCGTAGGCACATCAAATACTGTCACTAAAACAAAAAGAATCATTTCTTGCTAAATAAAATTTATTTTGCTGCCCATTAACTTGTCTTTTCAATTTTAAAAACTAGAAAACATCTAATATACAGTTGTAGGACTTAGTCTACTGCTGCAATCTGACTTCTAATATTACCAGATAATATTGCGATTAGAAGTAGCATAATAATTAAACGTTATTCAAAAACATAATATTAAAATCACTGCAACATTTGATTTGCCTATCTCAAATATATTTATGGTTGTCCTTTAATAAATCTATACAACTAATCTAGAACAAATATTTAAAAATTGTTACTATACTAGTTTCATGTCTATTTTTTAACGAAATTTATTGCATTAAAACATGTTTTCTCTACAAATTTTGTAACTTATATGGTGAACATACACAAATGGCACGTTTTAATTTTGAAGAATCGAAGATGACAAAATCAATAACAGAAAGACAATGACGTGTTCTCGGTTTGGACCGTGTCGAATTTGAAAAGTGTTGACGTTTCGCCCATTTTCCTAAGATTTTGTTCTCTTCTCTCCATTTGCTCAACTTGTCCTTCATCTTTTCAAATTTGACGTGGTCCTCACCCGGAGAAAGCCTTTCTGTTGTTTTTATTTTGAAGATCTAAAACATGTTATAATAGGTTTTATCCTATTTTTGTTAATGTATTAATAACAAGTAATATAAAGCAAAGAATATCTTCTCACACACTGTTTACGGTTTACAAATAATTGATATCATAACGAAAAGTTCTTGAGTGCAAATATTGCCATTACTGATCTAAATTTAGCACAACGATAACCTTTATAATCGTGTGTAGTATCATTACAATGTTTTCAACTTAGGAAGCCTTTATATTTATTTCTGCATGTTGTAAATAAATTACGCACTAAATTAAAATCCAACGATAAGAAAACAGAAAACATTCTTTTTATAAAAAATATGCCAACTTATTAAGTTCTTATGTTATAGAAATAATAAATACCAACTCAGTTTTTTTTTTAAATAAAAATGGACAATGGCGTCTACAAAATGTAGAATAAATTCTAATAAAAAACAAGAACAAGATTAAGAAAAACAAATCAATTTTATCATTTCATTCGAATTAATTATGTACCATAAATCTAGCCTAAATATTAACTTCAATACATTAATTTGTTAAACATCGGTGCCGTAGATGAAACAATTGTTTACAACGCAATGCGTTGATTAAAAGCGACTACCGTCATTAATTGCAAAAGATTGCACCCGAGCTCTGGTTAAACCGCTTAAAGTGATCAACTTGATTTTTAAATACTTTATATTTCCACTGACATGAACAGGATTTTGGGTGGTGGCGGTTTTCAAAAATGGTGGTAGGGATCTGTTTCGAACGTGATAACAAAATGTATGTACCTACGTTGAATTATGAAAACCTTACACACTTCAACTACAGATCTATTCACCCACATATATATAACGAACATTAATAAATGATGGATGGATACATGTTATAATATAGAAATACACCACGGTAAGTTTTTACCACTACATCTTTTCCAGATGTATTTCAGATTCAGAATATATCAACTGTAATTCAGATTAGTGAATTGTACATTATAAGGCGTCAATTATGATTCAGAACACTCAGTTTTACTTGAGAAAGCATCAATTGTATTTCAGATGTCGTCAACTGTAATTCCAGAAAAGGCAATTTTATTTAATCTGAGAAAATATCAATTGCTGCAGCTCATGAAAAGAAAATACATACTTAGCATTTGTTTAATACAACGTCCCAACAATTAAAAATTACAAACATAATATAAACACGATAATTACATAAACTCATTAACGGCCAACGTGCATATCCTCCAATGCTAATGCTGCAGCATGGCGAACGGCGGTGTGTTGTACAGCTCGAGCACAATTACCACCAACTACCGTTTCTTTTGCAGCGTCAATTATTTCTTCTAAATACAGAAGTCTTTGTTCCACTACGCGTGGGGGAGCCACCACAGGAACGTTAAGATGGGTTTTAGCATACATTTTGATTTTATACCAAATGTTTTCAACTGGGTCTAACATTGGTGACTAAGGTCCCAATCTCAAAAGAGATGTTCTTGTATAGTTTATTACTTCTTCAGATGGTATGTAGCATTGTTACAGATCAGAACTACTAGGTCCGTGATTTCGTTGCCTCTAATTTGCCATTCTTCTAGCAGTCTTGCAACCCATTCATTAGAATTCCCGCAGCTGAAATTGCTCCTATCAGGTGGACCTTGGGACCTCTAGCTTCCGGAAGGTGTTGAACCGCTCTGTTTCCTACACGAGTCCGATCACGTGTTCCACGACAGACTATTGAAATTTGTTTCGTCCATCCAGACAATTTGTGTACCCGTTTAAATTCTGGATGTATTCGGCTCGCTTTCTCTTATTTTCCTGGGTGTTCATATACACCGATTGACGATGAACTCCCTTAACAGTGAAAATTCTACCTTCTAGGTAATTCCCTATAGTTGACATAATAGACACCACTTTTCTACAATGCTGCAAAACTTTGTCTTTCAACTGTTTCAATGTAATGCTGGAATCTTCTTCAACCCACTCTATTATATCATCAATTTGTTGCTCAGTGAGCACTCTTGGCTTTATACCTCCTAATAACATTACATATTACTATAACATTACAGGACGACCTGAATGAACTCAATGAAATGCTGTATTATAATTGATTCCTAATGTCGAAGTCAAAGCGATCCAGTTATTACCTCTTTTCGCACATGTGACAATTCACTCACGGTCTTGAGACACATTATTATAGTGTTCTCATTTTAGAAACTGTTGTCCTGCGAGACAAAATGTCTGCATGGTTTTCTGAAGTTCTATATGCCACAAAATGTTTTAAGTTGCTTGGTTCAGTTTGTAGCCATGCCAAAATTATTTTAGAATCAGTCTAATAAAAAACGTTGTTGGTGGAAATGTTTAGGTTTTGTCTTCCCTTATGCAGCATTGGTTGGACAAGGAGTACCGCTCCACATAATTCTAAGCGGGGAACTGTTATTATTTTATACATAGGCGAAACTCTATTTTTTAGAGTTAGTATAGTAGAGATTCACAAACTCCGTCGCTAGCTGTGAACACAGATACAAGCACCATGCGCAATTACACTTTAATAAACAAACCCTTGTAAAATGATTTTTGCTGTGATGGTAACTGGGCTTACTGATCCAAGCAGGTCGAACAATGTAGAAAGTAAACTCAAAGTGATAAGTTTTTCTCTTATTGCAAATGATGTCGAATATTCAATAACATTTCATTTACTGTCGCAATAAACACCTAAAGTTTTAATCGATAATTGCATGTCTAATAAGTTAACTTGGTTAATTTGAGTATCATTTTGCACCACACATCATTTAAACGACTTACAATTCGATGTGAATTTTCCTAAGTCAAAACCGCCTTGCTAATATTCCTATTAATAAAGTGCGAATTCTTAGTCCCTCCTTAGGAAAATTTGCACCAACCTTTTAAAACATCACCAACATAAAAATTATGCATTATAATATTGTAAATATCTGGCTAATTACGTTTGGCCGCCCTCAAAGCAAGTTCTTGCAAACATCTGACCGCCAGATAAGGGGACGGTCGAAGTCCATAAGTTATTGTATTGATTGATTCCTGTGAACTTTCATACAATAAAAATAACTGATAATTTCTATTGTCACGATAAATTAGAATTTGCCTGTACATTTTGGCTATATCTCCTAAAAATACATAGCGACATCAACGAAAACGCATAAAAATGCAAAAGAATTCCTTTTGTAACGTGGGAACAATTAAGAGATTATCATTAAGAATCTTGTTGTAGATACTTTTTGTACACCTATCCTCCAATAATTGTTGAACTAATGGGTTTTTCCACAGCATGATGTGGAAAATAAAAATATAAAGAGGATGGAATTTTTACTACCTCGGACGGAGACAACACCAGTCTTAAATACTCCCTTATAATCTGATTATACTTATTCAAAGTTCAATTGTTCATTTAGAGAAAATTTCCATTCTAGAAGCAATAAACCTTTTACAACTAAATCCCGGGATGGTTCTCATAGTGGAGGAGCTATTAGAAATGGAAGTTTAACCATAAAATGTCCTTGTAAATCTAATCTTACTTAAAAATGTTGTTCATAAATGTTGTTTTGCGTTGGATATGCCGCGATTTTAGATGAATTATTGACGTACTCATTATTGATGTACTCTAATTGTTTCCGTGATTCTGCTGACTCTGTCTTCCTTTTTGTTTCCTTCGTCTATTTGAGTTATTGAGTCTGTTGTATTTCCTTCCTTCTATTTCAATTTCTGTTGTTTCCGGTGAATTCGTTACCGTCAGAACTTCTGTTTTTCTCCTATTTACTTTCAGATCGTACTGTTTGGCTTTCAAATCCCATTTTTCTATTCTTTGTTTTTCTTCTTTACTACTTCCAAAAAGGAATTATATTGCGTAATAGGCTCTGTGTGATTTTTATAAGCTTATCGTTTACTCCTCTCGCGTGTATGATTATCTATAGCTCTTCTCTGTTGACACTATCGAATGCTTTTTCTATGTCTATTGTGCATTCATTTAATTTTTTGTTTACAGCCAGGATTTTTTCATCAATTTGTTTCGCTAAAAATATCCAATCCTGTGTCGATCTTCCCTCTCTAAATCCTACTTACGTATCATCCATTTTACTTTTTATTTTATATCTCAGTTTCTTCTCTATGACTCTCTCATACGAGTACTTATACCATGTATGCTACACTCACTAATAACGCACCTCTATAGTTGTTGTAATTCGAAGCTTCTCCTTTTTAAATATCGGGACAATAATTGCCATTTTCCAATCTTTGTGTATCTTATGTTTGTTCCAAGCTATTTTTATTGTCTCATACAGCAGTTCAACCCCCTCATCTTCCATGTACTTTATCATTTTTGGTCGTACTTTGTCGATTTCCGGTACCTTCCCTATGTTAATCTTAGTTATAGCTTCTATTACGTCGTTTAATGAAATCTTTTCTTCGTGTTCGGTCTCCTGTTGTGTTGTTAAACTTTCTCTGCCGTTTATCTTGAGTTTCGTCAGTGGCTCCAAGTAGTTCTATTTAGTGTTCGCTCCATCTTTGCATTATATCTGCCTCTTCTACTACTATTTTTCGGTCCTTGTTTTTATATTTTCAGTGCACTTCTTTTCTTTTTTTTTGGTCTTTTTAAGGTCCGGTATAGTTGTTTGGAATGCTCTGTGACGTTCTCCCACATTTTGTCTCGTAATTCCTCACATTCATTGGCTTTTGCCTCTTTTACTAACCTTTTAACCGTTTCTCGTTTCTTCTTTTTATACATTAGCGTCTTTTTTACAGTCCAAATATTTTTTCCATAAGATCTTCTTTTTCTTGACTTCCACCTTTATATGATTGTTCGATCATTTCGTTTGTTTTTTTCCTGCTTGAGTTTGTGGCGGCACAATAACACGTCGGTAAGCAGAGAAAGATAAGTGGCCTCGTGGTCTAGCGGTTAGGATGCTTGCCCGGAGAGCGAGAGGCGTGGGGTTCGAATCCCACCAAGGCACAACATTTTTCTCTGTTTACCTACAAGTTCTTATTCGCCCCACATGTTTCCACTGCTGTGACCAGTAGCGTAACAATCAAACAGCGGGCCTGTGTTCTACAACACTGTGTATTATTATTAGGCCCCTAATGAATAGCGAAATAATAGTTATGTATGATACAAGTAACAAAAATAAGCCAGTATAAGTGAATGAGTATGTATGACACGAGCACGATAGTGTGAGTGTTATACTGACTCACGAGCCTATATTGGCATTTTTTTCACGTGTATATTAAATTTTCTCTTATACCTGCTTATATTCTTTAACTAGCTGACCCGGTGAACTTCGTTTCACCTACAATTTAATTTTGAATCTGCAAAACCGAATGCTTTGAAAACTTGCAGATGTTTTAAACATATGATAAGCATAATACATTTTTATTCAAAACTAGCTGACCCGGTGAACTTCGTTTCACCTACAATTTAATTTTGAATCTGCAAAACCGAATGCTTTGAAAACTTGCAGATGTTTTAAACATGTGATAAGCATAATACATTTTTATTCAAAATATATTTACTTATCCTCTCCAAAAAATTGATGACGTCAGCCCAAAATTTGCCAAATGAATCCTATCTAAAATGCCCAAAATAGGATGAGTCTATACTTGTGATTTATTATTCCATTCATATTTTTTAGATTTGCTTATATAGGGTGACTCAAAAAAAATAATGAAAGGGTGAATTAATTTTATTGATTTAATCAGGAACTGCAAAACCGAATGCTCTGAAATCTTGGAGATGCTTTAATGTTATCATAAGCATAGTATTTTTTTTATTAAAATGTATTTGTTCATTCCCCCTAAAAAATTGATGACGTCACCTGAAAATTTTGCTGAATAAATCCTATCTGAAATGTGCAAAATATGATGAGTTTTTACTTGTGTTTTATCACTGCATTAATATTTTTTTAGTTTTGCTTAAACGGGGTGTCCCAAAACAATTAATCACTGGGTCAATTTATTTTATTGACTGAAAACCCTAAATAAACTTTATTATTATCAAGAATTGTAAAACTGAATATTTTGAAATATTGCAGACGTTTTGAAGTTACTGTAAGCATGTTAGTTTTTTAATCAAAATATATCTGTTTATCAAGCCCAAAAACTTGATGACATCATCTCAAAATTTTGCCGAATAAATCCTATCTAAAATGTGCAAAATATCATCAGTATATACTCGTAATTTATCATTGCATTCATATTTTTAGTTCCCGAGCGTAAGCAAAGGAAGTATTGTAATCGAGTCCGTCGGCCGACTCTCTGCTTTTACCTTTTCTCGATCTTTCATGATCCCTAGAAGACGAAGAAATAGGTGTCCCATTTCCGTCTGTCTGTCCGTCTGTCCGTCTGTCTGCCATCCCGGATTTTTATAAGACAGATAATCTCCGAAAGTACTGGACCGATTGTTGTGAAATTTTGTACTTATATTAGGAATATCATGTAGATGGTAAAACGCTAACCAAAATTTGTCTAATCATCCCCACCACTAATGCGATGACGTCACTTCAAAATTGTACATAGTAAATCGGTTTTAAATTGTATAAAATAACATAGTCCTACACATGTGGTTTACTACTCCGAATTGAGTTTTTACCCGAAACGTCCAGATTTTTTGAAAAAAATCAAAATTATAAAACAACATTTTGAAATTTAATTTTGAATCTGCTAACCTGAATGTTTTGAAATGTTGCAGATGTTTTAAGGCTATAAAGCGCATCATAAATTTTTAGTCAAAATATATTTGGTTATCCCCTCCAAAAACTTGATGACGTCAGTTCAAAAGTTTACCGAATAAATCCTATCTAAAATGTGCAAAATATGATGAGTATGTACTTGTGATATATCACTCCATTAATATTTTTTGGATTTGCTTATACAGGCTGACGCCAAAAAATTAATGAATGCGTAAATTTATTTTATTGATTTACTCAGGAACTACAAAACCGAATGCTTTGAAATCTTGATGATTTTTTAAAGTTGTCATAAGCATGGTAAGTTTTAGATCAAAATGTATTTGCTCGTCCCCCCTAAAAAATGTATGATGTCACCACAAAATTTCGCTGAATAAATCCTATCTAAAATGTACAAAATATGATGAGTCTCTTCTTGTGATTTATCATTCCATTCATATTTTTTGGATTTGCATATACAGGGTGACCCAAAAAAATTAATGAATCCGTAAATATATTTTATTGATTTAATCAGGAACTACAGAACCGAATGTTTTGAAATCTTGCAAATGTTTTAAGGCTATAAAGAGCATAATAAATTTTTAGTCAAAATATATTTGCTTATCCCCTCCAAAAAATTGATGACGTCAGCTCAAAAGTTTGTCGAATAAATCCTATCTAAACTGTACAAAATATGATGAGTCTGTACTTGTAATTTATCATTCCATTCACATTTTTTGAATTTGCATATACCGAGTGACTCAAAAAAATAATGAACGCGTAAATTTATTTTATTGGTTTACTCAGGAACTACAAAACCGAATGCTTTGAAATCCACTGCAAAAAAAAACATAATAGACATGCAGTCGTCAAGTTTCCGACAGCGAGGGAAGTACTGTCTAAACTCTTTAGAGCAATTTTTTAGATTTGCTTTTACAGTGACTTAAAAAAATGTATGGATCAGACAATTTATTTTATTGAATAACTCAAGAGTTGCAGAAATGAATACTTTGAGATCTTGCAGACGTTTTAACGTTATTGTAAGCATGGTAAATTGTTTTTCATTAAAAATTGATGGGACGGCTCACTCGATTTTCGCAGATAATTTTGGAGATACAATACAGTTGTTATTTTTAGTATTAGTTACACTGCACCAATCCAAGGTGATATACGTGTTGATTGTAAATGTTGATTTGGTCATCACAAAATTGTGTGAAGAAAAGACTCAACTCGAAAATGCTGAATATGTTTCATTATACTTTTGGTGGGAAGGAAGTTCTGTCGAAACAACGTTCGATCAATTTTTTGACAATGGTTGATATAAATAAAACTCAGTGGATGCTCATACTCGAAATACGAAGTATCTACTCGAATATCAAATCAAAATATTTCTAGTTTTTCTAGATGATGCTAATACTTCAGTAGATAACAGTTGATGCTCAAGTAGCATCTCGATACAACAACAACGGAAAACAGTGCTAGTCTTCAACCATCAAAACAAAAATCGAGTCACCAAAATATAAGTTAGTATTGGGTAGACACCTTGAGATGGGAATCTCTATGGCCAGTGTTGGAAAGAACGCACTGCACAATAAATAAAAGTTAATTACCTGAAAAGTTTTCGATATTCCCGCTCCTAATGTGTTTTTCAAACTGAATGCACCTTTTGACGACGCTCCACGTTCATGAAAGTCGCCATGCTTAGTCAAAATTCACTCTTACAACGATCCTACTCGTTTTCTAAGCTGCTTTACAGACAGCTCAGTCATTTGCCACGCCGATGCTCATTTTTAGATTAAATGCTCACAAAACGCGTAGATGTTCAATTTGTGTCCGGGGAGATACATACAGTGTTTGCAAGTAGGTACTTCGTACTTCAAATGTGAGTATCTACTCAGTTTTATTCATACCACCCAATGTCTCGCTTCAATGTTTGACTATTATCTTGATTATGAGCACGACGCTGATCAACTTCCGTATCCGAATTACCCATGAAATAAATCATTGCGATTTGTACCTGAGGTAGTTCGTCGTACATTTCATTGACTTCGTGGACCTATGTCAGCTTGTCGTCTTCTCGGCGTTGTAATGAACTTCATAAAACGACACAGAATTATTTTCGCAGTCAATCAAATCTGTAAATTTTGTCTTGAGAATTTTAAAATACTGAAAACTTCAAATCAAATCCTCGAATACCGGTAAAGTTTGAGGTTTTGTCGAAACCAACAAAGTGAACATAGGTAAATAGAATGGCAGATCAAAATTAATAAGAAACTTTCGCAATGCGTAACTGAATTCACTTTAACGAACACTTTTCTTGAAGTAAACGACGTTTTTTGTTACGAAAAAACAAACAACGACTTGAAATGCAATAATACTTTTCACAATCGCACGGAAGAAATAGTTTTGTGTGACACGTCAGTCAGGCGACAGGTCCCTCCGTCATGGCCAACTATTCAATTTGATTCGAAATGGCGATTCCCGTGCAAAATTTTTAAAATTTTTTTTAGCTTTTAGCTGCTTTTCTCTTGAAATTTGTCCAGAATTTTCTTTGCTATAAACCTCACGGAGCCCGAGACCTTTCCAACGAATGCAAAACCGTGGAAATCGGTTCGTGCGTTCTGGAGTTATAGCGTCAGGAAGGAAAACCCGACTTATTTTTATATACAGGGTGCCGCATCCAAGTCTGGATATAGGGAATTAACATGTGAATTGGTTTTTATTTTATAATATCTCCCCAGATCACTTTAAAGCTATTATTGAGTGATGCCTTTGTGGAGGTCGAAGAGGGCTATCGGCCAGTATTTTTTTCAAATCGTTGCATCGCGCTCATTCACTGTAAAATGGTTTTAAAAATCGTATTTTGAAATTCGCGCCCGATCCGATTTGTCACGAAATGTTCCGTCGCACCGTCGAAGTTCGGCGATCGCGTCTTTGGAATATCCATGCAAAATTCAAATGTCAAAGTGAAATTAGAAATTATTCTCAGAAATCAACGAACAACTCAAACTGAATTATTTTATCCAGTGTGATGATTATTGTAGGTCAGTTTAAACGGAATAAATGCACAAACTGTACAAAATATTTTGTTAGGTTATGCTATGTTCTACTGCGATTAGATGAAAAAGCGAGGGCCTGCTTGTTCTTCAACGGTTAATTTAATTAGTAGGTAATTTGGGAAAATTTCACACTTTTTTTTCGAATCACTAAAGATTGGAAGTCAATTGGGTTTACATTCGTTAAGCAGGGCTGGAATTTTTGCCACCTGGAAGCATGTTCGTTACAAGAAATTTTTGAGAGAGAAATGTAGAACATTGACTCATCAACATTTTAAAGTATTTTTCTCTATTACGAATGTGTTTTGGGATTCAGAAACTTTTGTGTTACTGTTTTATTTGTTTATTGTGTTAACAACAACAAAAATAAAAATAATATTTCACAAAACAAAGTTACATTTATTTTCAAAGGTGATAAAAAGTAAATAAAATCAGGTGGGCATAACGTTTTCTAGGGATCTTAAAGAGATGGGATAGAAGAGTTTCAAAAAGCATCATGACAAAAAATTGAAGCCTGAGGACTACTTCTCACGTAGGGAGTTTTACGAAGGAATGCTTAAGAGAATCCAGGCTGATGGAGAGTTTTTGAGGAACATTTGTTTTACTGACGAATGTTCATTTGGTCTTAACGGAAGTTATAATCGTTAGAACGATCAAATTTGAGCATAACACAACCCTCACGTGGTCCATGACTATCGTTATTAATGGCGTGCAACTGTCAGTGTCTGACTGGGGCTTCTAGGACATCATGTCATTGCACCTCTTTTAATCGAATCTAGATTAAATGCTCAGAAGTAGGACAATATGCTAGCTCAGCAAATACTTCCTGGGACTCGAAGGGTGAGGCATCTGCAGCAGGTCTTTTACATCCAGGACCAAATCTCCAGCCATATAGCTCGCATAAATGTTGTTTATTTGAACCTGTATTTTCCCGCAATGTTGGAATGGAAAGTTTGCACCGCCCCATTGGTCTGTGCATTCGCGGGATCTAAATCCCTGGGAATTTTTTCTTTTGAGATTTCTTCACGACCATCTGTATTCAAACAATACCAGCTATACGAACAGAGACGCGCTGAAACAAGCAGTCCAACAAATATTGTCTTCAGATTGTAACGCAAATGCTGATCAACACGCGTAGAAGTTTTGAAGATCGGCTTACTTACTGTACAGCTGCTGAGAGCAGTCTTTTTGAACAATTCTTGAAAATAGTGCAATACTTCTCCAGATTCGTACAATATTTCATTACTTCATTCATCAACAATTGTTAAGTTTTGTTATTTGTAGTTATCTAAATGGTTCATTAAAAGGTTCTCTTCAAAAGCGCCAGCTGTTTTGATGGTAAATCTCATCTTCCCACAATAAGAAAAGCGGGCCCTCGCTTTTTCATCTAATCGCAGTAGAACATGGCATTTTAATGAGATTTTAGTAATAAAGACTCGACCAGCACCAGCAACATAACCTAATAAAATATTCTAAGCAGCTTGTGCATTTATTCCGTTTAAATTGACCTACAATAATCGACATATTGGATAAAATAATTCAATTTGAGTCGTTCAGTGATTACTGAGTGAGGCAGCGCGAGTACATTCCTAGCTTGAGGGCTCCCAGGACATGTTACAATCCTGCCGATGGGGTTTTGAGGAAGACCAGCTGCTCGAAGTCTTCATCTCGCGCTTTTTGGATACGGTCTGAGTGTAGTTCGTGATGGCTCGTTTGACGGGGTCGCGCACTATCTAATACTATTAAACGAGCAAAGTTTGTATATATATATATATATGTAATGGGTTTCTCGAAAACGGCTCTAACGATTTAGATGAAACTTACAGGTTAGGGGTTTTTTGGGTCAAAAAATCGATTGATCATAGTTTTAACTTCTGAAAATTACAGCTTCATGCATTTTCAGCAATTTTCAGGCAGTGAATTATATTTGTTGCTAGGCAACATCAGATGACACTACACGAACACGAGATTGTTTTATAAGAGAAGTTTGGGTGACAGTCTGACAGTACGTTTGACGTACCTTTTTATCTTCAATTGTACGTACCGAAACATACTCCACTGTATAGAGGACGTTAAAATTCACCTTCTGAGGTGAGAAAATTTACCGAAAACTAAAGAGTGAGCGGATAAAAGGCACACGAAAGTGCGTTGAATTGAGATTATTTTGTCAAGCATTCATTTCAGAGGTTTCACGGTCGGAGTCAATGTGTGATCGTTTTCCGGGATGGGACCGTGTTATTTGAGTTTTTGGGCTCAACGTTTCGCACACTTTCGTAAGTGGCATCTTCGGGAGCAGGGTTGAGATTGAGAAATTAGGAATAACGCAAAAGAGCACGGTAACTCAGTATGATAACCACACCAGAGGCGAAACTCTTCTGGCAGTAAGAATGTAGTTGTGACCTTTTTCTAGAGTCGAGAGAGAGAACTAGGAAAAAAAAAGAACGACAGAGAGAAAACTTGGGTAACAAATGAGATTGTAATAAATGTCAAACAATAATTCCAGTTTTCTGTTCTTTAATCTCTACATGTCACTTATCACTGTTTAAAACAAAGACTGCTTATGGAATTTCTTTTTTAATGTGTATTTTTAATTAGCGCGTCTACTTCAAAATGCATACTATACGCATATTTATCTGTCCTAATCTGATCTAATACTACCAAACGAGCCGAGTGAAGCTCGGTCAACCAGATATTGACGAATGAATGGATCAATTTGTACATTTATTCCGCTTAATTTGTCCTACAATAATTATTGATTATAATCATCACACTGGATAAAATAATTCAGTTTGAGTTATTGTTCATTGATTTCTGAGAATAATTTCTAATTTCACTTTGACATTTGAATTTTGCATGGATATTCCAAAGACGCGATCGCCGAACTTCGACGGTGCGACCGAACATTTCGTGACAAATCGGATCGGGCGCGAATTTCAAAATACGATTTTTAAAACCATTTTACAGTGAATGAGCGCGATGCAACGATTTGAAAAAAATACTGGCCGATAGCCCTCTTCGACCTCTACAAAGGCATCACTCAATAATAGCTTTAAAGTGATCTGGGGAGATATTATAAAATAAAAACCAATTCACATGTTAATTCCCTATATCCAGACTTGGATGCGGCACCCTGTATTAGATTTCCTTCATAAAATGTAAATATAATCGGAATCAAAATATGTAGTTGGCGGCAGTTACTATGACAGCACTGTAAATAAACAATTGTGGAATTAAAAAAAACTGTCATCAAGTTTTATCAAAGAAAAAATAATGGAAATTCCGGAAGAAATCCGTAAAAAGGCATTAAGTGTGGTGCAGAATTTGCTTCCTGATATTTCCAAAGAGCTATACGATCGTGAATATCAACCGTTTAAGCAATGGATGAGGGACAGGTCAACAGACGTTGTTTGTGAGGAAGTGTTATTGGCGTATTTTGCAGACCAGGTTAAGGTTTTTAATTTTCCTTTATACTTTTGTTAATAGCAAAATTGTTCTGACAGGCAGAAAGTCATCTACCCTATGGTCCCAATACTCTAGGTTAAAAGGAAGCTTGAAAGCTTATGATAATGTAAACATAAGCAGTTATTGTCGGCTGACAGCGTTCTTAAAAAAGAAGCATGTTGGTTATAAAGCCAAGAAGCCAAAAGTGCTTAGGAGAGAGGAGATGTTGAAATTCTTAAAAGAAGCTCCTGACGAAAAATTTCTCATGATGAAGGTACATACAGGCTTTTATGTTTTAAAACTTGGAATACTAATTGATTTGATGTAGGTTGTTGTTGCATTTGGAGTGGCGGGAGCCTGCAGGAGTGAGGAGATGCACCAAATGCAAATAACGAATATCTGTGAAGAAGGAAATGTCCTAGTTGTTACACTTCTGCATACAAAAACTCACCAGAAGCGTGTATTTACGATTTTGTCCGAAGGCTGTGGAAATGGTGTAGAGTTACATAGAAAATATGCGGCTCTCCGACCATCGAAAGTCACACATCCCTATGTATATTTAGGAATGCGTAATGGAAAATGTACAGTACAGCGAGTAGGCATCAATAGTTTCTATCGCATACCTAGAGTGATTGCCAAATATCTGAAACTTGAAAACCCCGAACAATACACGGGTCATTCTCTAAGATGATCTTCAGCAACTATTTTGGCGGACCAGGGAGCTGACATGACTACGGTCAAAAGGTTTGGTGGATGGTCCTCTGATAAAGTTGCAACAGGCTACGTGGAAGATTCTTTAGAGCAGAAGATAAAAACTGCCCGAAAAATACTAATAGATTCTTCTGTCAGTGTGTCTTCATGTGATGTTGTGGAAAATGGTGTGGAAACGGCGACGAATGAGAACCACTCCGTTGAACTTCAAGGACCATCGACTGGTTCTGCATCAGTTTTTAAATTTCATAAATGCGTTGCACATTTTCATAATAAATAGTGGTTTATTAGTAAATTTGTAAAGCAATGAAATACTAACGCATAGCGTCGAGGTCAACAACAGGCGTGAGACGGGAATGAAACACGTCCACCGAGTGTATGTATACTATTTTATTCACAATCATTATAAATAAAAATAAATGGAAATAAAAATTCACTTCACTCATTTTATAATTATAATAGCATGTCAAACTTGACATTATAATTTGTTTTTTATTAGATTATTTGGGGCAAATACGCTAAATCAAATGTCTTCAGACTTGTCATGAGCACCTGTAGCTTTATTTAGGTTGTTTTCCAACCATACGCTGGAGTAGAAGTGGGTGTTTATCTAAGGAACAATTTATTTGAAAATCAAACGATACTACCAGAATATTTCCATCCCTCAAATCGTTAACTGAATCACAAAAAGTTATGCTTATATTGTTTTTTTGGTATTTTGTGTTATTTCAACAGTGTTGAAATTTAAATATAGTGAAAAGTAAAGTGATCTGATGAATTAAATCCAAAACAAAATTCCAACACCAGAGGTGCAAAAAATCTTTGTAAATTTGAGCTTGTTTATTCCAGCCGGTATGAAGTGCCAGAATGGGCATTTCTTATTCTGTGGGTACCTACACAAAATTTTATCCATTGATTATCGTAAGTATTGAAATATATAAAGTAAATCAGTCGCTAGCTCTTAGACTAAAAGTGGTGAACTATGTATGTTTCGTTTCTGACGCATCGTTTCTGAAGCACAGAAGAGAGTAGCCGCTGCGTGTGGAGAATTATAAACAGCTGATTTATGTTTTAGTGGCGAGTATGGCGCGAAAATTGACGAAAATGAGCCTTTTGCTGCCGAATGTGGGTGTGCGCAGCATCCTCAAATTTCTTATTAATGTAGTTCTTTGTTGCAATAGTCCAGTCGCAAAAATCTTCTCACTTTGCGAAATCTTGTCACTTCAACATCTTAACCAAGCATCAAGATGAACTTACTTTGTTGCTTGGTAGGTGGTGTCTCGGAAGTTAGTAAGTTTTATGCCTACTTCGAAAAAGAAATGCTGTCCACTGAAGGCAAAACACGTTAAAAAGAGCGACTTTTGTACCATTTCACGTTTTGAAGTCTCACAATGTTTGTTTGTCACAATTATTAAATGTAATTATTAACAGATGACAGCAGTCATGTACCTCTTGGACAGGCCATAATCTTTACACTAGTCGGCGATGGAAAAATGTAATGAAAGGCGAAAACTAATCTTAATCTGTAAATATGTTGTGTCGCAAAAATTAAACATTTTGTAGACCTGAAAATAATTTCAATCTATGTTGCTTAACAATAACAAGTTTGACCATGACTCTTTTTGTATCTCTCTAATAGTTAATTAGTGATATGTCGAATAGCGCGCGCTTATTGACTCGCCCTGCATAGAAAAAATTATTGTAAATTTGGTGGTGATCTACCAATGGCAGTATTACGTTTATTAAAGAATGAATTTTTAATACACAACCGTTAGTGCTTGTGTAAACGCCCATACTTCCAGCTGTTGGGGATTACTAGGTTATTGATAGAGGGTGAACCACTGAAAGGGTAAATGGAAATGTAATGAGGTGTGATGAGAGGAAAAGATCACTCTAGTGGAAATATAATCGGTGAGCGTGCACACATTTGAATTTTGTCACTATAAATGATCTTTACTCCGTGAATGCTTCCGATTTTGTGAAATCTAAAAAGTTAGTCAGGGTGCATTTGTTACAAAAATTTAATGAACAATTTCTTGGAATTAGATAAATCTTTCTTAAGGGAACAAATACACTGATCTGGATTTTCTAGCTGTAAGTATACTCAGAGAAATGAGGCCTACTGAAAGAAAGTAGCACAAAATTATGTATAATGTATAAAAACATAAAGTTTAAAAAAAATACAATACAAACGATACATACATGAAACACGTAATAAATAAATAAAAAAATTAGTCGAAGGTTACTTCGACAGAACTTCTCCCACGTTTAAGGTACAGTCCGGCAAATATGGCTGCTTCTTTAAAAAATAATAAAATGTCATTCTGCTATTTTCGTTTTGTGATAAGCTCTACAATGTAAAAACCAGTTGCGTAAATAACACTCCCGCAACTCTTGCGCTGTAAATTCCAAGAGAGCGCGGTCCGTACAAGTGTGGATAAAATGATATATAGAGGAGAGGCGGTGATTGTGGAATACCCTTTTTGTTCTTGCTTGCAGAAAAAAAATGTTTCAACAAAAAATCATGTAACTATGTCAAATGATAGGCTAATTATTATTCTATAAACCTCTCAGAAGATTTTTTTCAATTATGGATTTTTGTTCGATATATAACAAATTTTGTACTTTTATGTAATTTTCGGGGGTCGAGAAAATGGGTGGCTATTGTGGAATACCGCCAAAAATCTCACATTATCATACAAAGGTACATGGAAATGATGAAATATTTGGATTGTTTTATTAAAAAATAATAGATTAATTAAAATTAATAAATAATTCTCAATTTTATTTACTTTGGCCAACTGGTAAGCAATTGAACGCACATCTTTCCTCGTTAGGCCAAAAAATTTCGACTCCATAGTCAACAGATATTGAACAAGTTCTTCTTCTAGTTCAGGAGGTAGGACAGCTTTCCTGCCTAATTTTTCTTTCTTAATTTCCTTGTTTTTTTTAACATATCTATATAAAGTCGTTCTAGGCACATTGAAATGTTTGGCTGCCCGCAAATAGCCCATTTTTTTACTTTTTACAGCTACGGCAGCTTTTTCCATATCGCTTTCGGACCATAGTTGTTCTTTTTTGACTGACATAGTCCTTAAAATACAGGTAATATTAGAATTAACTTAAAACCGGTTAATGTGGAATAGTCCACATTACCGTACTAGTTAGTATTCCACATTAACGCAACGAGTCTACGAACGATTTTTATTAAAAAATAATAGTAATACCACATAAATAAATGTTAAATGAGATGACATTTAACTGTTGCTTAGAGACGTATTCTGTATGACAATATCTATGACTTTTATAACACTTATATGAAAAATATAAAGTAAAATTGAAACTTACCAAAACTTTTCTACTGCGCAGAATATACAAATAAATTAATTCTTAGGTTATGTTCACAGTTAAAGCAGGTAACCGCAGCTGTGCATTATTATGCACCAAAGGGTATTTGAGTTATGCCAGCAGAACACAGATAGCGCTGTCAATTTTTTCAAAATAGTGATATTCCACATTATCGCCCTATTCCACAATCACTGCCTTTCCTCTACCTATTTAAAGGCGATAACCAACGAGAAAACTGCGCATATCCTGAGATTCTCAGTACATCTTTAACATCTTGACAATTGTTTCTGTTTATACTTTGAAAGAATTCGACTATTATCACGTTCAGTTTACAAGCATGAGTGGTTAAAAGAAAATGAAATTTGATTCATTGTGTCTCCTCTTCGTAGAGGAGAGGACTGATTAATGAATTAACCACACTCAGTTGTTTCCCATACATTTGGACATTTATTCGGCAAAATTTTAAGTTGACGTACAAATTTTTATTAACAATTTACCATGCTTCTAATAATCTTAAAATATTTGCAAGATTTCACAATGTTCGGTTTATGCAATTTCAAAATAAAATTATTGTAAAACGTAGTTATACAATTTAGATTTTTTTCAATCAATGTCCAAGCTTTAAAATAATTATTTGGTCTCAAAAATCAATTGTAACGATGTAATACAGCGTGACCAACAACCATATTTGTTTCGTTTAAGATGTACCTCATAAAATTTTATGATAATATCGACCTCCTGACGATGGGGTGGAGACGGCGTAAATTCTACTGTTGGCTGATGCAATTAGTGTCTCTTGAATCTACCTGGTTTTAATCCAGGATCAGCCTGTTGTGGCATGGGGTCTATATAATTTTATGAGGTATAACCTAAACGAAACCAGAGTACTGTTTCAGTTAGTATTGTTACGAAATACACTTACGCCGCCCCGGTACGACGTATCTCGACGTACGCCCGGCGTTAATAGGTGAATCATCATTGCTGACGGTGTCGACGCGGCATTCCACAACGGCAAGTCTGGAGCGGCTTACCGAAAGTCTCGATTGCGGACCCAGAAAACTCTCGATGCGGCGTTCTGGATCCATCGAGAGTCACACATAGGTTTAAATAGAAGCCACCGTTAGAAACAGCAGGCATTCAGTCGAACCACGAGTCCAGCGAGTGTTAAGAAGAGTCAGCCAAATTGCGCTGGAAATAGGTTTGTACATAATCGCTATAATAGTTAGTCGTGTATATTCGAGCTAATAAGTATAAATGAATTTTGTTTGAAATTGGTAGACCTGTCATTCCTTATTTCCTGTTGTCAAAACGGACATGTTTGACAGTGACATTTAATTTATGTCAATTTTTTTATTAAAATGTCATAACCAAACTTTCTTGAGCGCTTAAAAGTGGCATAGCGCCCAGCATTTGAATCAGGTGTGGCAATAGCAACGCAAGAAAATTCTTTCAGAATTGGTTAAATCCACTGCCAACTTAAAAAGTACTAGCTGATCACGTTGTAATCATCATTTTGATTGAAAATTATTTTTACACGCAGACCCTGGATGTATTTGAATAGGGTGATAAATTGGAACCACTGCGCATCCAGCTAATGCTTCTCTTTACGCTAAACAAATTGTATCTATAGGCTAAAATTTTGAATTGCGACGACGTTGTAATTTGGCAGGATCATTTTTATTACACATGCATCATTATGCTTGATTAAACACACAGATGTGTGCGTAATCGGGCCTTTAAAGCACTAATGTTTTAAAGTCGTCTAGGCAACTATAAATATTATCAATAAGAGAGTAGGTGCTAATCTTTATTTAAATTAATAAAAAAATTACTGTTATTATTGTTTGAAACTTGAAACTTTAAGCTGATTACTATTTGTTAATTGAGAACTAGTAGTGACATTTGCGTTTTCACTGTTTGATTGAAAGTAGGTGTTGATGAAGTTGATTCAGCAACAGATGTGTTAAGAACACCAGTAATGCGTTTGGAAACAACTATTTTGTTTGAAGTGGATTCTTCAATATAGCCATTAGCCACGCTCGAAGATTTCCAGCCTACTTGACGTTTAAGCGCATCCACGCTCATTCCACTAAGTATTTGCCATGATCGTAGCCGAACTTCGTCTAAAAGCATGACCGGTGTATTTCTTAGCGTCTGGGAGATTCAGAAAACGGGCTACATGAAAAGGACATTTTCCAAAAGTATTAATTCCAAACCCTCTATCTGTAGTTAGATTTTCTGGGCGGAGTGACAGATATTTGTTGAATGACTTGACATATAATTTGTCAGAATCATTAATAACCGCAAATCTTCGGCCTTTTTCCGTTTTAGATGGACGAATAGTGATTAATAAAACAGAATCCTCTCTCTTAATGCCAGATATGCGCGAATCACAGAGTATATATCTTCTACATGATCCAAATATACCACAAATAGCTACAACCTGAAAAGCAATAGCATTGATTAACAAATTTAAATGTGTTTTAAGTTGGTACTTACTTTCAAAAACAAAAACGTATCATCTGGGCCTTCGGTAAAAAATGTACGTAACTTTTCTTCTGGAAATATTAACGATTTTTTAGGCTCATAGCCTTTGTTAATTCCTTTCATAAAAGCATGGAGTTTATGAAAATCAGCTAAATAAATTCGTTTTTTAATTCTCAACATTGTCTGTAATTTTGAGTGAATACACCAAAGTGATGACGATTTATATTGACTTGACTGTAAAGAATTAGAAAATTAGTGGTTAAAATTTAATTAACTATCGTTTTACCATTTCATCCATTAAGTAAGCATCACTGTTTCGAAAACAATATCGGAATTTTCTCTTGCCATCCATTTCACTAATCTGTCGTATTCTTTATAGTACGCAACTTTGGATTTCTCAGGAATTAATCTTAATTCTGGTTGCTCTGCCAATTTTTTAATATCTTCGTTCATTTTGTACCAATTCAGGAAGATTTTTGCTCGATTTTTTTGCTCAAACATAACAACGTAAACAAACAATTGCTATAACCCATGCTATAACTAACTCTAGTGAAACGATTGGATTTCAGAATGACATACAACCTTTGATCATTACAAATTTTATTATTTTCATTCTAATTTTCACATTATAGTGCAGGTATAATAAAAAATAGCGTATAATACTTGTGTATAAGCGCCTTTAAAATACTAACGACGTTAAAAGCACTCCGCTAACGCGTCGTGCTCTTAAACCCGTCGTACGTGTTTTAAAGGCTTGCTTATACACTCGTATTGTAATATACTATTAATAATAACGGTGAATTTCACAATACTATTCATAAAACCATCACAGCTAAAAGTCTAAAGGTGTACCTATACAAAAAAAATAGCCTGGATATAAGAAAGACGAGGTCTAATCAATCTGCCAGGAAAAATAATTACGTTTTGATAATGATTTCACAATTTCCATAAATATTTACATCTAAGAGAAAAAAATGTGCCGAAGACTATTTCTACAGAACTTCCTTAAAGTACAGTCGAACCAATGCAGCTGCGAAAAATTATAAAACTTATCTTTAAGAATTTTATTTTTTATGATGATCATTGATGGACCCTATGAGTAAAATTAATATATTATGTGCGTATTGTAAAGTACAGATAAAGAAACATCATATAATGTATATATGCTTCTAATGAGTCTTTCGGTTGAAATTTTTGTTTTGATGACGACATAAACATTTTAGCAAGGACCCGCCTATCAATTCGAATAGGTGCAGTGTAATACTATTAATAACAATACTTTATCCTCAAATTTTCGGGAAAATGGAATAGGCAATGAAATTGTTGGCTTATTCTTTAATTTTTTTGAGTCACCTTCCACAAGTAATTCTAAAAATATCCATGCATTGATAAACCACAGGTACGGACTCTTACTATTGTGCATATTTTAGATTTATTCGATAAAATTTTGAGATGACGTCATAATTTTTTTGAAGGGAAGGGATAAACGGCTAAATTTTTATTTACTACGTTTACGATGACCGTAAAGATTTCTGAGCATTCGGTTTTGCTGCTTCAAAGTTAAATAATTATAGACACACAGGTTTATAAATCATACATGCAGGAGTATGTTATTTTATAAAATTTAAATAACGTTTATTCGCCAGAACTGTTAAATTGACATCATCAATTTGGTGAGGCCTAAACAGATTAATTTTGAATAACGATTTACAATGATTCCGATCAACTTAAAACGTTTACAAAATTTTAGAGCACTCAGGTTTGTCACTTCAAAGCTTAATTATAAAACATTGTTATACAAATAAGATTATATTCTTGTTAATATTATTGTTATTATTATTATTGGCCATCCCTACAGATAAACCAATTATTAGAGTGGTATATTAGGGCTAAATTCGATCACTATCACACTACTAACATCTGTGATATTGTTGGTGGGGATGATCAGGCAAATTTTGGTTAGCGTTTTACCAAACCACATGATATTGATAATAAACATACAACATATGACAAGATTCGGTCCAATAGTTTCAGAGATTATCTGTCTAATAAAATTCGACACACACAACAGACAAATGGAAACGGGGGACTACATTTTTCGTACTCTAGAGGTCATGAAACGTAGAGAAAACATGAAAGTAGCAACTCGTCCGATGGACTCGATTACGATACTTCCTTAGTTTACGCGCGGGAATAAAAATTGGTCGAAGGTTATTTCGACAGAAATTCCCTCGCCTCTGAAGTGCAATAAAACCATTCCAGTTGTTTCGAAAAATTATAAAATCTGATTATATGAATTTAATTTTTTTATGAAGATTCTTTAAGTTAAAATCAAGATATATATGCAATGTTAAAGTAAATGTAAAAAAGAGTTTAGATAGTACTTCCCTCGCTGTCGGAAACGTGACGACTGCATGCCTATTATGTTTTTTTTTCGCAGTAGATTTTAAGGCATTCGGTTTTGTAGTTCCTAAGTAAATCAATAGAATAAATTTACGCATTCATTTTTTTTTTTGAGTCACCCGGTATATGCAAATTCAAAGAATATGAATGCGAGAGACTCTTCATATTTTGTACATTCTAGATAGGATTTATTCGGCAAACTTTTGAGCTGACGTTATCAGTTTTTAGGAGAAGATAACCAAATATATTTTGACTAAACATTTATTATGCTATTTATAACCTTAAAACATCCGCAAGATTTCAAAACATTCGGTTCTGTAGTTCCTGATTACATCAATAAAATACATTTACGCATTCATTATTTTTTTTGGGACCCTGTATTTGCAAATCGAAAAAATTTGAACGGAATGATAAATCACAAGAAGAGACTCATCATATTTTGTACATTTTAGATACCATCTACATGATATTCTTAATATAAGTACAAAATTTCACAACAATCGGTCCAGTACTTTCGGAGATTATCTGTCTTATAAAAATCCGGGATGGCAGACAGACGGACAGACGGACAGACAGACGGAAATGGGAGACCTATTTCTTCGTCTTCTAGGGGTCATGAAAGATCGAGAAAACGTAAAAGTAGAGAGTCGGCCGACGGACTCGATTACAATACTTCCTTTGCTTACGCTCGGGAAGTAAAAAAGTGTTCCTGACAAAAGGAAAGACTTTCATAGGGCATATGATAAATTTCTGTGGATGTACGGTTGAGAAAAATATAATAAATTGTTTTGTTTTGTGTGTTTCCTCAGTAAAGAGTTAAAACCATCGCCCAGGATTAGTACTGGTGTGATCTACGACGCCTAAAGGAGAGAGCAACAAAACATGAAAGTAATGCGAATCTTTGCTTCATTTAGTGGATTAGAATGTTCTTGGTAATACGGATATTCGGAAACAACTAACCTATTTAACAATATTCGGGCACATAACGCAAAAGTCGACAAAAACCGGAGGACCCGGGTGGGTTAGGTAGCATCGCGCTTGCCTGCCACACCTTGGGTCGTGGGTTCGATTCCCGCCCTGCTCTGGGTGTTGTGTATGTCCCCCGTTACCCTGTAATTGGGCCTCCGGCCTGTTGGGTAACGTTAATTAATAAATAAAATAAAATAAATAAAAAATAAAAAATAAAAATCGCGATGTAAGTATTATTAATATATGGCGATTTTTGTAATAATAAAGTCTAAACTTTATTTTACATTCTAGTGATAGAGTGGAAGACTGTGTAAACTAAAAACTTTAGGATTGTTGGACGTAAAGGCTTTGAAAACACCTTTTTTTCGCGGCGATTTTACAATTCCAAAAAAAATATTAAAACTTGGATCGAAGCTGACAAACGCATCAAAAGGTCACCTACCTTGTTTTGTTCAGCCTCCTGGGTTGAGGGTTTGTAGACCGCATGCACAAAGGAACCACGTGTCTAAGTTTCGCGACAACAATTCGCGATGACGTCACACAAGATGGCAACTGCGTTCACTTAACGCCCACCTTAGCGATGTTACCTCTCTGAGGGTTTCTCGATAACTCTGTTCGATAACAGCGCCAACCCCAAGTACCGGCCCTTTTGTTCTAGAGTCCCTCTCTACAGGGACTCTATTTTGCTCGGTACTATGGCGCCTCTAGTGGAAAGTGACCAAAATACACTTGTCAGCAATCCGCGGGATAACAAACAAAATCAAAACAAAATATTAAACAAACTTCGAACCGGAACAAGGATTATTGTGTATGCATTGTGACTTGTATCTTTATAAATTCTTAAATTCTGTGAAAAGACCAGACGTTTCAACATCATATAAATGTAAAATTTTTGCAGAAGGCAAAGAGGTATGTGGACAAATATTTGTTTACTATTACTGAATGTATTTTTGTAGTTATTTCCGTCACACAATTTAATCTATTAATTGGTAACAACAGTCTGCTTTATATCTTCACATTTAACTCATCAATCAAACTGTGTCCCCCCATTTCAGAAGGTCACGAGCTGCCACTGCTTTAAAAATCAAGCTTTTGTAACACTTTGCAATTTAAATTTGAAACCGTAAAACCGAATGACCTGATAATCTTGCAAGAGTTGTAATTTCATTGTAAGCATTGTAAATCGTTAATCAAAATTTATCCGTTTATTCCCTCCCAGAAAACTGATGACATCTCGCCAAAATTTTGCCGAATAAATTCTTTTTAAAATATGAAAAATATGAATTTATATCTGTGGTTTATCTATACATTCATATTTTTACTTTTTAGGATATCTTGTATGTATAAGTAACCTGGATAGGTTAATTAAAAAAATTAATCAAGAAGGTAGTTTATTTTATTGTTCAAATCAAGAACGGTTCGCTCCATTTTGCCCAAAATATAATTATACAGTAATGTTATTATTAGTATTACACTACATCTAATATGTGTCCTTGCTAAAATGTTGATGACGTCATCAGAAAATTTGGTATGGAAAAAATTACTTGAAACATGCGTATAGCATGCTTCTTTAGCCGTACTTTAACACTTTACACATATTGTCATTTTAACTTATGGGAATTATCAAAAACAATTTTTTTTCAATTTGACTTTGGAACTGCAAAAAAACTGCAAATGTTTTAAGATTATCGTAAGCTTGGTAAGTAAATCTTAAACAAAATTTTTTCGTTTATCTTCCATCCAAAATAATGGTTTCATTGCACAATTTGGCCAAATAAAAGTTCTTTAAATGTTATAGAATAACATACTTCTGTGTTTATTCCTATTATTATTATTAGGAGAAAACTAAACTTGTTACTCTTTAAACCACTCGTTTGTTGTTGAACATCAATTATTAAACTGTTGTGTCTTTGCCTGTCGAAAGAATTAATACTTCTATTAATTCTTTCGACAGGCAAAGACACAACAGTAGGAGTACATGATTTGACATTGTACCAACATTTATTACTTCCCGAGCGTAAGCAAAGGAAGTATTGTAATCGAGTCCGTCGGCCGACTCTCTACTTTTACGTTTTCTCGATCTTTCATGACCCCTAGAAGACGAAGAAATAGGTCTCCCATTTCCGTCTGTCTGTCCGTCTGTCCGTCTGTCCGTCTGTCCGTCTGTCCGTCTGTCCGTCTGTCTGTCAGTCTGCCGTCCCGGATTTTTATTAGACAGATAATCTCCGAAAGTACTCGACCGATTGTTGTGAAATTTTGTACTTATATTAAGAATATCATGTAGATGGTAAAACGCTAACCAAAATTTTTCTAATCATCCCCACCACTAATGCGATGACGTCACTTCAAAATTGTACATAGTAAATGGGTTTTCAATTGTATAAAATAACATAGTCCTACACATGTAGTTTACAACTCTGAATCGACTTTTCACCCAAAACGTCCAGATTTTTGGAAAAAAAATCAAAATTATAAAACAACATTTTGAAATTTAATTTTTAATCTGCTAACCAGAATGCTTTGAAATATTGCAGATGTTTTAAGGCTATAAAGAGCATCATAAATCTTTAGTCAAAAAATATTTGCTTATCCCCTCCAAAAACTTGATGACGTCAGCTCAAAAGTTTGTGGAATAAATCATATCTAAAATGTACAAAATATGATGAGTCTGTACTTGTGATCTATCACTCCATTCATATTTTTTGGATTTGCATATACAGAGTGACTCAAAAAAATTAATGAATGTGTAAATATATTTTACTGATTTACTCAGAAACTACAAAACCGAATGCTTTGAAATCTTGCAGATGTTTTAAGGTTATAAAGAGCATAATAAATGTTTAGTCAAAATATATTTGCTTATCCCCTCCAAAAACTTGATGACGTCAGCTCGAAAGTTTGCCGAATAAATCATATCTAAAATGTACAAAATATGATGAGTCTGTACTTGTCATTTATCACTCCATTCATATTTTTTGGATTTGCATATACAGAGTGACTCAAAAAAATTAATGAATGCGTAAATATATTTTATTGATTTAATCAAGAACTACAAAACGGAATGCTCTGACATCTTGCAGATGTTTTAAGGTTATAAAGAGCATAATAAATGTTTAGTCAAAATATATTTGCTTATCCCCTCCAAAAACTTGATGACGTCAGCTCGAAAATTTGCCGAATAAATCATATCTAAAATGTACAAAATATGATCAGTCTGTACTTGTGATCTATCACTCCATTCATATTTTTTGGATTTGCATATATAGGGTGATTCAAGAAAATAAATGAAAGCGTAAATTAATTTTACTGATTTACTCAGGAACTACAAAACCGAATGCTTCGAAATCTTGAAGATATTTTAAAATTATCATAAGCATGGTAAATTTTTGATCAAAATGTATTTGGTCGTCCCCCCTAAAAAATTTATGACGTCACCACAAAATTTTGCTGAATAAATCCTATCTAAAATGTACAAAATATGGTGAGTCTCTTCTTGTGATTTATCATTCCATTCAAATTTTTTCGATTTGCATATACAGGGTGACTCAAAAAAATTAATGAATGCGTAAATTTATTTTATTGATTTAATCAGGAACTACAAAACCGAATGCTTTGAAATCTTGCAGATGTATTAAGGTTATAAAGAGCATAATAAATTTTTAGTCAAAATATATTTTGTTATCTTCTACAAAAAACTGATGACGTCAGCTCAAAAGTTTGCCGAATAAATCGTATCTAAAATGTACAAAATATGATGAGTCTGTACTTGTGATTTATCATTCCATTCATATTTTTGGATTTGCATATGCAGGGTGACTCAAAAAAATTAATGAAGGCGTGAATTTATTTTATCGATTTAATCAGGAATTACAAAACCGAATGCTTTGAAATCTTGGGAATATTTTAAAGTTATTATAAGCATGGTAAACTTTTGTTCAAAATGTATTTGTTCATCCCTCCTAAAAAAATTGATGACGTCACCCTTAAATTTTGCTGAATAAATCCTATCTAAAATGCAAAAAATATGATGAGTTTGTACTTGTGATTTATCATTCCATTCATATTTTTTAGATTTTCTTAAGAGGTGGTTCAAAAAAATTAATGAAGTCAATTTATTTTATTGATTAAATTAAAGGCGACACTTATTATTAGTATTACACCCCAACCAACCCAATTTGGTAGACACAAAATTTGTTAAAGGAAAAACTCGGTTGAAACATAAGGGTAGCACGCTTATTTACATCGACCTTAACATTACAGACCTGCATTTGTTTTATGCGCTCACTTGGTTCCGCGAATGTGAAATAGACATGTTTATAATCAACCAATTGTGAATTTCACCGTCAAGAGTTAAAATAAAACCCAATGTTTTATATAATAAGCGGAAGTCGAAGCAATAAAACCGATGGTCGTTTTGTTTACAGTTTCTCTATTTGACTCTCACGTCTGCTGTTACGCTTGTCATCTTAAATTAAGAATGTTTATACATAAACGATTTTCAGTTGCCTTTCATACTAGTCTAGACAGCGGATTTTTATCGGGCTACGTCACGATTATAGGTGGGGACGCGCTGGATCGCCGGGACTCAGTAGCGGCTGAATTTAATCGGTACTAATTCCATAAATATAATTAACGATTTATTAATCAAACGGCTAAGTAAATGAGAACGGGAATTAACAGCAGAGTGCAACGAAACAGCGTTATTCTAATCTCAAATAAACGAAGTGCAGTCCGCAACCGCAATGAATTCGCATCCCTTAACGAGCCGTATCGAGTTTGGCCTTGCCTAGCCCGACAGAAATCCGCTCTCTAGATATTACACACCGCCGCCGTATACGTGAGTAAATTGTTTCGTTATTTTATTGATTATAAGAAATCAATATTCAAAACGACCCAATTCATTTTCCCGAAAATTTGGGAATACAATAATTTTATTCTTAGTATTACACTACATCTATCCCAACTGATATACGTGTCCTCGCAAAAATGTTGATGACGTCATCACAATTTTTTTTTAAATTCCCACTACAAAAATGTAATGAGAAAAAAAAAACACAATAGGCATGCAGTCGTCAAGTTTCCGACAGCGAGGGAAGTACTGTCTAAACTCTTTAGACCAATTTTTTTTGTAGGTAATACAACCACCACAAAACATTACAATACAGCAAGTGTTCAAATTTTCTAATTATCGTAAACTTACATTCCACGCAATACGATAAGTTTCACAAGAAAAATAATTATGTATGGTGTTCATAAAATTATAGTTTAAAGACGGATTCAGGTTAGCTGGAAGTTCAGTGCAGAGTTTTTAATGCGTTAGTCACGTAAAATACAGTATGAACACATTACGGAGTGAGCATATTGCAATTACAATTGGAATGGAAGGAAAGTAATCGGAAACTCATTTCCATCAACAACCATATCTGTATACGTGGTCGTAAAACTTTATGACAAGCTTTAAATACTGCTAATCAAAGGAGATTTATGGAAGATGTTAATTTAAACTTTTAATATTTCTCGGGGACCCTGATTGGATTGCCTATTTAAGACTGACACCATTAAGTTGATATTCTGGTGAGTAACAATGGAATTCTATTTATCTATGTATTTACTTATTATGAAACTATTTTTTCCACCTGGTATGAAAAGAAATGATGATGTCGTTGCTCGTATACCGTTGCACAATTGAATAGCGTTTCCGAAAAGAGTTGCGTTCAACTGGATACATGGAAATATGAGTCATAAAGGAAATTAAAGGGCCAATATTCTGTTAAATCAGAACTCTGCGAGGCGCCTTGCAAGTGCGAAACGAGTTCTACAAGTTCCTAAAACCACTGGAAAGAAAACACTCAGTGTGCATGAGATTATGCCATCTTCAAAAATAGCGGAAGGTAACGTGCATTCATATAAAAGTAGCGAAGAGCTACTTAATACATATACTGCGTTAATACTCTGTAGAAAAGATCTCGGAATTGTAGTGGGGCTGTTCACTGTACACGGTAGGGGGGCGTGCAGTATATCTGCACCAGCGGTCTAGCTTCCATTCACTATGAGCATAGAGTACGACGAGGCACCCAAGCACATTTTGTGTTCCTGCCGGGTACTTGCAAGCATGAGGAAAGTATACATGATAAATCACAAGTACAGACCCATCATATTTTGTATATTTTAGATCGGATTTATTCGGCAAACTTTTGAGCTGACGTCATCAAATTTTTGGAGGGGATAAGCAAATATACAAGGTGATTGCGAAATACATGCAAACAAAAAAATGGGGAATAGCTCACAATATGATTATGTCACTGGGTAAAATTCACGGTCCTAAGTAGTAGCAGTGTCTAGAAAAAATTATTTGAAATTAAATGTAAATTGTTGTACGCGCCGCTGGACTGTTTTGTGACCTACATAATTACTACAATGAATGGAACAGAGCGAGTCGGATTAAGAACCAAAAAAGTGACTTTATCAGGCACTTTTTTAATCGCAACGTGAAAAACACGAAAAGGGCCAGTTGGCATCGAGCGGTCGGTGAAATCGGTTTATGGTGGAGTTTTCCCATGCAGATTGTGTCGATATGGTAATTGGTGCATCAGTGGTACAGCATCTCCGAGATCATGGTACCTTCAACCTCAAACTCACGATCGTGGCCGTGATAGGACAGAAAGAAGAAGTTGGATTTTCACAGCTTGTAGTGCATCCTACATTAAAAGAATACGGCCACATCCATACCATGTTGACAAAGTACAGGGTTTGGAGCCCGCTGATTGTCCACGTTGTGTAACTCACTTTTTGTCCGATCAAACTCCACATGCTCGTCAACAAGTACGATTGCAAGAGACGGTTTTCGATAAATGTGTATCGGTTGGATGAAACAGTTAGTTTGTGAAAATCAACAGTGTCCAGAAATTATCGAAGAGCTTCAACAACAAGTGACAGTGGTCTTTTTTTTACCTATCAACAAACCTCTTGCGACGCTCTGACGCCTGTATGGCTAGTCAAGGACAACATTTTCAACATTTCTTATAAAAAGGTAGTAACATTTTAAGTTGTTCTTATTTTTGTTCCAATACACAATGCAAAATCGTTGTGGCAAGGACCAAACATCCGTCAGAATCAAAAGTTGATCATCATGAAGCATTACCAAAAAATTTTCGCACTGACCTTTAACGATGAATGAATAAATGAATGAACGAATGATAAGCAGCAAAAAGTCGGTTTTACTTTTAATTGAAACTGAAAGTGTTTTTATTCGAACGTTTTTCCAACTCTGTTTACAAGGTGGCTCAGTGCCTTCGTATCGAGGGTGGTTCATGGGGGTTTTGCCCCATTCGATTTTTAATTTGTTTTTTCTATATTTCGACTCTACTAGGGTGGGGAATGCCGTGGTTAAAATATTTGCACTTATTTCGCAGTCACCCTGTATGTTGATTAAGAATGTATCATGCTTATCATAACTTTAAAACAGCTGAAAGATTTCAAAGCATTCGGTTTTCCAGATTCACAATTAAATTGCAAAATGTTTTTTCAGAATTTTGATTTTTTTCCCAAAAATCTGGTGGTTTTGGGTAAAAACTCAACACAGCTTCATAAACTACATGTGGAGGACTATGTTATTTTATACAATTTAAATCCCATTTACTACGTACAATTTTGAAGTGACGTCATCACATTATTAGTGGGGATAATTAAACAAATTTTGGTTAGCGTTTTACCATCTACATTCCTAATATAAATACAAAATTTGACAACAATCGGTCTAGTACTTTCGGAGATTATCTGTCTAATAAAAATCCAGGACGGCAGACAGACAGACAGACGGACACGACAGACCTATTTTTTCGTCCTCTAGGGGTCATGAAAGGTCGAGAAAACGTAAAAGTGGAGAGTTGGCCGACGGGCTCGATTATAATGTTTCCTTTGCTTACGTTCGGGAAGTAAAAAGTTTAATTTTAAAATCATTTCTACATGTTTTCCTATTTAACTCAACGGCATCGAAGCTTGTTCTTGCCTACCGGTACGTGTTGGCCATGTGCCCTTGTGTAACCGCAGACACTACAAAACGCTAACCAAAATTTGTTTGATCAGCCCTACCAACTATGGTATGACGTCATCTCCAATTTTTACAATAGTAAATGTACTTTCTACTTGTATGTACGTCCACTTGTACTTTATGAATTCGTGTTGAGTTTTTAGCCTAAGCATCCATTAAAAAAAAAATCGGCTTCGCTTCGTGCGCTAAACTGTTTTCGTTGAATAAAATTCGTTTTTATTCACTTATACCATAAATAGCTATTTAGTTACTACAGTTATTACTTTTTAGTGTTACTGGTGTCGGTGGCAGAAAAAACGTAATACAATACTCGCTGCATAACTCCTTTCTTGGCGTTGCCTCGGCCCGTCAAATCCACCTCGACAAAAAAGTTTACTTACGCAGCTTGTAATGTAAATAACTACTATTAACAAATAACAAGTGTACGTTCTAGGATATAAAATGACCGTTCGGTCCACAAAATGGATACAGAGTGAGTGATGTTGTGTGCTTGAAGTATGAAGTGAATAATGATTGAATGGCGAATGAATGAAGAAACAGATTACCCACCCGAGGCACTAACAAACAAATTGATTTAATTTAATATTAATTGATTAATTTGATGATTTTAGTTTTAGAAGGCATATTTTTGTTAATACTACAAGCAAGATATTGATTCCCAAACAAAATTATTTTTATCAGTTTCCCGGCTTCCGCCAACAATCCGCCACTGATGTCGACAGTAAAACTTCGCATGGATTCGTAAACCACAAGTATGTTATTTTATAAAATTTAAGTAACATTTACCATTGTAAATTTTGGAGTTGACGTCACCACTTGTTGTTTTAGATGATCAGACAAATTCTAGTGAGCACTTTACTATCTACACGTTATTCCTAACATCCACTTAAAATTTGACAAGAATCGATCTAGAGTTTCGAAGATTACGTCTGTTTAATAAAAAACACTGGCGACAGATAGACACAGGGAAACGTGTGAGCTATTTTTTCGTACTCTAGGGATCATTAAAAAGCGATAATACATGAGAAATTCGATTCTCCACACAACTGATCAGTTGGTAAGACATCTGACTATGAAGTAGTTGATGCTAAACTATGGTTGAAGTCTGTTGTAATCAAACAGTTTCTTCATCTTTTATTAAATCCCTTAAAATATTGCTTAACTTGTATGTCAAAAATACGATAGGTACTTTCCCAGAATTGTGCAAGTCCTCGAATGTTGTGTGTAAAGGAATTCCAATGAAATAGAGAACTATCGACCGGTGTCGATAATTAATAACTTCTCTAAAATATTTAAATATCTTAAATCGAACCTTGTCTCATTTAATGTGAAACATAATATTTCGAACATAGTTTTTTGAGGGTAGGAATAAACCTGTGTACGTTCACAAAATTTATCTCAAAACAACTAGATTTAGGTTTACAAACTGATATCATTGTTAATAATTTCTCCGGGACTTTCGATAGGCTTAAATATTATGTTCTTTATTCCAAACTCGGACAGTAAGGTTGTTCTTCAAAATTTTTGAGATTGATTGGCTCCTACTTAAAGCTTTGTGTCTGTTTTCATGGATCTGATGAGTTTGTTGCGTTTTTTGGTGTTTCGTAGGGTCTGTGTTGGGACCACTTCCTTTCAACGTTTTCATTAATGATACGTTTACAGATTTAATATATCCCGTGTTTAATATATGCGGACAATCAAACCTACTCTTGACTATACGAGAACTGTTTAAACTTAAGAAAATTTTTAACAAAGTAGTATGGGGAAGTCTGTGAATTGTGCGCCTCTAAGCCAATTTGCTTGTAATTTGTGAATTATTAAAGATTAAGTTATCAAATTAAGTATGAGCATAGCCACATATGTTCTTTATAAAAAACCTAATATACAATAAATTATTATTAAACAATCCATAGATATTATTTAAAATGTAAAAGATTTCATTGCGCATGATTACACCGGTCAACATGAATTTTGAGTCTGGGTTCTGTATAGCAGATTCTTATTCTTTCAATACTGCTAAATAAGGAAAAAATTGTTTCATTAGAAAAAGTTTGCTTTTGTAGCTTTCAGAATGAAATTAAGATTTCTAGAAAATTTTCCTATTTTTACACATTTATTGCATGTAAAATCGGTAGTTATGCCCGTTTCGTCAACGTTAAATATTTTCGCAGATCAAAATTTGTGTTTTTGATAAATGGTTGTTAAATTTTCAAAAAATGTTTTCAATACGTTTTCATTAAAGCTACATATACAGTCTATACTAGCTGGCTCTGGTTTACGAAAAGATAATTCAGAATTTCGTCTTAAAAAACTGTAGTACCAATCTTTACCAGCCATTTTTCGGTCTTCATTAAAACTATGTTTAATGTCGTTGCCTTCAGCAAATGAGAATGCTAATTTATGTAATTGAACACGGCTTAATCTATAAAATAATCTACTCAATTTTAAAACATGTTTCTTCAACTCCTCTACTTTATTTTGAGGAAAAACAGGGCACCTTCCTAAACGAGGGTCTTTTATATCAAGCCCTTTATTTAAAGCTTTTAATGCTTTGCTTATAGATGATTCTGGTATTCCACATTTTCGACCAACCCCTCTAATACTGTTTCCATTTCGTACAAATCGTATAGTATTTTTCATTAAATTAGCACACCACCCTACCTTGTTTGATTTACAAATATATTTGGACATCTAAAATTGTTAAACACTAAAATTAAATTCTGAAAAAGGGTGTCGGCTGCGCACAATGTGTCAATAAATTTCTTTTCATATTAAAAATTTATAACAATTAACCAATAATTAATTCAATACTATGAATAATAAAAATGGGTAGTATAAAAGACTAGCTTTCGAATGAGATAAAAATTGTTAAAATAAGTCGTAAAATACAGTACTTGCAGCTGATTTTCAACTCTTCCACAATTACTTCAAAAACCCGGGAATCGCTAATGGTACTATATTGAATGTGGATATTTCAGAAAGTGATTAAAAACTGTTTTGGCAGTTACAAGTAATTCTAATAGACAGAACTATGTACTTATTTGATTTGCGATTAGTGAGGTGCGCACTATTAGCAGACGCGCACGATTCACAGACTTCCCCTAATTTGGGGTGAAAAAAATTAATTACCGTTAAATAAAAGAAAAATGTAAGGTTAAGACTTTCAGTAATAAAAAGCTAAATATTGAAGGTACGACTACAAAATAAACAATATTCTTCTGTTAAGACCCGAACTGTCGAGGACCCGGGAGTGATCTTCGACAGTGTATTGAGTTTCATTCCCCATGCATTTAAGGTTACAAAAAAACAAGTGTTAACATTGGGTTGTATTACCCGGAATTCCAGAGATTTAGTTAAAAAACATCCACTTTATTACAGTTTAAAACGTGTGTACACACCATTATTGAATACGCTAGTGAAGTGTGATTTCCACGAAGCTGTAGTTTATTCTTCGATGGAGTTGGTGATTTAGGTACATAGTTATTTTTCAATTACCTTTGAAGTAGATTCAAAGTTGATTCCTAAATTCAAATTGTATTTGAACTGGCAGAGTTGATATTTAACACATGGATGCCAACATATTACTTAAGTTTTTCCGTAAATATTTATTTTAAATTATTCAATTTTATAATAAGCCAACACGGAAAATGTTTTATTACTGCAATGAAAACGAGCATACCGACATTCGGTGCCGAATCAAAACGTTCGTTACGCTATGCTCACTTTTCAACACAAGTTGCATAAAGTACTAATATGAATAATTAATTTTGACACGTTTGACACATATATTTTATAATTGCAGTTTGTACTTTGCGGCTGTAGATCTTGCAAGAAAAATTACGCCTCGCCACTAAAATTGAGCAAAATATTGTATCAATATACTGGACCGTTCGTGAAACATACTCCAATCGGGAAGGTAGGGTGGGATTCCGTATTTGGTAGATTACTGGTGCCTTTAGAAACTAAAATAAAGACCAACATAAATTTAAACAATAAAATATAATTAAAATCGTATACAATTTGAAGCATACAGACAGTTTACATAACTAAGAGTAGGTACTATACACAATTACAAAATAATTGCTGTACATAGTTGTGAAAATATATACACATTTTGTATGTCAAATTTGTGAATCTTTGTAAATTAAGACACAAATTTTGTGACAATTTAGTTGTATAAATAAAAAAAAAGAACAAATTTTGTGCATATTTATATATATATATATAAATATAAAACTTGATATGTTCTACCCTACTATGTATAATTTATTATAAAGCTATATGTTATGCATTTGGATACTAATCATCACTGGATGCATCCATCGTTCATCCATTTTTTGTTGCAAGTGGCTCAATTTTTACATTTAGCAGCAAATTTCACTTACTGTATTTAATGAACTGCACAGATATATATGTATTTACATGATTAAATAGACAAAGATAAGTACAAAAGATTAATGGGGTCAATGAATATTTCAATATAAAAACTACGGCTATTCGAAAACTACAAGAATATAATAATATTTTACAAACTGTCAACAAAAAATGTTTCTACATTTTCGCTCTTCGGTACTCGGATGAAAATTGGTTGATGGTCCCTACACATTATTATTACATGGCACAAATCATGGTGATACTGAACAGTATAAATACGCAGTAGTATAGAATACATATGCCGAAAGCTGACGGTACATATTCGTAGTTATGTACAATATCGCCGTTATCGTTACGATGAGTGTTTCAACTGAGTACCAACTGAAGACATTTATTCAACTAATGTACTCACAGAACATACCTGATCACATTCACTACCAACGTAAATTCCCGATTAATTTAATTACGTATATAAAATCTCACTTTCTAGTTTTTGACATTCACATGCTAGTACCATAATCATCTTTACGACTTTATAAGATGAATTAACTTGAAGGCAGTGTCGAACATGTTACAAATCACCAGTATAAAAATTGATCAATATCGACGTATTTTTGAAATTCTTTAAATTTTTTACTTAAATTTCGAATAAATTAAGATCAGATCAAATTAGCCTAATTTGCCACCACAGTCTTTACATTTTACTGGTCTAATAAATAAGAAAGTCTATATACCAGTTATGTGTTTATTTATATATAAAAGTGAAAGTTACTTAGATTTAGTCCACATAAACCCAAAGACAAGCCTGCTTTCCGATGAGGACAAAGTAATCATGTATCTCCGAAGTTCAATATTATACAACTTTTAAAAATAAATAGTTAAAAAAACAACGTAAAAAAATTCGTCTGTACAATCGAATAGTGTCCACCTCGTACAAACTGATGGCACGCAATAGACTAGAGAGCTGTGACCGAGTGGCGAGGGACCAAGGCGGTCACTCAAATGGGCCCATAGTTGCTCAATGACGGTCCTGAACCTTGTGCGGTGTGTGAAACAACTACAGGCGTGGCCCCTTCGCCCGCTTGTCATACATGACTTAAGGGCGGCTGTTTCAAAACATGGTGATGAAGATGGTGCTGACTTGCCGATGCAACACTACCAGCAGGACCTAATAAAGAAGCACTACCGGTACCAGCAACTACATATTGCGGAGGAGTTTTTCCTGGTCGATTTTTTATCAAAACTGCATTTGCTCCACTAGGATCCGGACGCCCAAACAGTCGCCTCCAAAGTCGACGCCAGGAATCTAAGGTTTTTCCCGACCATATCCAAACACCCGAAGTGATGCCAACAGCTAGTGCCATAAAATACTTGAGCATTAAGACAGAGTAAATGGGGCGGACTTTTGCACTAACTAACCGGGATTCAGAACATGTGCAAGCTGCAGACTTCATCCAGTCATCATGGAATGCATTTTCATACAAATGACAACCTATTACTATGGACGCTGGAACTGTGTACAAAACACTGAATATTCCGATTCGTATCATTAATTTCTCTAACTTGTCCGCTTTGGAACCTGCACCGGCACCACCTTGTTTCTTTATAACATTTCTGATTCTAAAAAGCGACACGAAACCAGCGATAAGAAAAGTGGTGCCAACCACTAAATAAATACAATGTGGTGCGAGAACAAATGTGCGCAAATTTTCCATGTTCATATTTCCAACATAGCAAATACCTGACACAGGATCTCCATCGACGGCACCTGAAATCAAAACTGCGACAGTTTGAAGAGTTGGAATTAACCAAGCAGCTAGATGAAAATATTGTGCGTAACTTGCGATTGCTTCGTTACCCCATTTTAAACCTGCAGCTAAGAACCACGTAAACGATAAAATGACCCACCATATTGAAGAAGCCATTCCAAAAAAATATACTAAAAGAAACACTAATGAACAAATGCTTGCTCCTGTAGAAGAATATCGAATAATAGATCCTTCACAGGCGACTTCTTCATGACCGATACCAACTCGAATAAGATAACCTACTGATACCAAAAAGTAACAAGCAGATAAGAACACGATAGGTCTTTCAGGGTATTTGAATCGTTCTGTTTCGATAAAGAAGGTAGTTAGTGTCATTAACGTTGACGCTGCGCATAGGCTCGACCAAAGTGTTATCCAAACCGTGGCGAATTCCTTTTCGTCTTGGTTGAAATAAGTTTCCTTGCAGGGATAGGCACAATTTGCGAGACCTCCTACGCTTCGGTTGTACTGTGGTGAGTCCCTCCCCAGAGAGACTAGAGGGCGTTGACACTGGCACTTGCAGTCTTTCACGCCTCCCTTTCTTCCGTCTCCTGGGGGGTTTGTGCAGTTTTTTGAACCTCTACATTTGGGAAGTTTTACGCGAGTAGGAGGTTTTGCAGTTGAGCTACTACTTGTATTGTTCTCATCCATGCAAAGTTTATCTGGTGAGGCACCAAAAATTGGAAATTGATCACAATCCATACGTTCAGGCCATTTGAAACCATATTTTGTCATTATAGGTTCGCAACCTGCACGAGCTCTCTTACATAAACCTTGGCACGGGGGTAAGGGCATTTTATATCCTTCTAGGCAAATTGGTGCGTACATTGAGCAAAGAAAGAACCTAAGATCAACTGAACATTTAATTTCGACAAGAGGCCAAAACTGATGAACTTCTAAACCAGCTTCCTCTTGTGTTTCATGATTCAGCTCGTTAGGCATTCGTGTCAAATTATATCCGATACTCATGCACATTGGGATCGTTATTTCTTCGCAACGTTCTTCTTGGTTACCATTATCATAACTTGACAACAATGACGAACTAGCCGTCACTAATTTAAGGAGTGCCACGAGTATCGCAAATCTCGTGGTCTCCATTTTAAATCTGGTGGTTTATTATTGATTTTACACCATAAATTATGTGGGTATTTTTCGTTAAAATTTCTTTTTAATTAAATTTCTTTTTAGTATGAAGTCTCAGTTGGTTGGATGTTGTTTCTGTTGACTGACGATGAATATAGTACGCGATGAGGCCATGATACCCTGTAACAATAAATATGCGTCATTAACACAATTACAAAAGGAACTAATGCGGTGTTTATGTAATTGAAACAGTCAATCTTCATTAGTAATTTGTATGTCGTGTTACAAAAACTAAAGGGGTTAAAAATATATATTTATATGCAATATATGTACATCTGAATTATGTATATAAGTTTTAGGTTATATTTCAGGATTGCAGTCTATTATAAAAGTAATTAAACCCTTCTTTTTTGTTCAAGCTTTCGAGACTTCCTTCGTCTCATCCTCAGGAACGAAAATTTTGGTTAACATAAACTATGCATTGACACGTTTACACTTATGAGTTTATGACACATTAAAACCGAAAATACTTATTAACATTTGGATGATTTTTCTTAGCAAGATATAATGAATTCTTCTTTGTAATTCTCCACATAAATCATTTTTTTACCCCTTCCCCCTTAAAAAAAAGTAATAGGGTTACTCGTTCTTAATTCACCAATAAAAAATTTGTGACGACGTCATCAACGTGGATAATACTAGTAACAGCTCAAAAGAAAAGTAGTCACAGCGTATTACCAGTGCAAGAAAAAACAAGGCCACGTATGTCAACTTGGATTGGTGCAGTGTAATTCTAAAAATAACAGTATTGTATTCCCAAAATTTTCTGAGAAAATGGTGAGCCGTTCCTGATTTAATCAATAAAATAAATTGACTCATTCATTGATTTTTTGCCCCATCTGTTTTTGCAAAACTAAAAAACATGAATACAATTATAAATCACAAGTAAAAACTCATCATATTTTGCACATTTTTGGATACAATTTATTCGGCAAAATTTTGCGATGCCGTCATAAATTTTTTCGGAGGAATAAACAGATATGTTTTGATTAACAATTTACCAGGCTTACAATAAATTTAACGCGTCTGCAAGAGTTCAAACGGTGTGGACTGTTAATGTACAGGCAAAGACGCATGCTCTGCGTAAATTTCTAGTGAGCTTTTCCATAACAAAATTTGTCGACTTGTCATGCAAGATTGTAGAGAATTCGGTTCTGCAGTCTCAAAATTAAACTGTTGAATGTTGTTATACAATTTTGATTTTTTTTTTTTAAATCTTAGAGGTCTAGAATAAATAATGAACGGCTTCATAACCCACACGTGTCGGATGATGTTACTGTATAAAATTTCAATAAAGTTCTGTATGCAAGATTTTGAAGTGACGGTATCATAATGCTGGTTGGGATGATCAGACAAATTTTGAATAGTTTTACCGTCTACACGATATTCCTAAGATACATATAAAACTTCAAAACAATGTGTGCAGTTACTTACTTATTAATTGACTTTTACTTACGTACGGTAAGTAAAAAAACCTCTGCATTCAATAATTTAAACCCATTTTATGCCTGTATTTGAAATATTCAGGTTGGAAGCAATTTTATGATTAAAGTCAATACATTCCTGAGGTGGCTAAAGTGACAGATTTAATTGTATTCGAATGATGTCTTACACACGTACACGTTGAATAAATATTTATTTAAATTAGGAACTGTACGAAAGAACAACTTTAGACCTTGACTTGAAGAGCGCTCGTTTGTTGAACGAGGATAAAGATATGCGTTCTAATGTCACAAAACGAGAAAGCAATCAGGTGAAATTTAAAAGCTGAAAGTTTTGTTATTCTATAGGCAGGACCGTATTTACCTATAAGCAGAATAGGCGGTCGGTCCCCAACACAGCAAAATTCAGACATGCATGTTATAATAGAACTTAGCATACTTGATATATGCGAGTTAGCTCCCACGGGCGGTTTTTGACCCTCCGCCGAAAATGAGTACCTACCTATAGGTAGGTAAATTGGCCGTGATGGTGCGGGGCACCGTCTCTTTATCAAACAACAAACTCCATGTTAAGTTTCATTCCGTCTTTATTCCAGTTAAAACTCCGCGGCCTTATGGCTTAAGAATGGATAGACACTGAAATTCTGTATAAGCCAATATTTTTGCGCTCCAAATATAACGCATACAGTACATCTTTTTTAACAGTAGCCATAGGGATTCCCATGTTAAATTTTATACCCGATGTTAACTTATGTTTGAGTAAAAATTTAGAGTTGAAATTTTTACTGGATGTAATGTGGGTTATCTTTCGTCGAATTTATAAAGGACATGTTTTAAATTAAAGGATATTTCTTTAAAAAAATTAAAATATTTGGCTATTTTGTCGGTAATATTGCAGGCAGCCATGTAAAAACAGACATTTACCTGACGTTTCTAACTTTCGATTACTGGTTTTTAGTGACCGAAATTCGTCAACATGCCCCAGCACACAGCACAACACAATTAAAGAAAAAGTACAAATGGTCACTGATTGATACATTAAAGCCTTATCGACAACTGAGAAACTGCACAAAATTTTGCTGCACCATTACCACATCGCTCCATACCCGGCAAGAGCACATTTTGAAAATTTTACGGCAGTTATAAACACAGGTTTTTTCTATCGTGGACATTAAAAACGTAATTTTAGTGAAGTTATCTTTTATTTTCTTCATTTATGTTTGAATTCCATCATTCTGTTTCTTTTCTAAAAACTGCAATAAAGGTAATAACGATTAAATTAAAATTATGCTGTCAAAAATGCCAAGTTACAATGATAACTCAAAACCTATGATGTACAAAAATTTTGTAATCAAAATAATTTTTATTTTTTAAAGCACAAAATAACAAATTACTGCAAGAAGGTGTAATGGAAATTTAAGTAGAACCTTAAGGCTATTTTCTCCCCAAAAATCATCTCCGGGTTTTCACCCTAATAAAAGTTAAAATGGGGTTTAAAATTTAACATGAGAATCCCTATGGCCACTTTTAAAAAAGATGCACTGTATATAAGACGTCGGCGTCTTGACGGAAACCTATATTTTACTAAATAATTATTGTAACGTAATTTTTATAATGGAGCTTGATAGACCGTTAAGTTTTGATTACAACTGCGTTAAACGCATACATATTTGTTTCATTTTATGGTGAAAAAAATTGGTTGAAAGTTGTTTCGACAGAATTTCCTTCAGCCCGAAAGTATTACAATGAAACATATTCAGCATTTTCGAGTTCAGTTTTTCTTTTGCACAATTTTGTGACAACGTCATCAACATTTTTCCAAGGACACGTATATCAACTTTGCTTGGTGCAGTGTAATACTAAATTGACAGTATTGTATTCCCAAAATTTTTTGGAAAAATGGAGTGAGCCGTTCCTGATTTAATCAATAAAATAAATTGACTCATTCGTTAGTTTTTTAAGCCACCTGTTTAAGCAAATCTGAAAAATATGAATGGAATGATAAATCACAAGTAAAAACTCGATCATACTTTGCACATTTTGGGTAGACTTTATTTGGTAAAATTTTGAGATGACGTCATCTTTTTTTTTAGGGAATAAACAGATATATTTTGCCAATTTACCATGCTTAAAGTAACTTTAAAACGTCTGCAAGATTTCAAAGTATTCAGTTTTGCAATTCTTATTATTTATTCAATAAAATAAATTGACGGATTCATCAAGTTTTTGGGTCATTTGTCTTTGTCATAATTTTTTTTGAGACCTGTATAAGCAAATCTACAAAATGTTAATGCAGTGATAAATCACAAGTATAACTGATGACATTTTGCACATTTAAGATTTTTTCAGCAATATTTTGAGGTGACGTCATCAATTTTTTAGGGGGGGATTAGCAAATACATTTTGATAAAAAATTGATCATGGTTATCATAACTTAAAAATATCTCCAAGATTTCAAAGCATTCGGTTTTGCAGTTCCTGATTAAATTAATAAAATAAATTCACGCATTCATTAATTTTTTTGAGTCAACCTGTCTAAGCAAATCCAAAAAGTATTAAAACCACAAGTATAGACTAATTATATTTTAGATATTTTGGATAGGATTTATTCGGCAAAATTTTGAGCTGACGTCATCAACTTTTGGAGGGGATAAGCAAATATATTTTGAATGCAAATATCTGCAACATTTCAAAGCATTCGGTTTTTGCAGATTCAGAATTAAATTGCAAAATGTTTTATAATATGATCTAGAAGTTTCGGGTAAAAACTGGACACGGTATCATAAACTACATGTGTAGGACTATGTTATTTTGTACGATATAAAACCCATTTACTATGTACAATTTTGAAGTGACGTGGTGATTAGACAAATTTTGGTTAGTATTTCTCCATCTACATGATATTCCTAATATAAATAAAAAAATTGACTAATAATCGGCCCAGTACTTATTTAATCTGTCTAATAAAAATCCGGGACGACAGACAGACGGATGACTTCAGCTCAAAACTTTGCCGAATGAATCGTATCTAAAATGTCCAAGATTTGATGAGTCTATACTTATGATTTATCATTCCATTCATAGTTTTTGGATTTACTTATACAGGGTGACTCAAAAAATTAATGAATGCGTGAATTTATTTTATTGGGTTAAATAGGAACTGTAGAACCGAATGCTTCGAAATCTTGGAAATGTTGTAGTTATCATAAGTATTCAATCAAAATGTATTTGCTTATCCCCCCCCCCCCAAAGATTAATGACGTCACCTCAAAATTTTATCCAACAAATTCTATCTTAATTGTGCAAAATATATATCTATACTAGTGATTGATTTATCACTGCATTAATGTTTTTTAGATTTGCATTTATATGGGGTGCCTCAAGGAAATTAATGACTGAGTCAATTTATTTTATTGATTAAATCAGGAACGGCTCCTCCATTTTTGCAGAAAATTTTGGAAATTCTAGTATTACACTGCACCAATCCCAGCTAATATACGTGTCTTTGCAAAAATGTTGATTACGTCATCACAAAAAGTGTAAAGTAAAAACTCGGCTCGAAAGTGCTGGATATGTTTCATTTTACTTTAGGTGCGAGGGAAATTCTGTTGAAACAACTTTCGAACAGTTTTTTACATTTTTTTTAGACATATACAGGCTAATTTTTTTAACCTGAAAAAAATGTCCCTATTCAAAATTTAATCATTCCATGGGGGAAATACTTTAGTGCAAAGAACTAGTACCCCTACCCTCTCCTTGTACTATGAGGGACATGGAATTCTGGGCAGTCTGTTCTTGGCATTTAAAAAAATGTCAATGTAAATGCACCTTTAGCATCAATATGATTGATACTTTGTCAGTGTCAAAATGACAAATACGTCAAACATTAAAAGCGTGGTTATCAGTAGCTAAGGCTTGGTTTAGAAATTTTGACAATTGTATGACACCTCTGCCCAGTTTTCCGTGTCCCGATGGTAGGTGGGGCGGGGGACAACTTTGAAATCTCAAACAGGAACCTTTTTATTAGATTCGGAGTCTACGCCTAAAAGTACATGGAGTTTGTCTAAAACATTTTTTTATATTCATGACAAATGACGCTGTATTAAACGAAATGCATTTTTTTTTTCGATTTCTCCTACTGAGAACCTCTAGATACAATTCTGCAGTAAAAAAAAAACACGTTTTGTAGATAATCAAAAATGAGTTGCCACATTATTATTGAAGGCAACTTGAATGGTGAAATGTACACAGATATTTTGAAAAATGAACTGCCAACATTACTTGAAAACTTGAGGTTAGAAGTGCGACAGAACATGTGGTTTCAACATGATAGTTGTCTATTCGATGGTAGCACGTGAAGTACTTGAGGACGATTTCAATGGTCACTGGATTCGTAGAGCTGGTCCGGTAAATTGGCCTGTTAGAATACCAGATCTTGGTTTGCCAGATTTCTTTTTGTGTGGCTATCTCAAAGACAAAGTTTACAAACAAGAACCAACAATACGTGAGAATATGATTGAGCGAATGAGAAATGTTTTTTTTTGGTATATTTATTAATGAAAAATAACAACTTGTTTTATTAATAATAATGCACCACGACTAGTGACTACTGGTTGCCATGGGTATTGTCCTAAAAAATAAATGGTGGATTTCAGTCACCATCGTTACTAAAAAATCAGAAAGTAAGCCGAAGGTATTCACGCATTAGGTACGTACAGTATTGACAATTTTACTTTTATAAAATTACATTTTCTTCGTAATGTACATCATAAAGAACTTTTTTATAATTTTTTGGGACTCCTGAAACCCCCGAACATAACGTACTGAACAGTTAATCCGCCATTTTTCAGACACCCGGAATATCGGGTGTCAAGGATCCAGAAGATGTAAAATTTAAAGCATTCGTTGAACATAAAAGAAAGAAAGAAAGCAATTGTCTTCGAGTCTTATCTTTATACAGGTTTCCGTGTCTATCTTTGTCTTTGAGTGATTTGGTAAGGTTCAGGAGCTTTAATATATGTTAATAAAAGTGTAAAAATAATTTTGTAGACAACTCTCAAGAAGTTAACGACAGTTATCCACAATTTTTTTCCACAAATATATTAGCCATCTTTTCCTTCCTTCACCAATATTACTATAACAACAAAAATATAGTGGATATTTAAACGTGAAAAAAATTTTGAAACGTCAAATAAACTTGTGGAAGATATGGCTTCAATTGGCAGTTGACCTGTCCACAATATAACTATGAATTTTTGACATGTAAACGTGGATTTAAATAATCTATTTTAGTAACTGTTCTGTCCATATTATGTCACTTATTTTCACATATCAAATCAAGCTGACGTTGGCATTTTTAAGAATGCGAAAAAAAAGATATATACATATTACGTACAAGTTCACTCATTGCTAAATCCTAGCTCTTTTTTTTTCATTGTGCGTTGACTTTAGACCTAGGTATATAATGCAGTTTTTAAATCCGGGAGGAAGATAAAATGACCATCACTACCGAGAATGCTAAAAATATATCAATTTGTTTTACGGAAAATCTGAAGTTGAAATAAGAAGTTCAGGAAATAATGTGACTCGATGCTCGGTACAGTTTTGTGAAATGTTGAAAACTGCAACTCTCTGTTTTTTCAGCTAATTCTTCCGTAACACGAAGATAAACGAATAGTTGAATTTATAACATAACGGTAACACTCTATAGTACTGTCCATGAAAGAATTAACTTAATTATGAAATTCAAATTACCCCAATAAACTGATTTATTAATACGGCCCTGCCTACAGACTGATATTCGATTCAGGGAATTGTAGCTGGTTCAGACATTTTTCCCCACGTAGACTATTTATACAACACCTTAGTTCTATTAAGATATGAATTAGATAGTAGGATCTAACCAGTATGATAATAATTTTCGAGTCAGTAAACTTTTGTTGTTTTTTATTGTTACTTAGGACTAACCCATAGACACGAAGTCATGATTGCTTGTAAGATACTTCACAACCAAATGTTAGGTTGCAAAAACGTTCTCATCAATTATTTTTTCATTGGTTATTTACATTTAATTGACATCTTGCCTTATTGATAACTATTTGTGTATGACCATTGCATTGAAATTATTTACTTTGCATGTTTTCACGGTAGTGTTATTTACTGGTTGCTAGCTAGGCCTACTGCGACGGTAAGTGAATTACTTCCCGTTTACGCGAACGGTAAGTAAGTAATCATGAATTAAATGTTCTACTTTGTTGGTGGTACACAAAGTAGTGTAAGCATCACGAATGTTAAATGGTTTATTACTAGTCTCTCTTCGCTGTGTCTCCAAACATTTGTGTTCGACCAGTAAACTACCCTTACCGTTCTCAATACTTAATTATACTTAAAGCTTGGATTACATGCATCAAAAAATGATCAAAATATGCTACATTTAGAGACTAATAACTAGAGCTGGGCGGTCGAAATTTATTTTATCCCCACTAACGGCCCGCAGTGCCGATCGCTACAGCCTTGCCTTGCTCGCTTCGCGCTTTCCAGTTGTGGATTATTTTTGATAATTCACACAAACAGTTTTATTGTCAACGAGACGGACACCTGAACATTATTAGAATCATTATTACTCTTATTTCGTGAATATGGATTTTAAAATCATCAACTGACATACCGTTAACATTATTTTTCGCGCAATTTTCTTCGCGATACGTAACGTCGCCTGCAAGCCACTGGCCTGCCGGAGTAGGGGTCAATTCGCAGCGTTTAAATTTCGACCGTCTGGCTCTACTAATAACTTTCATCAAATCCCTATCAAATAAAAAATCAACAAAACTTAAGAATAATTAACATTGTTCTTTACATTTTTATACATCTACATCAGAAATGAACATTATCAAGAGATAATAATAAATAATGTTGTTTTAAGAAAAACGTTATTAAATGTATCTATTATATCAGTTGAGAATGAAATGTTTTTCTAGGTTATGTATTTGTAAAGATTTTCGTTTGTCACTTAAAAAATTTTTGAACATTGAAAATGATCTTTCAACGTCGACGAATGTTACGACGCAAATTTAAGGTTGTATACCTACATATTACATTTTCATCAGTGACATTTTTCAATTTTTTTTTTTAATAATTTTACCTACATTTACGTTAGATATTTTTTGAGTATAAGTAATAACTGAATTTAGTGAATCTATTAGTTACCGTCAAATACCGTAAATCAGCTGACTACTGGAATTTAAGGCGGTAAGATTTTTAGAACAAACTTTACAAAATACGACTGTCTGAGAATTTTCATTAAAAGTAAGTTCGGGATAATTTTTTATTCAATTGAACAGACTATTAGATACTGTAACCATATTTCTGCTCAGGTAGATACTTCACTCACAATTTACGAATTATAAATGAGATATCTCATACTTTTAGAATTGACTTATATTTGGGTGCAGGTATTCTTTCCGGTTTTATCCACTAATAAATGATGAGTAAACTACTTTCAAGATACCTACTCGTCTAGAGAGAGCTCTGGTTTTACTAAATATTTTTCAAAATCGTGTCCTATTCCATAAACACATGAGTTGAACCATCGGAAAAACAGGTACAGAAATAGCAAGTATCTGTTCCAAAGATACCGCATATTTTAAAAAAAATCAAGCAAATATCCAGAAAAATGCAACATTGAAGAAATATGCATTGAAATGGCAAAATATTCAATTTTAATTATGGTTTTTACGCATCAATCATGTAATCTACACCAATAATACTTTATCTGGTAAGTATACCTCATTTTATAAAATATGCATTTTGAATAAAATCCGAGCCTTATCTACTCAGGTAGGGCAAAATAGTGCACAATAATATTTAAATAATTACACAACAACAACAAAAATGGTCCAATGTTCTTTCGACAGAGCTTCATTCGCCCCTGAAATATAATAGAAGATATATATTTTTTTTATTATAAAATTTGATTTTGTGAATTTCATTTTACTGATGAGAACCCCTAGAAGTTAAAATAAAGATATATTATGGAACGTTAAAGTAAATATAAAGAAGCGTGCTACGGATATGATTCAAATGAGTTTATATTTTACAAAATTTTGTGATGACGTGATCGACATTTTTGCAAGGACATGGATATCAATTTGGATACGTGCAGAGTAATGCTAATAGTAGTATTTCCAAAGTTTGGGAAAATAAATTCACTCATTCACAAATTTTTTGAGTCACCAGTAATAAGTAACTTTAAATAAACAAAATTGGTCGAAAGTTATTTCGACAGAACTTCCATCGCACTTAAAGTACAATGAAACATATCCAGCATTTTCGAGTTGAGTTTTTTCTTTACACAATTTTGTGATGACGTCATCAACATTTTTAAAAAAATAATAAATAACAACTATTGTATTCCCAAAATTTTCTGGGAAAATGGAGTGAGCCGTTCCTGATTTAATCAATAAAATAAATTGACTCATTCATTCATTTTTTTGAGCCACCTGTTTCAGCAAATCTAAAAAATATGAATGCAACTATAAATCACACAAGTAAAAACTCATCATATTTTGGACATTTTGGGTAGGATTTATTCAGAAAAATGTTTTCCATTTTTCGGGGAGAATAAACAGATATATTTTGATTAACAATTTGCCATGCTTACAATAACTTTAAAGCGTCTATAAGATCTCCAAATATTCAGTTTTGCAGTTCTTGATTTATTCAATAAAATAAATTGACTCATTATTAATTTTTTTGAGCCACCTGTGTAACCAAGTCTAAAAAATATGACTGAAATGATAAATTACAAGTATAGACTGATCATATTTTGCAGATTTTAGATAGGATATCCAGCAAAATTGGGAGATGACGTTGATAAACCTCGTGCTTAAAACAAGTTCAAAACGTCTGCAAAATTTCAAAATATGTATTCAGGTTTGCAATTCTTGATTTAATCAATAAAATAAATTAACTCAGTCATTAATTTTTTTTGAGATACCCAGTATAAGCAAATTTAAAAAATATTAATTTAACTGATTCAATTAATAAAATAAATCACGCATTCATTAATTTTTTGTCACCTTAAGCAAATTAAAAAAATATGAATGGAATGATAAATCACAAGTAACGACTCGTCATATTTTGGGACATTTTAGATGGGATTTAAGGCTGACGTGATCAATTTTTTGCAGGGGATAAGCAAATATATTTTGATTAAAATTTATTATATTTATCATAACTTTAAAACACCTACAAGATTTTCAAAGCATTCGGTTTTGCAGATTCAAAATTAAATTGCAAAATGTTGGTTTATAATTTTGATTTTTTTTTCCAAAGATCTGGACGTTTCGGGTAAAAACTCAACACGGATTCGTATAGTACACGTGTAGGAGTATGTTACTTCATATAATTTAAAACCTATTTTCCCATTTACTATGTACAATTTTGTGGTGACGCCATCATATGTTGCTGATGATTAGACAAGTTTGGTTGATGTTTTAATATTTTACAGTATGACCACGGTAAGCTAAAGATCTTTCATAAAAATTCTGACTCTCATCATTACAATACCCGAAATTGCAGTAAATTTATCATTCTCTACGGTTGATTGGATAAGACCCAAAGAAATTACGTAAATTTTAATTGTATTAAACTGTTAAATGCTTTCTCTGAACAAATCGTATCACTTAAGGCTCCTCCTTACAGTCATTAAAATCTGCCGAAATACGGCAAAACGCCACTTCCAATATCATCCTTACTATAGCACTTGAAGACTTGTGCGACATATCTACTTGTTCGTGATACAAAAATCTTCATGGAAATAGTTTTTATATTGCATTAAAGGCTTTCGTTTTTTTAATAAAAAATAAAAACAGAAAAACTTATTTTTCTCTTTGAGCCAAAACTATAACGTATTTTGGCTTAAAAAAATCTGACAGTGTAGATAATATTATTGCTCACGTGGGACTAATAATTATTTTTTCGTTAAACTATCCATTTTTTAGTTATTGTTGATTAAAGCAAGACCTAAAAAGGGCATTTTTTGTAAATGTAGGCAACCAAACATTTTCTTTCGTCAAGAACGAGCCAAGAGTGTGTATTATTTACGATAGGGCTTCGTAAATTTCATGGCTCTAGAGTACGAAAAAAAGGGGTCTCCCGCTTCCATCTGTCCATCGTCTGTATCGAATTTATTAGGCAGAGAATTTCTGAAACTACCGAACCGTTTGTTGTTAAATTATGTTTGTATATTATGAATAGCATCCTAGCATAAGCTAAGAAAGTATTACAATAGGGTTCAGCGAATGGCTACTTTCGTGTTTTCTCTATGTTTCATAATCCCGAGACTAAGAAAAAGTGGGCATAAGTCAGTTCTGTGCCCGGTAAGGAAATTTAACAGATGGTCCTAATACCACCGGACAGAAGATTTGCATATAATTTGAAGATTTAATACCATAAACAGTTGTTGCCTGCCGTAATCAGAACTGCCAACTGGCGGCTCATTGTCCGAATTGCAGATGATTTTGTAAGAAGCGGATCCTTTTAAATGCCGGATAATTTCGAACACGTTAATAAAGCATGTAACACAAAAATCTTTTCTCAATTTTAATTCGTTTCACCGAAATTCACCGTAAATTAACTTATGTGATATTGGCAACTGGTTATTAGCATATTGGCAAATAGTTTTATTGTTCTTAATTTTCTACCAACAGGTTCATCTTGTAAAAAAAAGTTTGTTGAAAAATTATTTTATTTTTTTACAAATTTGTGAGAAACACTTTTCACAAAAGTAGATCTGCTGATCTTTTTTCCCTGAACTACTACGTTATTACGAAATTCATTAAAATGTAATGTAGGAGACTTCTTATCGGCTAGGGTCAACTAACCGTGGTCCGCAAGTTGACACCCTGAAAAAATAGTTCTGCCGTTTCCCCTGTATGGCGTCTGTCTGTCCGTCTCTCTGTGTCGAATTTTACTCTATTCTAATTGTGACTAACTCTCATTTAATTCTAAAATTTATATTATTCTTTACTCTTTTAATCTAAATCTTTTTTTTTTTTTAATTATACAATAATACGAATATACGATATTCCTAACACGCGTACAAAATTTGACAACAATTGGTTTATTAGTTTCGGAGGGTATATAGTTCTAGTAAAAATTAACACAGACGATGGACCCTATTACAGCACTTCCTTTGCGTACGCTCGGGAAATAAAAAGACTTATATTTATCCGTCCGTAAGTTAAGTAACGGTAAAATTATAATTATTACTATTATTAATTAATTATTAATTATGGTGACGCTTGTAAACGTAACTTACAATGCTCTTACATCACAGTAACGGGTGCTCGACTGAAAAATCACTCAGAGTAGGCCTTGGAATACCATTTGATACAAACGGCATGTCTGTTCTTATAGCAGGTTATGTTTTTGCCACATGGATGTTATAAGAAAAGACATGCCGTTTGTGTGAATTGAAATTCCAACGCCTACTCTTGAGTGATTTTTCAACTGAACACCAGTTATGTATACACATAACACAGGTGGTCCTCATAAATTTTAAAATAATTGTAACTAATACCGAATAATGTTGATAATACTTACAATTCAAACAAATTACATTTTCTGCAACAAAAAAGTATATGCTACGTTTCATTTGCCTCACGAAAGCAAGAAAACGAGACTGACTATACGTATGTGGAAATATTTACTGCAAAAGGAAACGAGCCAACGCTTTACGACTATGTTTGTATAATGTGTTTGTGGGTGTTTTAGAAACAGATGTTTAAAAGTTTTAGTTGTAAATTCTCCTTGTGTGTTTTGGAACTCGTAACGGGAGTAATGGGACATTTGGTTTTTGTGGTTTGATTATTTATTCTGGAAGCAGTCGACAGGGTTGTTATGGCAATACTCTAAACAGAGAACAAAATCTCCTAGTCTATACATTTTTTCGGTAAGCTGTAAATATTATGTTCGTACCTACGGCATTAGCAAAAAGTTGCACCAAGGCGCATTTAACTCAAACTGTTAATGTGTTGTATTTAGGAAGTAATTCTAATGAGTAATGACAAATTAATTATTTTTTACCAAGAATGTCCACTAGATGTATGCATTGCAAAAATGGTTAACAATCTTAACTACAGATTTTATAATTACGTTTTAAAAGCTAAAATTAACAGTAAAACCAAGTCAAATAGTAACATTTTATGTTCTTTGTAACAAAATGATTGCTGGATTAGCTTCTTTTAAGCTTTAAGTTAATTCCTCCAAAATAATAATTATTACTATTATTAATTCTAAATTCTAGTTGTTGCGAAGGTATTTAGTAATAACTAGTTTGAAGTAGAGAGAACGCGTTTTAACTGAAAACGGGTTTTAACTGTAACATATATATAGTTAAAAGTTAATCTGAAAAACAAAGATGTTTTGAAAAATATTCACCTGCAATGCCAAATTATTACTGATCAAAATGGTGGATCCCTATGATCAAACGTTGGGGGTCTCATCCATTGTTTTATATCCATTTTTGTTGCCGATTCACTCTACTTTAATTAATAATAAGAATAATAAATAAATAAAAAAACTACATAATTATAAAATTATTAGTAAGTATGTGTTTAACAGAAAAATGTGTGTAGTGTACCGATGACATAGTTCTTTATGCTGGTCACAATGGACGAAACTGTCGATTACTATACTTCTTTAGTTTACACCCAGGAAGTAAAAATCATATTAATTCATGCTGCTATATACATGTGTAAACTTTCATCCAACTTAAACATATTTTTTCCTCGCGTAATCCATATTACATGTTTAACTCATGGTATATTTAAATGGAGTGACTGAGGAAATTAGAAATTTATTTCCAATAGTAAATGATTTAGTCAATAATGTAAAAAACATTTTTGTTAAATTTTGTTGAATTACCTTTGAGAGTACAATTTTGTGCACAATTTACCAATACCACCACAACCTGTTGTAACTAGGTGGACAACATGGTTAAATGCAGTTGTATTTTATACCAAAAACTACAATGCAATTAAGAAATTTGTTAATGAGCTGTCAGATGATGCTACTTCTATTAAAGAATCTAAAATAATTTTTGCTAAAACTGAACTACCATCTGAATTGGCATTTATTTCAGCTATTTTCTCTCTAGTTGCTGATATAATTTTAAAACTTCAATGTAACAATTTAGCACTGGTAGATACTTTTCAGTTAGTAACAAATTGTTTTCAAAACCTATCCAATGTTCAAAGTAAAATAGGTGAAATTTAATTCTATTTTAGAAAAAAATGTAGGTTTTACCACCTTGTCGCATGTGAGTAAAATTTTGGAAGGCGAATTTGTAAATGTGGACTGGACATAGATGTTGAAAAATCGTTTTCAATGTTAAGACAAGTGTGAAGAGCGCGAATCATTTCTATTGGAAAATTTTAAAAAACATTTCATAATCAATAGGTTTAATAAAAATTATAACTAAAATACAAGTACATACTGTGTAAACAGCATTTTCTTACATACTTTATTTAGTTATACTTAATTTGAATTCTTATATTGCAAATAAACGTTACAAGACCTGAACTTTAACAACATAGGTAATTAAAAATGTCATTTTGTTTTATTAGACATATTCCAATTAACTATTTGCATATGCATATTTTGCATATTTAGCTAGATATTTTTATTTACGTGCACATTTTGACCAAAAATGTGTTCATGTTATGCGCATATTTCTTCGATATTTTGATGCATACAATCGGCGGGTTACCCATAAAATTGTAGACTAAATAAATTATCAAACTCCTTTTTTATGTATTCTGACAGAGTTCGAAAAAAGCTACAATTGGTCCCTAAAATGTCTTATGTTGAGAAACTTTTGGAAAGCAATACAGACGAATATACCTACCTACATAAGTTTTAACATAATGTTGTTTATAAACAAATGAAATTAGATATTACATTCGCTTTATTATAATGTGCTGTGGTTTTTTTTTAACAACAAATATAAAAACCTTACAAAAATAAAACTCGTCGACACCAACAACGTAAAAACCAACATCATAAAAAAAACCAACAAGCAAATTATAATGATGATTTATCACATACTTATTACAGGCTTCACAAACCCATAATTACTAGTAAGTTCTTTCAAACTATTAATTTTTAAAAAGGATACCGTCATTATTGAGACATAAGATATGTACATACATGAAATCTGCTGATACATTGAAAGAGAGTACCTATGTTTGAAAAAATATTTGTGGTCACTCGAAGTGTAACTGTCACATTTTCCACACCCACATCGACAAATCTAAATGCAACTCGTTTCTATTTTCAGAGAAGAACGGTCACCCACACGATCACAAACAGTCATTTGTGCGAGTTCTTTCTTTGTTCGTAACACAACACTAAAAAACTTGTTTTCCTAAAATGCTCTATCAACAAACGTAGTCAAATAATAAGGTACTAGAATATGACAGTAAGTGTATGTTAAAGTTTTAAATATTTATTTCTTTCAGCATAAAAATTTAACGAATGTAATGAGAAATATATATACTTATGAAACACAAAAGCACCCATTCGTTATATGCCACAACAGATCTTGCAGAATTACCCACTTAATCTTTGACAGACACTTTGTTGGGCGTGTTGGACAAATAAAGAACTGAATTTAATTTAAGCAAGACGAAGATGTAGCCTGTGGTTAAACAGAACCGGATTCGTTAAATTCTGAATGCAGTTGGTTTGTTATACGATTTCGATAAAAGAAAAATAGAAGGCAAATCCAGCCCCAATATTAGCTTTTGGCGCAAATAAGATGTAGAAATTATTTATTTGTCAAGAAGTGTTTTTCACCGATAATAACATACATACACGAAATGTCTTTAAAGATGTATTGTTGAAGTTATTTGTTATTTTTTCCTTACAGCGCACTAATTTTAACGTCTCTTTCAAAAAATAAAAATTCTTAAATGGACTATTTTTTATAATACCATTTATAGAAAAAAATTCGTGAACTTGGCTGTTAACTGCAAAATACTTACATTAAACGCAGTAAGTAAGTACATGTAGTAATATGCGTTATAATAATAAGTTAATTACAATTTCGTTTGTTTTGTTGTTACGCAAATTGGACACGTTTTTGTTAAAAGTATTGGACGCATATATCCAGATTAATGTAGGAGAAATTGTACTTATACGCCGTTTCGAAAACTACGCAACGGGAAACGTGTCCGTATTTTTTTACATAAAAATGTAAAAAATGTAAAATTAGATAAAACGTAGGTACTTTTTTACCAACCAAATCATCATTCTGAAGTTATTTTTAATCTACTTCATAAGGTGGCGTAGCTACATGTTAAAAGTTTTTAGGAATCTAGTAGAGGTCTTGCAACACTCGTTTTGCACATACTTTAATTTCTTGTCCATTGAAACGAAATTAAACTTCAATTCTCAATTGTGGTACGAAATGTAAGTTTCTTTAGAATTTAAAACGCAGTTTTATTACGATCCTTCCACCATTTATTGCTGTTTATTTTAATTATTACCTTACAGTCGTGGATTTACTTGGCAGAAAAACACTGCAATCTCCCTCATTATTTTTATAAAACTGAAAACAATATGGTTACTAAAAAATTTCTGAAAATATGCATGTATTATAGGCATGGACACAAATTACCGAAATTGTTTGGGAGATTGATGTGATTGTTACTTTCGAATGGGATTTCAATTAGTAATTTTCATATATTTACATCCAAAGTTTTCGATATAATTAATTTACTCTTTAGAATATCTGGCCACAAAACTATTGTTTTTCCTGAATTACACTCATCCACTATCCACAAATATATATTAAAAAGCCGAAGAAACTGCATGAGTCTGGTACGCAGTTTGTAATTGAAAATAAAATAGTAAAAATAAAAACAATAATAGTATTAACAAATATAGAAAAATAAAAAAACTCAATGTTAAATTGAAATCGTTACATTATTGACAGATTTTAGTTGTTTCAATACTGATAGTTCACTTTGCATAAACCCAGGAAATAATTAGCAGTTTAAGCTTGAATTGAAATAATAGTAATGACTATTTAACGGAGATAATAATTATTTATCATTAAAAGCACTGTTCTGCAAAGCATTAAATATTCAGAGTACGAACCTGGAAGTTGAAACTGTATGGGGCTCTACTCTACGTCGCATGTGGTTGAGAAGTGAGGATATCCAAGCTGGTTTTACCGGCCCTTGTCTCAGGGACACTTTACTTTCTTGATGGTAGGCAGATAGTGGCAAGAGTGGGTTGTAGCACGACTGCAAAGAAGGTACTATCGTTCTTATTTGACAATTTTAAACTCTATGAATTAGCACTTATTTTATAAAAACACTTTTGTGCAATACATAACAGATGACTGGTCATTTACATCATAAGTTCATAACGTAATTAATCAAAGCAGAAAATTATAAAACAGAAAATTACGAAATAATAGATGGATACATGGGGCGGAGGCGGGGAATAACATATTTTTACATAGATATGACAGATACCCAAATTCACCTCAACATGTCAGCATTAATATACGCTGACCGGCAAAAAAAAGGCCAACCGAAAATATTTACACTGTTTCTCTTACTTTCTTATATTAAATTTAATTCTGTATTAATTTGTATCTTATTTTTTTAGCTAATTTGTTCATCCTGTGTCAACAGGGAGTGCTTTATTAATAAAATAACAATCGTTAGTTAAAGTAATAATTTATTTTTAAAGGTTTACAGATATATTTCAGGGTCGCCGTGTGATTTTATTGAACGAAATATAAAATTGGTGGGTGTTATTTTAACTGAGTTCTTATGTAGGTGTATATGTATATACTATACAGGTCGCTAGAATGTATGGAAACGCTTAGATATCTTGAGACCCAACTGGACAAATCACCTGAAATTAGGTACAGAGGTACAAGAAGTGTGTTTGTGAAAAAATATATCTATATATTTTGCTTCATTTATTTTCGAGATGCAAGACCAACTTGATTTATTTTAAATGGCACTACCATATAATTCATGCATTTTTGAATAAGAGCTTTTTCTCTGAATTCATTGATGTACCACAATGATACTTTGTTTTTGATAAAAACGGCAAAATAAATTAATTTAAATAAGAATAAATAAAAAAGAAAGATGACATAGTTATGTTTGAAAATAATTTTAATCTGACATGTAGGTAAGGTGTTTTTGCAGAAATGGTGCATCTAAGTGAAACTGAGCGCATTGAATTATTTATTAATGATAATGATTATATTTATCGGTTATGGTGCCAAAAGACCAAGTTTTACTCAAATAGTAACATTTTTCAATGAAATTAAAAAAAAAATTAAAAACAAATATTGTTTAATTATTTTACCATTCCAATCAGAAAGAAAGTATGAGGTATCAATGGATTCAGAAAAAAAAAGCTCTATTCAAAAATGCATTAATTATACAAGGTGACTGCGAAATACATGCAAAAAAAAAAATGGGGAATAGCTCACAATATGATTATGTCACTGGGTAAAATTCACGGTCCTAAGTAGTAGCAGTGTCTAGAAAAAATTATTTGAAATTCAATGTAAATTGTTGTACGCGCCGCTGGACTGTTTTGTGACCTACATAATTACTACAATGAATGGAACAGAGCGAGTCGGTTAAAGAACCAAAAAAGTTACTTTATCAGGCACTTTTTTAATCGCAACGTGAAAAACACGAAAAGGGCCAGTTAGCATCGAGCGGTCGGTGAAATCGGTTTATGGTGCAGTTTTCCCATGCAGATTGTGTCGATATGGTAATGGGTGCATCAGTGGTACAGCATCTCCGAGATCATGGTACCTTCAACCTCAAACTCACGATCGTGGCCGTGATAGGACAGAAAGAAGAAGTTGGATTTTCACAGCTTGTAGTGCATCCTACATTAAAAGAATACGGCCACATCCATACCATGTTGACAAAGTACAGGGTTTGGAGCCCGCTGATTGTCCACCTTGTGTAACTCACTTTTTGTCCGATGGAACTCCACGTAGTCGTCAACAAGTACGATTTCAAGAGACGGTTTTCGATAAATGTGTATCAGTTGGATGAAACAGTTCGTTTGTGGAAATCAACAGTGTCCAGAAATTATCGAAGAGCTTCAACAAGTGAAAGTGACACCCGCTACTCCGGTGTTTTTTTACCTATCAACAAACCTCTTGCGACGCTCTGACGCCTGTATTGCTAGTCAAGGACAACATTTTCAACATTTCTTGTAAAAAGGTAGTAGCATTCTAAGTTGCTCTTATTTCTGTTCCAATAAACAATGTAAAATCGTTGTGACAAGGACCAAACATCCGTCAGAATCAAAATTACCAAAAAACTTTCACACTGACCTTTAACGATGAATGAGTAAATGAATGAACGAATGATAAGCAGCAAAAAGTCGGTTGTACTTTTAATTGAAACTGAAAGTGTTTAGGTCGTTTTTATTCAAACGTTTTTCCAACTCTGTTTACAAGGTGGCTCAGTGCCTTCGTATCGAGGGTGGTTCATGGGGGTTTTGCCCCATTCGATTTTTAATTTCTTTTTTCTATATTTCGGCTCTACTAGGGTGGGGGATGCCGTGGTTAAAATATTTGCACTTATTTCGCAGTCACCCTGTATAGTAGTGCCAAAAAAAAACATGTTGGCCTTGTATCTGGAAAACAAATAAAGCAAAAATATTTTTTTTGGTGAATAATTAGAGTACAACCTCTTGTACCCCCGTGCCTAATTTCAGTTGATTGGTACAATTGGTTCTCTAAACATTTAACAGTTTCCGTATATGTATACCTATCCAACCGCCGTTACTAAACCCGACGTTTTAAAGAGGTGTTACGAAGCCCGGCAGTTTTTTAGCGTATAATACATTCAGTTTAATCGCTTTTTCAATACTAAACTTAAAAAAAAAGTTGAGGGAAATTATACTACGGGAAAAAATAACACCATATTCATCAAGCGATACCAAACCTCCAACAGCTTTCTTATTAGTCCCATTTCAAATAAATAACAGAGTAAACCGACGTTATCAATTCCAACATTGTTGCCACATTAAATTTATTGAGAATTGCTTCATATTGTATTGACCATTGAAATTTCTTTTGAAGAATAAGAGTATGTAAATAAACGCTAACCAACATTTGAGTACCTATCCCAACCAAAAATTTGGCGACCTCTGAAAAGTTTGTAAAGTGCTGCTTGAAATTTAAGTGTAAAATAATATCTTTTGTACTTGCAACACATTACCCCAATCTTCTTTTTGACTTTAGCCTTGCAGATTTGTAAAAAAAATATTTTGCTGCAAAAAGTTTCTAGTTTATTTAAGACAGTTGGTATGCGATATCCATAAAATTTTTCATATGTTTAAATGTTTTCTTAAACATAAGATGAATAGGAAACCAAAATTTGTTACTATTAGTATCCTATATAAAATTTGTAGAATGGAAAAAAAACCTATTTTTATCACAAAATAACTAATTTAACACTCATTTTTCTAAAATTGCACATTCTGTAAGAGTAAAATTAATATATCAAATACGTAATTAAAATTTAAAAATTACGAAACAAGTAGTAACCACCCCTTTTTAAAAGTATCATTCTGTGATATAAAAGAAGAAATTTAAACAAAGCTGATAGCGTAAAGGTGGAAACCACACTAGCAAGTATACCGGCTAGTATGGTTCTGCCTTATGAGGCACAGCAAAATGCTATCTGCTACATTTTAAGCTTGTTTACGTTCTTAAATAGACAATAATGGTTTAATTAATCGTTGGTAATCTTGGTGTGAGTACTCAAGACAATACAAAACGTTTATAAATTTACAGACGTATCTCGAAAGAACTGGATCCCTTGTAACATGCATAACAAACGTTGCAAATAAATCAACCCATGTGATATAGAATATTCGCACTTTGACAGTTTTCTTTCCAACATTTTTTTTGTTCTATTATAGAATATGGGTGCATAATTTGGTCGCCTATCTATTAAGTACCAAAGAATGAATCGAAGCTGTGCAGGATAAATTTGTTACATTCCTAGGTTTCCCCACGTTGTAGGTAGCGATAAAATTTTTTGTAGAATTTACATTGAATTAAATCTATTGGAGGCTAGACATGTATTCCTCAAAATTGGTGTGCGATGAGGGTAAACTCTTAGATTCTCTTTATTTAAATGTCCCGTATCAAATCTAATAAAATTAGTCACATTTTTACTCCACTAATGTCCATTTAATGTGCTTTACAAAGAACTAAGGGTTTTCTATTCAGAACATTGACTGATTACTCCTTGTATCATTGTGAGTCAATGTTTCTTAAAATGCTTTATGTGTTTAATCGAAATTTTTATCGATGAATATATCCACCGAAACCCGATTTGAATATAAGTAACCAAGTTCCGAACTTCCAATAAGAATGAAATAAAATATGAATACGGGTACTCACAGTGAATTAGAAACAAAAAGGGGTATTAGAAAATACATGCAAATGTACACTATTCTCCACAATGCAATATAGATTTAATTCAAACACTTCTGAAGTGACATCATCAGGGGGATTAAATATAAATTTTGATTAGGGAGTTACCACGTTAATGAGAACTTTAAGCCGTATGCAAAATTTCCTCGGAATCGTATTTGAATTATCTACACACATAGAAGCACTTATTTTTCATGTTTTAACACCACGACAGCATTTATTTAAACAAATTTTAAGATGGTGTCATAAAATTTTTGGAGGGGATGAATAAATAAATTCTAATCAGCGATTTGTCGTGTTCAGAATAGCCTTAGAGTGTGTACAAAATTTCTGGTCACTCGATTTTTGTTTGCTAAGGTATACTGTAAATTTATCTTGCATACCAAATTTTAATTATTTTTTAAAAAACTTTATGGACTTAAACGTAAAATCAGGATTTGATCTACAAATCACATCTATGGAATAGGTATTTTGCATATCTTGAATAGAATTTATTTACAACAGTTTCTCTGTTGATGTTATTAGGGTGTTTGTGGATTTCTATATCGTCTCGAATTTTTCTAAATTCTATTATAGTAATATGGAATTTTAGCTGGGATTTTTTGGTTGCCGAACAGAATTCGCTGTTCTATTATAGCTGACGGTGAGAAAGAGCCAGATTGAATGCAACGTTGGTGTTCAGATACTCTAGTTTTAATAGAACGAACAGTTTCAGCTGTGTAGACTATATCACTTGAACAAGGGAAGGTAGGCAATAAACTACTTTACAGGGTGTTTAAAAATGATCCTGACATTGTTTTTTGAGAATTTTCGCCACACGATAAGTCACTTTGTGAATGTATGGCAGACAGCCGTGGATGTAGGGGGAACACTCTGTCTTTGGCTTGTCGGAAGTGTAGACTTGTGTGACGGTGAATGGTGGACCGAATATCGTTTAGTTTGTAGCCATTGTTAACCAAACTTTGTTGAACATGTTTCTGTTCGGATTGGAGGTTTTCATGGTCTGAAATCGAGAATGCTCTGTGAATCAGATAATTCACCACAGAAAATTTTTGGGACGAATGATGATAAGATTCTGCATGAAGTAGTCTCTGTGTGTGACTTTTTGATAGACGGAATTACCTATAGACGACCATTGGGTAAGCGTTTGACTAACACATCAACAAAGGGAAGGGACCCATAGTTTCTCCAACTTTCATGATGATTGAGATGATTCAAGAAGACTGAAAGCGTGTGTTTGCCATGGGACCAAATAATAAAAGTATCATCCATACATCGAAGCCATAATTTGGGTTACAAATTTGACGACTGTAAAGCGATTTGTTCAAGAGATTCTATGAAAATATTTGCAACGACTGGAGACAGAGGTGATCTCATTGATAGAATTGACTATGGAAAACAAAGTATGTGGACATTGAGCATTTTTCGAGTAAAATTAGCTAGAATATCCGGTTTATCACCCTGATATAGAGTTTGACGAATAATTGATACCGAATCTGGAACAGCGACTATGATACAGTTCTATTCAATGAAAAAGCGTACAGCATATTTAGAGTGCTGTAAACGTTATTGTCGACAATTTACTGACATGATTTGTCAAAAAATCATCGGTCTAATATTAATTAGTCGATATCACGGTTGTAGAATAGATAAGTTTGTACACTAACGGCTCGGGATGACGACGCTTCATGCCAATGCCTATATGTATCTACGGAAAGGACACGTACAGTTAGCGCCTCTACCTTGTCGAGCGGAAATAATTCTAGTTACTTTGGGATTTTCGTTTCCGGTGCTTTGTGATTGGCAATTCACAACAAAATTTTCAGATGACATGCCATTTGATCGGAATCGATGGTACGATTTTTTTTATTAATTAATATCCGCTTATTATCAACAGATGTCCATAGCAACTGTAGTCCCTTGGTCCTCTAGGAGCAGGCGATGCGATCGACAATTAGCGCCCCTAACCAGGGATATACTGATATATGCTAGTGTACCAACCTATCTATCTATTCTACAACCGTGGTCGATATCATCATAATCAATTACAGGTTGCAAGTATGCCTCACCATTTGACTCTCCTCAAAAATGTTAGATGACTGGAAGATGGTTGGTCAATTTTAGTTGTTGCGGTAACCACAATTGAAACAAAAGTGTAATTTTAAGAATTAATAAACGCCGGGAACAGGACCAGTCATTATTACAAAAAGTTGGTTCAGGCAGAGCTAAAAAAAGATGCTACTTGTTTAAATCATTTAAGAGCAAATACTTTTGATTCTGAAACACATCTAGACCACAAAGTGTCGATAATTATCTGAGCGAATTCAAACTTGTTGGGAAGAAATCAATGAAAATGATATTCGAAAATTAATCCACTCAACGCCAAATAGACTAACACAAGTCATTGCCCAAAACGGAGCTCTGAGCAAATACTAGTTTTAAATAACTGTCAGCAGAGATTGAAGCTTACCAGAATGCGCAATGACCAATTCGAGAGAAGTTGAACAAAATGTTTGGAACTGAGGACATTGAAGAGCTTTTGACCGTATAATCCTTTAGTATTTTTGCTAGATATTTAGAAGCGGCATACGTGGGGCAATCGATGATGCTGCCGATAGATGTTAGGGGAACACCCTTTTTGTGAATTTTTTGAAGACCATATAGACGGGGTGGTTTGAAATTTTTTGGAATGAGTTGTTTAGAGACATTTTACACTGCACCCATCCAAAGTGATATAGGTCTTTGCAAAATTTTGTAAAGAAAAAACGCGCAAGAAAAAAGACCGCTAAGATAATCAGTTATCCCATACACAGAAGTAACAATATGGAGAATTTTGTTTTTCAAATTACAAATATTTAAAAGCAGAAACAACAGGTAAAATTTAAGTTGCAGTGCAACATACCATTTATGGAAATACTGTTAAAATATAATGATAAATAAGTTCGGGTGAAGAAATTAATTTGTGGTGTTATGGGTGCGATTTGTTGAAAACTGTGTTTGAGTCTAGAACTTAATTTTTTCATTCTAATCAACATGCATAAGTGTTTTAACAGCTTCTACATAAACAACAACGTTGTACAATTGTAGTGTGACCTATAAGGCTGTTTCTACTTTTACTTGGGTCTTTCATTTGGAAAAAAATAGTCGACAGAACCAATTTTCACTCCCAAAGTACAATCCAAAAAATTCCCCTTCGAAAAATTATATCTACGAGTTGATTTTGTCACATTTTATTCTTGATAACGTCTATTCATACAAATAAAATGTATAACAGCAGAACACTGTAAAGAAAAAAAAATTGATCGAAGGTTATTTTGACAGAACTTCCCTCGTCCTGGAAGTACACTACAATAAATCCAGGTTTTTCGAAAAATTATAAGATAAATAACGATCTATTGCATTTTAATACAAATTGCAAGCATAATCATAATACATATGTACTTTATTACCTAACCTTCATAAGCTCCCGTTCCAGTGCATCCAGTAAGGTTTGATTGCCGTTAACAATATGTAATTGTTTTTTCTAAATTCTCCATTCTAAGTACAACTATTGTAATACCATAATCGTTGCATTTTATAACTAACTAGCATGCGTTGTAATGCCGCTAAAAGAATTGCCGCTAACTAGTTACAAACTCGCGCATCACATATTGTAAAATGGTTGTATAATTTTGGAAATTTCATTCTACCCTATAAAATTTTATTAACGATAACGAGACGGACAGTAGTACAGTGGTAAGAAATATCGATGGCTCACACCAGTTCACTCGAATTTGTCTGAGAACATTTAGCAAGTAGTTGTACTCATAAAATAATGGTCATTTCCATTCATGAGTAACGATGGTCCCTGTTCGGACCTGGACTATTCTGTTAATCAATGTGCTTTCTAACATCTGGGGATTACCGGCACGCGGCAACTTAAGTTGTAAATATCTCTTGCTATTGTACATACTACTGTCCGTCTCGTTATTGCCAATAAAATTTTATAGAGTACAATGAAATTTCCAAAACTATGCTACTCCATTACTTCATTAGCCTTCCAGGGCATGCGCACGACAACTCATGAAACTTTCATTTGATTGAAAACAAATGAATTATTTGTTGTTGCCGCTCCATAATACGATTCGAAGTAATTCGAATTATTAATTAAATGTCATGATCTGTCATTGTATTTAAGGTTATCTTCAAAAATAAATAAAACATTCTTCAAGTATTTAGACTTAACTACACTGCTTTTCACTTAACATTTAGAAAGGTTACATTACATAAATTGTGTGTTCGTGCAGTTTACAAAAAAATTGGTCGAAAGTTGTTTCGACAAAACTTCCCTCGCCTCTTGAAGTACAACGAAACATATCAGCATTTTCGAGCTGAGTATTTTTTTACACAATGTTGTGATAACATCAAATTTTTTGCAAGGACACGTATATCAACTTGGATTGGTGCAGTGTAACAGTAAAAATAACAGTATTGTATTCCCAAAATTCTCTGGGAAAATGGAGTGAGCCGTTCCTGATTTAGTCAACAAAATAAATTGACTCATTCATTAATGTTTTTGAGCCACCTGTTTAAGCAAATCTAAAAAATATGCATGCAACGAAAAATCACAAGTAAAAACTCATCATATTTTGCACATTTTGGGTAGAATTTATGGGCGGACGCCAACTGGGCACCAACTAATCACAGGTAAATTTTGCGGGTAGTTACGATAGGCCAACTCGGCACCGAGCCCCAAATAAAGATCGGTGAACTTGGCACTACAGCAGCAGGTATGGTAACAAGGGTTAATCCGCCCACTCCCCGAGATATCTTCCCTCTAGTCAAATCGTTATGTGCAAATAAATAACACAAGTCTGCAAATTTAACTTTTGAAAATTTGTTTTTGTTCTGATGGCTGTCTTGGGTAGTTTTTTTTAGCGTTGATTACGTCTATGATATCTGTTTGTCGCTTTCACGTAAGGTTTATTTGTAAAACAAGATTAAAACTGAAATTTTTAAGTAGTATGAGAATATTATAGAAATACTGTAATAGATTTTTTTCATAATCTGCATACAAAAATTTATTGGATGAGGTGATTTTTCTGTTAACAGAACCGATTTTATTTTTTACTTTGTTTACTTAATTTTTTGGTTGTTTAAAATTTGTAGGTGATAGAATGTTTTAAATAGCTTTTTCTCGTGATTAGCGTTTAAAAATCTAAGCGATGACTCGAGGATTCTTGTTAATAAACATTGTTTTGTTGAAATCCTATAATGTGACACCATTGTTTACTTTCGTTTCTATAAAGTTTTTTGAAAAAAAAAAAAACACTGCTATATGTATATGTAGGTAAAATCATTTACCTATATATGATTTTAAGTAATAAAAGATATTTTGTAACAAGTGTTTTAATTTAATGAATTGTACAAATATTTCCTGTTAAAAAACATATTTTTATGTTATTTAAACAATATGTCTTTTTTTGAGACTTAGAATTTTATTCAACTTATTCTTTTTTTGTGGAGGGGGGGGGGGGGATCTATACGTGCTGGAATTTTTTGCAATTTTTTTCCGTTATCAATATCCATAAATCTAGTAGACCAACAGCCTGTCAAAGTTAAGACACGTTTTTTGTTGCAGGCCTGTGTAATAATTGAAAACTAGATGAAATACTTTTTATTAAATGTAAATACTTAGATACAATGATTTATTTTATATACAATTAATTTTATTATTAATAATTACAAATTTTGTATCTATGCGATACGAATTTAACGAATTCGTAGTCTGTTAAGATGCCGTTTTTAAGTTGATGCAATTTTTTTTCTAAAAACAATACGGCTTGTCGAACCCTACGTGTTTTTATCACTGCTGGGATGTATATAGACTGAATTTTAATATATATATACATAAGCTGCTACTACCGGTATATTCATGAACTACCTGAAGCGGGTGGTTGGTGTCGAGCTGGCCTATCGTCAAAGGGTAGTTTTTAAAATTACCTGAAATTGCTGGTGCCGAATTGGCGTGTTTATTTTATGGCGGATTAGGCTAGGTGCCGAGTTCACCTGTACCCGAATTTATTCGGAAAAATTTTTAGATAACGTCATCAACTTTCTGTGGAAAATAAACAGATATATATATTTATATTATTGATATTCAATAAAATAAATTGACTGATTCATTAATTTGATAGCAAAACGGTGCAGTAGTTTCGGAGATTATCTGTTTAACAAAAATATTGACGGACAGCGGACCGACATACTGACAGACGGAAACGGGAGACCCATTTTTTCGTACTTTTGGGGTTATGACCCATCGAGAAAATATGAAAGCATCCAGTCGTCTGACGGACTCGATTACTATTTAAATACTATGTTTTTTTTTATGTAGGAACTGTAGGATCTCTCGAACATTTAAACACTTACTGTCCTGCTGTTCTATTCCTTAGTATTATTTGGTCTATAATGTACATATTTTCAATCTACAAGCAGTTCAACGCAAATTTTTAAAGATCATCAGCTATTTGATGGTGTATATCTTGAAAGAGGCATAGAGAAGTCAAACTTTCTAGCTTTAATTTCACCTCATTGTCATTGTCATCTCGTGGAAACCTACATTAGTGTACAGAAAGAACACTACAATAGTACAGTGGACGTAAACATTTTGTGTGTTTATGGCTTCACACTTTTCTGGTAAAATCACAGGATAGTACTGTCTCGGCCGTCACTGACACGTGCCATGGTTTGCATTTGCTACGTTTTATGAAAGGTCCGCTGTAAAGTACTTTAAACGTCAAAGCCATAAACGCACAATATGTTTACGTCCAGTATACCTAGTAAAATTTTACAACTGCTACTTTGAGGGATTGTCGGACAATGCAAGGGGATAATGACGCCAACAAAAGGAGCGTGCCGCCACTGTATAGTGGTTTAGAAACATCCAGGGTTGCATTGAAATTGTGATCTATGGTTTTGTGGGTCCAACCTTGATGGTACACATTAAAATACCAATAAAATTTTACTAGGTACTGTTGTAGTGTTCTTTCTATACGTTTCTTGTTAAATCTAATCAATAATAAAACTAATCGCTATTGGCTTTTGTCAAAATAATTTTTTTTTGGTTTCTAGATATAACTCAAAGTAAGAACATTTGTTTTATCTTAATGTATATACCACTAATACACTAGCGAAAGCACCAATTTCTGTTATGTATGAAGTTATCATTACAATAAATTTGCACACATGTTTGATATTAGTATGCTAATACAGAATATGACACTTATAAAATATGTTGCTAGTGTATTTGATCTATAAAGTAATTACAGTTGTTTTTGTATAGTAGTATAGTCTCCTTTGACCTTTCTAGGTATTAGACCTGACACGTGGGGTAAGGTAACCGCGGCGCGCAACACTCGTAACACCGAATGCTCTGAAATATTGCAAACGCTATAAGGTCATCGTAATCATTGTAGATCGTAAATCAAAATTTATCCGTTTATCCCCTCCCAAAAAAATTACGGTTCTCAGGATTTTACGGAATAAATCCTGTCTAAAATATGTAAAATATTATTAACTCATACTTGTAGCTTGAATGAGGTAATTTTAGTCTACAGTACTGTTGTTATTGGCATTACACTGCAACTATTCATATTGATTTGTGTCCTTGATAAAGTGTTGATATCACAAAATTTTCTTATGGGAAAATTCACCTGAAACATACGCATGCTTCTTTACCTATAGGTACTTTTATAGTTCACACATATCTTTATTTTAACTTATGGGGGTTATCACTAAAAAAATTAAATTATTTACAAATATGTATTTACAATTTAACCTTGAAACTGCAAAACCGAATGCTAAACGTTTTAAGATTATTACCGTAACCATGGTAAATCTTTTCGTTTATGCCACCTCCCCTCCTTCAAAAAGAGGGCAATTTTACAATTTTTGATTTATGCATTCGTGTTTAGTTTTTATCCCTGACATCCAGATTTTTGAGGAAAATATCAAATTTTATAACATTTTACAATTTAACTTTGAAATTGCAAAATCGAATGCTTTGAAACCTTGCAAACATTTTTGGTGTTTTAGAAGCATGGTAAATTGTTAACCAAAATTTATCCGTTTATCTCCTCCCAAGAAATGATAACGTCATCTCAAAATATGCAAAATATGATAAGTCTATACCTGTGGTTTATCAATGCAATCAATTTTTTTTACGATTACTTACACAGGTGACTCACAAAATTAATAACTGTGGCAATTTATTTTACTGATAAATAAATTTCCGGAATTTGACTGATTCAAATTGATATGTATCTTTGACAAAATGTTGTACAAAAACTCACGTGCAACATATGCATAACATGCTTGTTTACCTATAACCACACATACCTTTATTTTAACTTATAGAGGTTATCATAAAAAAATTAAATTTGCATTATTAAATTTTGTAATTGTCGACCAATTTTTTGTAACTATGATCGTAACAATTGTGGACACCATTTTGATGATTCTGAAGTATATATCACATCTTTTTAGAAGCGATATAAATAAAGTTAAGTCTATTAACAAGCACGAAGATTTTTTTCGATGCGTACAAGTCTAAAAAACTTCAAAAAAGTTCTAACAATATAATCTTGTAATTTGCTAATTGACTACTATTATTCGTCATGCTTACGTGGTTACTAAAACAAATGGAATATGTAATAACCATTTACTAATTCTAATTAAAAACGGTTACTTAGTAAAGATCGAGGGTTAACGTGTGATGAAATAATTACACAATTATTTAACAATCATTTTTAACAATTTAATTTTCAGGGTAAGCCAAACAACTATAACAAAAGTAATTACCATATTAACCGGAAAATTTGATTTTGATAATTACTTATACTTGAAGTCACTGTTTATTTGTAACGTATCGTTTATTTAAGCCGCATGTTTTACTTCAGATTTTAATTATAATTCTTGTAATTCAATACTTTATAAAATACGACTCCGATAACTAAATAAACTTTTCTATTCAATTTGATGGACAGGCCAATGATAGGATATTTTTATTTATACTGGCAACCCATTTATGATGGCGTTAAGCAAATAAATAATCTGTTCGCCAGTTTTACGATGGTTTACTAAATATAGAACGTATCAAATTAGATACCACACATTTTTCGGTGTAGTAGAACATGTTTCTCAACATTAGCGTCGAGTAGCACATTTAGTAAACTACGAATGTTGTCTGTAAACAAAAATATTTTGGAACAGAAAAATGCAACCATGTATGCATCTAAAATATAGGATATTACATCACAAGGATTGAAAGTGGAACTTCGCAGGCGAGGCGGCTTATCGAAAAATACGAGGACTCGAAGCGTCCCCCAGTACTTCTTCAAAGCCTCTTTTTAATAACTTCCTGAATTTTTTGGGGATATTGTACCATAATATCGGTTGTCTGAATAAAAACTTGGTCAAGAGCTGTCATCAGCTTTTGGTTTTTTTCCGTATGTCGTTTCCGACATTCTGAAAAAATAAAACAAGAGCCCTTTTGACCAGATTTTTAATTAAACACCCGTTAAAAATTAAGTCCACTCATATTTCAAGAGGAAGGTTCTTCATAAAATTTAGAGGGAGACACAAAAAACGGATGATGGACAGATATAGGTAGTCAGACAGATGACAGACGATGAAGATACAATGAGATTTATGACGAAGAAACACAATGATCGACGGAAACGGGAGACTACTTTTTTCGTACTCTTGGGGTCGTGAAACGTCGAGAAAACATAAAAGTCGTCCATTACTATACTTCCTTAGCTTACGCTCAAATAGTTGTCCAGTTTCTGTCTGTCTATCGTCTGTGTCGTTTTTTATTAGATATATAATCTCCGGAAGTACCTGACCGATTGTTGTCAAGTTTTATATGTATGTTAGGAATATCCCCTGCAATGATTTGATGACGTCATCTCAAAATTTTGCTTGGTAAATATCACTTCAATTTTATAAAATAACATACATATGTATTTACTCCTAAACCATATTTTACATTTAAATTTAAAACTGCAAAGCTGAATGATCTGAAATTTTGCAAATTTTTTAAGGTTATCGTAAGCATGTACATTGTTCATCAAAATTCATCCGTTTACCCGCTTCCACGTCATCCGAAATGTGCAAGTTATTCCTTTTGGTTTATCAATTCATAGTGTTTACAATTTCTTACACAGGGTGCCTAAACTAAAAATAAATTACTGAAATCATAAAAAATAAAATTCCCAAATTTAATACATGTTATACAAAATGGTGGCTATAAATCAAGTCAACACCACAAAAGCTTTTATTATAAAAATTGGTCGGCAGAACTTCCTCGCACTTGAAGTAAATAGAATATCCCAGATTTTTCGAAAAATTATAAAATTTGATTTTGCGAATTTTATTTTTTTCTGTTAAAATTAAAAATAAGTTGAAATAAAGATATGTATGTAATGTTAAAATAAATGTAAAGTAAGGCATGTTTCAAATGAGTTTTGCTTTTACAAAATTTTGCAATGACTTCATCTAGGTACATTTTTGCAAGGATACGTACATCAATTTGGATAAGTGCAGTGTTACACTAATAATAATAGTTTTGCATTTCCAAATTTTCGGGAAAATGGACAGAACCGTTTCTGATTTAATCAATATAATAAACTAACTATTCATTTTTTTTGTCGCCCTGTATAAGTAATTCTAAAAAATATCAATACAACGGGAACTCAACAAGGATGGACTCATCAAATATGGTTTGATTAAAAGTTCAAATTTGCAAATTTTAGATAGGATTTATTATTCGACAAAATTTCGAAATGAGTCGTCGTTTTTGAAAAAAAAAATAAAAAAAATAAGCATACTCACGATAACCTTAAAAACGGCTACTGCAACATCAGCACTTTTGTATTTATTACGTTGAAGAAAAAACATGGAAAACCACTGGTTGGTCGCCTCGCCGCGGTCGGTGAAAAAACCGGCGAAGTTATTTTGCGGAATTTTGCACGCTTTTGCCGGCACCAGCAGATTTACCGGCATCGTAGATTTGCCGGCCGGTTTATATTTTGGCCGGCAGACACACGGCAGCCGGCCGGTTAAAAAACCTTCAATGCTGTTTTATTAAATTATTACAAACGTGGTTATGGCTGCTTGTCCACTGACGTCGAATTTACCGGCGCCGGTACACCAAAAATCATTTTTCTTTTAGATGGTTTTGCATATACCTAATCTTTTGATATAATCAATATACAACTGCTAATGTTGCAGCAGCAATCATTTTTTTTACAAAGGATGTATTTTTTTTGAGCTGAAACATGCTACAATTGTTCAAATATATTTATATTAGTACACTTAAACAATGGTACTGTATTATCTCACAGTTGCTAACACGAAAAGAGAGTAGTTTTGGTAACAAATTTCGGCTGCCGGTAATGTGTACAAGGCTTTGCCGGATTTTTGACCGGCCAGTTGAATTGCCGATAGTGTGCAACACGCCTTATATAAAACGTCTGCAAGATTTCAAAGCATTCGGTTTTGCACATTTAAAATTAAATTACAAAATGTTATATTGTAATAAAATATTGATTTTTTTTCCAAAAATCTGCATCTCTCGGTTAAAAACTCAGAACGGATTCGTAAACCACAGGTCAATGAGTATGTTATTTTATATAAGTAATTTAGAACCCATTTACTATGCACAATTTTGATACGGCGTCATTACATTGATGGTGTGAATGGTCAGACAAAATTTTATTAGTGTTTTTGTTGAAGTCCTCAACCGCCAAATTTAAATAGTCGATGACAAGTAATAATCTCGTTTCACTATAATTGTAATTCGTGTGACCTAAAACAATAAGCAGCTTGTAATATTTTGGTAAATCTATTGTCAATTTGTCGAAAGTAAAATGTGTCGTTAAAAATATAACATTTCTTCTAGTTAATTTTATTCCTAGTTAGAAACCAAACACTGCTGCGAACATAAATCGAGGAGTCCTCAACCGTCGTCTGATTTAAACAATGACGCTTCTCAGTGTCTCCACACGAAATGAGCCTGAGTGAATAAAAAATGAAATAAGTTGCACAAATATGAGAATGTTGAAAATCAAAAGTTTAAAGTCTTAATCGTCCGACATATTTGTTTCTTAAAAAAAAATTCTGTTAATGTAAAATATTTAATCTTTTTTAAACCATGCTCATACTAACACTTCTATTAGCTCTTTGTGTTTGGTTTGATTCAATCGTATTTTCTCTAGAACAAAGCACATGAAAATCATAAATAATTTTATAAATACATTGAAGGATAAATTTTAATATGCCTTATATCAAACACCCAAAATCTACTTAATATTATTATTTTTAAGCGTTGGATATAAATCAGATTTTATGTTACGCCTGTGATTGTATTTTAATAAAAATTTATAGGAATGGTTTAAACAATTCATCCGCAAGTTAAATACTGGTATACAAAATAAAAAACAGATTATTATTGCGTTCATCAAATTTCTCGAATGAAAAAGCAGAAACTCTAAAAAAAATGCAACGGGTGTGACAAGTCCGAACGTACAAAAGTTAAAATTAAATCAAATTAACATTGATTCCAAATTGCTCTTGATGGTGAGTGCAATGTATATGAAATTAAAAAAAATATAAGTGCACGTATAAAAAAATTACGAGTGTTCTGTGAACTTTAAGGATTGAAACAAACCTTGGTTTTCTCCTCAAAATTATACAAAGGAAAATGGACCTCTATCTTTGCCTCTTGTACACCGTTAGCAAATAAATATATAGTATAAACCGTTCAGGATGTTTTTACACAAAGGTAGGGCATGTAAATCTAGTAATTTGGTTGCAATCAATTTCGTATATGTAGGGATCTTTACATATACGGAATTTCTATTCTTAGCAGTTACCACAAAAGAACAAAAAGGAATAAATAAAATAACTGAATAATATCTACATCGCTTCTCTACGGTTCTTGTGCTTTAGGAGTGTTCATCTTGATTCTAGTTGTTGGTACTCAAAATTTGAAATACACGGATCAAGAAACAAAAGGTAAACTGTTTGATTTTACAATTGTGTGAATAATACCCAGGTCAAAAATGTTAAAATATTAAAACGTTAACAAAATTGTTCCTCTTGTGATATACCTACTTAATTTTATTTTATTATGCCAGGTTTACTATAATTTTTAATATTCCAAGGTATGTAAGTCACACCCGTTGCAAATTTACGTCACACCCGTGACACTATTTAAAATGATACAGTGTAAAATTGCATGAGTTACTCCAAGCAATTTATGACCAAAAACTGTTACCAAGTCTTCATTAGATTGTGTATTGAAGGAAAAACAAAAATGGTTTTGAAATTCGCAGAAATAGTAAAATTTGTCGTTAAAATATTACACTCAATTTTCTACGAATCACATCCGTGACGCCATATACCTATTGTTTTCTCTGTCTCTTACCCATCATTGTATCTTGTCAATTTTTTTATAAATAATTCTCGACACTGTAATCTACATGTTACCAATGGTATTTGTTCCAAAATATCTCTGATTTACAATGAAAAGTAAAAAATGTCCTCATTCTGTCACACCCGTGACATGGATTTACTGTTCTCTATGTTCTCTGGTTTTACCATCTACACGTCGTTCATAATACACGTGTAAACTTTGACAAATTGGTCCGGTAGTGTCACAGACAGCGGACGGACGGGCGGACACAGTCAGGAACGGGAGACCTAATTTTTCGTACCATAGGGGTCATGACACATCGAGAAAATTTGAAAGTAGCCAGTCCGCCGATGGACTCGATTACAATACTCCTCTAGAGTGCGCTTAATTATTTCATACTTCATAGCATTAATAAAAATGGTGCTGATGCTTGTTATCGGAATGTGCTAATAGTAGAATTCTTTGTGGAATTATAAACATGAACAGTCAAGAGTTAAAACAAATTGAGAATACATTTTTTCTCGTTAGTTATCTATGTATTTCACATTGTCCACACTTGTGCGTACCGCATTTTTACTTGATCTATCTCAAAAGAAATACCGCAAAATCAAATGTTATAATTTTTCAAAAACGGGGATTTGTCGGATTGTACTTCAACGGCGAAGGAAGTTCTGTCGAAATAACCTTCGACCATTTTTTTTATCTGACAAAGGTTCATAACAATAAAAATTTCGCAAAACAAACCGTTATAATTTTTCGAAGAAGCGGGATTTGTTGGACTGGTACTTCAGAAGCGAGGGAAATTATGTCTAAATAAACTTTAACAATGTTTTTTAATATTCAAAAAAGACACAGGGATACTGACGTTCTTCTCAAGGATATTTCATATGGTATAAATACCACCCATGTACTTCTGTAAATATGCATTAAATAAAAAAAAATTGGTCTAAAGAGTTTAGACAGTACGTCCCTCGCTCTCGGAAACATGACGACTGCATGCCTATTATGTTTTTTTTCTTATTAAATTTTATTTTATTACATGCGATATAATACAAACTAATAACAACAGTGTTGTATCTCCAAATTTTCGGGAAAATGGAGTGAACTATTCATGATTTAATCAATTAAATAAATTGACTCATTCATTAATTTTCTTGAGCGACCTGTAAAGCAAATCTAAAAAATTGCTCTAAAGAGTTTAGACAGTACTTCCCTCGCTGTCGGAAACGTGACGACTGCATGCCTATTATGTTTTCTTTTCGCAGTAGATTTCAAAGCATTCGGTTTTGTAGTTCCTAAGTAAATCAATAAAATAAATTTACGCATTGATTTTTTTTGAGTCACCCGGTATATACAAATTCAAAAAATATGAATGGAATGATAAATTACAAGTACAGACCCATCATATTTTGTACATTTTAGATAGAATTTATTCAGCAAAATTTTGTGGTGACGTCATAAATTTTTTAAGGGGGACGAGCAAATACATTTTGATCAAAAACTTACCATGCTTATGATAACTTTAAAACATCTTCAAGATTTCAAAGCATTCGGTTTTGTAGTTCCTGAGTAAATCAATAAAATAAATTTACGCATTCATTAATTTTTTTTGAGTCACCCTGTATATGCAAATCCAAAAAATATGAATGGAGTGATAAATCACAAGTACAGAATCATCATATTTTGTACAGTTTAGATAGGATATATTCGGCAAATTTTGGAGCTGACGCCATCAATTTTTTGGAGGGGATAAGCAAATATGTTTTGACTAAAAATTTATTATGCTCTTTATAACCTTAAAACATCTGCAAGATTTCAAAACATTCGGTTCTGTAGTTCCTGATTAAATCAATAAAATACATTTAGGCATTCATTTTTTTTGGTCACCCTGTATATGCAAATCGAAAAAATATGAACGGAATGATAAATCACAAGAAGAGACTCATCATATTTTGTACGTTTTAGATGGAATTTATTTAGCAAAATTTTGTGGTGACGTCATAAATTTTTTAAGGGGGATGAGCAAATACATTTTGATCAAAAACTTACCATGCTTATGATAACTTTAAAACATCTTCAAGATTTCAAAGCATTCGGTTTTGTACTTCCTGAGTAAATCAATAAAATAAATTTACGCATTCATTAATTTTTTTGAGTCACCCTGTATATGCAAATCCAAAAAATATGAGTGGAGTGATAAATCACAAGTACAGAATCATCATATTTTGTACAGTTTAGATAGGATATATTCGGCAAATTTTCGAGCTGACGTCATCAATTTTTTGGAGAGGATAAGCCAATATATTTTGACTAAACATGGATTATGCTTTTTATAACCTTAAAACATCTGCAAGATTTCAAAGCATTCGGTTTTGTAGACGGACAGACAGACGGAAATGGAAGACCTATTTCTTCGTCTTCTAGGGGTCATGAAAGATCGAGAAAACGTAAAAGTAGAGAGTAGGCCGACGGACTCGATTACAATACTTCCTTTGCTTACGCTCGGGAAGTAAAAATATGAATAGAATGATAAATCACAAGTAAAGACTCATCATATTTTGTACATTTTAGATAGGATGTATTCGGCAAAGTTTTTAGGTGACGCCATCAATTTTTTGGAAGGGAGAAGTAAATATATCTTGAATAAAAATTTATCATGCTTATCATAACTGTAAATCACCTGCAAGATTTCAAAGCATTCGGTTTTGCGGATTCCAAATTAAATTGCAAAATGTTGTTTCATAATTTTATTTTTTTTTTTCAAAAAATCTGGACGTTTGAGGTAAAAACTCAATTCGGAGTCGTAAACTACATGTTTAGGACTATATTATTTTATGCAATTTAAAACCCATTTACTATGTACAATTCTGAAGTGACGTCATCACATTATTGGTGGGGATGATTAGACAAATTTTGGTTAGCGTTTTACCATCTACATAATATTCCTAATATAAATACAAAATTTCATAACAATCGATTATTATCAGACAGATAATTAGATTATCTGTCTAATAAAAATCCGGGACGGCAGACAGACTGACAAACAGACGGAAACTGGAGACCTATTTCTTCGTCTTCTAGGGGTCATGAAACATCGAGAAAATGTAAAAGTAGAGAGTCGGCCGACGGACTCGATGACAATACTTCCTTTGCTTACGCTCGGGAAGTAAAAATTAAAAGGTAACTTTTTTAACTTTTATTTTTTCATCTTTTGTTAATTCGAATACTGTAATTTAGGCACTGTGTCCTATTTTTAAAATGGAACTTGAAAAATTTTATTTGAATAATAAGTTAAGTGTTAAGAGTAAACAAAACTTTTTCACTGGTGATTTAAAATTGTTCCTGAAAAACTATAGAATCCTTTTTGTCGATAATTTTAAATTATATAATTTTGCATGGTATTGTCATCTTTTACAAAGATTGAGCAAAAAAACCTGTAGTATGTTTGTGCAATCTTCAGATGCCACAATTTTTTAAGACTTTCTGAAACGAATGTGAACAAAGGTGGTTGAAAAAATCTATTCCGCTGAATTTCCTAAAACTCTGCATGCAAGACTGTGATGTTAATTTATAAGAACTTGGAGAATTTTTATACAAAGTCAAGACGAAAGCTACGAGATACACCGCTGTTGAACACCTCAAAATCGTCATTTTACATTGTGAGGCACAAATATATTTATTCCCTTCATCAAGAATATTTCATACTGTGTGCACTAAATGGATTTGACTGACGCCTATCGACAATTTTATTACACACACGGAGGATGATCAGATGATTAAAATAAAGCAAGCTTGCACCGAATTACTAATTGCGCAAATATACTGATAGCTTATGCTTGTTAAACAGTTCAAATTGTCTATCTTTAAATTGTAGTTTGGTGTTACGTTACGTATTCTGCATTTCATCGCACTTCTAAAAATTATAACGAAGCTATTTTTACATGTTGACCGCTAGATTTACAAAAGAAAGCAAGTGGAAAATAACAATTAGGAATATTATACGCAAGTTGTTAACACATTGTGTTCCTTGAAATTTAGTAAACATTTTACCTTGTTAACAATATCATTTTTTTCGTGTGGGTTGTATATCCTGGGTAACATTCTAAATTTGCACTACACTTGGTAACATTTCAAAATTCAATTCACACAACATAAATCTAGGTGATGTTTAAATTTAAATATTTACACTGTACAATTTCCTGGGTGCTGAAGGATATATTCACGAATATTTATTTTAGTGGTGGTGCGAAAGTTCGTTTAACACTAAATCCACAAAAAATAATTGAACGCACCTACTTCCACAACACTGCTCTACCAACTGAAGAAAATTACTTGTAACACGCATGTGGATGTGGCCACTATTCTTTCCCGTCATGAAGTTCACAACGATGGTGACCGAAATGTGGCGACCCCGAACGATTGACCACAATCAGCGCCGTTTCTATTTTGCGCGTTAAGTTATTGCTAGTGTAATGCGTACTGCTCGCTTTGTTATTCGGAGTGGAACCAGGGGAAAGATTCACCCCCATTTTGCAAACCGAGCGGTCAGAATTAAGAAACAATAACACCGATTGTATGCTTACGTGGAGTTCCTAGTTTTCTTGAAGGAAATGAGCTATAAAAGCAGTTGCTTCGCCACATTCTTTTTTTTTTTATAGTTATTGACAGGTTTTTTTTCTTAAAATCGTGGGGTAACTGCAATGGTTGACACAAGCAATTTGACTCCTGTAGATGAAAATTCTAGGAACGGTTTTTTGGGGACTTTTAAGCACACACACACCTACTCTTTGCATTAGGATATAACTTATTTTGAACTGATCTAGTTTTTCATCAAATTGGACGGGGCTTTCATTATTACCACAGCAATAATAGTTTTCCTACTCAATTTTATTATCTAATACACTCGTTGATTTTTTTTTTAATTAAAGTATTATGTCGCTTGAAAGAAAAAATGTTTATACAGGGTGTTATTGAAAGGTACGTACAAAAAAATTGACAATTCTTCGCGAAGTCTAAGAAGCCTGAAAAACTTATTTTGTGTTTTTAAAATTATAAGGGGAAAATTAACCCCTATCCAACCTTTTTAGACGCTACTGAATGATAAATAGGTAAAATTAATTTATTTTAGTAAATACTAGCAACTGTTACAATAATGAAAAAATAAGAGACCCCTTTGTTGGTATAGAAACGAAAGATGACCTTTTTATCAGAGGGGTACAACGAATTTGGACATAATTTTTAATAATTTTTATCTCTAAAAGGAGAACACTTTTACCTGATTTTTTTTTTAATTTAGTACCCATACTTCGACAGCAATTGCCGATTTTATTTTGTACGTACCTTTCAATAACACCCTGTATAAAGTTGTATTTTTACAATCAAAATTTAAATAAGTCATAAAAATTGTTGAAAGTAGCCTCCATCTCTTAAATGCAGTTTTGTAGATGTATTGCGATATATGAATCATCTATAGACACTTGTGTACACTGAGAGGGTGACAAAAATCACAATCAAAGACAGGTATGGATTTTTTTGCCTCTAATAGAATTTTGTCTTATTGGTTTACTATCAATTTTAAATTTTGAGTTGAATATGCAACGATAAAAGACAAACATTCGAAAATCTATTACCGTCTTTGATTGTATTACACGAGTACCTATTGATAACCTTTTTACTTCCCGAGCGTAAGCTAAGGTAGTACTGTAGTCGAGTCCATGGGCGACTGGCTACTTTTATGTTTTCTCGACACTTGATGACCCCTAGGGTACGAAAAAATAGATCTCCGTTTTCGTGTAGATGGTAAAACACTAACCAAAATTTGGCGAATCATCCACACCAACAACGGAATGACGTCATCTCCAAAATTTACGATAGTAAATCTGGTTTAAATTTTAGGTAATAATATAGCTTAGCCGTAGAAATCGTTGAAGCAACTACAACTGCTTCCTTTAAAAACAAACTGGGTATATATTTGTACCAGTCATCTTAACACCCATCTGACACCGGAACTCTTCCTATGTGAGAAGCAGTAATAAATTGTAGTTGCTGTAAAATTGTTTTCGGCGGATGGGCATAATAGGCTCTGCCTCTGCCCAACGTTTTCAATAATAATAATAATAATAATAACAAAATTTTGTGACGTCATCAACATTCTTCCAAAGACCCGTGTATCACTTTGGATAGGTGCAGTTTAATACTAATGATAACAGTATTGTATTCCCAAATTTTCAGGAAAATAAAGTGGGCCGTTACCGATTTAATCAATAAAATAAATTAACTCATTCATTAATTTTTATAAGTCAGCCTGTATAAGAAATTTAAAAACTTTCAATGCAATGATATAATCATATTTTGTACATTGTGGACAGAATTTATTCGGCAACTTTTTGAGAAAGATAAAGAGATATTTTTATATATCAAATTAACCATGCTTACGATAAGTTTAAAACACCTACATGATTTCACAGCAATCGGTTGTGGTGTTCGTAATTTAATCAATAAAATAAATTTACTCTCATTTTTTTAATCACCCTGTATAAGTAATTCTAAAAATTATGAGTGCATTGATAAACCACAAGTAAAAAGTCATAATATATATTTTGTATATTTCAGAGAGCATTATTCGAAAAAATGTTGAGACGACATCGTCAATTTTTTGGGACGGGGTAAACGAATAAATGACAAGAACTACACCGTTGCATCTGCATTCGGATAGAATGGTAGAACAACCGTTGAATCGTACTATGGTAGAACATTTTTCGAAGGTGGTGGCCGAACATCAGAGAAATTGGGATCGACACCTTCCACTTTTCCTATACTGGCTTATCGTTCAGGCTGTCCATGACACGGCGGGTCAGACACAAGCGCCCATAGTTTTCGGAAGAGAACTTCGTCTATTTTGTGACACCCTATTCAGCTTTCCAATTGAAGAACCAAGTCAGTGACCTGAAAAAAAAGCTGCTGAGCCTTCACGAAATGGTATGCCACAAGATTCGGGCGGGAAGTGATAGAAAGAAAACACCCTCACTCAGTAGAATTCTAGGTAGGGGGTTTGGTATGGCTTTATAACGTCCGAAGAAGAAAACGTCGTTGTCACCAGCACGTTGGGAAGGTCCATATACTGTCGTGTTGAGGATCACCGATGTCGTTCACAGGATTCGACGATGGTCGAAGGTAAAAATGAAGATTGTTCATTTAGACCGCCTCATTAAAAATAACAGTGACGCTGAAGACGTTCCTGATCACGACGATCAGAATCAAGAAGAGGCAGTGACACGAAATAAACTCGTAGTCCGCCCCAGTACCCTGTGGGTACCTTGCCGAGATGACCGCTGATTCATCGTCGCCGACAGGGGTGTTCGAATAAAGAAAAGCCCAGACGTGGTTCTCTGGAAGCATAGAAATAATATTATATGGAAGTAACTTAGAGAGAGACGCGCGTTGCCAACACAGTGGGACAGAGATAGGGCTCTCTGGGTGGCAAAACATTGACGCGAAACTGCAGAGCACTGTGTTTCTGGCGGTTTCTTTCGTGTTGTCGCATGGTGTTTAAAGGTGTATTTTTGCAAATTTACGTTTTTTAGGCTCAAGTTACCTTATTTAAATGACTACAGTCTTCTTAAGTTGTATTTTATCGGACTATTTGTTAAACATCGTGAAATCGTGTTGTGCGTATAATTGCAAAGAACGTGCAAAGAAAGCAATCCTGTTTCATTTCATAGGTAATAATCACATATAGAGACGAAGGATTTCGTAATTATAATTTAAAAAATTTGTTAGATTCCCTAAACATTCCGAGTTACGAAAAAAATGGATTGTTGCTACAAAAAGAGGGATTTTGATATCTATTGATTATTGTTTTAGTTATTTGTACGTGGATTTAGAAAATAGATTTTACTAGAAAATTCCACCCACTTAAATATGTTTAATTTAATTAGGCACCCTGTCACTTTTATCGAAAGTTTAATTAATTTTATCCTAAAAATTTCAGATTTACCAGTGAACATACACTACAAGATTAGTTAACTTGTAGAAGATTATTGTATTAACTGAATTCGTAATATATTGTAGATTCTGTATACATTTCATTTTATTAAAAGACTATCTCCATCACTTAACATGATTTTTGTTGTTTCATATTACACATAATTTTAATGTAAACTGTAAAAATATAGTTTTCATTAACAAATGTTTGTGATAATTGATTGTTTGAACAAATTCGTAAGAAAACGTATTAATTCCCGTTCAAATGAAGCGTTTTTTGCCACCCAGCACGTGCTACGTGGTCAGCCGTCCTTTTCCCACTGATGCATAACAACTCTTGCTATTTCTTTCTTGTGTTGATTACACTCGCTCGCGTATGGAAACGTATACAAGGCTCCATCCACTCCTTTATTAGATCAATGTCTGGAAGTCTCGGTGCTCAAGAACGGCCTCGAAGCAGCGATCGCAAACTCTTCAGAAGCGGCGCGTGGCCGTTTAAATAGGGATCACCCTCGGGATCAAACAGTCTAGTCAAGTCCAATCCAGTCGATTAATGTGTAGAAAGTTAAGTTGAGTCGGAATTATTCCCTGATCATTAACTCTTTACAGTTAGTTGTTTGTTTTAAATAAGATTTGTACAATGACAAACAAATATTCGTGTATATCCCATTAAATTTTTTGTGTCATTCATAAAAGTTCAGAAGTTTATAAGATTCTTATTAATTCCAGTAAATGTTGACGTATATTACCTTCATCTTAGATTCTGAGTCAATTGATCCATTTGTTAAAAATTTTTGAAACTTAAACAATAAGTTAAGGTATAGTTTTGGAAATTTCATTCTACCCTATAAAATTTGATTGACAATAACGTGACGGACAGTAGTACAATAGTAAGAAATATTTCTGGCTCACACCAGTTCATCCGAATTTGTCGAGCAACATTTAGCATGTAGTTCTACTCATAAAATAATGGTCGTTTTCGTTCCTGAGTAACGATGGTCTCTGTTCGGACCTGGATTATTCTGTTTTCTAACATCTGGGGATTACCGGCACGCGACAACTTAAATACTACTGTCCGTCTCGTTATTGCCAATAAAATTTTATAGGGTAGAATAAAATTTCCAAAATTATACCTCAACACTAACAATTAAAACGCCAGTAAAAGAAATTTGTCTAAAGTTATTTGGAGAGTACTTCTCTCGTCCCTTGTGTACAATTCTACAAATTCTGCTTCAGCGAAAAATAATAAAATTTTATTTTGCGATTTTTCTTTTTTATGGCAAAATAAAGATATGTGTGGACTGTTAAAGTACAAACAAAGTAAAATGCCATGCCTATGTTTCGAGCGAGTTTTTCCACAACAAAATTTTGTGAAAAACTTTTTAGGGAGGATGCGTACATATATCAATTTAAATAGATTCAGTTTATTACTAATAATAACAGTACTTTCGAAATTTTCGGGAAAATGGGATGAACCCTTCTTGATTTTAACAATAAAATAAATTGTTTCATTCTTTAATTTTTTGTTTAATCACCTTGTATTATCAATTCTAAAAAATATTAATTTCATTGATAAACCGCAAGTAGTATAGAATCACAAGTTTATGTGCGGTGGAAACAAATAAATTTTGATTAGAAACTTACCATGCTTAATAAACTTAAACTTTACAATTTCTATGTTAAAAGTGTAAAATGTTGATGTCTAGGGTAAAAAATCAAGGCTGATGCATAAAGCACAAGTATGAGAGTATGTTATTTTATTAAATTAAATAGCATTTACAATGCAAAATTTTCAAGTGCCATCACCAAATTGTTTGGTAGGGATGACTAGATAAATTTTTGGTTAGCCGTTAGTTTTTTCTCATCTACACAATATTTCTAAAGTACATATATAACTACACAACAATTAGTCCAGTAGCTTCGAAGAGTATCTAATAAAATCGATACAGACGACAGGCAGACAGATACATAGACAGACTGGGGTCACGAAACGTCGAGAAAACATAGAAGTAGCCATTCGCCTGATGGATCCTATTTCAATATGTACTTTCTTCACTTACTCCCGGGAAGTAAAAACACTATTATATTTATCGAGTTTTTGCGGACACTACGTTTTTGGAAAAATAAATCTCGCACTGTAAATATTAACACATAATTACAAACGTTACAAAACAAATATCACAAAACACATTTTATTCATGATTTCTTATAAAACTTCATAAATTGAAATTATAATTAGTGGACCATCATTTTCCAGCAATGAATTTGTATTACGTTGGCTTCAAATTAAGAAAGTTTCTCTTTAGGATGTTACAAAAGTATGTATAAAAAAATATATCCTTAAAGGACTACAAATCGCTTTAATAATATCATTGAAATTATAATATGAAACCAATACTATGTACGAGAGATTTTAGTTTATTTTAGGTCAATTTGTCTCCTAGTGAGATATATTTAAAAAATCTTTTACTTGTGCATAAGAGACAAACACACTAGCATTACTAAACACACAGCACACAGTGTAACGTGGAAGTGTTTTAATTATATGTGAAATAGATAATAAAATAATTAATAATAATTGAATACGGCGAAGAAAAAAAAAAAAAGAATAGATAAAACATGTCACTCTTTAAGATCAGATAAAAGGGAAGTGTTGGGTTATGAATTATGATGGCCGACAACGAAATACGTGGGACTATTTTAACTGTCACTGTAGAAGATTGACGTATTTAACCATTGTTATCGCATCATCTTCTTTATCCAAGACAGTTCTACCTGCCTTGTCCCATCGGGTTCAACGTAAAATCAACATAAACACGTCGAGACTGCAGTTTGTTATTACAGCTCTGTTATTCATACTTAACACTGTATTTGATAAATAAAAATAGCAACTAATGTTTCCAAAAAATAAGCAAGATTATTTTTGAATTGGGAAGTTTAATATACATAATACTGTTTTCTTCACGAAACGAGAAAACGTCTAAATTTTGATAAACGATTTACAATGCTTACGATAATCTTAAAACTTTGGCAAGATTTTAGAGCACTCGGTTTAGCAGTTTCAAAGTTAAATTGCAAAATGTTGTTCCACATTTTTTATTTTTTCTAGATGTGTAAAGTAAAAACTCGACACGGATTCATAAACAAGAAGTGCAGGAGAATGTTATTTTATAAAATTTAAAAAACATTACTGATTGAAAATTTTAAAGATGATGACTACATATAATTGTTGATGGCGATGATTAAACAAATTTTGGTTAGCATTTCACCATCTATACCATATTCCTAACATACCAGTGAAGGCTCGTTCATGGGATCAATTGGTCAATGACCACCCACAAAATATAAACTTGAAAACTGAATAAAATATATTATAATGTATGTTCGATTCCATACTGGCGTAGAATGTTAAGTTATGGTGAACAGCAATCAGTCAATTTTGAAATATTATTAATTTATTTTAGTGGTACTGGGTTCGGGGTCGTTACACCCCAGGGGTGACTGAGGAAGGGGTGCGACTGACAATTTAGCTTTGAAACTACAAAACCGAATGCTGTGAAATCTTGCAAATGTTTTAAAATTTTTGTAAGCATGTTAAATCATTAGTCAAAATGTATCTGTACTTTTAACCTCAGACGCTAGGGGTTATTGAAAAAAATTAAATTCACAAAATTAAGTTTAAATTTTAAAAACATATTCATGTTTTAGGAGGGTGAACCAACAAATTTTATCATCTTCGCCACTATAATATTCGTAAAAATGTTTGCTGCTTATTTATAAGTTATAAGTTATAATTTACTAGGATAATTAAATCTTGGACATCACAAAATATTGTATGTCTTTTGTGTTCAGTGAAATGAGTTTTATGCAAAAGTTAATATTTTTATTTTTCACGACTTACTCAATTCATACAAATAGTGGAACACATTTGAGTACCACTTACTTAGTCTTAATAAATTACGGCCCATCATACGTTTGACATAGTACCTACTACATAAGTTTATCTTTTTGTTAAAGTATATTCGTGAAACGAAAGAAAGTTAGCAAAGTTAGCTAGTGTCATGAAAACAGGTAGGTATTTAAACTATCTCGAAAGAAAAAACGGAATGTGAGAACAGACAATAAATCTAAAAAAATAATGCCCTTCTAGTAAACGTTAACAACAGTGTACGAAAGCCTGACAACTTCCTTTTAATTAAATGAACGAATCTTTTACGTTCAAATTGCAGTGATGTTAAGAAAATAGAGTAGAACAAAATTTTTACCGCAAAACGAGACCTGTTACGTACAAATTATAAGAGCAAGTTATTGCTTGTGGTAAAAAATTTGTGTGATTTACGAAATTAGTGGGGCAATAGGTAGTCGATCCTTCATTTATATATGTTGTTCTCACATATTAATCAGTATTACTGGAGCATACTAAACCATTAACATTTTTGGTTGATAAGGAGCACTTTGGAGCCAAAGTGAATACAAAGGCTAAAAGCAGGACAATAGTTGTTTTCTTAAAGCATTTTTCTGACGTATTTATGGAGATGTCACGCTGGCAACTGAGCAACCGTATATCATTGGTGGGCCCATAAATTACCGCAGTCCGAATACAACGTTCCAAAAGACTTCACAACATTTGCTCTTACTAAAAGCGCCAAAAACCTGAGTGTCAACTTGGTGTCACAAAATGGGTAATGCATATATTTGTTTTAATTCCACAGTACGCTATTGCCATTCATTGTCTTACAACTGAATGTATTTTACTACTAAATGCGTTTGTTATTAATTATTTATTTATAAAAGAAATGTTGTCTTCAACAAATAGAGAGTATAAAATTATTTTAAATATTCTTTAAAAACATTTCAATACGCATGGTCGACGTACAGTGGTTAAACAAGTTACGTTACTTACAGGTTAAGTCAAAGTCTTTATTACTTCCCAAGGGTAAGCAAAAGAAAGTATTGTAATCGAATCCATCGGGCAATAACTCGGCTCTTGCCAGAAAAAAAAAACAAAAATAAAATATATGACAGAAATCGAATATCATGTGTAAGTTTCCGTATTAAATATTAACTGAGTAGTAATTACACAGGCCTGCGAAATATAACTTTTAATTTCCCTTTTAACTAATATTGTTTTTTTTTTAGGTATTTATGTATGCTGAATTAAAATATAACTCTAGTTTTTTTGTAGCACATCGAGATTTATTTTTATGTAGGCCTAAATATTCATAGTTTCTCAAACAATTTTTCTGAAAAAATAAAATATAAAGAATATAAAATTGAATGTTTATTTATTAAATGAACTAAATTAGTTATAAACAAGACTTAAAAAAAAAAACAAATAAATCAAGAAGCTTCTTTTTTTCTGTCTTCAAAGCTCTGATTCAAGCGTTTTCTCTTGTATTCACGATAGGATATGTTATTGCTGTTACATTTTTCGCATTATATCATTTTATATTTGAACAGCAAAAGTAACAATCGTCTGTATGATTTTGTGGCTCCATCCAAATCATTGGTGTCAGCAAACTTATCTGAAGAATTAACCCATTTCCGAGAAGACATTAGTAATTTTTGTTTAAATTCAGGGTAGTAAGCGCATAGTCGACACAAATAACTCTTACTAAGCTGAACACGAAATGAAATATCAACACCATTATCCATACATATTATTACCACAAAATCTAGAAGTTAATTTTTATAGTACTAAGAACAAAACTGAAAAAAATATTTTTTGCAGAAACTGTACGTGATAGAAATTTTTGCAATTTTTTTTTATACATGAGTATCTAAGACCTACCGAAATTACTACTTTATTTTGTTGGGGGAAAACCATCGCAGGCCTGTGTTATTAATCAATCAGTTTGCAAATGCAACTGACAAAAAATGTTCCTAAAATTAATAAAATATAGGAAGTAAGAAAGGATGCCGGCATAAATTTAATTTCACGCATGTGATATGCATTTTATAATAATTAAATACCCCTGTTTAATAATAATGTGCATTAATATATAAATTAATTCAAAACTTCAGTGTACAATTTTTTTCTTCCTGAGCGTAAACTACCGCTTTCCGTCTGTCCGTCTGTCCGTCTGTCTGTCTGTCTGTCTGTTTGTCTGTTTGTCTGTTTGTCTGTTTGTCTGTTTGTCTGTTTCCACGTAATCTCCGAAACTGCTGCACTGATTGTTGTCAAATTTCGTATTTCATTTTTTAATTTTTTAGATTAGGACTATCATACAGGTGATTAAACGCTAACTAAAATTTGGCTAATCTACCCCACCATCCATGGAATGACGTCATCTCCAAAATTTATGATAGTAAGTTTTTTTAAAATTTTATAAAATAAGATACTACTGCAGTAGTGTTTCAATCTGCGTTGAATTCTAGAATCTAGAATTTTTGGAAAAAAATTCAAAACTGTATAACAAATATTTTTCAATTTAGTTGAAAAACTGCGAAACCGAATGCTCTGAAATCTTGTAAATATTTTAAAGTTATCGTAATCGTGGCAAATCGTTAAGCAAAATTTATTCGTTTATCCCCTCCAAAAAAATTGATGACGTCATTTCAAAATGTTGCTAATACTTTCTTTCTGAAATATAGAAAATATTATGAGTCTAAACTTGTGATTTATCAACGCACTCATAATTTTTAGTTATTAATTTTTTTGTCTGATTAAAAAAATTGATGAAAAAGTCAATTTATATTACTGATTAAATCAGGAACTGCACAATCGAATGCTTTGAAAATTTGCAGACGGTTTGAACTTATCGTGAGCATGGTAAATTTGAATTCATAACATATCTGTTTATGTCCCCCAAAAAGTTGATGACATCATTTCAATAAATTGGTCGAAAGTTGTTTCGACAGAACTTCCCTCGCACCTAAAGTACAATGAAACATATCCAGCATTTTCGAAAAACTGTAAAATTTGATTTTTTATGAGAACCCTTAAAGTAAATGTAAAAAAAGAACTTTACACAATTTTGTGATGACGTCATCAACATTTTTGTCAGGACACTATATCAGCTTGGATTGGTGCAGTGTAATACTAAAAATAACAGTACTGTATTTCCAAAATTTTCTGAGAAATGGAGTGAGCCGTTTCTGGTTTAATCAATAAAATAAATTGACTCATTCATTAATTTTTTTGAACCACCTGTATAAGCAAATCGAAAAAATATTACTGCAGTGATAAATCACAAGTATAGACTCATCATATTTTGCACATTTTAGATAGGGTTTATTCGGTAAAATTTTGAAATTCTTTGGAAATTTATCATGCTTATCATAACTTTAAAACATTTGCAAGATTTGAAAGCACTCGGTTTTGTAGACTCAAAATTAAATAGCAAAATAATGTTTTATAATTTTTATTTATTTTTTTTTCAAAAATCTAGACGTTTTGGATAAAAACTCAACACGGAGTCATAAACTACAAGTTTAGGGCTATGTTATTTTATACAATTTAAAATCCATTTACTATGTACAATTTTGAAGGGATGTCATCACATTATTGGTGGGGATGATTAGACAAAGTTTGGTTATCGTTTTACCATCTACATGATATTCTTATTATACCTACAAAATTTGACAACAATCGGTCCGGCGGTTGTGAGATCATCTGTCTAATAAAAATCCGAAGACGGCAGACAGACAGACAAACAGACAGACAGACAAACAGACAGACACGCAGACAGAGAGACGGGAAAAGAATACCTATTTCTTCGTACCCTAGGTGTGATGGAAAGTCGATAAACTTAGGGAGTCGGCCGATGGACCCAATTATAAGACTTGGCTTACATTGGGATAGTTAAAAATGAATAGTGTAATTTATTTTATTGATTAAATCAAGAACCGCTCCCTCTATTTTCCCGATAATTTGAGTATGTAGTACTGTTATATTAGTATTACATTACATTTATTTAAATTGATACAAAATCTTTCAATGGAAAAACTCACTTCAAACATAGGCATAGCATGTTTCTTAATCTATAATTCAACAGTCCACACATATATTTTTTTAACTTACAGGGGTTATCATAAAAAATAAACAAATGTAAAGTTTATCAGTTTTCGAAGAAACCGTATTGGTTTGCTTGTACTTCGAAGGCGAGGGAAATTCTGTCTAAATAAATTTCGACCAATTTTTAGGCGTGGAACTTCTCGTAAATAATCTTGTATAATTTGATGCTGGCATTTTGCGCACTCCATTTTTTGGAAGTGTTTGGTTACCAACTAAATACATATAAAAAAATTGGTCTAAAGAGTTTAGACAGTACTTCCCTCGCTGTCGGAAACTTGACGACTGCATGGCTATTGTGTTTTTTTCTCATTACATTTTTGTAGTGGGAATTTAAAAAAAATTGCGATGACGTCATCAACATTTTTGCAAGGACACGTATATCAGTTGGGATAGATGTAGTGTAATACTAAGAATAAAATTATTGTATTCCCAAATTTTCGGGAAAATGAATTGGGTCGTTTTGAATATTGATTTTTTATAATCAATAAAATAACGAAACAATTTACTCACGTATACGGCAACTGAAAATCGTTTATGTATAAACATTCTTAATTTAAGATGACAAGCGTAACAGCATACGTGAAAGTCAAACAGAGAAACTGTAAACAAAACGACCATCGGTTTTATTGCTTCGACTTCCGCTTATTATATAAAACATTGGGTTTTATTTTAATTCTTGACGGTGAAATTCACAATTGGTTGATTATAAACATGTCTATTTCACATTCGCGGAACCAAGTGATCGCATAAAACAAATGCAGGTCTGTAATGTTAAAGTCGATGTAAATAAGCGATGCTACCCTTATGTTTCAACCGAGTTTTTCCTTTAACAAATTTTGTGTCTACCAAATTGGGTTGGTTGGGGTGTAATACTAATAATAAGTGTTGCCTTTAATTTAATCAATAAAATAAATTGACTTCATTAATTTTTTTGAACCACCTCTTAAGAAAATCTAAAAAATATGAATGGAATGATAAATCACAAGTACAAACTCATCATATTTTTTGCATTTTAGATAGGATTTATTCAGCAAAATTTAAGGGTGACGTCATCAATTTTTTTAGGAGGGATGAACAAATACATTTTGAACAAAAGTTTACCATGCTTATAATATATTACTTATAAAATATTCCCAAGATTTCAAAGCATTCGGTTTTGTAATTCCTGATTAAATCGATAAAATAAATTCACGCCTTCATTAATTTTTTTGAGTCACCCTGCATATGCAAATCCAAAAATATGAATGGAATGATAAATCACAAGTACAAACTCATCATATTTTGTACATTTTAGATACGATTTATTCGGCAAACTTTTGAGCTGACGTCATCAGTTTTTTGTAGAAGGTAACCAAATATATTTTGACTAAAAATTTATTATGCTCTTTATAACCTTAAAACATCTGCAAGATTTCAAAGCATTCGGTTTTGTAGTTCCTGATTAAATCAATAAAATTAATTTACGCATTCATTAATTTTTTTGAGTCACCCTGTATATGCAAATCGAAAAAATTTGAATGGAATGATAAATCACAAGAAGAGACTCACCATATTTTGTACATTTTAGATAGGATTTATTCAGCAAAATTTTGTGGTGACGTCATAAATTTTTTAGGGGGAACGACCAAATACATTTTGATCAAAAATTTACCATGCTTATGATAATTTTAAAATATCTTCAAGATTTCGAAGCATTCGGTTTTGTAGTTCCTGAGTAAATCAGTAAAATAAATTTACGCTTTCATTTATTTTCTTGAATCAACCTGTATATGCTAATTTTGGTTAGCGTTTTACCATCTACATGATATTCTTAATATAAGTACAAAATTTCACAACAATCGGTCGAGTACTTTCGGAGATTATCTGTCTAATAAAAATCCGGGGGCAGACGGACAGACGGACAGACGGACGGACAGACGGACGGACGGACGGACGGACGGACAGACGGACGGACAGACGGACGGACAGACGGACAGACGGACAGACAGACAGATAGACGGAAATGGGAGACCTATTTCTTCGTCTTCTAGGGGTCATGAAAGATCGAGAAAACGTAAAAGTAGAGAGCCGGCCGACGGACTTAAAGTCACTAGATCTACTATTACTTTTAGAAAGTACGGCAAACTGCCTGTGGTCGGAATTCGACAGAGAGGAACCTAACCTATGTGTTAAACAAAGATAGCGCGAGGCTAGTAATTTTCGCTATCTGTCAACGAAAGTTTGATGTGTTTACGATTTGAGGTTACGACAGACTGTACTAGAATTATTGAGTTAACGGACCGGAAAGAACACTATTCCAGTCCCAAAGTAACTCCAGCCCTATTCAACGAGAAAGTGTCACCGGTAACCAGCAAACAGTCGTGGAAGACGTGTTACCACCAAGGCAATTGACGGCCAAATGACAGTAACAGGATCGCCATACTGGAAGCAAAAAATACCTGCTGTCGAAAAGACGGAGCATAACAAGGACACAGATATATTTCTATTTCATAAAAGTTACTAATTGCCACACATTTCAAGATCGAGTCACATTAGACGGACTCGATTACAATACTTCCTTTGCTTACGCTCGGGAAGTAAAAATACATTCAGGTAATAGCTAATAATAATAATAACTGGACTCGACTGGAGTAAAAAATGAGAATGATTAAATCTAAAATAAACGTTTCCGTTTTATATTCACTTCTATAAAATGAAATTTATCTCACATTTTGTAGAGTGAAATTGAGTATTTGAGAAAATTAAACTAATTGCTTTAGTCTAAATACAAGACGTTGTTTAAATTTAAATTCGTAGGCGTTTGTGTACAAAGATTATTTTTGCACGGATTTTTATTGGGACACGCAAACTTGTTTGGGAAAGTTGTCTGCCAGTGCAGTAAACATGGTTATAAATGGGGCTATCATAACTTCTCTCACAATATTTGACTTTCAAATTGCTTCTATTATTTGAAAAAGTTTTCGAATATTTTACAGAGATAATGTGATGTAACATACAGCCAACCGTTCACTGGCAACACAAGTTTACTTTAAAATAATATACTTACTCAAACGGTAACAAAAATATATAAAAAAAATTAACAGCATATCAAATACCTATAGTCTGTAAACGTTTGTGATTTTTTTGTCAGGTTGGTAACCTATTTAAAATTTTATGATGCTTGACCTGACTGTCAAAGTGACATTTATCTCAGCTGTCATCGTCTCAAGCTCAACCAATCAGCACGTTTGTTAGGCGTGCTCATTTCATAATTGTCAAATGTGAGCTGACGTATTAGCACGATTGCCAATGATTCATAATTGCCAACACAAAAATTTGCTTCAATCACTGATAGTCACGCGGTATTTAATACCTACATTTTAGAAGTGTAAAGTGTACAGGGTGAATATTATAATAACGGGATCCTGACCAACTTTCAGTGCAACCCAAAATACATTAATTTATCACTTATTGCTAAATTCCAAAATAAACAGATACGTTTTTAGTCTAGTATCTTTATTTTTTGAGCTATGTAATTATGGGCATCATTTTTCCAATTTAAAATCGGTTTAGAATATCAAGTTGAATGATTAATAATTCTCCATAAAATGTTAGTAATATCAGTCTAAATAAATTAATCTAATTCGTCTACAAACTCAAATCCTGAGTCATCCGAATTTGTTTCTGCCAATTTTATAACCACGGGTAGAATCTTGTCCCCAAGTAAAGTTCTCGTTAACTTCCTCGAGTCCTCATGGAATTAGCTTTTCACAGTGCAAATCATTTTTTCTCCAACAGCTTGAAGTGCACGGCGGTATGACTTTCAGCCATAAATTGCGAACTATCTTGTGCTGCGCTGCACCCATGCCAACCCCGTAGGATAGTACTGGCAATGCTACGGTGGAAGGTAAATCAGCTCATATCCCCTAAACCCTAATAATGTGACAAATATTTTTGGCATTTTAAAAATTTCGCGCCACCTCTTAAAAGGCCGCCAACCGTTAAGTTTTAGTGATTACAAGAATGCATCCGAATAACAAAAAAGTTACTGTTAGTCATTCCTAGAGATCTGGACTCCCTAATAGATACAGTTCTATGCAATGTCTAGTCGATATCATCATAATCAATAATTATAGTTTGCAAATATGCCTCAGCATTTAATTCTCCTCACAAATGTTCACATTGGAAGACGATTGGTTAATTTGAGTTGTTCCGATAATTACAATTTAAACAAAAGTGTAGTTTTAAGACTAATAAACACTGGGAACAGGACCAATCGGTATTACGAAAAGTTGGTTCAAGCAGAGCTAAAAGAAGATGATGCTCGTTTAAATCATTTAAGAGCAAATCCTTTTGATTCTGCGAGATAACTGTAACATATTTAGACCACAAACTGTTGATAATTATCTAAGTGAATTCAAATTTGTTGCGAAGAAATCAATGAAATTTGATCGAGTCACTACTAAATGGACTAGCTCAAGTCATTGCCCAAAACGGAGCTATGACCAAATATTAGTTTTAAATTATTGTCAGCACTACTTATGTTATTTGAAATCACAATTTTTTCCAAGCGTACCTGTAATAAATTTTTATGTGTCAACTTTACTCTTATTTTGTCTTAGTTCTTGAAATAATAAAGCTACGTGTAATTACAAGTTTCTTTAATATCTTTAAACAAATTCTGCTTATGGTTATTAGTTCAAAATTATATAGACAACCAACACCACTATTTTAGGCCAATTCACAATAGCAAAAATGATTAGAAAATGAATATAAGAGTTGTACGCTTTTTCATTGAATACGACTGTAGACCCGTTTACTTTTTTCTAAAAGACGTCAATCGGAATTTCAGACAAGTGAAATATTAAAAAACTACCAACATATTACTTGAAACAAATACAATGTTATATTATATATACATATACAAAGTAAAATTAAATAGCTTAGGTACTGTTCAAAATGCCTTCCTTCGTGCGCAACAGAAATTTCGATGCGATTTATAAACAAGACAACAGGACATGGGCCAGTGTCTCAGGAGTTATTGCAGCACATGCATTTCCAATTCTGATTTTTAAATCTTCGCAATTATAGATAGATAAATGTAGATATAGATAAACTTGTTTTTTTACTACACCCCAGAGGAAGAAAGCTAAAGATGTCAAGTCGGGACTACGAAGGGGCCATGCGTTCACATTGCCTCTGCCAATCCATTTATTTGCAAGCACCTCATCAAGATAATCATTACCGACTCTGCAACAGTGAAGTTGTTTCCCGTCCTGCTGAAACCACAATTCTTGTCTGAAGGTGAAAGGAACATTTTCTAATAACCAATATTTTCCAAAAATTGCCGATACCTGTGTCGTGTTAAGTTGTCTTAAAAAAAGTATAAACCAATAACGTAATCTCCAATAATACCAGCCCACACATTTACCGAATAAACATTTTGAAAATCTCATGAATGTCGCCTAGCGGGATATCTTCTTACGTAAAGATTTGCTACTGCAACAGTATTTTTTCTTCATTCTCCAAAAATTAAGATTGTATCAAATTTTCATCGTTAGTGTATCTAACCCGTATCTTTTTGCAAAGATTAGAAATTTCTGTAAGCTCAAAATTGACAATATAGTTATTGTAAAAGTCAAAATTAACTACCAGGTAACTATATTAACTGAAAGAGTAAAATATGAAATATGTATTTTGTCTTGCACTGACAGTTGGTCAGGGTTCCGTTATTATAATACTCACCCTGTATACATTTCTGTCTCTTTTTACTTTCTGAACGTAAGCTAAAAGGATATGCCTCCCGTTTCCCTCTGTCTGTTGCCTGTCCATTTGCAGACTATAAAGTTTGTGTTGATTTTTATTTCCTGAGCGTAAGCTAAGGAAATGTAGTACTCGAGTCCATCGGGCGACTTATCAGTTTCATATTTTCTCGTTGTTTCATGACCCTTAGGTTACGAAAAAGCTCAACGGTACGTTGTTAGGAAGGCTCTGAAGAACTCGAAAAAAATGATTTAAAAAATCCCTGCCCAAAACTTTTAAAAATTTCAAATTTTAAAAATTAACATCGTAATTTTGATCCGCATGTCTAATAAATAGGTAAATAATTATTTACCTATTTATTAGACATTATACATTATTAATAACTAATTATAATTAGTTATTAATAATTTAATAATAATTTGCTAGAATACTGTACACAACGTCATTTTTTACTGTTGGCAGATACCATTTTTGACAATTTTTGTCGGAATGCTACTGTTAATTTTCGTTCACATTAAAACAAAATATCAAAATTGCCAAGTTAATTTTACAACTCTGAGGTTTAATATTGTTAAAAATTTGGTTCAGGAATTTTTTTAACCATTTTTTTGGAGTTTTTCAGAGCCTTCTTAGCAACCTACGACCATCGAGCTTTTCCGTCATTTTTGGAACACACTGTACAACCTTTTTTATATTGCAGATTGTGCAATGGCAGGAAACTTATTCTTGGCTAGAGCAAGATCAGAAAGTGTGAAACAGTTATCATTTACCAACAACGTACTCGTAACGGTTATTCTTGATAGTGGTAGGTATAGATGTCCAATATATATTCTGAACTTCTCTTTAATTTAAAACTGTTTTGAAAAATTTAATTTGTTGGTTGTAAATGTAGGTAGGTATAAGTAAGTATGTATCTCTTTTGTTACCTTTTTACTGAAGTACCTACTGAAGTGTAACTTAGTTGAACCTAGTGTACACGTATTTACAGCTGTAAAGTTAGGTGATGCATGTGTGTTCTCCTGCTGTGTGGAGCATTAGTCATATCGCGATAATGTTAAATAACGATTCTCAGTGACAGTTTCTTCACCGTCGAGACTTGAACAGAAACAACCTCGAAAGTTGTCTCATGTTCGCCACATTTTCATCCCACGCTCTCGTGGTGCCATAGCTTTTTTTATTGTATTCTGACACCAACGAAATCATATAATATCCTTTTAATGTACTGGTTTTGATTGTATGGTAATAAAAATGATCCGATCACACCATCAACAGTGTTTGTTTAAAAATAGTGTACGTGGATGAATTGTCATCTTATAAATACCTGCTTTATCATTTTTAATTGAGTCAGTATTTTACATGTAGAGTGTTAAGTCAGATCCAGCAGTTGAATATTTATGGCAATGTATTAAAATGCTAAAATATACATTTTGTCTGATGTGAATCCAGTAGTCCACCTTTGTTGTTGCTTATATTTAAGTCCACGTAAATATCAAATTAATATTAAATATTAAAAAACATCATATATGTAGGTTTGTAGGTACGCCAGGAACGCAGGGGTTATATCAGGTCCCTAATTAAAAATCTGGTCAATATGCCTCCCAATTTATTATTTTTATCCCCGAGTGTAAGCTAAGGATGCATAGTAATCGAATCCATCGACCCCTAGAGTACCGTTTCCGTTTGTATATTGTCTGTCTGTCTGACTGTGTCAATTTTTATTACATAGATTATTGCACTCACATGTCACATGATGTCAACTGACCAATCAAACGCGTCAATATTTGTAAATTCAACCAATCAGCATACAATTACGTGATAATTGCACACTGTGCAATTACCACTACCGATAATTATCACTAGCCAGATGTGCCAACTATAAGATAAGCAAGTACCAGTTAATTGCAAAAAAAAACAAGAGGTTACTAACCAAATATTTAATTATGAAACTAAGAATTGTAATTAATTATGGTACAGTTGTAGTAATTTACAGGGGTTTGTGTGCTTGGTGAAGTAGTAACTATATTTTTAGACATTTGTACCAAAGCAGACGGTGCGCAATTTGTGGATTTGTTATTAGACTCTTCCATAGCCGTTGAGTTGGCGCGTAATTTGTCAATCATTTGATAATGATGATCTCCATCGAGCTGAAGGTATGGTTTGATGGAGAAAGTATTGGCATGACCGGTAATCTTTATAAGCTGTTCTTCACCGACTCCCGCTTTTGCAAGTTGCGACACTGCAGTTGACCGTAATGAATGATTACTAATCTTCTTTTTCTTTATGTCGATGCCTATTTCTTCTGCGGCGGTTCTTGTCCATTTCCCCATTTCATTCCTTCCAACGGGTGAATTTTTGAACCATCCTACAGAACTAGGTTCTCTCCATGCAGGATTTGGCGTTAAAAATAAACGATCGGTGGTTATATGTTTACCTCTCTTGCTCAGCATTTTTTTGTAGAGCCTTAAATAATAAAATAATTATTATTTTGTATTTGAAACAGTATTTAATTACCTAACAGGGCAAATTCTAGGATCTGTGGTGTTTGTTGCAAGCCATTTGCTGTCTGTTAATTTATGGCTACCTCCTTGAGCTGTTTTGGAAAAAATACAATTGTATTCTATTCGCCCCGTAGGCAAACCACAATTATCACTTTCTTCCTTAAAATGTTTGATAGTAACGTTAACACCTTCACATCCCCTCCAAGCTAATTCTAATCCAGCCACATAAAAAAACATTTTCTGTAAACCATCTGGCGTGTCTTCGTTATAAATCTTTAGAATCTTGTTGTATTCTTCTAGAGTCAAAATTGAGGAACTAGTTTTGCGTTTTTCCGGTTGTATTTGTAGGTTCCGGCGTTTTGCGTCGCGTGCATTTCTACTACCCTTGAATTCCAGGTCAACAAAAGGATCAAACTTTATACCAAATTTATTGAAATACAGTTCTTGCAACTGCTTTGCCGTTACATTCCACATCGTTTTTATTACTGCTTCTTTGTAGTCATTACCATCGACTTTTTTCATATTGTACCCCCAATCTTTGAGGATGAATGCTAGTTTTTCCGTGGAAGTGTTTCCATCAAAAACATATTTGCGTTCACCGCAAAACTTCTCAAATTGCCTCCAGATTGAATTTCGTGAGTTCTTCGTATTTAGCGGCGTAATGTTTGTAATAGAATCATCAATTTCTTTTGGCGTGTTACGACCAAAACGAAAATTGGACATGGTTTTTTAAACCCACACAAATTTTGCAAAATGGCTGTTCTTATTTACTTGCGTCGCCATAGTATCGCACACCAAACTACTTCGTAAATCATTATAAAATTATTTTTAAAATGTTTGTTCTTGCAATAATCTGTTGAATATATTGCGTGCATCACAATGAAATCGATAATTTTGAACAACAATAATCTCTCATGCTTGTTGCCTAAGAAAAATGCACTCGTGCTAAAGCACTCGTGCGTTTTCAATGCAACAAGCATTCGAGTTATTGTTGCTCAAAATTATCGATAACATTGCGATGCACTTAATATATTATAACTGATAATTTCTGAGATTACCGGACCGATTGTTGTCAAATTTTGTATGTATATTAGAAATATCATGTAGATGGTAAAACGCTAACCAAAATTTGGCTAATTCGTCCCCACCACCAATGGGATGACTCATATCCAAAATTTACAATAGTAAATTTGTTTTTAATTTTGTAAAATAAGATACTCCTGTATTTGTAGTGTATGAATCCGTGTAGTTTTGACCCAAGACATCCAGATTTTTGGAAAAAAAAATCAAAATTGCATAACAACATTTTGCAATTTAATTTTGAAACTTCAAAATCGAATACTTTGAAATCTTGCAAACGTTTTAAGGTTAGCGTAATCATGGTAAATCGTTAATCAAAATTTATTCCTGTATCTCCTCCCAAAAAACTAAGGACGTCATCTCAAAATTTTGTCGAATAAATTATTTTTGAAATATCCAAAATATTGTGACTATGACACTCTAAGGGGGGCAGAAATGTTACATTTTTCACTAACGATGTATATTTATCACAGAATTACTACAATTACTTATGTTCACTCCTGCTAAACTTTTAATTGTAATACTTGCACATACAAAAACTTGAGAGATAGATTCATTATTTGAGCTGTTGTCGGAAGGAAAAACATTTTCTACATTACTGCTGGACGTGGAAATATCAAATTCTGATGAAGTCGAATGAGACTGGTCATCATCAAGTGTATCAGAGGCTATTTTTTCTTGTTAATTATTGAATTTTTTATGTAGTCTTCGGCTACTGAATTAGACCTCCAGCCCCCGTGTATTTTTAATTTTAGAATGTCAGCTCCAGAATTAGCTAATAAAGTGGCTGAATTTCTTCTGAAGCAGTGTCTTGTAAATGAGGTGGCATTTGGTAATCCAATGTGTTGAGCAATAATTTTAGGTAAATTGCCAATTGTATTGATTCCAACTGGTTGAATTCCATATTTTCCACTATTATATTTGAGAAAAAAACGTTGGTGTTTAACACGTGATGGACGTAATTTTATATATTTTCGAATAATTTTCACAAAGCTCTAACCAGCAATATCTCCTTGTGTAACTCCAAATTCACGTGTAACTTTGTGTTTGTGTGGGAGATTTTCACTCGGAAATGTGAGACCTCACCTAGAACGTCTTCAAAACATAAAAAAGTTAATTCCGATTTTCTACAGGCACCAGCTATCCCAGTAATCAAGGCAACCTTTAGAAAGTGTTTGTTAAAATATTGACTAAAAATAAACTGTTTGCTTCTTACCTTTGCCATCAAAAAATGCTCGTCGTGAGCCTCTTTTAAAAATTTAGAAATATTTTCTTTGTACAGGACATTAGACTTTTTAGCTTTGTAACTATCCGACCCCCTTTTTAAAAAGGCAATTCAATTGTGGTCATTCTTGATATTAACATTTCGTTTTAACGACAGTTCAGTGCGAAACATGGAATAAAAAGTCCAAAGTGTTGAAACTTTGAAATGTTTTTCCCTTCAAAGTATGCAAGAAGAACTTTTTCATTGATATTTTTTACGCGTTTTTCTTCATATTGTTCAACAAACTTTTGGTATGTTATATCATACCGATCTTTCGATTTGTCGGGTAATAATCCCGACACTGCTGTATCAGCTAATTCTTCAATATCGGAGGGATTTTCGGATTCGGACATTTTTGTTGCGAAAATTATAGGTCCACTGATAACAACCGAAAGGTGTCCAGTTAGTTTTTGTGATTGGATTTTATGATTTCATAAAATTGTAAATAATCTGCTAATAACCAAAATTACGAAAAACCTTGTACGTAAACTCGTTATTAAGCTTTTCATAACTGATTACGTAAATAGCTAATTCTCGAATCAGCACGTCAAGATATGCACCCTAAAATTTTTTGTAGATTTTTATACATACAACTTTTTCAAAAGTTTAAATTTCCAATATTTCCCCTCATCAAAATTGAGACTTTTTCTCAACCACCTTCGAAAATTACCAAAGTGATTTTTTTTCATATTCTGACTTACAGAAGTTAGTTTCGGCTTCATTTCTTTAAAAATTCCTAATTTTTTTTCAAAATCCCTCAATGAAATAATGCACTGTTTAGGATTGTGTGTATAGGGTGAATCACTAAACTCGTGGTCCTCGATATCTCTTTAATTAAAGTCAAAGACCAAAGTTTTTTAGATTTTTTGACGACTGTCCTTTAAAATTACTTTAATTATTAAACAGAGTGTTCTGTTTTTAAGGCGTAACACACAACTTAGTTTTCTTCTGATGAAACACGCTATATATTTTTACATCTTTTGGTCGACCTCTTCTTAGGTTTTACAACCACAGTTACTTTTGAAATTCTGGTGCGACATTGCCAGGTAATTACAATTTTCTTGATATTTTTAAGGACAAAAAAAATCAATAGAGTTATATATATAAAGTGCCATCAAAAATAAAACACCTCTAATTACTACTCGATGCGCAAATGTTTTTTTGAACATATGGCGTAGCTAACATCTTACATTGTATAAGTTGTCTCCTCACAACAGAAGGCTAAAATTATTAATTAAACCACAATGGAACAAAATGTTTTGAATATGATTATTATTATACTTATTTGATCATAATTAAAAAAAAAAAAACGTGGGTATTCTCACATTTTCTAGCAATGAGGTACTTAATTCGATCAATAAAAAAATCGTCGAAGGCTATAAGTAAAATTCGACAAATCCAGTTCTTTAAAAAATTATAAAATTTGATTTTACGTTTTTGGTTTTGTGATAACCGCTATAAAGTACAAGCCAGGGGCACAAATAACACCCCTTGTCCCTCACCACTAGGTAATAGCAATCTGAAGGTCAAGTGTTTATGTTTATACGTCGAAAAAATGTCACGCAGAATTTAGTTTGATTTGCATAAGTGTATCTTCTCAAAACAGGACTAAAATTATTAATTAAACCAAAATCGAACAAACTGTTCTGAATATTATAATTCTCATTTTATCATTATTATACAAAGACGTGCGTATTCTTCACGTTTTCGAGAAAATGGGGTGACTCGTTCTTAATTTGACCAATAAAAAATTTGTGATGACGTCATCAACATGGATAATTCTAGTCACAGCACAAAAGAAAAGTAGTCACAGCGTTATACCAATGCAAGAAAAAAAGAAAAGAAAAGAACCAAGTTCGGCATCGAACCCACAATCGCAGTACCGTATGTCGCCGTACTCTCTGATACACCCACTAAGCCACGGCGACGTCTCAACCGTGTTGGAAATAAAAGGTTATTATACGTTGCAAATGTTTTTGCGAAAATGTAAACGTTTAGCAAAACTAAAAGCGGATTCGTACACTACAAGTACATATATGAGTATATTTTTGTGTAACATTGAAATCATTTTATAATAACATTCATTGAAATGACGTCATCAAATTGTTGGTGGGGTTGATTAGCCAAATTTTGGTTAGCATTTAACCATCGACATGATATTTCTAATATACACACAAAATTTGACAACAATCGGTCTACCAGTTCCGGAGATTACGTCTCTAATAAAAATATATGTACACACCACACTAGACAGACAGACAGACAGACGGAAAAGGGAGACTTTTTTTTCGTACTGTTGGGGTCATGAAGTGTCGAGAAAACATAAAATTTCCAAAAAGAAGCTTTTCAAATAACAAAGTTATTCAATCGTTCCAGGATTTTATACTAACCTTTTTTAATTTAATATAAAACACAACGTCCCGAGTGACTGACCTACCAACGCCCATTATTCTCAAATTTCAGAATTTTGTTCAGCTCTAGATATCCCTCAAATACCCCAGGCGACATATCGTAAAGCCGAGGTTAGAGTTCTAAAGAGCATCCAAGCACTTTTTGAAGAACAAACCAAAACGCAGGTAAAGAAGAGTACCGATTAGCTGTAAAGGCGTTATTGTCGATGGAGCTTGGAGCAAATGCTCTTACAAATCCAATTACAATGAACAATGCACTGTCTGGGGTAGGACGTATAATTGGTGCCAGAACTAAAAAATACTTTATGTTGGAGTCAAAAACAAACTTTGTAGTTTCTGTAAAATCTATATGAAACAGAAAAAAGAAATTCCAACACATAACTGTTTTAAAAACTGGGAGCAAACATCTATGTCCATGGAAGCTTCAGTTATCTTAGAGGGATTTACTTTAGATACTTTATAGGAGAATTATAGGCGTCGAGGATAGTAGCGTATTAAAAAAAGTTCGGGCTGCAAAACCAAATGGCGCAAATTATTTTATAGAAAAAATTGAATGTAGAAATCACATACTTCGTAATTATTGTTCCAAAATTAGAGAAATAGTTAAAACAACGAAAGCAGATATCACTAGTAAAAATGTTTTTAAAAATGGTATTTTAAAATTTAGAACAGCTATTATAAGTGCTATTAAATTTAGCAAAAATGAGCCTCTTCTTTTTTTTCCAGCATATATTTGGCAATCATGAACAATGTGCAAGCTATTTTACTTAGTTATAAAAGTGGACAGTCAAATCATATTTTATTTTCTACTTCCGCAAATGGTGTTTTATACGAACCTTACAAACAAGTTTTAAATATTGTTGCAACTTTGTCGTCTAGTTTACTTTTTGATATTGAGAACAATGCTGTGGAATGCTACAATTCTGTCGTTAATAAATTTGTGGAAGTTTTTCTGCACGAGGATCGTATCAAGGGCGATGTTTTGCTGCGCCAATAAGTTATAAATTATAATAATAAAGGTACGTTCCTAATTCCGTTATTCAAAAAACATTTTTGTGGAGGCCAATGTTAGTATACGAAGGCGTTTGCGGAAAAAAATTGAAAAAAATAAAAACGATTAATAAAACTAAAACCTCTATTAAAAAATTGCGTATCCGAAGTGCGGATTCCGGCAAAAATAATATCGTCGACGATATCTGAAGTGTATGCAAGAAAAAAATCGGATATATTAATAAATCTGTCACAGAGTAACGTAAACGCTATTGAAAAAGGTACTTGTGGTCAGCGAATGTGTAGGGAATGGAGTAAAGAAAGGACAAAATGAGAGACGGAATTAACACCGCAAATACCGTGAAAAGTATTGTGCATTCCGATAAAATTTTATGAAAAAATTGCCCAAGTCTATACAATTTGGTATCGACAATGAAGAAAAGGCCAAAGAAAAATTTGAAGCTCTAACAAATTTGAAAAAAAAATTTAGGAGCTTCTCTAGATGAGTTAATAAATTCTAATTCAATTGCAGAGATTAAATGTTCATAAAAATCATTAAAGAGCTATTAAAAATAAAATCAGGAATTATTGTTCAATAAATGCAGATAATACAATTAGTTTGAACCGGAACCACAACTATATGTATCAGGTATAACAGGGTCCACTGCATATAACTAAAAGAAAATTGTGTTATTTTATCATCTACACTAACGTAGATTTAGAATATTTTTTGATTGAAAGAGATGATGACTTCTGGAATAAACATATGGTAAATGCATTAGAAAATTTTTATTGAAATGCCATGCTACCAGAAATTGTTGACTCGTGGTGGAGTCGAAATCAGCAACTCCGAAATATATTTTACTCGCCTTTATCCTTCATTGCAATTGTCAGGTACTTCAAAGGATGGTCAAATAAGCTTAAGGTATTATTTTATAAGGTGCTCTATTGTTGGGTCCTAAATTACAGCTTACCGCCTCAGCTAATATTTTGGGTTGCCTAACTTACCAAAATTTGCCCCAAATGCTTTGCAGTTTTTTTACAATAACTCAAAGAAGTAAAATTTTAACAGAAAACGAAAAATGGCGCCTAAAGTAGAAAAAAATTCTCTATCACCTCGATATTTTTTAAAAGCACACCGAGTTATAGTTTTCGCTAAAAATCCGCTGGGGTTTTACGCACTTTATTTTTTATTTTAAAAACTTTTTTAAAAAATACAAGACTCTTCCTTAAAGATTTTTATGTCATGAGCACGCACATATATCGTCCTGCTCTTCAACTGTTAAAATGAAGGCGCAAAATGGGTTGGCGTTTTGCCTTATTTTAGCATCTTTTAATGACTGTGTGGCGGAGCCTTAATATGGCCAAACCAACGGCCAAATGTAACCATGAAGATAACAGAAACAAAGTGTGCGCAGTATGTGGAAGATCCCGATATCCTCCCCCTTACAAGTTACACCTTTTATTTTTGCTTTTCTAGCAATGAATAACCTTGTTGAAGTTTCTTTTTGGAATACAAAAATAGAATGGCCCAAATTAGAAAAGTGCTTAACGCACATTAAGAAGACTGTAAAGGTTACTGGCACATCACAGACTTTAAAAATTCATGGTGCCATTTCTCATTTTAAACATGGTTTACATTTTTTGGGCAATAGGGGCCTTGGACTGTGGTCAGAGCAAGCTGGAGAATCTATACACACAGAATTTCTTCATTACTGGAAACGCTATAAAATTAACCTAGATGAGGATAATTATGGGCACAGTTTGGAAAAGGCAGTTATAGATTTTTCTGCTGATCATATCTAATCACTCTATTAATATATTGTTATATAAAATTAAATTTGTTTCATTGACTGAATCCTGTGTTTAGTTATAATAAAAATAAAAATTACAATTTTTAAATTTTTAAAGAAAAAGGTAAGATTTAAAATTTGATAAGTTTTATTAACACCTTTATTTACAATGTTAACTGAAGATGGTAGCTGTTTCTGGCGTCATCTTTTTTAAACATTATTTTAATTGAGACACACTGTGAGGAGTTTATCATCGAATACGTGCGTCATAACTAACTGGTCAAGTCCTTAAAACGCATGTGCTAACAAGAAAATAATTGTTAACCTAACTCGCTGAGCTTGGTTAACTATTTAATCAACAAATTTAACCGTTAAATATTCTTAACCGAAACTTTTTTTTGGTTAACTATAATTTCTTGGCTTAACCAACAACTGAAATAGTGGTGGCTCTTAGGTAGTGAAAACGCGTGGCGAAATTTGTGAGGGAAAAATATTTCTATTGTAAATTTTTATGTGCTCTTCGATACAAATAATGAAACACGTATTACAGATTTCTTCCGGAGTTCACCCCTAAGAAGACGAAAAGAGGTGACAAGGTTTCTATGAAGAAGATATTTGTATGGCGACTATTGCTTGAAACTTTGTATTAATGCTCTTTAACACATTTTTTACTTAAAACTTGGTAATAGTGTTCTTCAACACAACGAATCGTCAACTTCACCTTTTCCATTTTTTACATGTTTGCTTTCGCTTCAAGCATTAGCCTATCTGGGGTGACTGGAAGGTGCATTTTACCCCACTAATTTTAGGGAGTAATTTCTGTAAGTTGCAAGGTGTATCACCCTGTTACCTTTCTTATTGCCTGCTTTCTTCCATCTTTCAGTATATCGTTGTACGGTGTATTCTAGGACGGTCTTGCTTTACTTTTTGTTCTTTGTGCACGCTCCAAACATTACAATTCTTTTTCTGTCTTTCTACTCTTATCATACAATCTCTTTCTCTTAACTTCTTCTGTTCTTACTTTTTGTTTAATATCTTATCTCGACAAGAAGATGCAGTTCCGAAAGATATAATTCACCATAATTGTTTGAGACAACAGAGTATATTATATTACATATGAGATATATATTATAAGCTAAAATTATTACGACACTAGTAAATTTGTAGCCGGCACATTTCACAAAATTATTCCTAGAAATTTAATTATTTTTATATTGGACAATTTTACATTCTATGAACAGCTGTGGACGCATGTTTGAGATTAAGTCCAATGTTTAATAAAATACCTTGTGATTAAAACAACAATGAAGCTCACGTTTTTTATGGTTTATGGGATTGAGAAATTGCAGAATTAGTTTTTGGTGTTTGGAACTAATAAAAACAGGTTAGTTATCTATTTATTTGTGAGATTTTTAATTAGCCCTGCGCCTACCCTTTGCTTGGGTCCGTCACTGGTTATTCGAATTGCATTTTATGTGCCTTGTCATTTCCTTTGCAGTTTATAGCGCCTGAAATGGCACGTAAGGCGTGTAATCGACCCGTTACCAACTGCTCAGATAACAAACGTCCGCCTGGGTCACATTTCACGGTGAGATTGAAACTGAAATCATATTACGACGTAGTTCTTATATTATTATTGGTGGTGATTTTACTGAAAGAACTTACGACTGGAAAACATCCCGGCAGTAAGTGAAATTTTGCTGTGCCTTGTGAAGCTGCACATTACATTTTTGCCAAACTTGAAAAAATAAGAAGTTTATTTTTGTAGGCGTTAACTTAAAAGGTAACTTTTATAAATTTACATTTTTTAAAGTTGCGCGTTTGTACGAATTCTATGAAAACTTAAAAAATATATTTTTCTTTTTAATGACCACATATATTGAAAAACGTTTGTTAGATTCTGCTTTAGACCAACCTGTTTCTCCACTATAAAATATATTAAAAGGTCCGATGTTCAGGTAATAAATTGTCTGAAGATGAAACTGATACGTCTTTATCTATTATGAGTTCTGTGTTTCCTGTGTCACCCACCACCTTAGCAATGGATACGATAAAATGAAGTAGTTAATGGACAAGGTTTGTCTACCAAGCATGGAGGTACGCGACATATTATGATTTATTTAAATAGTTGTGTGATTAATGTAAAAAAAATGACTCGCAGGGCGCAGGGCTAGAATAATCAATCTTTACATTTTTAAAGTACCTAGCTATGTATCTCTTGGATTTGTTATACCTGTTATGGATATTTAGCACCAACATAGGTAAAGAACAATTTGAAAATCCACATTCATTAAGAATTCTGCTTATGGCATCATAATAAATTATGACCTCCGCATACATACATGTTTTGCATATGACTATTATTTCCCAGTTTATATGTTAATAAACTTTACAGCACTGAGTACATAAGTTATTCTATTACATCTAATATCAAATCGATTGATACAGACTTAAAAAATTGGTCGAAAGTTATTTCGACAGAACTTCCCTCGCTTCTGAAGTACAGTCCAACAAATACTGTTTCTCTGATAAATGATAAAATTTGATTTTGAGGAATTTGATTTTTTTCTGATAACCTCTATGGAATAAAAACAATATAGAAGGTATTAGTCACAGTAATAGAAAAAAAGAAGGTTTCACCTTCTTAAAAAAAGATAATTGGGACCACGAGAAGATATAATTTTTTTTTTAAAAAGACACTTGGAGCCCCTGAGAAGGTTTCGTCTTTTTTAAAAAAGGACAGTTGGGAACCCCGAGAAGGTTTCACATTCTTAAAAAATCCCAGACAGCAGACAGACCAACAGACGGACAGACAGACAGATTTTTTTGCATCACCCTGTATAAGCAAATCGAAAAAATATGAATACAAATGCAATAATTTCTAAAGTGTGCGGTAACGTATACTTTATTGAACGATGAAAAAAAACACAAAGTAAGAATGAGAAATTATACTGCAAACAAAACTCAGGCGGCAGCTCGTTACGCAGCCGGCAGGTCATAAATTAGTGGAACGCCCGGAAGTGGCCAATTTTGCATTTTGCACAATCTCCAGATCATATGTGTCAACAAACGGTCAGTCGAAGACGAAATCGTATTTTTGTAATAACCAAATTAAAAGCAAATAAATTTTATTTTTCCTTACATTTAGGCCAGAAGGGGTCCAGCATTACAAGCATATAAACCGTCTCTGCACAAGTACGGACATTGTAAAATATATTTACAGCACATTATCAACGGGAATGGTGTTACTTGAGTAATATGAGTAGTGTGTAAAATGTTGATGTTTATACAGCGGAAGAATGTCACGTAGACATTTATTTGATTTCAATGAGTTATCCGCCTCAAAACAAAGTAAAATTATTCATAAACCTCAATTAAACAAAATATTCTGAATGTTTTTATTATAATCTTTACCTTATTTTATTGTTATAAAGACGAGCGTATTCTAATATTTTCGAGAAAATAGGGTGACTCATTCTTAATTTGATCAATAAAAAATTTGTTATGACGTCATAAACATTGATAATGCACAGCGCTAGAGAAAAAGAGAAAAAAAAGGAAAGGCATGGAACGCGGAACCGCCGGTCCAAGTTTCAGGCTGTTTCTCACTGAGTCATAATCGAGATATCGTACGATAATGGTAAATTTTTATTATACTGTGCAAATGTTTTTGCGAAAATTTGGACGGTTAGGAACAAAACTCAAAACAGAAATTCTTTGAAATGAAATTGTTGGTTAGCGTTTAACCATCTACTGTCTTTGCCATTTCTATTGAAACACCACCTGTTGATTTTGCTTAAAATTTAGCAATTGGTAACAGCTTCCGGTTGATTGACAACGGCTTTTAGTTAGAAAATCGTCTGAATATGAACGTTGCCAAATTTACGATTAACAAGTGGTGTTTCAATTGAAATGGCAAAGACTATACATGATATTTCTAACCTACATACAAAATTTGACGGCAATCAATCCAGCAGTTTCGGAGATTACGTGTCTAATAAATATGGATACAGACGCCAGAGCTTACGCTCAGGAAGTAAAAATTGGTAGACGATTATTTCAACAGAAATTCCCTCGCTCATAGAGTACAGTCAATGCCAGCGAATAAATTTCGGACATCAATTTCATGTCATTGTCATTATTTGTAAAACACTCTTTACGTATTAATAACCTTATTTTTCACAGTTTTCACGTTGATACAATGCATTGAGTAGGTACCTACCCATCAGATTGTTTGAAACAAATCTTGTTTATTCAAGGGATAAATTGTGTAAACTGGTGGGATTCCTTACGGGACATTACCAGTTTAACAAACATCTACATACGATAGGAGTAGTAAGAGACCCTGTTATGGGTCTTTCCAAATTAAGTGTAAGGTTAAACATTCTAAATATTTCTGTCACCTTTCCCTTTCTAATTACTTGTTAATTGTCTGAAAATGTATAAAACAACAAATTTTGGAAATAATAAAACACAGTTAGTCCGACTTGCAACGAAGAGTTTGATTTTCCCAAAATAACATAACAAAAACTGGTGTCAGAAGTGGGATATCACAAACGTTATAATCCAAAAAGCTGTTGAAGATTGATTTATCTGGGAAGGTTTCAAGAAACTTCCATTATCAGAAGAGGGTCAAAATTTATACCAGATTGGATTCGTGAACTGGTCCATTGGGAAAGTTCGTCCACAGAACTAAAGAAAAATCATCCCGTGTTCAAGATCATCAAGGACTGTCAAACTGTAAGCAGAACGATTTCTTTTTTCCGACTTTACTTTGTACTTGGTTATTACTTATTAGAACTGTCCTGGTATTCATTCCAATCCTTATTTTCTAATTATTGTTTGCTGTATATATAATCACAATCAAAATGACAGAAAATGAAAATACTAATGCCTCAAATACTCCCATTCAACTAAATTTCATATGCTCACTAATTCCGAAACCATTTAGTGGTAACCGCCTTGAGCTAAATGAATTCTTAAATAACTGTGAGTTAGCTTTCAAATTCGGTAATGAATCCCAACAGTCACTTATATTGGGATTTATAATAACCAGATTGACGGGTAGTGTTAGATCTCAGTTGCACGGTAAAGACATTTCTTCATGGGCAGATTTAAGGAACTTATTTGTTCAATATTATTCCGATAAAATATTAGTTCAATATTATTCCGATAAAAAACATTACACTCAGTTAATGCAAGAATTAAATACCATTAAACAAAATAACAATGAACCCGTGATGTCATTTTATGAACGATTAGATCGTATCAGTTCTAGAATTTTAAATATTTTGTCAATTAATAATGATTCAAATAATCAAGAACTTGCTGGAAAGTTAAGTACAATTAAAGAACTAGTTTTACAGCGCTTTGTTTTTTACACGATTAATGATATATCCAAATATCTAAGAAGTCGAAAACCTGAAAATATTGAAGACGCGCTTTCGGAAGCTCTAGAAGAGGAACGTGCTCTTTCTCTTTCAAAATTTACGATTTCACATGCTAACAAAACTTATAGTTTTTGTAATTTTTGTAAGAAATCAGGTCATGATATAAAAAACTGTCGGAATAAAATCAACAAATCTAATCAAAGAGTACATTTCAATGCGACATATCAAACAAAATTTTGTAATTATTGCAAAAAAAAAGGTCATTTAATACATGAATGTTGGAAACGGATCAATAATTTAAAGAAAAATTCAAACGATGTCAATAAATTACCCGAAGGTTCACCCGAAATTCAGCCGTGTTCAACAAATTCCGTACATTTAAACTTGAAACCGTCTCAGAAAAACGCCGTTTCTGTAGACGTCCTGTAAATTCTCAAATCGGCGATTTAAAACCTTTTAGTTCATGTCAGTCTTCCATAAATTGTAAGAATATTCAAGTTTTAAATACTCAAACATTTGGTGCCAGCTCTGTGTTGTTTACCAATAATAATAATGCTTACATTAAGTTAAAATATAAAGACAGAGAATGTAAATTCTTATTAGATACTGGTGCGAATGTCTCCTTAATAAAACATTCAAAAATTATAGGCACTAATACCTTTTGCGATCCATCAGAAAAAATAATTTTGTCGGGTCTTGGTACTTCCCCTGTTCATACTGCCGCCAGTATGACATTTGATGGTGAGATCTATGGCCATAAAGTTCCGATTAAAATTCACATCGTTAAACAAGATTGTAACATTCCTTTCGATGGACTAATCGGAAATGATTTCCTGCAACCTCAAAATGCCCAAATCGATTACAAAAATTGTACTCTCAAAATTGATTCTCTTCCATTTAATATCCCAATTTATTTAAATTGCAATCCTAATAAGAACGAATCTTATATTTTAAAAGCAAGAACTGAAGCAGTAATTGAAGTAAACATAATAAGCGACAATCTTAACGAGGGCATTATTAAGGAAACTCCCATTGTAGATGGTGTGTATTTGGCTAAGTCTATTGTTAAAGTAAATAATCAGAAAGCAATTACTACAATAATTAACACTTTAGAGAGAGACGTTAGAATCAATCATATTAATGTAGAGCTGGAAGAATTCGATGAAAACAAATCTAATATATTTCTAGTAAATGAAAATTCTATAAATTCATCTGAAAGGGTTAATAATTTGAAGAAAAATTTAAGATTAGATCATTTAAATAAAGAAGAAAAGGAATCAGTACTAAAAATTTGTAACGAATTCAGTGATATATTTTATCTAGATGGAGACACATTAACTTACACCGATGTAGTCGAACATGAGATCCATACCAGCAATGACACACCAATTCGTTCTAAAATGTATAGATATCCAGTCTCATTTAATGAAGCAGTTAACAAACAAATAAAAACGTGGCTCAAGCAAGGCATCATTCGTCATTCTGTTTCACCTTACAATAGCCCACTTTGGATTGTTCCAAAGAAAATAGATGCCTCTGGCGAAAGAAAATTTAGAGTAGTAACCGACTACAGAATGCTAAACGCTGTTACGGTGGGTGATGCTTATCCCTTGCCTAGTATTAATGAAATTTTAGATGGTTTAGGTCACTCTAAATACTTTTCTGTTCTTGACCTAGCCTCTGGTTTTAATCAAATTAAAATGTCAGAAAAAGATATTCCAAAGACAGCATTTTCAACTCCAAATGGTCATTATGAGTACACACGTATGCCCTTTGGTTTAAAAACAGCTCCTACTACTTTTCAACGTATGATTAATACGGTATTAATGGGTTTAACGGGTTTTCAGTGTTTTGCTTATATGGATGATATTGTTGTTTATGCAAATTCTATCAATGATCATAACGAAAAATTAAGATCGATATTCAGTCGTCTAAGATTAAATAATCTACTTTTACAACCTGATAAGTGTGAATTTATGAGGAAAGAAGTTACTTATTTAGGTCATGTTATTAGTGATAAAGGCGTTTCTCCAAATCCAGAGAAAATCAAAGCCGTAATTGAGTATCCTGTTCCAAAAAACGCTAAACAAATCAAACAGTTTTTGGGATTAATTGGTTATTATAAAAATTTCATCAAAGATTTGTCTAAAATAGCTAAACCTCTAACTTCTTTGTTAAAGAAAGAAGTCCCATTCATATGGGGACATGATCAACAAATAGCCTTCAGTAAGTTTAAAGAAATTTTAACAAGTCAACCAATCCTACAATATCCAGATTTTAAACAAAATTTCATTTTAACATGCGACGCTTCTCAGTACGCTGTAGGTTGCGTACTTTCTCAAGGTCCAATAGGTAAAGATCTCCCTATTGCTTATGCATCTAGAACACTTAATAAGTCTGAAATCAATTACTCTACTACAGAGAAAGAGTTGTTAGCGATAGTTTGGGCTGTACGATACTTCAGACATTACCTTTATGGAAACAAATTTACAATTGTAACTGATCATCGTCCATTAACATGGTTATTCAATTGCAAAGACCCTAGTTCTCGTTTAGTGAGATGGAGACTAAAATTAGAAGAATACGATTATAAAATACAATATAAACCGGGAAAAATTAATTCTAACGCAGATGCATTATCAAGAAACCCCGTTCTTTTAAACAATAAATCTGAAAAGACATACAACAACTTTATTGAATTCCATTATAAAAACAATGACTTAATTGAATTCGACATTATCAAAGAAAACATATTTAAAAAATCTCCAAATGTTTTGCTTTTTTCCAAAGATTTAGATGAAAACAACTTATTCTTCCAAAACATAAACTCATTATATGATATTGACGCGATTTCAGGATCAGATCTAGATTTAAATAATTGCATCCACCTAAGAATTTCTCAGAAACAACAAACATTCCTTCTTATCACTCACTTAAACTATTCTGATAAAGTTACATATAAAAATCTGTTTTATGCATTGCTGAAATTAAAGGAAAATTTAACTGAATTAGAAATCAAACAAATGTTTCTTATCAATCCTTTAAACTATAATCCAAATTTCAAACTAAGTATGATCAACGAAATGTTGCACTTCCTGTTTTCGGACTCAAATATCAAAATCACTTTAATTGAAAAGGAAAGATTATGTCCTAAAACAAAGGATGAAATTTGTAGAATTCTGGAAGAAAACGATAATTCATCTATCTCAGGTCATTCAGGCTACTCTAGAACATACAAGCGTATAAAAGAAAACTATAAATGGCAGGGAATGAAAAGAGATATCAAACAATATATAAAGTCATGTCCATCATGTCAAATCAATAAAACATCTCGTCACCCTTCAAAGGCCCCTATGGTGATTACTACAACATCTTCGAAACCATTTGAAAAAATAGCTATTGATGTAGTTGGTTCGTTACCAATTACCGAAAATGGCGATCGTTTTATTATTACAATGCAAGATGATCTAACAAAATATTCATTTGCCGTTTGTACACCAAACCACGAAGCTAAAACTATAGCTGAATCTTTATTAAAGTTTATAACCATTTTTGGTTTACCTGAAAGTCTTCTTTCAGATAATTCTCCCGATTTTGTGTCAAATATAGTAAAGGAAATAAATAAATTATTCAAGATAAAACACATTTTAACTAGTTATTATAATCCAAAATCAAATGGTAGTCTAGAAAGATCTCATTCAACATTAAAGGAATATTTGAAGCATTACATAAATCAAAATCAAACTAACTGGAATGAATATATTCCCTTGGGTATTTTTACATATAACACCCATATTCACGCTAGTACTTCATTTGCACCATACGAATTAGTTTTTGGACACAAAGCAGCTATACCAAATTTATTAACTAGTAAACCTGAATTCAGATATTCTTATGAAGATTACTCTAAAAATCTCAAGTTGAAATTAAATAGATCCTTTGAAATTTAAAGAAAAATCGAAAATCTATTACGATAGAAATGTACATCTAAAGGAATTTCAAGTCAATGATTTGGTTTATGTCTTAAATAAAGAGAAAAAAAGGAATCTGAATCGGAAGCTTCAACCAAACTATAAAGGTCCATTTAAAATAGTAGAAGTAAATAAAAATCACACTGTTAAAATCGAGATTAAACCAAATAAATTCGCAAAATATCATTTTGATTTACTTAAACATAATTTTTTTTAGGAGGTTCCGAAATGGGTAGAATTATCCTCCCCTTGTCCTTTTCTTTTTTTATATTTGCCTCTCTCATCTCATGCAATCCTTATAAATTAGAACACATCTATGAACATAGTGGCATATTCTACAATAACTTGGGCACAGCAAAGGTATCTAATGATAAGTACACCCTTTTGTCATTTACGGTAATAAAGTTTTATATATCAAAATACAATTTTTTAAAGAATATTTACGTCAAATCGGAAAATATGTGTAAATTTAACCATTTTAATAGTTCATTTTATTTAAATTCCTTCCTTCATTGTTCAAGTTCTCTATCGCTTATCAAAACCCAAATAGATAAATTAGACGGAAAATATACATCTATTACTCATTTGATCAGCCATGATCATCGCCAGAAACGTGGTATTTTAAATGGCGCATCTTATGCTTTAAAGTGGTTGTTCGGAGTCCCTGATTCGGATGACGCCGATTACTACTCAAATGCTATAAAAATGTTACTCGAAAATAATCATGATACCCAAATGCTAATGAAACAACAGATTCACGTTATTTCAGATGCCATTACTAACTACAATAAGTCAGCTCAATCTTTGAAAGTAAACGAACAACGATTAAATGATAATATAAATAAATTTAATGAATTTTCAGAAAACGCCACAAAGGACATTAATGCATTAACTTATTCGCAATCAATTATGGATCATTTCAATCAATTAATACAATTAACAAATGAATTAAATGAAGAATATGACGTTATAATTTCCTCAATATTATTTTCTCGGAATAATATTCTACATCCATCAGTTATTTCACCTACTAATTTACGCGATGAGCTTATGAAAGCCAGTTCTCTTTTGCATCTGAATTTCCCAATACCCCCTGATAATCTGGAGCATATTCATAAGTATTTCTCAATATGCAGACTCTCAGTTGTTTTTGATAGAAATATTCTAATCTACATTATTCAAATACCCTTAGTTTCCGAAGAAACCTTTCATTTGTATCGCCTAATTCCATTGCCTTCTCTTGATAACAACTCCTCATCCACGTTCACATACATCGACACAGACTATCCCTACCTTTTAATAAGTACAACCAAGATGCAATACAGTCGCCTAAAGGATCTTTCCGCCTGCAAGACGATTTATGAAGATGATTTTATTTGCCAAGATGCGATAACTTATATGGTTAATCAGCACCCCGTCTGTGAAATACTGTTGAAGGTACAACAATTGGACCACATTCCATCAGACTGCCAGACGAAGACGGTAAAATCTAATGTTCAGATTTGGCACAAGTTACGTAAGAACCAATGGCTATATGTCCTATCCCGTCCAGTATTTGGCACAATCAGTTGTGAAGGCAGCCACAGAATCTTTGACGTCAATTTTGAGAGGGGTGTCGGAATATTCACAATGGATTCCAAATGTAAATGCTTTACGCCTATGACAGCGCTAACATCTAGCTCGAACTATTCGTCCAATTATACGAATTTCATACCAAAGATAAATATAAACGAAGACAACTGTTGTGTAGAGAAGATGAAGTACCTGCAGAATCAAAAAATGATTCCGCTGTCCATCAACTCGCTAAATTTGGATGAACTGCGTCACGCCAAGCACAAGCTACAAAAATTCGAAGAGGCTCTACAAAGGAATATGGAAAATCCGTTCATTGTGACACATTCGGAATGGTATAATGTTGTTATTGGAGTTCTCCTTCTCCTTGCATTGATTCCCATATTATATTACATCATTCGGAAATGTTGCTGCAAGTTGTCGTATAGAAGAATTTTGTTTTGCAAATTTAGTCGCAGTGTGTATAAGCGTCGTTCTAATACGCCGATCCAACTGGGTAGCTTCAAAGAAATAGCCAAAGAAGATGTAGAAGATGATGAAGAAGATGAAGAAACGTTTATTAAACCAAATTCACCGGACGTGCCAGGTCCGTCAGCCCCGTTATATCCAATCCTCACAAGATCAAGATCTAAATCTATATTATCCAACGATTTTGCAAAAAAGTTGAAAATTTAAATTTTGACAAATATATCAAAATTCTTTAGGTGGGAGGTGTTATGGGTCTTTCCAAATTAAGTGTAAGGTTAAACATTCTAAATATTTCTGTCACCTTTCCCTTTCTAATTACTTGTTAATTGTCTGAAAATGTATAAAACAACAAATTTTGGAAATAATAAAACACAGTTAGTCCGACTTGCAACGAAGAGTTTGATTTTCCCAAAATAACATAACAACCCAATCTGTCGTGAATGCAGTGCGGAAGAGGAAACAGCTGAGCACATTCTTCGTGAATATTCAGCGCTAACCTACCATAGTAAATCCATACTAAGAGACATCATTCTGGTCTAATATGACAAAAAGCAGGGAGTTCCCACCTTCTGCTTTATTCAAGTACATCCAAGAAGTTGAGTGGCTTGACGAGTAGAGGAGCGGAAAGACACCTTGACTTGAACTAGGAAAGCACAATGGGCCCAAAGGCGAGTGCCGGCTACGGTCAGCTCCTATTTATATAATCCAGAAATCTTGTTTCATAACTAACTTAACATCAGGATGCACTAAACGTTCTGCTCAATATCTATACTCCGTATACAGGTGTTCCAATAAGACTAAGAAGGAAAATAATAAATCTCGAATGAAGAACTGAAAAACTAAATATGCTTTATTCAACAAAATTAGCAACTAAAATTAAAGGAAGATGGGGCACTACTTATTTTGATAGAAATGAAGTAAACATGTATTCAATATTTTCGACATCTAAACTAAAAAAAAAAAAATCGAATTAAAATCAATATTTCGTCAAAGCCCCATTACCTGCAAATACTTTTGCCAACCTTCTAGGCACTGAGACACATAGATTTCGGCAATAATCCTGAGGTATTGTCTGCCATTCATCCGTAATTGCAGTCAACAGCTCCTCTCTATTGTGAAAAATTACCCTTCTGCTTTGTAATTTCTTGTGCAATAGTCCCCACATATTCTCGACAGTGTTCATATCCAGGCTTCGACTAGACCAATCTAGGACATTTATATTTTGGTCCTGGAGCCACTTTATGTGCTGCGCTGTATGCGCAGAACAATTATAATTGTTCTGCGCATACAATATATTGTCGTGTTGTAAAAAAAAATTGTCATTCCTCTGACCGACGGAATCATGGTGTTGCACAGAATCATAAACGTTACTGTTTAAACGTTTTTCTACGTGTGCCATTACACCAGGACTAACCACAGAAATCCAGGCCCCCGCTTCGTTCTATAGTGTCCATGTATGTATGGTATCGGGTATTTCTGGATCTATACACCCCGACGTGGCAATAAAAATACTCATTTGAGTTTGTCTCCATTTCTGGATAATACAGTGAGTATTTTTGGTATGCCTAACATTTCTTGAATCTGCCTGCATGATCTACCAGTCAGCATGAGTTATTATTACTCTAGATTTGTTAAATTCATATACTGATTGCATGTTCAGATTCAGTTAATCTGACGTTGCTTTGAAGTATTGAAAAAATAATTTAGATAGGTATGCCAAAAATTATGACAATAAAGCCTACACCACATTTCATTTTTTAAAATGACACTAAATTTGATGTACGAAATTTATTTGCTGGCATAGCACATTCAGCTATGTTATAAGTTAAAATAAATACAGGGTCATTATAAAATATTGTAGTCGAAGAAGGCCATGATTTTGGTGACATTTTGTGCCGCCTTTTTCAGTTTTGTGGAAAGGATTACACTAATATTGGAATTTTTATTTTTAGCGCCACATTAGTTGACATTAGCGGCTGCACTGTTTCAACGCTTCATCAAATTCTGTCAGATGTCAATAATTTTTTCGTTTGTACTGGTAGAGCAGCTTTCAACACAAAAAGGTACAGGGGCGGGGCTTAAGATGCGCGACTTGTAGTCGGGCTAGCAGTGGCGCAACATCGATGTATTGAGAAGGGAGTTTCGGCTGAGTTACATTTCTTTCAAAAACAATTAAAAATAGAGCAATTTCCACAAAAGAATACAGACAACCATTTAATAAAAATAAATTTATTTGTTTGGTAAAAAAATAGACTTACGTAACAATAAATTATGATAATCTATCACACAAAATTTGGTATTTTTAATTATTAAACGAGTTTATAATGTGAGGGATTATAGCATGAGTAAAAAATTTCACGAATCCCTCATTATAAACCAGTATCATATACTATTTTATAGTCGACTAGTCTTAAAGCAACAGTTAAATCTTTAGATAAAAGCGGGCTTAAAACTATGAGAATAAGCAACCTATGACTATAATTATATGGTTTTTAATTTTCTGGCACAATTTATCGATACCGTAAAGTCGGATTATAATAAGGCGTAACGTTTTCTGTCTTTAACATTGAAGTATCGACTGTACCGTAATTTAACAGTAATTATTGCTCACTAAAAATTACCTTTTTACTTCTTTTACTTACTTTTTTATTCAACTCATACATCAAATACAGCACTAATAATTGTTTAAATTCTTTTTCTATAATGTCAACGCTAATAAAATAGAAAAGTGATATTTTTATTAACCGCAATAATATTTTAATATTTCAAAATCGAAATATTCATCGCCGCTGCCACTGCTTGCACGATATTTGTAAGGCCAAACCAAAACAATGTTCTGCGCACTCCCACCACCTGTACCCTTTTGTGTTGAAAGCTGCTCTACGTTTTCCCTCACGTGCGTTAATTGACTTGTCTTGTTTTCATTTTTGCTGTCTTCCCCTTTGTTAGACCTTTAATAAGTGTCTCAAAAAACAGTTTTTATCAAAACTACAGATCATTGTGGAATAATCTCAGGTAATGAACAGAGAGGAATAACTATGGTCAGTGTTACAAATGATTTTTTTAGTTCTTTGGCGCAATCATCATGCCTATTACCGTAATGGGGTGTTAAATGAGGATGGGGATGGAGTGTACTCTGTGGAGGCGTCTAAAAACGAGTATCTAGTGAAATGTTCTGTTGTCATTGATGAAGAATCTTTGAAGACGCTATATGGCGAATTATGGCCAGATTTAACGACACTGGTAGCATTTCTAAGTGAAAACCGACGGGGAGACCTCAAGTTAGTGAAAACGTTGTTGAAGATTGGATAAGGATGAGAATGGAACAAAGTCCGAATAAAGCTTTGTCAAAAATCTTTACTGTCCGGAGTACCATACAGCCCATGTCAGAAAATCGTAAAAGAGAAGTTACATATGCATCCATACAAGATTTTGTTGGTTCAGGAGCTGCAACCAGCTGATTTTCCTTGCCGCGTTGGGTAGTGTAGTTGGTTTCAAGCTGATATGGACGATAACGGGATTCTCGATTTGTCGTTCTTTTCTGATGAAGCCTGGTTTCATCTGTTAGGCTATTATGTCAACTGACAGAACTTCAGAATTTGGTGTATAGAAAATACTCACGCTTTTGAAGAAACACCATCACACGCAATGAAGGTTGGTGTGTGGTTAGCAGACGACGATTCATAGGCCTGATACTTTTTCAAGTAAATGAATGTGATCAATAAACAAAATTAGATGTAGAAAGTGTATGTAGGTACTGCAATAAAGTTTTTTATTTTCAGTAACTTTCATTTTTCTTTCGGTGTTAGTTGCATTCTCTTAATTTAAAACTTACTTCAACTTACTGTTTAGTAATAATTGTAATTTTACTATTAGGAAAGTTAAAAATCTTTATTAAACATTCTGTTGTTTCAAGAGATCTCATAATCAGCTACAGAACTCTTAACACTATGCTCCTGAAATTTTATTGGTTTTTTCATCTTTTTTCTTATAGAAATTTTGAAAAATCTTGATATTAGGATGGCCATGTGGGCGTGTTTTGGGTAGAACCTCTTTGACATTCCTGTTATGCAGATCTGGCATGTTTCAGATATGTAGAAACTGCAAAGCTGAAGGTAATGTTTGGACATAGCAGTTTTCACCTATTGTAGGGATGAAGATCAAGGATTTCAGTTGTGTTTTTTCAAGAGAAAAGCACCGGTCACAAACCATGTCTGCACCAATATTCTGACGATTCCTTACAATTTACAAACAGAACTTTCGCGGGATCACAACTTTGGCAAAATTATTTACTGCAAAAACTCATTAGGTACTCATAGTGTTCGTTAACTGTGATAAGACTTGCTCTGCCATTGTCCATTACGTGATTTTTCACAATTTTTACCTTCAGGGTACCTATAAAAATGTAATTTTTTAAATAATTACCGTGTTCATTGGTTTCGACAAACTTAACCTCACTTTTTGGATTTCATTATTTGAAAAATTATTGCTTCTTTGCAAAACAGACCAGATGATTTATTCTGTTCAACTCCAATCGACTTTCCAAGGTGTAATTCATGACAAAGCCCTTAAACGTTTTTCTGACAATTTACAATTTTTGAAACTGAAATGTATTGCAGTGGCGTTCACAAATGCCCGATAACACTGCAACCCTTAATGCTCTGGCCTGGCGTCTTTTCGTGTCTATTTATTAAAATGAAATTAAACCGCGAACCGGGCATTTCAATTTTTGACACATCTGACAGATTTGTTTGGACGTTCGTGACATTTCAAAACAGTTCAAATCATTTTGGTGATTAGCGGCACGAGAAAAATTTCATTTGTTTTTCATAGGTGAGTTGACTACAATATTTTATAATGACCCTGTATATGGATGTTACGTTCAAGTAAAGATAATAAAGAAACGTGCTACCTATTTGTTTCAAGGGAGTTTTTTCATTACAAAATTTGGTGATGACGTCATCAACATTTTTGCAAGAACACGTATATCTATGTCGATATAATGCAGTGTAATTTATGGCGTGAATCGTTACGTTCTTGAATCTTGATTTAAGCAATAAGATAATGCAACAATTTAATCACGTCCGGCATATGTAGTAGCTAGCAGAGGTGCAACTGGACTGAAAAGCATTTATAATCACTTGTACTTAAGACAAATAGTGATAACGCTTGTCGAGATTGTACAGGTGAGAGTGAACCAAAGAAACTGAACCAAACGAATTGTAATAGCCCGATCACTATGCGATGGTCCAGTCTGTTTTATTGCTTCGACTTCTGCTTATTTATCCATCTCATCTAAAATAATAATGACATAATTTCATTGATTAAATGAATATTTGTTAACAAATATGCTTCACGATACAATATATTTTATTTTTAGTAGCACATTTTAATTTTTAGTTTATATATTTTAACTATAAAATGATTTGGCGGAGAAGATTTTTTCATTTGGAATTTATCAATAAACATTTAAAAAATCTATTTTGATTTCTCTGTGGTTCGAAAACTCTCTCAATTGGAAAGTTAAGCAGATCAAAGCTATTTGATGGTTTATTTTAAATTGTTTATGTCACTTATTATAGGAAAATTAATTGCCACACTGTTAATGTAAGATGTGAGTTATTTATTACTTGCTTATTTTGATTTTAACATCAAATATTCTAAATTTATAGTCCGAATAAGATATTTAAACTCATAAAGAAAACAAAATTTTAAAATATTCAAATCCGTTGTTTGCAGTTGAAAGATTTTTTTACGTATTATTTCTGTCTATCAATAAACGAATCAAAACAAACTTATTTGCCTGTGAAAAGCAGAGTGCATGTACTTATACACAAAAACTTACCTAACAACGTGGAAGTCAGTGTGAGTTTAGTTTGACGTAGTTTTCCACAAAACTCAACTAGTGAATCTTCTCAAAACGTGTATCTGTAAAATAATGTAACCATTTCAATCGTTGGAGTTGATATCAAATCTATTTCTAGAGTATTATTGCTGTAGTAGGTGCAATTTTTCTACCCAAATTATAAGTAATTCTGTACAAACATTCTGTATTGTCAATTTTTTTATTGATTTCTGGTATTTTTCGTATTAAACAGACTGTTTGATCATTATTGTGGGCACTGAGTATTGTATTAACCGTATTATAAGAAAATAATGTATAAGTGTAAAATTTAACAGGTTAACAATAATAACGTAATGAAATTACCGTATACGAACCTTTCCCTTTCATACTGGTTAAATTTAAATATTTAAAGCAGCACTTTTCATTCGATAAAATTTACATGACCGTGTAAAGAATAAAAATATACACGTACAATTTATTTAGTGTTTCCGGATGATTCACATGGTTAAGATACAAGCCTCCCATTAGAATTTCTACAGAGGAGCCAACGTGTGATTTGTTTTCCGAAGAGAGACAAAGTGCAGGCGTGTATGGTTCGTTGACGGATTTATGTGTTTATGAAAACAGACATTGGGCGTAAAATGTAAACAAATTTTCTCGTTCTTAACAGTCTAGCAACTTTGACTCAAAGATATTGAGTATCGTATGTAACTACACAGTTTATACAGTTTTATGACTGGCTATGTTAGAGGTCTACTATGTGATTTTACACACAAAAATATTTTTAGCTTTAAATACAAATATTTCTTAAGCTTCCGATCTCCTATTAAAACTAGAATAATTTTACTATTTATTCACACAAAGCGGGACTGAGGCTGACTGAAGCAACATATTTTTAAAAAGAATAAATCTTCTGTCACTAATAAGCAAACAATTAACACACTTTTTATGCTAATCATTTATACTCGAAATATAATTATTTATATGAACGTGCAAGACAGTTGATTTCATCTAAATGGCGGCATAATATAATAAAATTGTTATTTATATTAAAAAGCCAGAAGCTAGGCTTTTGGAATACCAGTGAATTTGTCGAGTCGTGCCGATGGGCGAGGCTGCAAAATAATGTGTAGGTATTTGCAAAAGCTTGTTCCGGACATGTGATACACAAGACTTTTTGAGGCGGTTTCTATATACAAACATAAAATTTGTTAGTAATTCTATTTTTTTTTGCGGTACATATTTAAGGGAATGAAAGAGTGCGGACAAACCTTCCCTAGCCGCATAGTAATAGCAATAGCACTCGTCAAACGACCGAAAACGAAGAGTTTGAATTTCGCTTGGTCTTGAACATTTGTTCCCGATTTTATGGGATTTTCTTGCATTACACACAATATTTGCTTTATTTATATCGGGCTTTTTTTTTAAGTGAACATAAGCCTATGTTCAGTTTTAAAACGACGCTGTCAACGCGGGAACATTGTTGGTTGCCAAACCAAGATAAATCCTTTGAGTAAACCATGCTTACAACAACTTTAAAACATCTGCAAGGTTCCAAAGTATTCAGTTTTGAAACACTTGATTTATTCAATAAAATAAATTGACTGATTCATTTTTTTTTTTGAGTCACCCTGTATTAGCATATGTAAAAAATCTGAATGGAATGATAAATTACAAATATGGACTGATCACATTTTGCACATTTTAGACAAGATTTTTACAGCAAAATTTTGAGATGGCGTCATGAATTTTTTGGGGTACATAATAGATACATTTTGATTAAAATTTACAATGCTCACAGCAACTTCAAAACGTCTGCAAGTTTTCAAAGTATTCAATGTTGCAATTCTTGATTAAATCAATAAAATAAACGAACTCAGTCATCGGCACCCTGTGTAAGCAAATTTAAAAAATATCTAATAATGCAGTATGTTGATATACCTACGTGTCCTTGGAAAAATGTTGATGACATCATCATAAAATTGTGTAAAGAAAAACTCAGCTCGAGAATATTGCATATGTTTCATTATATTTTAGGTGAGAGGAAACAACTTTCGACCATTTTTTTTACATGTTTATACGAGATGACTCAAAAAGATTAATGAATGAGGCGACATGTTTTGTTGCCCATCCCATTTTCCTGAAAATTTGAGGATACAGTATTGTTATTGACACTATTACACTGCACCAAATTGATATACGCGTTCTTGCTAAAATGTTGATGACGTCATCAAAAAATTTTTATAGGGAAAAACTCATTAGAAATGTATTATGCTATGATGGTTCTTTACCTGTACTTTAACAAACCAAAAAAATTCTCAACGTTAAATCTGATAAATATTCGAAGCTGTATTTGTCCGACTGTACATTCAAGACGAAGGAAGTTCTTTTGAAATACTTTCGACCAATTTTTTAGCTCAGAATTAAAAATAAGAGTTACATTTATGACAGTGGTATCATTTATTTGAATTTTTTTATTAAATATACCAAAATCTTTATAACTGATAAAAATCGTAATAAAATCACGCCAAGCAAATTATGCCAGCAATAAAGTGTTGTAAATTATATTTTGATATGTCGACCACTAAAGAATTTATTTTTGTGTGCTTATGAAACTGATAAGATAAACCGTTTGCGTATCTATACTTTTCTGTTTTATCTATTGTATGTAGTTATCAGATGAGTAACAATTTTTTGATTATGTGATCTTTAACAACACCATGATTTTTACATCTAGTGTCAAACTAAAATTGTTTCAGTGAAGTTCGAAAAAGTTAAAAAATATTTTGTGAAATTTTCATCTGAAAGAATAATGATAGAAAATAATGGTGTAAAAAACAGCCGTTATTAACACTCTGAGCAGATGTAAACTGCAGTGGAACTAATCCGTTAAATCTTCCTCAGCCCATGTTATAAAATTTTATATATAAACTGCATAATCCTGGCTGGTTATGGTTTAAATATATTTTATATTGTCCGCACATGTACGGATCGCGCCTTCTTGGAAGTTACGCCCCCGCGCCACACAGGGTGGTATTTACGCCACTGTTTTTTATTTCATAGAGGTAATCACGAAACAGAAATTGCAAAATCAAATTTTATAATGTTTCAAGGAAACGGGATTTGTTGGACTGTATTTTAAGAACGACGGGAGTTATGTTGAAATAACCTTAGACCAATTTTTGTTTGCTAAAATCCATAATTACTTCCCGAGCGTAAGCAAAGGAAGTATTGTAATCGAGTCCGTCGGTCGACTCTCTACTTTTACGTTTTCTCGATCTTTCATGACCCCTAGAAGACGAAGAAATAGGTCTCCCATTTCCGTCCGTCTGTCCGTCTGTCCGTCTGTCCGTCTGCCGTCCCGGATTTTTATTAGACAGATAATCTCCGAAAGTACTGGACCGATTGTTGTGAAATTTTGTACTTATATTAGGAATATCATGTAGATGGTAAAACGCTAACCAAAATTTGTCTAATCATCCCCACCACTAATGCGATGACGTCACTTCAAAATTGTACATAGTAAATGGGTCTTAAATTGTATAAAATAACATAGTCCTACACATGTAGTTTAGGACTCCGAATTCAGTTTTTACCCGAAATGTCCAGATTTTTGGAAAAAAACTCAAAATCATAAAACAACATTTTGCAATTTAATTTTGAATCTGCTAACCCGAATGTTTTAAAATGTTGCAGATGTTTTAAGGCTCTAAAGAGCATCATAAATCTTTAGTCAAAATATATTTGGTTATCCCCTCCAAAAACTTGATGACGTCAGCTCAAAAGTTTGCCGAATAAATCCTATCTAAAATGCACAAAATATGATGCGTCTGTACTTGTGATATATCACTCCATTCATATTTTTTGGATTTGCATATACAGGGTGACTCAAAAAAATTAATGAATGCGCAAAATTTATTTTACTGATTTACTCAGGAACTACAAAACCGAATGCTTTGAAATCTTGAAGATGTTTTAAAATTATCATGAGCATGGTAAATTTTTGATCAAAATGTATTTGGTCGTCCCCTCCTAAAAAATTTATGACGTCACCACAAAATTTTGCTGAATAAATCCTATCTAAAATGTACAAAATATGGTGAGTCTCTTCTTGTCATTTATCATTCCATTCAAATTTTTTCGATTTGCATATACAGGGTGAGTCAAAAAAATTAATGAATGCGTCAATTTATTTTATTGATTTAATCAGGAATTACAGAACCGAATGCTGTGAAATCTTGGAGATACTTTAAAGTTATCATAAGCATGGTAAATTTTTTATCAAAATTTATTTGCTCATCCCTCCCTAAAAAAATTGATGACCTCACGCTAAAATTTGGTAAATAAATCCTATCTAAAATGTGAAAAATATGATGAGTCTGTAATTGTGATTTATCATTCCATTCATATTTTTTCGATTTGTATATACAGGGTGACTGAAAAAAATTAATGAATGCGTCAATTTATTTTATTGATTTAATCAGGAATTACAGAACCGAATGCTTTAAAATCTTGGAGATGTTTTAAAGTTATCATAAGCACGGTAAATTTTTTATCAAAATGTATTTGCTCTTCCCCCCTAAAAAATTGATGACGTCACTCCAAAATTTTGCTGAATAAATCCTATGTAAAATGTACAAAATATGATGAGTCTGTATTTGTGATTTATCATTCCAATCGTATTTTTTGGATTTGCATATACAGGGTGTCTCAAAAAAATTAATGAATGCATGAATTTATTTTATTGGTTTAATCAGGATTTACAGAACCGAATGCTTTGAAATCTTGGAGATGTTTTAAAGTTATTATAAGCATGGTAAATTTTTTATCAAAATGTATTTGCTCATCCTCCCTAAAAAATTGATGACGTCACCCCAAAATTTTGCTGAATAAATCCTATCTAAAATGTACAAAATATGATGAGTCTGTACTTGTGATTTATCATTCCATTCATATTTTTGGATTTGCATATACAGGGTGACTCAAAAAAAAAATGAATGCGTGAATTTATTTTATCGATTTAATCAGGAATTACAAAACCGAATGCTTTGAAATCTTGGAGATATTTTAAAGTTCTTATAAGCATGGTAAACTTTTGTTCAAAATGTATTTGTTCATCCCTCCTAAAAAAATTGATGACGTCACCCTTAAATTTTGCTGAATAAATCCTATCTAAAATGCAAAAAATATGATGAGTTTGTACTTGTGATTTATCATTCCATTCATATTTTTTAGAGGTGGCTCAAAAAAATTAATGAAGTCAATTTATTTTATTGATTATATGAAAGGCAACACTTATTATTAGTATTACATTGGACCAACCCAATTTGGTAGACACAAAATTTTTTAAAGTAAAAACTCGGTTGAAACATAAGGGTAGCACGCTTATTTACATCCACTTTAACATTACAGACGTGCATTTGTTTTATGCGCTGACTATAGGTTCCGCGAATGTGGAATAGACATGTTTATAATCAACCAATTGTGAATTTCACCGTCAAAAATAAAAATAAAACCCAATGTTTTATATAATAAGCGGAAGTCGAAGCAATAAAACCGATGGTCGTTTTGTTTACAGTTTCTCTGTTTGACTCTCACGTATGCTGTTACGCTTGTCATCCTAAATTAAGAATGTTTATACATAAGCGATTTTCAGTTGCCGTATACGTGAGTAAATTGTTTCGTTATTTTATTGATTATAAAAAATCAATATTCAAAACGACCCAATTCATTTTCCCGAAAATTTGGGAATACAATAATTTTATTCTTAGTATTACACTACATCTATCCCAACTGATATACGTGTCCTTGCAAAAATGTTGATGACGTCATCGCAATTTTTTTTAAATTCCCACTACAAAAATGTAATGAGAAAAAAACACAATAGCCATGCAGTCGTCAAGTTTCCGACAGCGAGGGAAGTACTGTCTAAACTCTTTAGACCAATTTTTTTTATTTCCCGAGCGCAAACGAAGGAAGTGATGTAACTGAGCGGATATTTTCATGTTTTCTCGATATTTCATGACCCCTCTAGTACGACAACATAGGTCTCCAACTTCGGTCTGTCTGTCTGTCTATCGTCTGTTCGGATTTTTATTAAATAGGTAGTCTCCAAAAGTACTGGATTGATTTTTGTCAAATTTTTTGGATGCAAGATTTTAAAAAGCATTCGGTTCTGTAGTTCCTGATTTAATCAGTAAAATAAATTCATTCGCCTGTAGAAACAATTCTAAAAAATTGGTTGAAGGTTATTTCGACAAAACTTTTCTCGCCGTTGAAGTAACTAAAAGAAAACATATCCAGCTTTTTCTAAAACTTTTAAAATTTTATTTTGCCAATCTTATTTTTTTATGGGGACCCTTACAAGTTAATATCTTTATATTAACTTGTAAGGGCCCTCATAATTTTGCAAATAAATCCTATCGAATACATATTCGATAGGATTTATTTGCAAAATTTTGAGACGACGTCATTAATTTTTTGGGGTAACCACCAAATATTTATATTTTAATTAAAAAACTCACCATGCTAATGATAACTTTAAAACGTGTAATATTTCAAAGCATTCGGTTTGGTAGTTCCTGATTTAATCATTAAAATTGGTTGATTTTTCATTAATTTTTGAGTTACCGTTTATAAGCAATTTAAAAAAATATGAAAGCAATGATAAATCACAAGTATGGACACATTTTAAATAATATATTCAGCAAAATTATCAATTTTTTGGGGGATATAGAAATGTATTTTGATTAAAAAGTTACCATACTTCCTATAAACAAAAATAAATTGCAAAATATTTTTATATAGTTTTGTTTTTTTTTTTCAGAAAACTGGAAGTCTTCAATAGAAGTAAACACGGATTCATAAACTACACATGCAGGAGTGTTAGTTTAAACAATCTTTAAATTTTAAATTTCCAATGTACAACCAAAGTTTGGTGAGCGTTTTATCATCTCCATGACATTGATAATACACCATATAAAATTATTAATCTTCTTTATTTATAAAAGGCAATGTCCCGACTGACCTATCAACAACCAGCCCAAACCGCTAATGCTAGAAAGGTGAAATTTGGAGACAATGTTCATTTTATACTGGAGGGATCGTTTAAGAAGGGGGTGAAAAGGGGTGATAATATTTGTATAGGACCAATATGTCTACTGTAAAATTTACATCGTTACGTGCAACCTGGTACATTTTAATTCTCTTCAACACAAATAAGGAAATACATATTTAAGCATTTTCGGAGATTCGACCCCTAAGGTGGTGCAAAGTGGTGTCTAAGTTTGGGCGGCTAAGTTTGTATAGGAACCATATTTCTACTACAAATTGAAATGTTTACGTGAAACTTGGTGTTAATGTTCTTCAATACAAATAATGAAACCCGTCTTTAAGCATTTTCTAAAATTCAACCCGTAAGGGGGTGAAATGTGGAGGCTAAGTTTGTATGGGAAAATATTTCTATTGTATATTTAAATTTTTACGTGAAACTTGGTATTAATGCCCTTCGACACAAATAATGAAACCCGTATTTAAACATTTTCCGAGATTCAACCCCTAAGGGGGTGTAAAGTGGTGGCGAAGTTTGTATGGGAAAATATTTCTACTGTAAATGAAAATTTTTACGGGGAAGTTGGTATTAATACTCTTCAACACAAATAATGAAACACGTATTTCAGATTGTTTCGAGATTCCACCCCTAACAAGATGAAAGGGGGTGACAAAGTTTCTATGAGCAAACATTTTTGAAGTCGATTTTTACTGGAAATTGTATTAATGTCCTTCAACACATTTTTTACTTGAAGGTTGATAATAATGCTCTTCAATACAATGAATCGTCTACGCGAGCGAAGCCGCGGGTGAAAAGCTAGTTAATTATAAAAAGCAACTTAGAAATTCATGCCCTAGAGCTTGGTCATCTAGCCAATCATCAACGGAAAGTGGCAAGAGTTTCTGCAGAAATACAGTAGAATTTGGACAGGCCTCTGGGTGCACAAACATACTGCCACATCGGATGAACATTGCAGACGCGAAACCAATCATGTACAGTAACTTGGACAAAACAAGAAGAAGATGAGAAACCGATACGGAAAATGTTCGATAAAGGCGTTATAGAGTAATCAAACAGTTCATAGTCGTCGCCTGTAGTGCTAGTCACCAAAAAAGATGGGTCGACGAGATTCGGGGTAGACTACAGGAAAGTAAACGATGTAACCAAGAATGACAGTTACTCGCTTTCCCGAATTGATGACACGCTCAAAACATTAGCAGGATCCGTCTGATTCTCCACGTTGAACATCAAAAGCGGCTACTGGCAAGATGGTATTCGTCCAGAAGATAAGGAAAAGACCGCCTTTTCTTTCGGAGGCGGCTTGCATTCATTTACCGTAATGTTTTTTGGACTGTGTGTAGTGCTCCGGCTTCTTTTGAGATGCTAATGGAGATGGTAGTGCGAGGGCTCACATGAAAGATATGTTTGGTTTATTTAAATGATATAATGGTAATGTCGAAGATATTTGAGGACCAACCTAGAAGAACTATTCAGTCGAATGAAGGAGGCAAACTTGAAGTTGAATCCAAAGAAATCAATTCCAAAAAAGAAGAAGAATTTCTGAGACATACTATTCCGGAAAATGGGATCAAGACTACGGGAACAAAGGTCAATACGATTCGCGATTGGACAATACCAAGAGATAAACACCAAGTCAGGAGTTTCTTGCGATTATGCACATACTATAGAAGGTTTGCTGATATTGCTGCTTCTCTGCACAGGCTAACGGATTTGAACTTTCAGTTTAATTGGACTGCTGAATGTGAGGAAGGCTACAAAAGATTGAAGAATGCACTATGCTCTAGTCCTCTTCGTCCACCTCAATCATCGAAAATGTTCATCTTGACGCGAATAACATCGGAATAGGTGCCGTATTGTTACAGGCTCAGGACAATGAAGAAAACGTCATCAGCGTACCTTCGAAACTCGAAATGAACTACTGCACCACGAGGAAAGAATTGTTGGTGATTGTTACGGTCGTTGTTCCGTAACTGTCTCTGTGGACGCAAATTCCTGATTAGAATCGATCACGCAGCCCTCACATGGCTCCTTCAGATGAAGAATCTTGGACAAGTGGCTAGATGGCTGAACGTTTCCAACAGTCCCTCTCGAAGATTCGACACAGAGCTGCTGCTAAGCTTCACACTCTTCATCGAAAAGACCGTGTAAGAGCTGCAAATACTGCGACAAGCTCGAGCAGTACGAAACCTCGTTCAACTCTAGAAGGACAACAGTCGTAGAGGATGAAGAATGGAGTACGGCCGAGCTTAGAAAAGGCCAAGAGGAGGACGTGGATATCGAGCCATGGCTCAAATGGAAAGAAGGGGTTGAATGGCCGGGCTGACCGAAAATATCAGACGAGTCACCCTCTTTCAAGGCATTATAGGCTCAGTGGGACTGTCTACGTGTCGAGAACGGATTGCTTAAGCGAGCAAACAAGAAAACAACCATCATGTAGTAGGTGTTTCCGGCCATCAGAAACAAGGAAGTACTTCGAGAGATACACGGGGGTTCAGGTGCTCATTTTGGAATCAACAAGACGTTTTCTAAAGTTAGGAAGAGATTTTTCTGGGTCCGTTGTCGAGTTGGTGCAAGGGCGAGAGGGCCGATGCAACAATACAGCATCTAGTCTCCTTTCGAAAAAATTCGTATGTACGACAGTGTACGACAATAAGTGGTGACTCATCATCGGTGACGACGGCGTTCCACTAAAGAAAAGCCTGGAAGTGGTGCATCGAAAGTCTCGGGAAGTCTCGATGGTTGGTGGATTCCAGAACAACCTCGAAAGAGATTTTTAATTTTGTTTGGATTTAAATAAACACCACCGTCGGGAGCAGCCTAGTCTAATCTAATCCAACCGAGTCGAGTGATGAGTCTAAATTGAGTTGGAATTATTAGTTGTTATATTTTCGCTGTATAGCTAGTCGTGTAAATTTTTATTTCTGAGGAAAAAACCTTTGAATTTTATCCACGCCGATTTAATACCCGTAAATCGTAACAATACATTCAACTATATAATGGTTTTAACAGTATATAAAATGAAAACGCAAAGGACATGTTTGAATTCATAGTTTCTCTCATTAGATCTCCAAAAGAATGCTGAAAGAACTTATCAATTCGAAGTAATAATTTTCCCTAGTTGTCTTAAGATATCAGAATGCGCAAAAAATGAATTGGTCTAAAGTTATTTAACAGAACTCGTCTGGCCCCTGAAATATGTAAGTAAGCAAATAAATACGGCTATAATAAAAATGGGGAAGGGAAGTGACATACATACCTACTGAAATAAGTAGCTCAATAGATATTTGAATGCGTGAAAATCCAGTTGGATAGGAAAATGAATAAACAGGCAGTTACCCGTAAGCAATTACTAAATTAGAATCAGTCCGTTAGAAATATTGAGTTAAGTTATCACCCAGATAATTTTTATTTAATTTAAATTAAGCAGTTTGTAAAATTAAGGCTAACAATATTGGTGTGGGAGAGAAGCTCTCGAGAGCGGAACTTGAGTAATTATTACTTCTGAAAATTTTAAATTTTATTACATTTTTAATTAATCCAATTTTAATTTTACGTGTTTTATAACTGTCTGAAATGTCTAGTAGCAGGGTTATTCACGAGAAGCTCAACGCCTTAACATTTCAAAACGCAACTAGTAGTACAATTTCATAGACGTCTTTGATATTTACCATCATCTCTGTTTTAAGTTAAACATAGTTTGGTTTTATCAATTATTTGATTAAAGTTAAAAACACACAAATTCAAAACAAGAGCTCATCAGGGAACCTCCCGTAGGGATAATGTTCGGTATACAATCGTGAAGGTTACCATAGATCAAAATCACATCAATCTTTTCGTCATTTGAACACACTCTGGATCAACTTTGACGAAATACCAGTTTTAACATGATAGTATCTGACACTGCGTTAATGTAAAGGTTTGAAATTTGTATATCTGGTTGCGTCTTTAATTTTTTAGACATGGAGTTTGACATGAATAACCCTGTACGGTCGATTCTGAGTGAAATAAAGAAAACATTTTGCTACGAACATAATTTGTTTTATTTCTGAATAGAAATAGAGTTTCGAGTAACTCAACAAAATAATTGCAAAGATTATATATTTCTATGGACAAATATTAAAAAGTATGTTAAAACTTATTTAGTATAGTAAGAGATAAAATAACGTTTAAGAGAAATCTGGACCGTGCCGTTGAGTTTTAGAGGGGTTGGTACGACGAAAAAACGTATTGTTGGAGGCGGGGTTGACGGCCACCCCACTACTGAATTATTGGTACCGTCTGTGAAAAAGTTCTTACTAGAATCTAAATGATACCGATTCGTACCTAATGTAACACGAAACCCGCCGCTATTGAGTGTCAACTGGGTGCCGCAGATGAATGGCGTAGTATAATTAAACAAATTACGCTCTAATAAGGAAACTTCAATATTTAGCATTAACAAAAAGCAACAGAATTTGTTGATTGTTACTGAATGTGCCGTTAATTATTGCGGTACTTTTTTCCCCTAAAGGTGACTTAATTTTAAATAGCAATAAATCAGTTTAAGCCTGTCATATGAATATTTGGGTTCGCTGATGTTAATATTTTATTGATACATCGCTATGTAAAATTGCGCAAATTAGTGACAAATAACCATAAAACCAGTAGTTTCAGAGATTATCTGTCTAATAACAACCAACAGATGGAAACGAGAGAAGAAGTAAAAAGAAAGGAACATCAAAATTGTGAGACATTTTTTATATAGAGAACTGTACAAAAATATTTTCACTGAATAAAAATTCAGATTTACTGTGTATTATATGTAATATTTAATTTAATCGAAAGAAAAACTCTAAAACAGCGAAAACACTTTTATCACACAACCAGGGAGAGCTAGACATAATATGAAATAATATGAATATACATGTATATTTTTAAAAATTAATCAATGAAAAAAGTTAGATACCTACTAATTAAAAAACAGTTAATGTTTTCAAAGTTTTATATCTTTAGAAGTACAAAAAAAAATCTAGGTTTTTCCTTGAACAGCTTCTGTAATATATGGGTCCCTAATGCGCATATTTCGAGTGTGACGAGGATCAACTTTATAATAATTAACCAACTTCGCTTCCATCTTTACTTTCCAAAAGTCATCGTCTCGATTTATATTTTCCAATTTTAGTGGTTCACTCTCCGAGGTTCAGACAGCAAGTACATATTTTTTCCTATTTTTTATCCTCAGTTGTCCCTGAGTTTGATAATACCAGGAATGATTTTTATTGACTGACATATCACTTCTCCAAAATGTGATTTTTCTTTCGCAACATCTATGAGTATTAAATGCTGAAAATGGGCATTCTATCTCTACAATGACGTCATTTCCAATTAACCCATCAGGTGGCGCACCCAGGAATGGATACTCATTATCTATGAACAGTCCATATTTTTTTATTGGAGAATGGAGCTGGAGTTCCAATTGCTGACGTGCTTGCTCTTCATACATTCTTCCATGTTTGACAGCATCTACATGATTGAATATTTCTTTTGAATCCTATAAAAGACTGTGAACTATATTTATGCAACTAGTTGTAGAACGTTGTGGAACTTCTTGCTCTGTGGATCATTTAGTTATTGGAATTTGTGCGAATGAAACTGTGTATTTGGTTGCCTACACTTAGCATAAATAACAGGGTGTAAACCACAGTACGAACAATAAATATTTTTTATATTATATACCGACCTACTAGCACCAAGATGGCTTGCGCCAAAGTATCCCTGCGCCAAGTTGGCTTTGCGCCAAATAGTCCCATTCCCACAATTCTAAAATGATTATTATTAATTAAACCACAATTATTATATAAATAAGTGCGTATTCTTCACATTTCCGAGCACAGGGGGTGACTCGTTCTTAATTTAACCAATAAAAAAAATTGTAATGACGTCATCAACATTTTTGCAAGGACACGTTATATCAACTTGGACTGGTGCAGTGTAATACTACAAATTACAGTCCTATTATATTCCCAAAATCTCCTGGGAAAATAGAGTGGGTCGTTTCTAATTTAATAAATAAAATAAATTGACTGATACATTAATTTTCTTGAGGCACCCTTTATAAGCAAATCTAAAAAAATATTAATGCAATGATAAATTACAAGTATAGGCTGATCATAGTTATTTTGCACATTTTAGATAGGATTTATTAAGCAAAATTTTGAGATGATGTCATAAATTTTTTAGGGTTGAAAAACTATACATTTTGACTAAAAAGTTACCATGCCTACAATAACTTCAAAACGTCTGCAAGATTTCAAAGCATTTGGTCTTGCAGATTCAAAATTAAATTGCAAAATGTTGCTTTATGATTCTAACTTTTTCCCAAAAATTTCTACGTTTCGTGTAAAAACTCAACACGGTCACATAAACTACATGTGTAGAAAGGACAATGTTATTTTATATAATTTAAAACCCATTTCCTATGTACAATTTTGAAGTGATGTCATTATTGGTGGGGATGATTAGACAAATTTTGGTTAGTGTTTTACCATCTGCATGATATTCCTAATATAAGTAAAAAATTTGACAACAATCCGTGCAGTACTTTCGGAGATTATCTGTTTAATAAAAATCCGGTACAGAGGGGCAGACAGCCGGACAGATGGACCGACGGACACACAGACAGACAGACGGAAAAGGGAGACCTATTTCTTCGTACTGTAGGAGTCATGAAAGGTCGAGAAAACGTAAAAGTAGAGAGTCGGTCGACGACTCGATTACAATACTTCCTTGGCTTACGCTCGGGAAGTAAAAATCATCCGCAAAAACACAAGTACAGGAGCAAGTTGATTTATAAAATTTAAATGGCGTTTACCATGCAAAATTTTGGTGTTTTACCATCAACATACATATAAAACTTGACAGCAATCACTCACAGTGGTTTCGATAGAACTTCCCTCGCTCCCGAGGTATAGACCGACAAATCCCCCTCATTTGAAAAATTATACGATTTGATTTTGAAACATTTAATTTGTAATAAGTAATAACCTTGATACATACTACAAAAAATTGATAGTAGGTAGCAGTAACAGTGTATAAAGAAACGGTGGCGTAAATAATACCCCCGCATCCCCTGCGCGCGAATGCCAAAATTCCAAAGGGGCACGCACAGTCCACACAAGTGCGGACAATATGAGATATATTTAAAACAGATATCCAACGGGAAAACATTTTTTCTGAATGTTTGAGTACATGCTTAACTCCTACCTTTATATGTATTTCCAAAGAAGCACGTTCAAATAATTAACGGCAACTCAACAAAAACTACAGAACTACAGTTAAATTGAATATAGGCGGACATTACTTCCCAAGTGAACGCTAAGGAAGTATTGTAATGGAGTTTACTCGGCGAATGGCTACTTTCTTGTTTTCTTGACGTTTCATGAAGCCCAGAGTACGAATAAATAGGTCTCTCGTTTCCATCTTTTCATCGTCTGCCGTCTGTGTCGACTTTTTCTTCCCGAGCGTAAGCCAATACTTAACCGAGTCGACTGGTTACTTTCATATTTGCTCACGTTACATGAATCCTGGAGTAGGTTGCCGGTTTCCGTCTGTCTGTCTGTCGTTTTTGTCAATTTTTATCACACAGATAATAATCTGTTCTTTAAATTTCCTGCATGTGTGACTTATAAATCCGTGTTCTTTACCCTAGATATTCAGATTTTTCGGAAAAAAATCAACATTCTATAACGACTAGGTATACTTTACAAGTTAGTTTTGAAGTTGCAAAGCCGAATGTTGTTTAAAATTTTAAGGTTATCGGACGCACGGTAAACTGTTAATCGAAATTTGTCCGTTTATACTCCCCAAGAAATGGTGACGTTATGTTACAATTTTGCTGCATAAATATTCTTCAAAATTAATCATTTTTTTTTAAGTAAGTGGTGCTGGTGCCTGGTTATCTGAACATGCTAATTGTTAAGTTCTTTCGAAGTAGTATAAACATAAATACTCGAAGTTAAGCATGTACTAAAAAATTGAGACTACACTTTTCCGTTGGTTATCTGCTTTAAATATGTATATTCCACATGGTTCGCAATTGTGCCTATCGCGCTCCCTTGAGAATTTGCTCCCTCGTGTAGCTGGGGGGTGTTATTTACACCACTGGTTTTTACTTTATACAGCTTATCATAAAAAAAATCGCAAAATCAAATTTTACAATTTTTCAAAAAAGCGGATTTGTTGAACTGTACAACGGCTAGGGAAGTTCTGTCGAAATAACCTTCGACCAATTCTTTACTAATTCACTTCCTGCGATTCGAAACTTAGTAAATATGATTGAATAATTAAATTATTAAATAAGTCATACCTGCTTTTATAAAACCGTAGTTCAGTAGCTCTGATAAGATAAAGTTAAATGGCTAATCCTCTGTTGATAGGAAAAATACACGAAATGTATTGACTCCTAGGTTGTTTTTTATACAAAACTCACTTTAACGGTAATCTACCAAGAAACCTAAACAGCTGACACACACAAAACACCAGTCCCACTTTCCTCGAAATACGTGCAAAATATAGTAACACACACATACACACGCGACAGATTAAATTTCATAAAAATATTTCTATAACAATTGAGTACATATTTGTGTGGCTACCGTATACAGTTTATCGATGAACAAGTCGTCTACTACATGATAAGAAACGTTGATAACCAAAACTCTCGCGACCGAACTAGACTGAACGTTTTCCCAAAGGGTTCGATGTGTTTTTATCAGCGATAAGACCCCTCTAGTTGCTACCGTGCGCGACGCATTTTAACTGGCGTCGTTTTGCGACGCTCTACAAACATCTCTTTTCCGTATGAGCGAATATACAACATAGCATTTCCTTTTTCGTCATTTTTAGGAGGAATCCGTAGTTTTTCGTCCTAATTAATATTAATAATGTCTGGCAGCACACGGTTTGCTATTTTCTGTAGTGGTACGTACCTTCGGAGTTATGAGCAAAAATGTGTGCTAACAACTTAAATCGAGATATTTTTGCAATCATGACAAGTCTGTAGCTGATCATACTAGATACAATAAATACTTAAAAAAACTGAAAATTATATATTTATTGTACCTATTTCTGTACTTAATTTGGAAGGTAAATTTTCTCGATTCTAAAATACTGTTAGAAACGCTCGTACATTAGAACTTGGCGTATTTTTCTTTAATAAGCTTTCGCTTCTTTTTAGTGGAGATGAACATATTGTTAATATACACAATGTAACACTAATCCTGACGTTGCTGTGTTTTACAATGCTAGAGAAATTTTGTTTAGATTCTCTTTGAAGCAATTTTAAGGATAAAAATATGTTATTATATCAAGCACAAAGTGTGCCACTCCATAAGGCGTGCATTTCAATAGAGATGTGTCTATTAGACTATGAGTAAATATATCTATATATTTGCTAATATTGTTATAATTCCTACACATAGTGAGTATGAGCGAGTACATAATGCTGATTATTAGTCTTAGGTGTGCTATAATCAAAGGTTAACATTAATCTAGATTTTGGATGAGGTACATGAAACTGCAACAGTCCAGTTAGAGATTCAGAATAGAATATGCAGTTTTAACTAATTTAAACAGGAATACGACAGACATGCAATTAGGTCTTACTGCTAATGGTACTTGATTAAACTCATTTAATAGTTCTGCGTGCGCACAATGTTGTGCATATCTACCGTATTTAATAAAATACATATAAGTATTTGAAAAACTTGCGCTGTACTTTTTCTCTTGTATTGATGTGTACTTCATAGCACGGACACCAAACAACCGAACAATACTCAGAAGGAGCATTAGGCGATTTCAGAAATTCAGCTGTTTTCACAGGCATCGGTCCAAATGTATTTTTCCCTACAAAGTTTCTGAAACATCTTCCATTTCTAAAAGAAATAAAAAACTGCTTGTGATTTATCTTCGGTGGTCGTAGTGCAACGCATTTGCCGTATACTCCGAGAAACTCTTTACTGTTATTTACAAGTGAGACGTTTCTTGCAATTTTTGTCTTAGTTTCTTACAGTTTTAAAATTAATGTCGATCCCAAATCCTCAATATCGTCCACTGTTAGCGTGGTCAATTTCAGTTGTTGGCATGCTCCGGGGAGACCAAGAATTAACGTGACCTATAATAACACACACTATTAATAAAACAACCAACAATATTAACATACTATTACCTTGGTCATTAGAAAGGTACGCTACGGTGCTTCTGTGATAAATTTTCTGATATAATCTTTCATTATAGTTTTTTTTCGATTTTTTCGGTTTGTATTTATCAAATTGCTTTCTTAAAGAAGTGATCAATTTCCCAAATTTACTTAGATAAATATTGTTTTTATTGAAAATGTTGCCTTCACCATTGAAAAATAACTCCACAGAGAAAATGCTTTATATCGCTTCAGTTTCCCCGGAAAATATACCCCAGAAGAACACTTTCCGATATTTTTTTGTTTGCACCAGTTAGTAAAAGCTGTGTTTTCTTTCTCATACATTTTTTATTTTATCGGAAAAAGGATGATGTTGCTACTGCAGCTGCTTCAGATATTTCTGGTGGGGTGCACAAAAATAAATTTTCTTCATCATCTACCTCCATTTTTATGCAAAAATACACTTTCACATCACTGGCACTCCTACACTGACAACAACTATTTTTTGAAGCTTTCAGAATACCAGTTATTATTAATAATCATGCTTCTCACTGTTGCAGTAATTTGAAGAAATTGTAAATCTAAGCTAATAAAAGTTCATTTAGAAATTAAGTGTAGGGTCTGTACCCTGTAGTTAGTGAACTTCACAGCCTAAAGGCGGTAAGTACAACTTACTGCGTTGATCGTATCCATAGTAGCAAAAAAAGACCGATCGTGCAAAAATTTCTTTTTTCCATGTTTTTTTTTAATTTAATTTAATTTAATGATTTTTACATCTTTTCTATAACAATACACTATAGTTACCACCTCTTAATATGTTCACAGTCGGAAAAACTTCCGAAACTTACAAAGGGTGAGTTAACTTTAAACAATTACGAAGATACAAATTATATATTTTTTAAAAAAGTACTTACTATAACATTTTCTGAAGCAAGGAAAAAAATTGGTCGAAATTTATTAAAACAGAACTTCCCTCTCTCGCAGCCCCTGCACCGTGGAGGCGTAAATTGCAAAGAATTGTGAAAATTTCACAAGTACGGACAATGTAAAATGTATTTAAAGCAGAGAAAACAACGGCCTTCCAGAAGTGATAACAGGTTTTCTTCCGATTTATAAACAAGTGTTGGTAAATTGCTTGTTTATACATCGGAAGAATGTCACGTAGAAATTTGTTTTGATTTGAATGAGTTTTATTGTTATTGATATTGAATAATTGGGAAATTATTGATAGATTCAGCCATCGTCGAACATAATGTTCTGATTATTATTATTATAATGTTTATTAAATAAAGACGGGCGTATTTGCACCTTTTCGAGAAAGTGGGGTGACTCGTTCTTAATTCGATCAATAAAAAATTTGTTATGACGTCATAAACATGGTTAATACATAATTCGAGAAAAAAAGTGAAAAAGAAAGAAAAAAACGAAAGGTCAAGTTTGGCATCGCACGCAGGACCTCCGGTTCGCATTCGCAACTGAGTTTTTATATTTAGTTATTAAAATAGTCACTTAACTACGCTAATCCCCTAAAAAGGGTGGCTCAAATAATAGGGCTCTCCTGCTTCGTTTCTGCCACTTTCAGTCGCTCTACCGTTTCTAATAGTAATAAGTTAAACAGTGATTGTGTACTCATTTGACATCAAGGTATATTAATTTGCCAAAAACCCACTAGTTTTTCGTATTCAATTATTACAGATAGCCCTTGTATTTGGATCTGTCCTTGATTCTAGTCTGATTAAATTCGAGGTAATACAGAAATTATTTTCAGTAAAGTTCAAATAAGTGAAGTCCCTATTATCAACTTGTTCTGTGGCAGATAAAGGTAAACGTGAAAATGTATCGGCAGTAATGTTTTTTTTTCCATTAATATGTAAAATATCATAAATAAAGCTTGATAAATATAAAGCTCATGTCTACAGTCTGCTAGCAGCCATTGGTGGCATCCCTTTTTTGTCACCAGTTAACAGTTAAAATTCAAATAAAGTTAATAATAGTGATGGGCAGTATCTAGATACATTTTTGGGTATCTAGTATCTGTATCTAGATAAAATCGAATTTAAGCACAAAATATCTGTATCTAGATACAAATTAATGGCGCAGATACAGATACATTTTTTTATTTCACTTTTTTTTCAGTAGTTATTAGTTGAGTTATAAGGTACGAGACAAAAAATTATCACGGTGCAGAAGTTCTGCCTAAACGTATTAAAATAAAGTAAAGATACCTGGTTGATAGAGCAATCCCACTTTTAATTAATTTAATAAAACATTTTCATAGAAAATACAAAACTGAACGAAATTTATTGAAAATATGTAATTTTGTTAATAGATTTATTGTGACAAATTATTATCACGTTTTAAAAGAGAACTAACTAACTAAAAGAAAACTCATTTAATACCCAATGTATTTTCCACCTGCTTCTATGAGACTGTAGACGCGTTTCTTAATAGAATTGATCAAATGGATAAAGAAGTTGACGTCCAAATTCTTCCAAGTCGTTAAGATACCACCTTTCAATTCATTAACTGTTGCGTACTGCTTCCCAATCTTTATAACCATCTCGTAAAACAGAACCCCACCATTCTCAATAGGGTTGAGATCTGAGGGGGTCGATTCTCGAACTCGTTCGCAAAGATGCGAGTACGCATAGATGCGCATGCCAAGATGCTATTCGAAACGAAAATCCGTCTTCTTGAAGGAGATTCAATGCGAATAGCAACTCGATGCGCATACGAAGGCCTCTGTTCCAGTGAGGATATGGCAACAGCGGCAAAATACAGAGGATATTTAAATGCGATGGTTGGCAGAACTCACGCGGGGTGAGTTTGAATCCAAAGACTATTTTAATTTGTTACCTTCAAATTTATTAAGCAGCAAAACACGTATTAGCAGGATTGGCTCGATTTAAATTATTGCTTTAAAGTATTATTGTTTTTTTTTTTTAAGTTTTCTTTACAGTTTGGAATATACAATGCATATTACGGCCCTTTTAATGCAAATTTATATCAAAATAAGTTGAACTTTAACTAGAATACAATATTTCCAACAAAATGGAACGATAATTCTTTTAAATTGTATTTTAAAGATTATAGGAGTAAATATTATAAATAACACTATCAATTCCTTTTTTGCAATGTAAATTACAATAAATTCTCTTTATTGTTCAAAACTAAGAAGTACGACTCAAGGATGACATTAAGTCGGATACTTACTATTTTAATCAGGATTTTAATCCCAAATAATTAATTGACAGACTAAAAAACATAAAAAAATCGTGATTAAAAAAAATGTTGATTTTATGATTTTATGCAACCCTACGTATTTAATACAAATTCTTGTGATTTTTTTACAACGTTCGGAAGTTGGCCACTTGCGTATGCGGAACTTATTCGAACGAGTTCGAGAATCGACCCCCTGGGCTTTTCGCAGGCAGTGGTAGCAAAGCTATATTTTCTCGTTGAAACGACGTTTTCGATGAATTAGACACATGAATCGAAGCATTATCTTGCTGAAAAATCACTTTGCTGTCTTGAAATAGGTTCAAAGGTGGTTTGAGGTGCATTTCCAACACATCTTGGTAATCCAGAGAGTGGATTCGATTTGAAATAAATGCTAAGTTAGTATTTCTTAAGCTATTAAAGGCACAGCAGACCATAACATGGTCACCTCCTTGAACTCGTTTTGACAAATACTTTGGTTCTTTCCGGAAAACGTGCCAATAATATCTAAAACCGTTAGGACCATAAAGATTAAATTTCTTTTCATCTGAAAAAACTGTCTGGAACCATTCTTCATTTTTCGCCTGTATTTCTCTGGTCCAATCACGACGTTTTTGAATATGCTCTTTTGTTAACATTGGTTATTTGTTATATTTGGCATATTTAACATTTTTGTCGTTAGTCAGTACATACTAGCAAAACTGTTCTTTTGTGAACAGGAAGTCCTAGGGTTCTCTTTAACTTTTGGGACGACATGTTATCCTTTGTAGCCAGAGTCACAATGGATGTTTTTCCACGTGTAGTGAGTTTTTCTTTTCTTCCACAATTTTGTCGTCCATTTTCACATTTCTTCCTTACAAACATGGAGATTGTGGTCCGATCTCTTTCAATCCATCTTCCCATTTCCGCAAAACTCAAACCTTGGTCATAGTATGCCTCAATCTGCCCTTTTTCACGTTCTATTAGACGAAAGACAACTATTATAGCATTTATAGCTCAGCCAAATATATTTCGACACATTGACAGTTCTAAAAAACAATTGCATATCGTACAAATAAACAACAATTACGCATACTACGTTTTTTTGATTAATTTTTATATAAAAGTGATGCGTGATAATTTTCGTCCCAAAATTTCTTGACGCAATTGAGTTTTTACAGATCAGATTTTATTTCATGCTAAAATATCACTGAAAAAAGCATTTTTGTAAACTAAATTAACTTCTCCAGGATGTATTATTTAGTCAAAGGAGTACATAATAAAAATTGGTCTAAAGAGTTTAGACAGTACTTCCCTCGCTGTCGGAAACTTGACGACTGCATGCCTATTGTGTTTTTTCTTCTCATTACATTTTTGTAGTGGGAATTTAAAAAAAATTGTGATGACGTCATCAACATTTTTGCAAGGACACGCATATCAGTTGGGATAGATGTAGTGTAATACTAAGAATAAAATTATTGTATTCCCAAATTTTCGGGAAAATGAATTGGGTCGTTTTGAATATTGATTTCTTATAATCAATAAAATAACGAAACAATTTACTCACGTATACGGCGCCGGTGTGTAATATCTAGAGAGCGGATTTCTGTCTGGCTAGGCAAGGCCAAACTCGGTACGGCTCGTACGGGATGCGAATTCATTGCGGTTGCGGACTGCACTTCGTTTATTTGAGATTAGAATAACGCTGTTTCGTTGCACTATGCTGTTAATTCCCGTTCTCATTTACTTAGCCGTTTGATTAATAAATCGTTAATTATATTTATGGAATTAGTACCGATTAAATTCAGTGATTATCTATCACCCGGCGATCCAGCACGTCCCCTCCTATAATCGTGACGTAGCCCGACAGAAATCCGCTGTCTAGTAATATGAGGGGCAACTGAAAATCGTTTATATATAAACATTCTTAATTTAAGATGACAAGCGTAACAGCATACGTGAGAGTCAAACAGAGAAACTGTAAACAAAACGACCATCGGCTTTATTGCTTCGACTTCCGCTTATTATATAAAACATTGGGTTTTATTTTAATTCTTGACGGTGAAATTCACAATTGGTTGATTATAAACATGTCTATTCCACATTAGCGGAACCAAGTGAGCGCATAAAACAAATGCAGGTCTGTAATGTTAAAGTCGATGTAAATAAGCGTGCTACCCTTATGTTTCAACCGAGTTTTTCCTTTAACAAATTTTGTGTCTACCAAATTGGGTTGGTTGGGGTGTAATACTAATAATAAGTGTTGCCTTTCATTTAATCAATAAAATAAATTGACTTCATTAATTTTTTTGAACCACCTCTTAAGAAAATCTAAAAAATATGAATGGAATGATAAATCACAAGTACAAACTCATCATATTTTTTGCATTTTAGATAGGATTTATTCAGCAAAATTTAAGGGTGACGTCATCAATTTTTTTAGGAGGGATGAACAAATACATTTTTAACAAAAGTTTACCATGCTTATAATAACTTTAAAATATTCCCAAGATTTCAAAGCATTCGATTTTGTAATTCCTGATTAAATCGATAAAATAAATTCACGCATTCATTAATTTTTGAGAGACTCACCATATTTTGTACATTTTAGATAGGATTTATTCAGCAAAATTTTGTGGTGACGTCATAAATTTTTTAGGGGGGACGACCAAATACATTTTGATCAAAAATTTACCATGCTTATGATAATTTTAAAATATCTTCAAGATTTCGAAGCATTCGGTTTTGTAGTTCCTGAGTAAATCAGTAAAATAAATTTACGCTTTCATTTATTTTTTTGAATCACCCTGTATATGCAAATCCAAAAAATATGAATGGAGTGATAGATCACAAGTACAGACTGATCATATTTTGTACATTTTAGATATGATTTATTCGGCAAATTTTCGAGCTGACGTCATCAAGTTTTTGGAGGGGATAAGCAAATATATTTTGACTAAACATTTATTATACTCTTTATAACCTTAAACCATCTGCAAGATGTCAGAGCATTCCGTTTTGTAGTTCCTGATTAAATCAATAAAATAAATTTACGCAATCATTAATTTTTTTGAGTCACCCTGTATATGCAAATCCAAAAAATATGAATGGAATGATAAATTACAAGTACAAACTCATCATATTTTGTACATTTTAGATAGGATTTATTCGACAAACTTTTGAGCTGACGTCATCAATTTTTTGGAGGGGATAAGCAAATATATTTTGACTGAAAATTTATTATGTACTTTATAACCTTAAAACATCTGCAAGATTTCAAAGCATTCGGTTTAGCAGATTCAAAATTAAATTGGAAAATGTTGTTTAATAATTTTGTTTTTTTCCAAAAATCTGGACGTTTCAGGAAAAAGTCCATTTGGAGTCATAAACTACATGTTTACAACCATGTTATTTTATACAATCGCATCAGTGGTGGCGATGATTAGATAAATTTTGATTAGCATTTTACCATCTACATGATATTCCTAATATAAATACAAAATTTCACAACAATCGGTCCAGTACTTTCGGAGATTATCTGTCTAATAAAAATCCGGGACGGCAGACAGACGGACAGACGGACAGACAAACGGAAACGGGGACCTATTTCTTCGTCTTCTAGGGGTCATGAAAGATCGAGAAAATATAAAAGTAGAGAGTCCGCCGACGGACTCGACAACAATACTTCCTTTGTTTACGCTCGGGAAGTAAAAATTCGCAGTATCACCAGAATCATAACGTAAATTACTGAAAACTTGCTTCTCCATTAAAAAATTTTGTTTGTTCTTCATTTGCCTGCATGCTCTTGCAATGTGTTCGATTTTGTGGCACGAATTATATTTAAAATAATTTTTGAAATTTTGCAAAATTATGGTTTGCTTCACTGCAAACATAGCATATTACAATCTGCTGTTCCCGCTCACAATTCTTTGCATCAATAAGTATTACTCTTTCGTTTTTAATTGACCCTTTTCCTGTAAGATCGTAAAACTTTCATAGTGACTTTCCGTGCGCACGCATCTTCAACACCACGTTGGAAATAGTATCCGGCACTTCGGCAGCAGAGCAAAGGCCTGTGACAACAAACCGCTTTGACAGAATGCAACCGGCTACACATGCGTAATCGGTCGCTTATTGGTTAATTTTAACTTGGCGCTCTAAAAATCTGACTTCGCCTGCGCGATGTTGTCTCACTCTGTATCATTGGAATTTATATAATGTCTACTCACTTTGCTTACAGGAAAAGGGTCAATAAACTCCTGTTTTCTTTACAGTATGTTACATTCACTTAACTTGCTGCATTTACATTGTTGTGTACCTACAAACGCTTCTTTTTGCAGGGTTCTAAATTCTAATTCTTCTTTCTTCATAGAACACACGAAGTTGTCTTTAAAATATCAGTCAAATTTGTAGAAAACTTTGTAATAAATTGCCATATTCGTCACGTGTACAAACCATTCATTAACGGATTCATGAAGATTTGTTTAGTTGCATAAAATGCAGCTATCTTAGGAAAATTTGATACCTTCGGTGAAAAGTGTTGGCTTAAAATATCACAAACTTTCAAGTGACTTATCCTTTAGTAAAATTGGATGCGAAGCATCATGTAAAAATTTGTAGCTTCAGAACCAATCACTGGCAATAAAGCAGGAACTCCTTTTTCATCTTCAATAAAATTAGCTTCAAAATGTTGTTTCAATCTCCCCATATAAATTAAAAAAATCTTTTCTAATAATGTATTCTTCAATAGTACCGATAGTACCGTAAACTTTTGTTGACTTTTCGACAAAATTTTCCTCAATTTGTGTTCTCGTCGTCAATATCTGCCTTCTTAACATATCTCAACATTCTCAACAATTATTCTCGTTTAGTATACAGCAAATTTTAATCCCCGTCGCCAATTTGTAAAATACCTAAATAAGAGCCAATAAATTAAAATGGAATTTTATTTTTAGTAAGATCTTAAAATATAATATTTCTCTTGAAAATTGTATTCTTTTTCATAACGCTAGAAACACTCTAATTCAAATGTTCAATATAATTTCATACTAAATATTTCACATAGTTTCAAAGTTAAATTACAAAATGTTCTTGTACAATTTTGATGTTTTCTCAAAAATCTGGACGTCTAGGATATAAACTTAATACGTTTTCAAGTACAGGAGTATCTTATTCTATAAAATTTAACATTTACAAAGTATAGTAAATTTTGGAGATGACGTTATCCCATTGTTGATGGGGATGATCAGACAAATTTTGGTTAGCGTTTTAGTGTCCACAGAATCTACACGATATTCTTGACATTCATATAAATTTTAAGAACAATCGGTACAGTCGTTTTGGAGATTATCTGTCTAAGAAAAATCAACACAGACAGATAAACAAACGGCAGACGACAGAGAGACCGATTACACTACTTCCTTAACTCGGGAAGTAAAAATTGGCGAGTTTGTAAATTTTGTCAAAATGACACAACTCCAGAGTTATTTTCATTAAAATGTCCTGTATATTAAAATACCGGGCGAGTAAATGATTGAAGCAAATTTTTGTGTTGGTAATTCTGAATTATTGGCAGCAATGTTAACAAGTGAGTTTACAGTTGTCAATTTTGACAGAAGCGCACCTAATGCGTCTTAGAAACGTGACAGAAGATGACTTGGTACCCTAGAGGAGGGAAGACAGTTTGGAAAAGTGACTGGTACCGCGCTTTCGACTACTGTCATAAATGGCTCTTCCAGATCCTCATGAAACTGTTTCAGTGACATGGTGGAAAGCATTTCTCGGGTAAAACGCAAAAATATTTTAAGAAGAATATAATTAAAAGTAGTGGCTGTTAAATTGACTTGAGTTTTTATGTTGCTGAAAATACTTTTGATTTATACTATAACTAAGCAAATAGGAAGATATGTTTACAAACTATGAAGCCATTTTAAACCAAACAACACCGCCTCTGCTTATTGGCCCACCATTCCCGGTGTTTCTTTAACATTAGTTCAATGAGGCATGCTTTGTTCTATCATTTTACCTCCATGGTTGAAGGTTATTTCGACAAAACTTCCCTCGCCTTGAACTATATTACAACATATCCAGCTTTTTCGAAAATTTAAAACTTTATATTTTTCGATTTTTTTTTATGATAAGGCCTACAAGCTAAAATAAGGATATATCTAACGTTAAAATAAAGAGAAAGAAGCGTTCTATGCAGATGTTTCAAGTGCGTTTTTCCCTTACAAAAATTTGTGATGACGTCATCGACATTTTTACAAGGACACGTATCGCAATTTGGATAGATGCAATATAATACTAATAATAACAACATTACTGTTTTGGCAAACTTTAGGGAACATTGAGTGAGTCGTTCTTGATTTAATCAGTAAAATGGATTGTCTCATTTCATTGATTATTTGAGTCATCCTGTATAACTTATTTAAAAAAAAAGAATGCACTCATAAATAAAAGTCGAAAGATTCAAATATTTTAGGTACATATGTTAAATAGGATTTATTCGATTCAAAGTTTTCAGATAACGTCATCAATTTTTTGGGAGGAGATGCACGGATACATTTTGATTAACTTATGATCACTTTTGAACGTTTGTAAGTTTTCATAGGATTCGGTTTATAGATTCAAAGTTAAATTGCAAAATGTTGTTATATTAATTTGATTTTTACCAAAAATTTGGATGTCTAGGCTAAAACTCAACAATTACCAGTAATAAACCACAACTGCAAGAGTATTTTATATTATGAAATTTAAATAACAATTGTTATTATAAATTTTTGAGATGACGTTATTCCATTGTTAGTGGGCATGATTTTTTGTTGACGTTTTACCATCTACATTTTATTTCTAATATACATTCAAATTTGACAATAATCGGTCCAGTAATTTCGGAGATTATCTGTCTAATAAAAATTTGGACGAAGGCAGACAGAAACACAGACGGCAGACAGACGGAAACAACGGAGATCACTTTTTTCGTACTGTAGAGGTCACGAAACGTCTAGAAAATATGATAAGTCGCCTGATGGATTCGATTATTATACTTTCTTAGCTTACGCTCGAGAAGTGAAAACCACCATCATTAATAGTCAGCCGATGTTTAGCCAATAATTTTTAAAATACGTAAGATTTTGCTTCCTGAGCTGCTAAGGAAGTGTTTTAATCGGATCAGACTGACTTTTATGTTTTCTCTTCATGTCGTGCCCCTAATACGAACGAAAAAATAGGTCTTCCGTTTCCGTCAGTCTGTCGTCTCTCATTTGTCTGTGTCGATTTTTATTAGACAGACAATCTACGAAACTACCAGACCGATCCTTATTAAATTTTACAGGCATGTTATAAATAACCAAAATTTGGCTAATCATCCCCACCAACAACGGAATGACGTCATCTCCAAAATTTACAAGAGTAAAAAATCTGTATTTATTTGTCTGTACTTTAGGAACGAGGGAAGTTCTCTCTAAATAACTTTAGACCGTTTTTATAAATAATTTCTGATATACGTACTGATTTAGTTCTTTTTGAATGTCCATGTACATCATAATCTGTATCAAGACTAGATTATCATTAATCATGGTATTGACTGACGTAGTAATGTAGCACACGTGCAAGTTCCGGTTTGAGGTCAAAGTTCCGGGTGATTGATGGAGTTCGGGACTGATAAGAGCCGCATTGTGGACTACTAGATGACCGCGTAAATTCCTAACAGCAGTACAAACTTACCTTTATTTTGGATTTTACTAAACTATTTAGTGTGTGCAACTCATGATAGGGAGATCTGAGGCAATTTGGAGAATTGAAACCTCGCTTCTATTTATAATCATGGATATTTGCTAATACAGCGTGACCAACAATTACTATTTCAGTTGATATCAACAAATTTTGCTTGGAATTGGTAGAACTGCTACCCCAACTTACGTCCCTTGTTTACTTCCCGAGCGTAAGCAAAATAAGTATTGTAATCGAGTCCGTCGGCCGAGTCTATACTTTTACGTTTTCTCGACTTTTCATTGCCCCTACAAGACGAAGAAATAGGTTTCCCGTTTCCGTCTGTCTGTCCGTCTGTCCGTCTGTCCGTCTGTCGGCCGTCCCGGATTTTTATTAGACAGATAGTCTCCGAAAGTACTGGACCGATTGTTGCGAAATTTTGTACTTATATTAGGAATATCATGTAGATGGTAAAACGCTAACCAAAATTTGTCTAATCATCCCCACCACTAATGCGATGACGTGAGTTCAAAATTGTACATAGTAAATGGGTTTTAAATTGTATGAAATAACATAGTCCTACACATGTAGTTTATGACTCCGAATTGAGTTTTGCAAAACCGAATGCTTTGAAATCTTGCAGATGGTTTACACTTATGACAAGCATGATAAATTTGTAATCAAAATATATTTACTTATCCCCTCCAAAAAATTTGTAACGTCACCCCAAAATTTTGCTGAATAAATCCTGTCTAAAATGTACAAAATATGATGAGATTTATCATTCCATTCCAATTTTTTGGATTTGCATATACAGGGTGACTCAAAAAAATTAATAAATGCGGGAATTTATTTTATTGATTTAATCAAAGACTACAGAACCGAATGCTTTTAAATCTTGGAGATGTTTTAAAGTTATCATAGGCATGGTAAATGATTAGTCAAAATGTATTTGTTCATCTTTCCTAAAAAATTTATGACGTCACCTCAAAATTTCGCTGAATATATCCCATCTTAAATGTGCAAAGTATGATGAGGCAATAATTGTGATTTATCACTCCATTAAATTTTTTGGATTTGCTTATACGGGGTGCCTCAAAAAATAATGACTGAGTCAATTTATTTTATTGATTAAATCAAAAATTGCAAAACTGAATACTTTGAAATCTTGCAGAAGTTTTGAAGTTATTGTAAGAATCTTAACTTTTTAATCAAAATGTATCTGTTTATCAACCCCAAAAAGTTGGTTACGTCATCTAAAAATTTTGCCGAAAAAATCCTTTCGGGAATGTGCAAAATATGTTCATATTTTTCGATTTGCTTCTACGGGGTGTCTCAATGAATTCAATGAATTCCCTCAAAATTGTGTCTAATAAATAGAACCTGAATTGCATAAAATATTATATTATACTATTATATTATCAGGCTTGTGCTTTATGAATCCTCCTACTTTTGAATTTTATTATTATTATTACAATTGTTATATATTAAAGATCGTTCGGTTTTGCCATATAATTAACACGTGTCTTCGCAAGCGCGGCCGGTGGCTCAGCGAAGGTGTGGTGTGCATCGCAGTTGAAAGTCCCGATTACGGATCCCGGCACTTTCAACATTTTTTTGACCGTCAAATTAAGAACAGGGCTTGCAATTTTCGTGACACAAATGTGACAATAACATACTATTATTGTGTATTGGTATTACCGAGCAGTTATCCGTGCGCTTAATAATGCATTCATAATTTTCTATTGTTATTTTTACATAATATGATACATCAACCCCAACGCATTGGATATCATACACCGAACTAAAGTATGATACATGAATATAGAAAAAAGCTTCTACAGGAATCTCAAAAAAAAACTCCATCGTGTTCATTTGCTTATCGGCGAAGTAACCGTCCCGCAAAGAATTCGGCCATTAAGCACGTACAGATGTTGCTTGGCCCGAATAAGCGGCGGTGGCAGACAAAAAGTACATCTATTTAAAAAGAAACGGAACTGTGACTGATTTTTTAAATTTACTTATACGGGGTACCACAAAATTTTAAGTTATTTATTAAATCAAGATTCGCAAAACTGAATATTTTTAAATCTTGTACACGTTTTGAAGTTATTGTAAGCATAGAAACATTTGAATCAATATGTATCTGTTTATCAACACCAAAAAATTGATTACGTCATCTCAAAATTTTGCCGAATAAATCCTTTCAAAAATGTGGAAAATATGATCAGACTCTACTTATAATGTATCATTGCATTCATATTTTTACTTCCCGAGCGTAAGCAAAGGAAGTATTGTAATCGAGTCCGTCGGCCGACTCTCTACTTTTACGTTTTCTCGATCTTTCATGACCCCTAGAAGACGAAGAAATAGGTCTCCCATTTCCGTCTGTCTGTCCGTCTGTCCGTCTGTCCGTCTGTCCGTCTGTCCGTCTGTCCGTCTGTCCGTCTGTCCGTCCGTCTGTCCGTCCGTCTGTCCGTCGGTCCGTCTGCCGTCTCGGATTTTTATTAGACAGATAATCTCCGAAAGTACTCGACCGATTGTTGTGAAATTTTGTACTTATATTAAGAATATCATGTAGATGGTAAAACGCTAACCAAAATTTGTCTAATCATCCCCACCACTAATGCGATGACGTCACTTCAAAATTGTACATAGTAAATGGGTTTTCAATTGTATAAAATAACATAGTCCTACACATGTAGTTTACAACTCTGAATCGACTTTTCACCCGAAACGTCCAGATTTTTGGAAAAAAAATCAAAATTATAAAACAATATTTTGAAATTTAATTTTTAATCTGCTAACCAGAATGCTTTGAAATGTTGCAGATGTTTTAAGGCTATAAAGAGCATCATAAATCTTTAGTCAAAAAATATTTGCTTATCCCCTCCAAAAACTTGATGACGTCAGCTCAAAAGTTTGTGGAATAAATCATATCTAAAATGTACAAAATATGATGAGTCTGTACTTGTGATCTATCACTCCATTCATATTTTTTGGATTTGCATATACAGGGTGACTCAAAAAAATTAATGAATGCGTAAATATATTTTATTGATTTAATCAGGAACTACAAAACCGAATGCTCTGAAATCTTGCAGATGTTTTAAGGTCATAAAGAGCATAATAAATGTTTAGTCAAAATATATTTGCTTATCCCCTCCAAAAACTTGATGACGTCAGCTCGAAAGTTTGCCGAATAAATCATATCTCAAATGTACAAAATATGATGAGCCTGTACTTGTCATTTATCACTCCATTCATATTTTTTGGATTTGCATATACAGAGTGACTCAAAAAAATTAATGAATGCGTAAATATATTTTATTGATTTAATCAGGAACTACAAAACGGAATGCTCTGACATCTTGCAGATGCTTTAAGGTTATAAAGAGCATAATAAATGTTTAGTCAAAATATATTTGCTTATCCCCTCCAAAAACTTGATGACGTCAGCTCGAAAATTTGCCGAATAAATCATATCTAAAATGTACAAAATATGATCAGTCTGTACTTGGGATCTATCACTCCATTCATATTTTTTGGATTTGCATATACAGGGTGATTCAAGAAAATAAATGAAAGCGTAAATTTGTTTTACTGATTTACTCAGGAACTACAAAACCGAATGCTTCGAAATCTTGAAGATATTTTAAAATTATCATAAGCATGGTAAATTTTTGATCAAAACGTATTTGGTCGTCCCCCCTAAAAAATTTATGACGTCACCACAAAATTTTGCTGAATAAATCCTATCTAAAATGTACAAAATATGGTGAGTCTCTTCTTGTGATTTATCATTCCATTCAAATTTTTTCGATTTGCATATACAGGGTGACTCAAAAAAATTAATGAATGCGTAAATTTATTTATTGATTTAATCAGGAACTACAAAACCGAATGCTTTGAAATCTTGCAGATGTTGTAAGGTTATAAAGAGCATAATAAATTTTTAGTAAAAATATATTTGGTTATCTTCTACAAAAAACTGATGACGTCAGCTCAAAAGTTTGCCGAATAAATCGTATCTAAAATGTACAAAATATGATGAGTCTGTACTTGTGATTTATCATTCCATTCATATTTTTGGATTTGCATATGCAGGGTGACTCAAAAAAATTAATGAAGGCGTGAATTTATTTTATCGATTTAATCAGGAATTACAAAACCGAATGCTTTGAAATCTTGGGAATATTTTAAAGTTATTATAAGCATGGTAAACTTTTGTTCAAAATGTATTTGTTCATCCCTCCTAAAAAAATTGATGACGTCACCCTTAAATTTTGCTGAATAAATCCTATCTAAAATGCAAAAAATTGGTCTAAAGAGTTTAGACAGTACTTCCCTCGCTGTCGGAAACTTGACGACTGCATGCCTATTGTGTTTTTTTTCTCATTACATTTTTGTAGTGGGAATTTAAAAAAAAATTGCGATGACGTCATCAACATTTTTGCAAGGACACGTATATCAGTTGGGATAGATGTAGTGTAATACTAAGAATAAAATTATTATATTCTCAAATTTTCGGGAAAATGAATTGGGTCGTTTGAATATTGATTTGTAATAATCAATAAAATAACGAAACAATTTACTCACGTATACCTACGTATCAGAGGCAACTGAAAATCGTGTATGTATAAACATTCTTAATTTAAGATGACAGGCGTAACAGCATACGTGAGAGTCAAAGGGAGAAACTGTAAACAAAACGACCATCGGTTTTATTGCTTCGACTTCCGCTTATTATATAAAACATTGGGTTTTATTTTAATTCTTGACGGTGAAATTCACAATTGGTTGATTATAAACATGTCTATTTCACATTCGCGGAATCAAGTGAACGCATAAAACAAATGCAGGTCTGTAATGTTAAAGTCGATGTAAATAAGCGTGCTACCCTTATGTTTCAACCGAGTTTTTCCTTTAACAAATTTTGTGTCTACCAAATTGGGTTGGTTGGGGTGTAATACTAATAATAAGTGTTGCCTTTAATTTAATCAATAAAATAAATTGACTTCATTAATTTTTTTGAACCACCTCTTAAGAAAATCTAAAAAATATGAATGGAATGATAAATCACAAGTACAAACTCATCATATCTTTTGCATTTTAGATAGGATTTATTCAGCAAAATTTAAGGGTGACGTCATCAATTTTTTTAGGAGGGATGAACAAATACATTTTGAACAAAAGTTTACCATGCTTATAATAACTTTAAAATATTCCCAAGATTTCAAAGCATTCGGTTTTGTAATTCCTGATTAAATCGATAAAATATATTCACGCCTTCATTAATTTTTTTGAGTCACCCTGTATATGCAAATCGAAAAAATTTGAATGGAATGATAAATCACAAGAAGAGACTCACCATATTTTGTACATTTTAGATAGGATTTATTCAGCAAAATTTAAGGGTGACGTCATCAATTTTTTTAGGAGGGATGAACAAATACATTTTGAACAAAAGTTTACCATGCTTATAATAACTTTAAAATATTCCCAAGATTTCAAAGCATTCGGTTTTGTAATTCCTGATTAAATCGATAAAATAAATTCACGCCTTCATTAATTTTTTTGAGTCACCCTGCATATGCAAATCCAAAAATATGAATGGAATGATAAATCACAAGTACAGACTCATCATATTTTGTACATTTTAGATACGATTTATTCGGCAAACTTTTGAGCTGACGTCATCAGTTTTTTGTAGAAGACAACCAAATATATTTTGACTAAAAATTTATTATGCTCTTTATAACCTTAAAACATCTGCAAGATTTCAAAGCATTCGGTTTTGTAGTTCCTGATTAAATCAATAAAATAAATTTACGCATTCATTAATTTTTTTGAGTCACCCTGTATATGCAAATCCAAAAAATTTGAATGGAATGATAAATCACAAGAAGAGACTCACCATATTTTGTACATTTTAGATAGGATTTTTTCAGCAAAGTTTTGTGGTGACATCATAAATTTTTTAGGGGGGACGACCAAATACGTTTTGATCAAAAATTTACCATGCTTATGATAATTTTAAAATATCTTCAAGATTTCGAAGCATTCGGTTTTGTAGTTCCTGAGTAAATCAGTAAAATAAATTTACGCTTTCATTTATTTTCTTGAATCACCCTGTATATGCAAATCCAAAAAATATGAATGGAGTGATAGATCACAAGTACAGACTGATCATATTTTGTACATTTTAGATATGATTTATTCGGCAAATTTTCGAGCTGACGTCATCAAGTTTTTGGAGGGGATAAGCAAATATATTTTGACTAAACATTTATTATGCTCTTTATAACCTTAAAACATCTGCAAGATGTCAGAGCACTCCGTTTTGTAGTTCCTGATTAAATCAATAAAATATATTTACGCATTCATTAATTTTTTTGAGTCACTCTGTATATGCAAATCCAAAAAATATGAATGGAGTGATAAATGACAAGTACAGGCTCATCATATTTTGTACATTTTAGATATGATTTATTCGGCAAACTTTCGAGCTGACGTCATCAAGTTTTTGGAGGGGATAAGCAAATATATTTTGACTAAACATTTATTATGCTCTTTATGACCTTAAAACATCTGCAAGATTTCAGAGCATTCGGTTTTGTAGTTCCTGATTAAATCAATAAAATATATTTACGCATTCATTAATTTTTTTGAGTCACCCTGTATATGCAAATCCAAAAAATATGAATGGAGTGATAGATCACAAGTACAGACTCATCATATTTTGTACATTTTAGATATGATTTATTCCACAAACTTTTGAGCTGACGTCATCAAGTTTTTGGAGGGGATAAGCAAATATTTTTTGACTAAAGATTTATGATGCTCTTTATAGCCTTAAAACATCTGCAACATTTCAAAGCATTCTGGTTAGCAGATTAAAAATTAAATTTCAAAATGTTGTTTTATAATTTTGATTTTTTTTCCAAAAATCTGGACGTTTCGGGTGAAAAGTCGATTCAGAGTTGTAAACTACATGTGTAGGACTATGTTATTTTATACAATTGAAAACCCATTTACTATGTACAATTTTGAAGTGACGTCATCGCATTAGTGGTGGGGATGATTAGACAAATTTTGGTTAGCGTTTTACCATCTACATGATATTCTTAATATAAGTACAAAATTTCACAACAATCGGTCGAGTACTTTCGGAGATTATCTGTCTAATAAAAATCCGGGACGGCAGACGGACAGACGGACAGACGGACGGACAGACGGACAGACGGACGGACAGACGGACGGACAGACGGACGGACAGACGGACAGACGGACAGACGGACAGACGGACAGACAGACGGAAATGGGAGACCTATTTCATCGTCTTCTAGGGGTCATGAAAGATCGAGAAAACGTAAAAGTAGAGAGTCGGCCGACGGACTCGATTACAATACTTCCTTTGCTTACGCTCGGGAAGTAAAAATATGATGAGTTTGTACTTGTGATTTATCATTCCATTCATAGTTTTTAGATTTTCTTAAGAGGTGGTTCAAAAAAATTAATGAAGTCAATTTATTTTATTGATTAAATTAAAGGCAACACTTATTATTAGTATTACACCCCAACCAACCCAATTTGGTAGACACAAAATTTGTTAAAGGAAAAACTCGGTTGAAACATAAGGGTAGCACGCTTATTTACATCGACTTTAACATTACAGACCTGCATTTGTTTTATGCGCTCACTTGGTTCCGCGAATGTGAAATAGACATGTTTATAATCAACCAATTGTGAATTTCACCGTCAAGAATTAAAATAAAACCCAATGTTTTATATAATAAGCGGAAGTCGAAGCAATAAAACCGATGGTCGTTTTGTTTATAGTTTCTCTGTTTGACTCTCACGTATGCTGTTACGCTTGTCATCTTAAATTAAGAATGTTTATACATAAACGATTTTCAGTTGCCCCTCATATTACTAGACAGCGGATTTCTGTCGGGCTACGTCACGATTATAGGGGGGGACGTGCTGGATTCCATAAATATAATTAACGATTTATTAATCAAACGGCTAAGTAAATGAGAACGGGAATTAACAGCAGAGTGCAACGAAACAACGTTATTCTAATCTCAAATAATCGAAGTGCAGTCCGCAACGGCAATGAATTCGCATCCCGTGCGAGCCGTACCGAGTTTGGCCTTGCCTAGCCCGACAGAAATCCGCTCTCTAAAGAAATCAATATTCAAAACGACCCAATTCATTTTCCCGAAAATTTGGGAACACAATAATTTTATTCTTAGTATTACACTACATCTATCCCAACTGATATACGTGTCCTTGCAAAAATGTTGATGACGTCATCACAATTTTTTTTTAAATTCCCACTACAAAAATGTAATGAGAAAAAAAAACATAATAGCCATGCAGTCGTCAAGTTTCCGACAGCGAGGGAAGTACTGTCTAAACTCTTTAGACCAATTTTTTAGATCTGCTTACACAGGGTGACTTAAAAAAATTAATGAATCAGTCAAATTATTATTGATCAAATTACAAACGAGCCGTGACTTCCAGAGTGAAAGCGAATTTATTGAAATATCCCGTCACAGAACTCCAATGAGAAGAATCTATGATAGAGATAAAGACACGGTTCGGAAAGCGAGGGAAGTACTGTCTAAACTCTTTAGACCAATTTTTTTTTAATATTACACTACATCTATCCAAACTGATATACGTGTCCTTGCAAAAATGTTGATGACGTCATCGTAAAAATTTTTTAAAATGCTCCGCTACAAAAATGTAATGAGAAAAAAAACATAATAGGCATGCCGTCGTCACGTTTCCGACAACGAGGGAAATACTGTTTATACTCTTTAGAACATTTTTTTATTGACCAAATTATGAATGAGTCACCTCATTTTCCCGAATATGTGAACATTCAAATCAGATTAATTTCTACGTCACATTCTTCCCATGTATAAACATGTATAAACATGCTCAGCTTCCACCAGATCTAAACAAGTTATAATTAACTAAATGTGAATTACAACATCGAAAATGAAAATACCTTAAAATGTACTGTTTTATTCAATAAGCGAAAGGAAGTCAAAGCAATAAAAAAGTCTGGACCGTCGGCATTGTGATCCGGTTATTGCAATTCATAGAAAAATTCTTTTAGTTTAATTTTTGTTTCACTCTCACGTCTACAAGTTGATGAGTGTTATCGCTATTTGTCTTAAATTACGAGTACCATAAATGATTTTCAGTTCAGTCTTCATTCGCACCTCTGTTATTACATACGGCAAACGTGATTAAATTGTTTCGTTATTTTATTGAGTATAAATTACTATTCAAGAATAACAATAATAAAATACTTTTATTATCAGTATTACAATGCATCCTATCCAAACTGATATATGCGTCCTTGCAAAAATGTGGATGACATTAACACAAAATTTTGTAATAGAAAAACTCACTTATAACAAACGGTTAGCACGTTTCTTTACCTTTGCTCAAACATCAGATACATATTTTTATTTTATCTTACAATGGTTGCCAAAAAATAATAAAATTCCCAAAATCAAATCTTTTATTCTTCGAAAGAGCTGGATTTGATAAGCTGTATTTTATGGGCGAGGGAAATTCTGTTGAAGTAATCTTCGACCAATTTTTTTATGCTGCACTTACTAAACCTAATTAAGTTACGCTTAAAAATCTGCTTCAAAAAAATATATACCGGGTGCCCCATGTAACATTTTCAGGCGCAATAACTCAGGTATTTTTGAAGGGATTTTTATGAAATTTAAAACAGGTGTAATATAATAGGTAAAGATTAGGCTGATAACAAAGAAACTATTTTATCGTACACAAAACGAATTTTAACACAGCTTCCTGTTGTTAAAAATTATTCAAAATTGTGTTATAACTTTAAGCAACTAAAATAACGCTTGTGCGCGAAAAATTAATTAAAAATCACTGTTTTTGTTTAAAAGCATTACGTTAATAAAAACGCAAAAATTAATTGATTTGTTTTTTTAAATTTAATAGTGCTGTCGGTGCAAAACAATTGCCAGCGTCGCCGAGTTCAATTTTCTACACCCCTGACATTTTAGTCAAAATCTGACAAGTTCTTGAAAATGGTTCCCTTTCCTTTAATTATTAATACAGAAATCATTTTAACCTACGAAGAATGCCGTACTGACCTAGATGAAACAATCAGAACTCTTATCGAACGGTATCCCGATGACGAATCTACCAAATTTAAAGTTCAGAGAATAATAAACTTATTTGAAGATACCGGAAGTCCACAAGACCTAAAACGAGTGAAAAAAACAGGATGCTAAATACACCTACCAAAATTATTTCCATTCAAGTTAGAATTAATTCCTGAACCTAAAGCAATTTTGCACCTTCGAAAAGGTTGTAACCGAGCAACTGAAAATTAGTATTTTCTTAAAATTCATAAAATAACGCTTGGCAAACAGGTATCGAATTCCCGCAAGCGTGTCCAAAATGCGAGGAATGCAGTCTTTTGTTTCATAGCTACCTATCCTTTAATAATTTTTGGAATTATTTGCGCAATAATTTATCGTTTTTTGTCTAATCAGACGTATTTTGGAGATGAATTGTTGCATACAGTATTTATTTTTCATGTTTAATCAAGTGATGCGAAACTTAATTAATTCAAAATTAAATTAAGGCATGGAAAATTTACTTTTTCAAGATAATGATTATTCTCACCAGTTCATATTAATCCTCACCTATCAAAATACTTACATTTCAAATTTCATAACAATCCGTTCAAAAATACCTGAGTTATTGCGCCCAAAAGTGTTACGTGGGACACCCGGTAGAGCATAGTTCAAATAATACGGAGATCATCGACTGATTGGTAGTAATAAATTAATTCTAGGTTAGGTTTCAGGATTGCAGGCAATTATCAAAGTAATTAAACCATTCTTTTTTATTCTAGCTTTCAAGACTAAACATTAGAGTTTTAATATATCATAAGATTCATAAGTGTAAAAGTCTCAATGTTTAGTTTAAGTTAACCAAAATTTTCGTTCCTGAGGATGAGACGAAGGAAGTCTCGAAAGCTAGAACAAAAAAGAAGGGTTTAACTACTTTGATAATTGTCTGCAATCCTGAAACATAACCTACAGTTAGCTTATTACATAGTTTATCTACATATAATAATAACAAACATTTGTTACCTCTTTTATTTGTAATATAAACATCGTGGTAGCATAACTCTCTTTATGTTTTAACGATATTTATTCAATATTATTTAATATAATCTCAACACAGACTATTCAGTTATGATTTATATCTTTATGGACTCATCGTTTGATAAAAAACTTGCGTCAAACAGGCCGCCTTATCTCTATAATTCAGTGTATCATTTCTAAGAGACTACACAAAATCACTACACATTTTGCTGAAAACTATTAGTACCGCTCCGTTTTAAATACAGTAAAATTACTGCTTGTGCATACAGTTATATTTTATCGTGTTCTACTGCATATTTATTTATAATCCAGGTGTTGTATTAAATGTATTTATACAAGCTTTTATTTATATGGCACTTGCGCTGCTTGTTATCTATAAAAAAGAGGGCTGATTTTGTAAGTAAAAGTGTTCGGTAAAATGAAACTAGTTTTATTATTACTTACATATTTGAAAAATAACGTGAAGCGCTTTGAATGTGTATCTGTGAATTAATTTTTAACTATTATAATCCCCATCATTATCACCTTTGACAATAATGCGTCATAATGATAATAATTTATGTGAGCATTTAGTATGAGCATAAAAAATAACTCTTACTTCTATAGTTCAACATAGAACAATGACAAGGTAAAAAGGTGAAATTAATCCATTTTATATGCTTTCCCTGCCGCATGTCTTCCTGAATCAGACAAATTTCTGTGAGTATCTTTAAATATATTCTAGTACAACAAGCAAATGGGCAATATGCAAGAACTCTAAGGCAAATCATAGTCTTCGGTCACCAATGTAAAGTTTGCTATCGCTCGGAGTTCGAACTGACGTTTGCAGCTGGTATGACATCCTAAGTATGTAAATAGCTATTAAGGCTGTCGGCTCAGAGTGCTAAAACTATTTTTTGCCCTCCCCGGACTAAAATATCAATTTTACTCCCTGTAAATCTGGACTAAAGTCGCTCTTTTTGAGCCTAGGGATAAAAAGTGTTTCCATAACAACCAAACACTTTTTAACTTGTCGGACAATGCAGTGGGATAATAAGGCCAATAAAAGGAGCGTGCCGCCAGTGTATAGTGGGCTGGAAACATCCAGAGTTGCATTGAATTTGTGGTTTATGGTTTTGTGGGTCCAACCTTCATGGTTAACTTTGAAATACCAATACAATTTTATTAGGTACTGATGTAGTGTAGGAACTGTAAAGTGGTAATATAAACACATCGAAAAATTCAAAATGGTGCGTCTTATTTACACCTATAGCCTTGGTTAGCCGACAAGGCTTAGCTACCATCGCGATTGATGATAGGTTATTTCTAATATTTTCTTCCAATTTAAAATTTAGTATCTATAGTCCCGAGAGGGCAAAAATAGTATAGGTACACACCAACGTACCACAAGACGAAAGTGTGATATAATCCCTCAAGTGGTTATGGAACTCCACTTTCGGGGTTACATCGTGCACTTTAGTCTCTTGATATACTATAATAATAATATACTAGTCTAAATTATTTAAATATCTACTAACTGAAAAATCCGCTGAAAAATGTGTATGCTGGTTTAATTTATAGTTGAAAATAATCTGTAATCGTAATTTTCTACAAATTATTGTTAGTTTTTTAATAAAAATAAAAAAATTGGTCGAAAATTCCTTGCTCCTGAAGTACAATGAAACATATCCAGCATTTTCGACTTGAGTTTTCCTGAGCGTAAGCACAGGAAGTATTGTAATCGAGTCCGTCGGCCGACTCTCTATTTTTACGTTTTCTCGACAGACGGACAGACCAAAATTTTGTTTAGATAAACAATATTCGTAACGTACGTATAAAATTTGACAACAATCGGTCAGGTAGTTTCGAAGATTAAGATGTGTAATAAAAATTGGTACTGACCACCAGACAGACAGAAATGCGAGACCTACTTTTTCGTCATCTAGAGGTCATGAACCGTAGAGAGAACATGAAAGCAGCCATCCGTCAGATGGACCCTAATTCCAATACTTTTTTAACTTATGCTCGAGAAATAAAAAGGAGTAAAAAACTTGCTTGTTGATATAGTAGATTTGGTAATTGGAATAATGAAGACATTGGTCGACAGTTATTTCGACAGGACTTCCCTCGCCCCGGATGTGCAGTGCAATTCCTGCTTCCTTGAAAAAATAAAAAAAATGGTTGAAAGTTGTTTCGACCGAACTTCCCTCGCTCCTGAATTACAATGAAACATATCCAGCATTTTCGAGTTGAGTTTTTAACTTTACACAATTTTGTGATGACATCATCAACATTTTTGCAAGGACACGTATATCAACTTGGATTGAGCCGTTCCTGATTTGATCAATAAAATAAATTGACACATTCATTAATTTTTTTGAGCCACATATTTAAGCAAATCTAAAAAATATGAATGCAGTGATAATTCACAAGTGAAAACTCGTCACATTTTGCGCATTTAAGATAGGATTTATTCAGCAAAATTTTGATCAAAAATTTACCATGCTTGTGATAACTTTAAAATATCTCCAAGATTTCAAAGCATTCGATTTTGTAATTCCTGAGTAAATCACTAAAATAAATTCACGCATTCATTAATTTTTTTTAATCACCCTGTATAAGCGAATCCAAAAATATGAATGGAATGATAAATCACAAGTATAGACTCAACATATTTTACACATTTTAGACAGGATTTTTTCGGCAAATTTTTGAGCTGACGTCATCAATTTTTTGGAGGGGATAAGAAAATATATTTTGATTAAAAATTTATCATGCTTATCATAACTTCAAAACGTCTGCAAAATTTCAAAGCCTTCGGTTTTGCAGATCCACAATTAAATTGCAAAATGTTCTTTTATAATTTTGATTTTTTTCCAAAAATGTGGACGTTTCTTGTAAAAACTCAACACGGAGTCACAAACTACATGTGTAGGACTATGTTGTTTCATACAATTTAAAAACCATTTACTATGTACAATTTTGAAGTGACGTCATCACATTTATGGTGGGGATGATTAGACAAATTTTGGTTATCGTTTAACCAACTACATGCATTCAAGCAGTTGGGTGGCTTGACGAGTAGAGGAGCGGGAAAACACCCTGATATGGACTTGGGGAAGGTACAATGGGCCCAAAGGCGAGGCCTAAGTGCCGGCTGGCTACGGTCAGCCCCCATAATTTAAGAATCCAGAATCCAGAACCAACTACATGGTATTCCTAATATAAATAGTACAAAATTTGACAACAATCGGCGCAGTACTTTCGGAGATTAAATGTCTAATAAAAATCCGTCACGGCAGACAGCCAGACGGACAGACAGACAGACGGAAAAGGCAGACCTATTTTTTCGTACTCTAGAGGTTATGAAAGGTTGAAAAAACCTAAAAGTAGAGAGTCGGCGACGGACTCGATTTCAAGACTTCCTTCGTTTACGTTCGGGAAGTAAAAATTGATTTTGCGAATTTGTATTTGTGATAATGTCTACACGTTAAAATAAATTTAGATAAGTAGTACTATTCCCGACGAAGACAAATCCAAAAACACAAAAATAAAAAAAATTGGTCCAGCCGTTCTTGAGTTATAAACGGTGTAACTAACACGACTTTATTTTATATATATCTATATATAGATTCAACTGAATTCATTATTTTTAATAATTGAAATCGAACAATTTCACTTCCGTAGAATGAAAATGATATTCCTCAACTGTGTTACTGCTAGTGGTCACTGTTCGATCAGGACCCAATTCCAGACAAATACAACGACCATACTCACGATTTCCATGACAACCGTGTAAACAAATGAGTCACGATTTGGTCTCCGCTTTTCGAGTCATGATTTGGTCTCCGCTTTTATCAGCGCTGCAGAAACGTCATATATTCAAGACACAACATCTTTAGAAATAAGTTTAGATACATTTTATAGCGAGGAAGCGAGATAAAAAAATTAGTTTTGATAATTATGACACAAATTTCCGGACAATGTTGAAAATTACTAATTCTGCGTTTATTCACAGGCCAATCGCTTTGTAATTTCATTTCAACTCTTTGAAAATTTTATCTGTTGGATTTCTACGTTCGGGATATCTCTGGGCGTATAAATTTGCCACCACCAGAGCATTTTTTATACTTTCTATAAATTAAGATCATGTCGGTTGTGTCGGTATTGGTAAACGAAATCTTAGTATTCTTGCAAATAATTTTCAACTGCTCAAAATTCACAGTGGCATAAGAATATAAACTTGGTTTCATGATATTTTTTAAATTCTACTATGAAACAAGGAGTAGAAGAAAAATTATTTTGAATCAGTCTGTATATACAGGGTGATGAAAAAAAGGCGCCGAAGCTAATCGTCATGTTAGAAGTAATTTTTAACTGTAGAAGAAATCGAAAACAAAAATTAATTTCATTGCCTTTTAACGAAGATGTAAGCTTTCCTTTTTTGGTAACAGAAACCTATAGGATAACGAATTTTATGATAATTTATTTGTTAGCGTCTACATTCTGATGCAATTGATAATAACTGCCACAAAAACAAACAAATAACCTCTTGAAACCAATTTTATTAATGATATAAAAGTACCAATTCTCGACTCCAAAGAAAATGTAGCAATCATGCAACATTGCGAACTTTCTAGGATATTCATTGTTGTGAACCATAGTAACAAGACAATACATTTATTTTCATTGTTATTTTGTTTTGTCACATTTGAACGTGTGTCAATCAAAAATATTCAAAAAAATTGTAATGGAATACACATACAGTTTCAGTGAGTATCTTGACATGGTGCTCTGTTTAGGCGCAGCAGCTAATAACGCAGCCGAAGCTGCAAGAGAATATGCTAGACTTTATCCACAACGACGTCATCCAGATGATAAAGTTATTAGACGAGTGGAGCAAAGATTACGAGAAAATGGTCAAATGATGCCGATTTATGTAAATCGTGGAAGACCGCGTGAAGTTCGTACGCCAGCTTTAGAGGAAGCTGTTTTGGAAGCTATTGAAAATGCATCAGGGCGAAGCATTAGAGGACTAGAGTTTGAAGTAGACTATAAAACGATACAAGCTATACTTGCTGAAGAACATTATCATCCTTATCATTACATCAAGGTACAGGCTCTTCGTCCAGGTGACTACCCTGCCAGAGTGCAATTTTGTGAATGGCTTCTTCAACGTCATGCAAACGGCCTTAGATTTATTGACAATATTTTATGGACAGATGAGTCAATTTTCTCTCAGGATGGTGTATTCAACCAGCGCAATAATCACTTTTGGGCAACTGAAAACCCATTCGTTGTCCGTCCTCGTGCCCATCAACGACGTTTTAGTCTCAATCTCTGGGCTGGCATTATTAACATGAATCTTCTAGGGCTATTTGAATTGCCTGCAAGACTAAAGCAGAAAATTTTTTAGAATTCTTACAAAATGAGTTTCAAGTTTTGCTTGAGGATTTGCCCCTCGCTAATTTAAGGAATATGTGGTTGCAGATGGACGGCGCACCTCCTCATTTTGGAAGAATAGTCCGGAATTGGTGCGACGAGGCTTATCCACATGGGTGGATTGGTAGAGGTGGTGCGATTGCATGGCCTCCTCGGTCACCAGACCTAAATCCGTGCGACTTCTTCCTTTGGGGTCATCTCAAAGATCTCCTATATGCTACCCCAGTAAATAGCTTGTCAGAATTAAGAGACAGAATAAATTAATGCAGCTATTGGAACGATAAATGCCCCTATGCTCCAGAGTGTGAAAGAAAATTTAATTAGAAGGGCAAATTTGTGCATTGAATTGGAAGGCAGGCATTTCGAGCAATTGCTCTAATAGTTTTTGTAGTTTTTAATTAAAATAAATTAAGATTTATAAAAATAATAAAATTTATGCAATTTGACAGTCGTTTTTGTTTTGTGTAGATGTCAGTTTCAGTTTTTTGGAGACCAACGCACCTGTGAATTATTAATTTTACAAAAAAGAAAGTAAAATTTATGCAGTATTGCCATTTTGTGCTGCTAGAAAAATGGTTTAAAGTAAAATAAAAGATATTTATAGCACTTTTGCTGCAATTTTCATGATGCTTTAACAGAAAAGGACATTTTAGTTAAAATCGTCGGCGCCTTTTTTTCATCACCCTGTATATATATCTATTATATCGATTTTAAGATATTTTTAAAAGTCCGTTCAAAATTTTTAAAAGGTCACAAATCACAGATAAGGGAATGGGAGACTTACATGTTCATATTCCATGATTTATGAAATGTTTTCAAAATTACATTTTATACTGATAAATAAATATTATAACCTTGAAATTATTTTGCTGTAGCAAAAAAAATTAAAGCATGTTTTTAGAAGAGTCAAAACAGTAAACATTTTTAAACTTGGATGAGTTTGTCGCCTCAAAAAAAGGGACGAAAATGATTGATTTAGCCACAGTAGAACAGATATTCGGAATTCTAATATTATTAAAATTTTTATTAAATAAAAACGGGTGTATTCTCACCTTTTCGAGAAAGTGGGGTGACTTGTTCTTAATTTGATCAATAACAAATTTGTTATGACGTCATAAAGTAGATAGTACACAGCATGAGAAAAAAAGAGAAAAAATGAAAGGCCAAGTTTGGCATCGAACGCGGGGCCGCCGATCCGCGTTCCGAGCTCTTACCCGCTGAGCCACGATCGGGATATCCTATGCTAATGGTAAAATTTTATTATACTGTGCAAATGTTTTTGCGAAAATTTGGACGGTGAGGGAAAAAACTCAAAACGGATTCGTACACCAAACACCACTCTATAGGAGTATAATGACAAATCCTAATAATTTAAATGCCTTAGTAGTAATTATGTTAATGTGATCAACAAAATTCAATTTTGTATCAAACGTAACCCCCAAGTCACGAATTAAAGATTTACGTTTTATGAAGTTATTGTCAAAACAGTAATCGTAATGAGCGTTGTTGGTAATTTTGGAGAAGGACATTACGTAACACTTACCACCATTGATGCAAAAGAAATTCTCCTGGCACCAATCAGAAATAATGTCAAGATTATTCCGAAGCCTCTCACAATCATCGAACAATTTAACCTCTACAAAAATTTTCAAATCGTCAGCATACATTAAACAGTCGACTGTTAAGTACTTCGTTATATCATTGATATACATATTAAAAAGCAGAGGACCCAAAACAGAGCTCTGACGAACACCTGAAGTTTGAGGATAAGAATAAGAATCGAAACCAATTAATGAAACATACTGAGATCTACCAAATAAGTATGATTTAACTAAAGCGACAAGAGAGTCTTGATAATCCAAAGCTTGAGAGTTTACGGAGTAATGGTAATGGTCAATACGGTCAAAGGCCGTATAAAAATCTATATAAATACAGTCAACTTACCCTCGTCGATCTAAAACTTCAGATATAAATTGAGAAAATATTGTGCGATTAGTGACTGTCAATCGACCTTTCATGAAACCATGCTGCTTAGTTGTTATCATATTGGAGACGTGAAAATAAATAATATGATGGAGAATATATTCAAACACTTTGGTGAAATTGTTAATTATGCTTATAGGACGATAATTGAATATATCAGAATGATTTCCAGCCTTAAAAATAAGTGAGACACGTGAAACCTTCCACAAATCAGGAAATTGTGATGTTTGAAGAATTAAGTTAAAGATCAAAGTCAAGGGTCCGGCAAGTAGTATGGCACAGTCTTTTAAAAGAAAAGAGGGTATGGAATCAGGACCAGCCGTCATTGACGGCTTCAGTCTCTTTAAAGCTTTCTGAACAACGGATTCACTAAACTGAGGTACATGCAGCATATTGATATTTAACGCTGACAAGTCTTGATCACCGATATCTTTAGCAGGAGATGTATTGTGAATGAATGTTTTGGTAAAGAAATTTACAAATGAATTAACAATTTACATTGCTTTCAACGTTATAGTTATTGCAGGTCATTACTGCCGGTTTTGACAGATGGTTATTTTTGGCTTTAAAAAAATCTCAGAATTTTTTTGGATCAGATTTTATATTTCTACTGACATTTCTAAGATAAATAAGTGTAACGCAATTTTAACCATTTTCTTTATTCTGGCCCTAATTAACTTAAAGTCGTTGTAATCCGATTCACATTTAGTACGCCTGCAGTTTCACCAAAGTCGATTTTTTCTTTTCAATAAATTAATAATTGTAACGTAATACCATACTAGATATTTATTGGCTCGTCTTTGTTTCAATGACACATGTTTATTAAAAACTGAAGTAAGATGATCATTCAATTGACTGACTGCAACATTGGGATCTCTAATACCATTTAAAATACAAGAAGTAAGATGATCATTCAATTGACTACATTGGGATCTCTAATACCATTTAAAATACCAAACTCTGACTGGCGAATCTCGTCATACAAGAGAAATAAGTTTCCTTTTCTGAAATTATAGATCAAATTTGATTTGACTCCCAAAGGAACGGATTTCAACTTCAAAGTCGACAGAGTAATTTCTAAAGGTGGATGATAAGAATCAATTTTTGTGACAGGAACTTCAGGTTTATTAATTTTTAGATATAGATTAGAGATTATAAGATCTAATAATACGTTATTGCAGTTGACTACATCATTGTCCTGGCTAAGTTCATAAAAATTCATAAAGTTTAGAAGAGCTGAGACTTTACTATTATCGGTAGCATTGATTTGACTAATTTCATAAAATTCGGGAATATTAAAATCACCAAGTATTGTTATTTTAGCATTATAGAGACAATTTAACGCTATTAAACAGTTAAAAAATAAGAGATATTCATCCAGAGGACATTTAGGTGGTATATAAACTAAAATCAGGTAAAAGAGTAACCCGACCGTGTCTCCTCACTTCATAATTACTATGTCAAAATTTTTTAGCTTACAAAAGTCATCATTAATTGTACAAATATCAATCTGGGCAGCATTAAAGTTTTTACGAGTTGCTATCAGTACACCTCCGCCACATGTTCTAGAAGTTTCGCTAAAGTTACGATCAGACCTAAAAACATTAAAGTAGTTTGTATCAAAAATTTCACGGTCGTTGCCATTCGAACATAACCATGTTTCGGTAAATGCGAAAATATCATGTTCCATACTAATACTAGAAGTTAAAACCTCAGTAAATTTGGTATTCAAACCTCACACATTTTGATAATACATATATATATATCAATATTTTTAAGACGGTGGTATATTTTTGTACGATGTGCAGGAACGGTCGACTTTGACATTAAATGCTATTCTAAATTTAAGATGTTGTGTTTAAATCAGAAACAGCTCTTTGATACATACAATTCTTTATATCCGAAGCGGCATGATCTGCTGGTAATTTTTCGGACTGGGTGGAATTCCATATAGTACAGTTTATGCAACACAGTTTCACTTTTACATTGATTCAAAGAATGTTCCTGTGAACACCTGGGACAAGTTGGTTTTCGGAATGAACATTGTTTTGATAAGTGATTGAAACCGCAACAATTAAAGCATCTTCGGACCTCCACGGCATCATAAGCCAAACAATAATCAAGACCAGCAATAAGGTGACCACAGTGTAAAATACTCTTATATGCCGCATTATCAACTTGGATTAACGCTTGAAACTTCGTCTTATATTTTTTGTTACTATTGCTGTCTCTAATCACTTCCCTGTTTTCGTTGTTGTGATTGCATCTTTTACTTTTAATTTGTGTGAAATTAATTATTTCACAGTCTTGACTACCAGGAAACAAATGATTATTTTGCGCCACTATATACTTAGACAAAGTATCATTTTTGTACAAATCTTCAGAGGTAAAACCGACTATTCTGAGACGAGGTTTGAGCATGGGTAATTCTTTAACAACTAATTTTCACTCAGTTTATCGGTAGCTATGTTAGATATTTTGGTTGCATCTTCCTGATTGATGCATTTGATGATTAGGTTCCCATTTTTACTTGGCTTTGTATCGGAAAAAGTAACTCCGGCAGTAACCGGATCAACAGCTAGTAAAACATCAGTTTTTGTCACCGCAATATTTTGGTTTTGGTTTTTGGGTAGTAACATTACTGAAGCCACTTTACTCTTATTTGCAACAGCCGCATACGAAGTTTTGGTATTGCCAAATTATCCGAACAAGAATCCTTGAGTTCCTGAAATTTTGTATTTAAACGGACTAATAATTCCTTTTTAAACGCTTGTAATTGAGAATTAGCCACCGATTGATTATTATTATCCATAAAACTATCAACCTTAACATGCAACGATTCAATATCGGTATTTAAAGACGCAGTGGTTTCACTAATATTTTGTAAACATATTTTATCATACATGTTACACAGAAGTTTGTACGAATCACATAAATACAACAAATTTCTACTCTTTTCAAGCAACTTAAATTCTGCATCTGATAAATTAACACAAGAGTAGTGGAACCACAGACGCCTTCGCATCCCATAAGGCCATCCCTTTTAGAGGATTTGCACTTACTACAACCGGACATTATTCAACCATATACCATATCATACATTTGCAACAAACAATAAAAACAGTGGGTTGGACGAAATATACATAAATACAGAAAATTATCGCTGGAAGGTTAAGGTAATTTGATAGGATATAAGAAGAATTCCGCTGGCTAAAGATGCTAAATGTAAGGTAAACACACAAGGACTTTGAAGAAAGGTTAACAGATATGACACTTCACTCCAAAAAACTAATTCTGACAGTTCAGTCCGAAAAACTAACATTTATTGGTCGCCAAAAAAAAAAAATAAAAATAAAAAAAAGTTTACAAAATTATTCTTCGAAAAGCTACTGCCTCGATGACGTAACTTATGTGTATCTTAACCGATTAGAGTTTTTCTATGTATCTGACCCAAGTACAGTTTACAACCGTACCGGAGAATTTGTAAAGAAATATCTGAGCTAATTGGCTATAAGAGAAATTGTTGAAATTTCAGACTCCTTCATACCAGATCGTATATTTGGATGATAGCTTTAATTGTAGAATTATTCCCTTCCTCCAAAAAAGCAAAAATAAGATTCTGTTTTGAGCAGCCTTAGAACAGTGAATTATGGAACAATTGTCCCACTGTTTCTGTAGAAGGAAAATATCAGTTTCGCTGAAAAGAATCAAGAAGACACTATTTTCCAATTAACAAATAGTAATCAGCGAGCTTAAAGGTTCCAAATTTCAAACAGTAGTAATTGTAATTTTTATATTTATTTAAATAAAAGTTAATGCTACTTGTCTCTTACTAACGTTGAAATATTTCTTGTTACCTAGGCTTTTTAAACAAACACTAGTGATTTAGGGATTACGCACGCATCTGTGTGTTTTAATCCAGGATTGTTATACAGGCATAATAAAAAAAAATGCATTTGTCCAACACATGCATGTGAAAGAGTTATAACTACGGTGATTTTTAATAAGTAACAGTATATTATACGCATATACGCCAACGTAGTGAAGACAACCATTATAGACCGAGTTCAGGTTATAGCCTGAGACGCGAAGCGTCGAGGATTATACCTGCTATAAGCTTGAGACCTACGATTGTTTTCACTACAGTGCTAAACTGTAAAATATGATGATAGGAAAATTTTTAATATTTTACAAAGCTTAATATAGTATCACAATTAACAGGTAAAGAAGCCTGATTGTTGTGTTAATATATATGTTTGAAATATGAAATGAAGTTTAAGTATTCTACAAACTGTCACGGATACATAAAATTAGATATTCGGGAAACAAAAATTCCTTTAGCCAACTCTCGGTAAATAAACATTGAATAAAGATAAAGCTTTATTTTTGTACAAAAGTACCTCTATTTTAGCGCCTGTCTTTATTTGGTCGTAGTCAGTAAGTAATTGCAGCAAAAATGGCTAGGTTTTACAAGAGCTAAAAGGAAAACTGATGATATTAGAGTTCTTGCTATGAAAATCATAATGCATATTTTTGGCTAATACTTATGTCATGTATTAACAGTAATTAGGACATTTGAACTTTTGTTGCCATGATCACCGAGGAGATGATTAGAAATTTTCATTACTGTGACATATTCCGAAAGATGCCGAACAAATAAGTGCCCGCTTGTATGTTAGAATCATTTATGAAAAGCCTGTATTTTGAAACTTAAAGATATAACATCAATTCATATTTACCCGATGAACTTTTAATCCTGTATAATGATACTGACATTCGTTGTTTTAAAGAAAACTAACATTGCGGGTAATATCCACTTTCTATAAGGATGATTTTGAAAGATGTCGATCACTACGATTACTACCGAAATATATAGTTTTTAAAACAGTTTTCCAACACAAAATTAAGGTTTTAATTTAATAATAAAAATATTTACTTTCGAATTTCTGTCTGAAAATTTAATATGCACAAATGTACCAAACCTTTTCATTCACTTTGTCTCCAAAAAAGTTAGATGAAATAGTCTTTATACTTGAAGATATATGTAGGTGAGTTTTATCAGCATACTTTGGCTTTTTAAAATCGCTCACAATGTTTAAACACTTATATATTTTTTTTTCACTTCTTATTTTTATCAATTGTCTCTGAAATGTCTTAATTAATTTCGCTAAAACTTTATAAACACAAAAACGTTGTGAATACGTACTCTTACTAAAGATTCATTAAACTCATCTCAAAAAGTTGTTAATTGTATTTTACTTCCTAACATATACGCTGCTAGATGTGTAGAGAAGCCAGGAAAATGATGCAAACGGCTATTTTTTTAATTTTGATAATATGCAGAATATTCATATATAGTGTGATTAGTTAAATTAATGTGAACATTAGACAAAATAATTGGATTATGTCAGTGCCTAACTAATAATATATTTTATAACCCCAGCATCACTATTTTTCAACAAGTACAGTGTCAGGATTCAGGAGCAATATTTCTCCTCAAAGATGTCTTTACGTCTTATGTCATTCGACCGGCAGAATATAACCTCATCTTATTATTATAGAAACTTACTTACCTATCTAACGATAATCCAGAATTCATAAACGCGCCGAAACTTTACACATAATGTGCAATATCAAAACACCTCATAGCATTAAAAACTGTATGGTCCATTTCTCATGGATGTATTGGAGAACGACACAAGATACCGTAAACAAAGCAAATGGCGGAATCCGGTTTCCACGCCGCGACGCCGACGGATCGATACATGGACGTAGCTTCAGCAGACCAAGTAAGTGTCAAATGTTAGAGTGCTAAATCTGAAAGAACTCTGGGAAATATTTTGCTGTCTAGATGGAAGGGACACATGCGTAGAGAATTCGTGCAGGTTAATGTTGAATTTGCAAAGAATTTCACGCTTTTCGTTTTCTGTCGCATTTTCGTTTATTGCTGCAAATTCTTTTAACTTGAGACTATTCTTACGGCAATGAATAGATCGAAAAAAATCTTAATTGGTAGTTAACATGAAAACTTGATCTTATTTCTGTTTTTCTTCACTGAAAGGCAGTCTGTAATGTTTATCTAATAAATAAATCTATCAAAAGGCAAATGTTAAGTGTTATGACTCTATTAACTAATTAGGCTATAAAATGCATAGAACCTAACTCAGTGATGAATGCGTATGTAATAAAAACATCTTTATTATACAACCCCGTAAATCAATACTCACGGTAATCACATTTTTACGATCGCTAAATTAACGCTCACTTAACAACATGATAACATGTTTTATGTAACAAACTTTCATATCAAATATGTGATACTAAATTATTTTAATAGAATTACGTTTAACACTGGTTAAAATAAAAAAAGCTGATTTATTTCTTTAGATAACTTATATAGGTATTACAAAAAAATTGTGTAGGAGTTATTTTTAACACGAGTTTGGACTGTTGCAGTGATAATAGATTTTCAAATTTAAACAGTAATTGTTCCGTCTTCGCATTTATTTTTATTTTTTTTTCTTTAACTTTAAATTTATTAGTATAATTTCTAATTGTTTAATTTATTAGAATGGAGGTAGCATTGTAAAGTTATAATTTTTCCTTTATTATTTTATCCTGCCAAGGTTTCAATCCTTAATATTCTTTAAGTTTTACATTTATTAAATTCGCGGGCTTATAAACAAGCGAAGGTCTCTTTTTGCCTCAACGTTTTTGGACTCTGACAAAAACCGTCCAAAAGAAGAAGCGAGTCAGAACTCGCGCTGAACGCTACACGCGACGCGTTACAGTGTACATCGCATCCACAATTTTCGCATACGCAACCACTGCAAGTTCGTGCTTCCCGCAAAATCATCCCACGTGGGCTACTGCATCAAACGCATCCAGACTGTGATCAAAGGAACCGGGGTAAGTGACCTTCCTTGTGCGAAATATAGTCCTTCATTCTCTAACCAAATTTAGAGCCGCATTTTATACATTGGTCCTTCGAGCCGGATTGAAGCCTTGTAAAGGTCGATATTATTCCTGTAACATTTGATACTTATCTGGAATCATTATTACAAACTGTTACCTCAAATCATTAACCACGTGGCGATTAATCTAATTAATACGCTTTTGTTCGTGAATCAGCTACTGGTATCTTGACGGTCAGTTAGACCTTATTCACCCTCATCATTAAGAACCATTTTCGCATTTTCACTCACAATTGATAAACTCACGCAAAAACACTGCTCTTTCTTTACAATATTGTCAGTATTCAAAGAAAGCGAGCAAGTTAACTTTATCCACACTGCTATTTTCAAATCTTCTCAACGGACGCTAGCACATCGTTGCATTTTAATTTGCACTCGATAATTAGCAGTTTTTATCGCATATTTGCACTATCACATTGAGGTATAAAAAGACTAATTCTTTTGTTTCCACTTCTTGATTAATTACCGTGTTTACGATTTCGTTTAAAATCTTGGGATAATGGCTCATGCTGAAAAAGTGAAAAGGAACAAGTTACATCGCCAAACCGCGATTAATCGTCTCAATGAACTCAACACTCTTGCATTAGCATCAATAGATCATGTACCATGGCGCCTTGAGTTTCAAATGCGCATGGAAAGCATTAATGATATTCAAAATGAATTTTTTAAATTACATAATGCCATTATTGGCTTAATTGAGGACGTCGATGATGCATTCAAAGTGGAAGACGAAGTAAGAAAAAATTTTGAAACAACTTTTTATCATGTCAAGTCCGTTTATCACAAGATTTTTGCCTCAACTGAGGCTAGTACAAGTGCTAAAATCAAACTTCCAAAAATCGAATTACCTACCTTTTCAGGAGACATCATCACTTTTACACCCTATATCGAAATGTATCAATCACTTATTCATAGATCCGCAGAGCTAACTAACATTGAAAAATTTAATTATTTACTAGCATCTCTCAAAGGTGAAGCTTTAGCATTTATTCAACATATTCCTGTTACATCGGACAATTATACAGTAGCATATAATGCCTTAATACTGCGACGAAATTCCGGATGATGGGACGGACGGACGGTCCGGTGACGGTCCGGAATCTCGCCGATAACGTATGGGGTGGCGGCGTACCTGGGTGCCAAGCTTTGGGTCGACTAGTATCGCTGATATCAGTAACACGTCTGGTCGACCAAGCTTATGCGGCTACCTTCACGCCGCCGGGGGTGGCGCCTTCGGTCAGGAGCGACGGTCGCTCGGGCGCCAGCTCCCTCTCCGGGGGAGGGAGCGCCGGGGTGCTCTAAAGCCGGAGACACGGAATTCAGGTGATGAGCCGCCGCGAAAACTCGAGAATAAATAAAATAAAACGGCAAGAGATATTTTACAATAAAATAGGGTTTATTCCCTGCCACCAGCTACACGGTCTAAGATAATAAATCTTACGGCTAATCTTAATTTAACTACAAGACAAATAAATAAAAATAATTAAATGCCCGGCACGGTCGTTCCTCCTGGGCGGCGACTTCCTTCAGGCCGGGCTCTGGTGGCGGCGACCTTGAATCTGGAAATCGCGCGAAGACGGTACGGCGACCCGGGAGGGGAGCGCGGTGACGGTAACGACGCGTGCACGACGGTGTCGACTTTCGACGGTGACAAAAAAAACGCGGTGACGGTGACACGGTTTCTCGCTCGGGGGCGGCGATTCCAAAACCGGTATAAAACAGGCAGACGACCCAAAAAGGTACTTACGGTGGGTCGGAGGGTCGAACTGCTCACTTTATCACACTTCTCCAAAAACAAGAAAAATTCCCACAATCGCCACAGCACTTCCGCACTCTCTGGAGTTTTAGGCAAGAGACCTCTACTTCCGCCGCGGCGGCGCGGCGATCGCCAATTTACCCCCGGCTTTCGCGGTACGCGCCACGGTTTCCGGCCCGCGAAAATTCGCTTCGTTACATTCCCCCCTTTCGTCGGCAAAAAAAAGGAGTGTAACTTCTTTTTTTTTTTTCTCTTCGAAGACGGCTTTCCTTCCTGTGCAGCTCTGGTGGAATGGAGTTCCGGGTTCAGACGGCAGTGTCCTGGACTTCTTGGTGACGGTGCTGTGGACGGGCTGGAACTTCAACTTCGGTCGACGGTGTTCAGCCGGTGGAGACGAGGTCCACGCCGATTGGACTGACGTCTTCTCGGTCTTCGCCGGGATCCGCTGCTGGGCAGGACAGGCTGCTCGACTCCTCTGCATTGACGCGGAGTTGACAGGGTGCCGAGGGGCGGCAAAACGGTGGCGCTCTGGACAGCGAGCGGAACTGCAGGGTCGGTGGTGGCTGAACTGCACGTTGGACGGTGGCACCGCATCACTCTTCGGGGAATGTCGATGGCTATGGCGTTGGCGTGCAGGAAGTCCATACCTAAAACCATAGCTGTAGTGAGGGTTGGAAAAACGGCGGCGCGGACTGTCACGGGGACGTCACCGATCTTCATCTCAAGGTTGTAGGTTCCTGCAGACGGGACGATGTCGCCATGGGCCATTTGGATCCGAACCTGGGGGGCTGACACGGGGGCAACGTTTCTTTGGCGCAGCACGGTGGCAACTTCCTGGCCAATGAAGGTGCTGACGGCTCCGGTGTCCAGCAGGGCGTCGTAAACAGTACCAAAAAGTGTGACGGCGATATGGGGACGGTTGTCGGGAAACTTGAGGGGGGCTTCCATCGACGGAGTCGGCTTGGGTGGCTGCTGCGACGGCTTGGATGGGTGCTGCGACGGCTTCGACATGGCGCAGACTTCTTGCTCGTTTCTTCGGTCGCAGGGGCACTCTCGGGACATTATACCGCTTCGGCCGCACCTGGAGCAGAACAGTCGGGGTGGCTTCCTGCAGGCCGAGCGGTAATGTCCGGATTCTCCACACCTCCAACATTTGACGGTGGTTCCGGTGTTGGCGGTGGCGCCTGTGGACTGCTGGATGGGCCTGGACGACGGTGGTGGGGGACGGATGGTCTCCAGCCTTCGCGGTGGTGCCGTGGGTGGCTGCACGGGCCTGGACGACGGTGGCAGGGGACGGTTTTCAGACCTAGGGGCGTAAGCGTACCTGGTAGCCGGGATCTGGGTGGTCGTCGAGACGCGCTTCGGTGGTGGGACTGGTGCATGGCTCCTCACTTCGGTCTGGAGCTGCTCATACTCATCTATGAGCCTCACCAACTCCCCGATGCTCTCGAAGTCTCTGCGGCGGATGTACTGGCGGTACTCCGGTAGCAGGTGGCTGTACAGGCGACGAAGGACGGCCTGTGGGGAATACCCTCCCAGACGGCGGATGAGGGTCTGCATCGCCTGTATAAAATCTCGGCCGGCTTCTCCAGGTCGTTGGCGACGGTTGACGATCTGGTCTTCCAGGACTTCTTCATAATTCGGCATGTAGAAGTCCCGGAACTCCTCGACGAAGTCGTCCCAGGAGTACCAGAGGGCCCGGCTATTACGGTACCACTCCAACGCCTTATCGGTGAGCATTTCCGGCAGCACGGTGAGCATCGTGTCCGGTTCAATGGCAAAATGTTCCTGGAGTTCTTCGGCGCGCTCCAGAAACGCCATGGGGTCGGTCTCTCCGTCGAAGTGAACACGGCTCTTGCGCACTAGGTCCAGGGCTTCCCAACGGGTGTCCCGCGGGTGTGCGTAGCACGACTGGACCGAGTGGCAACTTCGACGGGGCTGTGTCGGTGCCGGTGGTGGCACGAGAGACGGACGCTTCGGTGGTGGCGGTTGAAATTCTCGCCTTAGAGACGGCGAAGTTGGTCTTGTGGCTGTCGGTGAGGGCGATGGGGAAAGACGGTGCGGTTCCCTGTACGTCCACGTACTTGGCTCGTCGAGTCGGCTCCTGGGGGGCTCTCCAGAGGCGGGACGAGCAAGTTCCAGCGGGACGGCAGGTCGTGACAGGGCACCTGGGGACTGGACTCGGGGAACGGCACCTGTAGCGCTGGTGGGGGCTGCCCATGAAAACGCCGCTGGCATCACCGGTCGCGAAATCACGGGCGTGGGCACGGCAGGCCTGGTTAGCGCAATGCTCCAGGTCAGCGATGTCGCTGATGCCGAATTTGCCACCACGTACCCGATGGTCGACGTCGGTATGGAGGCGTTGGGGTTCGACACGACGACGGTGTCCACGACCTCGTCGGTGACGGTCGGGAGAGACGTGGCCAACTCCTCCAGGCTCATCTCCGTGTCGATTTCGGCCTGACGACGGAGATGAAATTCCTTCAAACGCCGGCGGAGCGTGTCGACGGAACCAGTGGCGTCGATCCCAATCTCGCGCAGGGCTTCTTCCAGCTCGTGACGCTGCAACTGATGCACCCACGTCGCGAGCGGAGCTGGGTGCGGCCGGCCTTGGTCCTCCTTACCCATTCTGTGACGTCACCAATTCTGACGGTGACGGTTGATGGCGTCACGGGACTTCGGGGACAGTGGCGGCGACCACAATACAGCACAAAAACAAAAAAAAACAGTAAGATAACGGCGCTTATCTTTTTCGGCAATTTTGTCAAGAGACCAAAAAAAACAGACCGCTCAAAAACGACGGTCTCCCGCTGATAGCGGACAAAAACGTAGCTGGTGGCGGCGGACGACCGGGGGCGGCTCACTTTAGGTCCCTGCTCGGGCGCCAAAATTATGCGACGAAATTCCGGATGATGGGACGGACGGACGGTCCGGTGACGGTCCGGAATCTCGCCGATAACGTATGGGGTGGCGGCGTACCTGGGTGCCAAGCTTTGGGTCGACTAGTACCGCTGATATCAGTAACACGTCTGGTCGACCAAGCTTATGCGGCTACCTTCACGCCGCCGGGGGTGGCGCCTTCGGTCAGGAGCGACGGTCGCTCGGGCGCCAGCTCCCTCTCCGGGGGAGGGAGCGCCGGGGTGCTCTAAAGCCGGAGACACGGAATTCAGGTGATGAGCCGCCGCGAAAACTCGAGAATAAATAAAATAAAACGGCAAGAGATATTTTACAATAAAATAGGGTTTATTCCCTGCCACCAGCTACACGGTCTAAGATAATAAATCTTACGGCTAATCTTAATTTAACTACAAGACAAATAAATAAAAATAATTAAATGCCCGGCACGGTCGTTCCTCCTGGGCGGCGACTTCCTTCAGGCCGGGCTCTGGGGGCGGCGACCTTGAATCTGGAAATCGCGCGAAGACGGTACGGCGACCCGGGAGGGGAGCGCGGTGACGGTAACGACGCGTGCACGACGGTGTCGACTTTCGACGGTGACAAAAAAAACGCGGTGACGGTGACACGGTTTCTCGCTCGGGGGCGGCGATTCCAAAACCGGTATAAAACAGGCAGACGACCCAAAAAGGTACTTACGGTGGGTCGGAGGGTCGAACTGCTCACTTTATCACACTTCTCCAAAAACAAGAAAAATTCCCACAATCGCCACAGCACTTCCGCACTCTCTGGAGTTTTAGGCAAGAGACCTCTACTTCCGCCGCGGCGGCGCGGCGATCGCCAATTTACCCCCGGCTTTCGCGGTAACTTTGCCAAAAATGTTCAAGCTATTAAAAATTTTACATTACCTGTAGATTTATCCGATTTTCTTTTATTTTCTTTGATGATTAAAAAAATAGACTCAACATTAGTGACACGTTTTGAACTTCATCATAATTCTTCGGATATTCCTACCTACGCACAACTTGTAAAGTTTTTAGAACAACAATGGAGTGCCTTAGAAAATGCCAATACAATTCCCAAACCTCGCTCAAAAAAAGTTGAGTCTTATAATAAAAATAAATTCAAGTCAACTAATCCCACCACTTCCTTCCTTCTAAACTCAACTCCCATTCAATGTAGCATTTGTAATAATGGACATTTAATTTACAAATGCTCTGAATTCATTTCTAAGTCTCCCAATGAACGTTATAATATAGCAAAATCAAAACGTCTTTGCTTAAATTGCTTAAGCAAATTTCATTCCACTATCAATTGTAACTCAAGTCAAAACTGCCACAAGTGCAGTCAAAAACATCATACACTTCTGCATTTTGACAGCTCTAAGAATTCACCCTCTTCTTCAGAAACGCAACCCACCACCACCACGTTGATTTCCCAAAATCCTAACAATATTTCTCGCTTACATAAATCGTCATGTGTATCCAACACTGTCCTGCTTTCTACTGCAAGGATCGCAGTACTCTCTTCAAGAGGATTTCCTCAAATCTTTCGAGTTCTATTAGACTCCGCATCGCAAAGCTCTTTCATTACTAGCAAAGCTTTTCACAAGTTAGGACTCCCTAAGAAACGAACTAGCATACTGGTTCATGGATTAGGATCAACATCTACTCGAACCCCGCACGGTGCAACTACCGTTTCCATACGACCCACTGATAAAACATTTCCCGAAATACAAGTCGACGCTTACATTTTACCAAAAATTTGTGTTCCTCTGCCATCAACTCATATTTCTTCTCAACATTGGTCTCACATAAAATCAAATTTACCTCTCGCAGATCCAGAATTTGCCAGTCCTGGTCATATCGACATGTTACTCGGAGCTGATGTTTTTTCCAGTCTTTTCCTGGGAAATAAAATTTCTGGTCATCTTGGTGAACCAGACGCAATTCAAACTATCTTTGGTTATGTACTTATGGGCCCAGTTACTACCCTTCGTGAGTCTCCTATTCGCACCTTTGTCATGACTTCGGACGGGACCCCTTCTTTAGAAGAAACTGTGTGTAAATTTTGGGAACTCGAAACAGTTCCTCCTGCCACAATCGTTTCACCTGATGACGCACTCTGTGAAAAATTATACTCTGAGTCCCATTATCGTAACGAAGACGGTCGTTATGTTGTAGCTTTACCCTTCAAAAGCAATAGGCGGATCTTTCCGACATCTAGAGAACTCGCCGTTCAACGCTTTTTATGGTTAGAAAAACGTCTTCAACGCAATCCCGAATTATATCAACAGTATTCTGCCTTTATGCAAGAATATCTCGCTTTAAATCACATGGAGCTTGCTGATGTGCCATCCGGGGAATCTTCCGCATTTTTTTATATTCCGCATCATAGTGTACTTAAGCCTGACAGTCTCACCACCAAGTTACGTGTCGTCTTTAATGGCTCAGCATCACTTCCTCATCAATCATCGCTGAATGATCATCTTTATGTCGGTCCTAAATTACAACGCGATTTAATTTCTATTCTTTTAACTTTTCGCTTATACAAAGTTGTTTTTGTTGCTGACATCAAAATGATGTATCGCCAGATTCTAATCACCCTCGAACATCGCGATTACCAACGTATTATATGGCGATTTTCACCCAACGAACCACTGGCCGATTTTCGCTTACGAACTGTTACATACGGACTCGCTTCCGCTCCATATTTGGCCATTCGTACTTTACTTCAGTTAGCCAACGACGCAGGTGCTTTATTTCCCTCAGCTGCAACTATTCTTCAAGAAAACACATATGTTGACGATATAGTTACTGGTGCACCATCTTTAGAAGCTGCTCGTGAATTAAAATCACAATTGATATGCCTATTAAAACAAGGTTGTTTCGAACTGCGTAAATGGGCTAGTAATGAGCCAGCTTTACTGGATGATTTGCCTGAATCACACCTTGCCAATCAATCGCGAACATTTGAAACCGATCAGGAAACCTCTCTGAAAATTTTGGGATTACAATGGACACCTTCGTCCGATTGCTTTCACTTTCATACACAGCCATTTACTCGTCTTTGTACTAAAAGGCAAATATTATCACATCTCGCCCGCATCTTTGACCCTTTAGGGATGTTAAGTCCAGTTACCTTTATCCTCAAGCATTTAATACAACAATTCTGGATTCTCAAACTGGATTGGGATGACAGTCCTCCAAATGAAATCATTCGACTATGGGAATCCTTTATAAATGATCTCCCCTGTTTTCAAGACTTGCGAATACCTCGTCGTATCATGCCTGATACCTTTTTGTCGTGTCAATTACATGGTTTTGGAGATAGTTCGGAAAAGCGATATTGCGCGGTCGTTTACTTTGCATTTATTCTTCCTTCTGGAGAGATCACTACCTCCTTTGTTTGCGCTAAGTGCAAAGTAGCCCCTTTAAAACGATTGTCCATACCACGCTTGGAGCTCTCTGCTGCGGTTTTGTTAACTCGTCTGATCAATTATATTTGTCGTATCTATCAAGATCTTTTAACATTTAGTCGCATATGTGCATGGTCAGATTCGCAGGTGGTCTTGTCGTGGATTAACTCTCCTCCACATCGTTGGAAAACCTTTGTGAGTAATCGAGTGTCTTTTATTCAAGAAACGCTTCCATCCTGTCACTGGTTATATTTACCTTCCTTAGATAATCCAGCTGATATTGGTACTCGTGGATTACTACCCTCTAAACTATTGCAAAGTTCGCTGTGGTGGGCGGGACCAGCTTTCCTCCGATCTACTATAAGCTTCCCTGATTCGGTTATAGAACCTTCTCCCCTAGCTTTGGAAGAAGAACGCAAGGTCGTTTTAATGACCACCACCGACCCTCATTTTATCGATACCCTTATTGATAAATTTTCGTCCTTCAATAAAGTAATACGATGTGTAGCTTTCGTACGCCGTTTTTTCTATAATCTAAAACGTCAAGAAAGAGAAACCGGACTGACTTTGAAATCTTCTGAACTTCATTCTGCCGTTCTGGATATTGTTCGTCACGTTCAATCCACTCAGTTCTCAGATGAATTGTCAGCTATGAGAAGTAATAAACGTCTTCCAAAACCATTTCAAAAATTGTCGCCCTTTATCGATAACAATAATATCCTACGCGTTGGTGGTCGTCTCAAAAATTCCCCACTCTCTTTTGAGGAAAATCACCCAGCTATCTTACCTTCACATCACCGGTTTACTGATCTTCTAATCTCACATATTCATAATAAATATTATCATGCCGGAAATCAAACCGTTCACTTTTTATTATTACATCAGTTTTGGATTTTAGCCCCTAAACGTGCCATTCGGCGAGTATTGTCTAAATGTATTCGATGTTTTCGAGCTAATCCAGTTCCAGTTCAGCCTCCTATGGGTAATTTACCTCCCTCCAGGTTAATTCAGGCGAAGCCTTTCTTACACACCGGTGTAGATTTTGCAGGCCCTTTTACCATAACCATGTCAAAAGGTCGTGGAGCCAAAAAATTGAAAGCATATCTATGTATTTTCGTATGTCATGTCACAAAGGCGTTATATCTCGAGCTCGCGTCTGACTTATCTACTGAGATTTTTTTAGCAGCTCTTCGTCGATTTCTTGCTAGACGCGGTCGATGTCAACATTTATATTCCGACTGTGGAACCAACTTTGTTGGTGGTCGTAACCAACTTCAACATTTAATGCATACCGCTGCAAATGAAGAAACCATTTCTTGGCATTTCAATCCTCCTTCCAGTCCTCACTTTGGAGGTTTGTTCGAAGCGGGAGTGAAGTCTGTCAAAACGCATCTCATGCGCGTAGTCGGCGACCATTTGTTAACATATGAAGAATTAATGACGGTATTGGTGCAGATTGAATCCATGCTTAATTCCCGTCCTCTAACTCCTGTCAGTCATGACCCTAATGATCTGTCAGCTCTATCACCTAGTCATTTCTTAACCTTTGAGCCATTGGTTGCTCTACCGGAACCAAATTTAAGAGATCTTCCTCTTAATCGTCTTAAACGATTTCAGCTTATTCAAAGGATGTTTCAAGACCTCTGGTCCCGATGGTCTAATGAATATCTTCATACCTTACATCAGCGATCCAAGTGGTTTAACCCTTCTGTACCGATTAACATAGGCACTTTAGTAGTTATAAAAAATGAAGTAATGTCTCCCCTGCATTGGCGACTTGGTCGTATAACCGAAGTACATCCTGGAAATGATGGAATTATTCGAGTCGTTACTATTAAGACCAAAGCAGGATTTGTCAGAGGTCCCGTTGTGAAGATTTGTCCTCTTCCAATAGAAACGTAATTTTCCCGAAAAATCCATGCGATTTTTGGTGGGCGGTAATGTTCCGTCTTCGCATTTATTTTTATTTTTTTTTCTTTAACTTTAAATTTATTAGTATAATTTCTAATTGTTTAATTTATTAGAATGGAGGTAGCATTGTAAAGTTATAATTTTTCCTTTATTATTTTATCATGCCAAGGTTTCAATCCTTAATATTCTTTAAGTTTTACATTTATTAAATTCGCGGGCTTATAAACAAGCGAAGGTCTCTTTTTGCCTCAACGTTTTTGGACTCTGACAAAAACCGTCCAAAAGAAGAAGCGAGTCAGAACTCGCGCTGAACGCTACACGCGACGCGTTACAGTGTACATCGCATCCACAATTTTCGCATACGCAACCACTGCAAGTTCGTGCTTCCCGCAAAATCATCCCACGTGGGCTACTGCATCAAACGCATCCAGACTGTGATCAAAGGAACCGGGGTAAGTGACCTTCCTTGTGCGAAATATAGTCCTTCATTCTCTAACCAAATTTAGAGCCGCATTTTATACAGTAATAATTAATGAATGCAAAAATATTTTATTCTACACTACTTACTCTGAACAGGTAGTGTTATGAAACTTCAAAATAAATATAAGTTATAAGTGATCATTCACAATGGGCATAAAGCATAAGGATGTCCTAAGCATTAATGCATAAAAAATTATGTTTAGTGCTCTATGCTTATATTCGTTCACACTGAGCATAAGTGTTCATTCACAATGGGCATAAAGCACAAGGATGTCTTAAGCATTATGCTCATCGTGAACGAATATAAGTATAAAGCACTAAACATAAATTTGTATGCATTAATGCTTAGGACATCCTTATGCTTTATGCCCTTTGTGAATGATCACTAAGAATATAAGTTAAGTCATCACATCTTGAGTTTTTATTCCATATGGTAGAAATCCTATGAATAAAGATCCTGGTAACGGTGTTTAATGTTCATTAGCAGTAAATCCCTTGCTAAGTGCATATCTTTGTGAAGAGTTCGTCAAGTTCCAGTCCTAGCAAAGCAGTTGAAGGTGTTGAGTGTTGTAGCTCAGGATGTGTTTGATTGTGTTTTTGAGTAACAAACTGTATTTTTATCATTCTGTATATTTTCAATGAAATTTGGACTCGCTCAAGTAGTAGCCCCTTACTGGATGATCACCGTTAGGCATCTAAATTAGGAATTTTGCAGGGGTTTGAATTAAAAGGACAGATGATGTCCTATATTTCCTGTGCTGAGAAAGTGTCCCATTCGTTCCCTCCACAAGTCCACAGTTACCGTTTCCAACCTATTTTTAAACAACCCACCGGCAAAAGCGATGAATTGATCAGCGAACTGATCAGTATGTGGTGTTTTGTTATCGCAGCTTCGGCCGTTAATAACGTTTTTTGCTTTACTTTTTTTCATTGATCTTCGAAAAGTAGGTACTCTTTGTCGATTGTTTTTGTTGTAAACATCGTGTGTAGTGAAATCAATCAGGTTTCCACTCTATGATTACATTTATATCTTCCTCCATTTTAACACAGAATCTTCCCAGAAGTCAATGTGACGGTAAAGTCATCTGCATTGAACAGATATGGAATGATGTTAAATCATTGATATAGGTGATACAGAAATAAAGGACCAGCACAGAACCTTGTGATAGACCTGAGTATTACAAAAACGATGATTATTTATCCTTTAGTCATATCATCCTTGGATAATAATCCAACAAGACCCAGTCTTTTTTACTAGCACGGCATGATATACTCGGTTACATTCTTTAGAGCAACCATTTCAGGCTGTGGTTCGCGGACCCCCGAGGATCAGCGAAACCTTCCCAAGGGCTCCGCGTTTTTTTGTTTTTAATATTTAAAATAAATATTAGTTATGTATTACACAAGTGACAAAAATAAGCCACTATAGATGAGTGAGTATGTATGACACGAGCACGATAGTGCAAGTGTTATACTGACTCACGAGCCTATACTGGCATTTTTGTCACGTGTATAATATTAAAGTTTCTCTTATACCTGCTTATATTCTTTAATTTCCTTCATAAAATGTAAATATATTCGTTACAATGATAGCACTGTAAATAAACAATTGTGGAATTAAAAAAAACTGTCATCAAGTTTTATCAAAGAAAAAATAATGGAAATTCCGAAAGAAATCCATAAAAAGGCATTAAGTGTGGTGCAGAATTTGCTTCCTGATATTTCCAAAGAGCTACACGATCGTGAATATCAGCTGTTTAAGCAGTGGATGAGGGACAGGTCAACAGACGTTGTTTGTGAGGAAGTGTTATTGGCGTATTTTGCAGACCAAGTTAAGGTTTTTAATTTTCCTTTGTACTTTTGTTAATAGTAATATTAATTTTAATAATAATGAAAAAACTTTCAGAGTTTAAATAATATATTCGTAGTCACTGCTACACGTGTTTCGGTACACAGTACCGTCTTCAGGCAGAAAAGAAACCAATCAGTATAACATTATAACTCATTTTGGAAAACTTTCTATTAAAACTGCAAAAATACCAACAATTCTTTACATAAATTAATAAACAATAGTAAAGACAAGTCACCTAAGAAATCGAATTCTGGAGTTTACATGTTAAGTTGTAGTGACTGCCCCTTAGTATACATCGGACAAACAGGGAGAAAATTTGATGAAAGGATAAAAGAACATAAATCAGCATTTGTCAATAAAAAATCAAATTCTACGTACGCGAACCACCTTATCCAAGAACAGCATAATTTCAACGACGAATTCAAAATTTTACACATAGAAAATAAAGGCGCAAAATTAAACGCGTTAGAATGTCTGGAAATAAATAGGTACAATAGATTTAATACACTAATGAACGACCAAACCGAAATAAACAAATCTCCCTTACTTAACATAAATTTGTAAAACTATTGTTAAATCAGGTATAAATTCAGGAATAGCTCTGTAAAAACCCCAGTTTCTCTTCTGCCTGAAGACGGTACTGTGTACCGAAACATGTGTAGCAGTGACTACGAATATATTATTTAGACTCTGAAAATGTTTTCATTATTATTAAAAATAATATGGAGTTTAAACACGTATCAGCCTCATCAATACAAAAAAAAAAAATTGTAAAATTGTTCTGACTGGCGGAAAGATACAAGTCATCTACCCTATGGTCCCAATAGTCTAGGTTCAAAGGAAGCTTGAAAGCTTATGATAATGTAAACACAACAGTTATTGTCGGCAGACAGCGTTCTTAAAAAAGAAGCATGTTGGTTATGAAGCCAAGAAGTCAAGAGTACTTAGGAGAGAGGAAATTTTGAAATTTTTGAAAGAAGCTCCTGACGAAAAATTTCTCATGATGAAGGTACATACAGGCTTTTATGTTTTAAAACTTGGAATACTAATTGATTTAATGTAGGTTGTTGTTGCATTTGGAGTGGCGGAAGCCTCCAGGAGTGAGGAGATGCACAAAATGCAGATAACGAATATCCGAGATTCCGAGAAGAAGGAAATGCCCTGGTTGTTACACTTCCACATACAAAAACTCACCAGAAGCGTGTATTTACGGTTTTGTCCAAAAGCTGTGTAAATGGTGTAGAGTTATATAGAAAATATGCGACTCTCCGATCATCGAAAGTCACACATCCCTATGTATTTTTAGGAATGCGCAATGGAAAAAGTACAGTACAGCGAGAAGGCATCAATGGTTTCTATGGCATACCTAAGGTGATTGCCGAATACCTGAAACTTGAAAACCCCGAACAATACACGGGTCATTCTCTAAGACGATCTTCAGCAACCATTTTGGCGGACCAGGGAGCTGACATGACTACGCTTAAAAGGTTTGGTGGATGGTCCTCTGATAAAGTTGCAACAGGCTACGTGGAAGATTCTTTAGAACAGAAGATAAAAATTGTCCGAAAAATACTATTAGATTCTTCTGTCAGTGTGTCTTCATGTGATGTTGTGGAAAATGGTGTGGAAACGGCGACGAAGGAGAACCACTCCGTTGAACTTCAAGGACCATTGACTGGTTCTGCATCAGTTTTTGAATTTCATAAATGCGTTGTACATTTTCATAATAAATAGTGGTTTATTAGTAAATTCGTAAAGCAATGAAATACTGGTCTATTAGTAATCAGTATCTCATTCGATAAGATACTGAAACCAGTATCTTATTCGATGATATATTGATGTATTTTAGCAACGCCAAACAATGCTAATAACAGACTGAATATAAGCAGGTATAAGAGAAAATTAATTTCTCAACCTCTAATTAAAATAAAGAAATAAAATAAACAATAAAATATTAATATAAAACATGCCGTCAATAAATCTGTATAGACGTACAGTCGTTTCCAAAAAATTTCGGGCAAGATGAGCAAATCAGGTTCTCATAGATCAGTGGAAAGCAATAGAAATATAACTTTTATATCAATGTCATTTGCCCGAAATTTTTTGGAAAGGACGCGCGACGGTATTAGGTAAATATCAAAATGAGAAATACTGCATTTTTTCTGACTTCTAATTAGGGATTGTTCTTGGAACCAAAACATTCGGAACCTGTTTGTTTGCAGGGCGACGATTAATATTTTTTCGATTTAAAAGTTTCCTTTAACATTGCATTTTATACACATCCTCGCCTTAAATAGTATATTATTAGCCAAGGTTGCAAAACCAAGCATTCTAGACCGAGCGCAAATTAGGACCCGAGACGCGCAGCGCCGAGGTTTCTGAAGCGCGAGGTCTAGAAGTGGCTTTGCAACCGTGGTTAATATACTATTTTTTTTCACTAGTAGAAACCTTAAGACAATAAATTGAAAAAATAAACGTTCAATTTTTTGACGCAACATGATTTAACACTTTAGATAATTGAATAAATACAGCCAGCGTTGTCAAATATTCTTGACGCACATGTTTTCCTGTGCGGAGCACTATACCTACTGGTCATACCAGGAGTTTCGTGGAGCGATTCATGTGCTGCACCCAGCACCAATAAATGGATCAATTTGTGCATTTATTACGTATAATTTGTCCTGCAATAATCATCACACTGGATAAAATAATTCAATTTGTGTTATTCAGTGATTTCCTGATTTCTGAATGAGAATGGAAGAATAATTTTAAATTCACTTTGACGTTTCGATTTTTCCTGGCTAATCCGAAGACGGGATCGTTGCACTGGGATGGAACGTTTCGCAATAAATCCGACCGAGTGCTGATTTCAAAATACGATTTATAAAGCCTTTTTTAAATTGAATGAACGCAATGCAACGATTTGAAAAAAATACTGGTCGATGGCCCTCTTTTACCTCCACAAATGCATCACTCAATAACTAGCTTTGAAGTGATCTGGAGAGATATTATAAAATAAAAACCAATTTCCCATGATAATTCTCTATGTCCAATCTTAGATGCGGCGCCCTGTAGAATGTAAAATCATGGAAAGCATAATAATTCATATATTACAGAGCTTAGCCCCAATTTGATAGATGCCTCGGATGTCCTTGGTCAACCATGGCCAACTCCATTAATCTCTAAAGAGATATGACCGTTCCAATCGGCATTTATGAATTGGTTATCCAAACAATTGAAAGTGTCCGTATAGTGGTGCCATCTGACAATGGAAGTGACAGTCACCAGAGTGAAATTTGTCACCCAATTTTTTATTAATCTCCCTCGTTGGCAAAAATGCGACAGAAGCCGAATAAATATCTGTTTGTGACACAGTATCCTTATGCAAACTGAGAATTGCTTATGCCGTCCCATATCATAGGCCTTTCATTTCTGCAGTCAACGTTGAACATCGTCCATGTAATTTTGAAATACCATTTAATTCTTAAATGTTTAGAATGGTTTACTGGTCTTGTCGCACAAATCAGTAAATACAGAGATCTACAATAAATTAAAAATTAATACACATAAGGATCACTAGAATTCGCTAGTTTATGGTCACTCCATGGCATACTTTCCGTGCTAGTCAAAAAATACCGAATGGAACGGCCATATCTTTTTAGAGATTAATGGAATCGGCCATGGGTCATGGGTCAACAATAATGAATGAGTTACCACATATTTAAATAAAAATCACGTCAAAATGTCAAGATGTCACGTAGATATAAAAAAAAAAAATGTCGAAGTACAATTGTGCTGTTTTTAAGTGTTTTAATAAGAATTCTCCAAGGCACCGGTTTCCAAATCCCAAAAAGGATTGCATACGTTTTCATAAATGGAAATCCTTTTGTAAGAACCCATATATTGTGGAATGCGACGAAAATAAAATTTATAAAAAGTATCGGATATGTGAAAATCATTTGGAGGAAAATGAACTTAACTATCACAGCTTGTCCTAAGAAGTCTGTTTCAAAAGGTATTAATTAATGATAACCACCGTGGAAGCCTTCAATCTATCACAGATAAAGGATAAAGGTTACTGTTTTATATAGATAAAGGTGTCTCTCTCTAGATCTAAGTCAGAATCTCACAAACAACGTTCTTGGTGACAAGCAAAACCATATTTTCGTTTCGACACTAGATTCGAGATACAAAGGTTGGTACGTATTGTGTGTTTATACTCGCGGAAATGAAAGTAAAAGTTTGGGGTTACGGAATTCAAACCATGTTCTGGACTTAAAATTTTTCTTTATTTAATTTATCATTCTCATGTTGATCAATTAAGTGACTAACAATAAATTAAAAACTGCTAAAAAAATTCCGTAAAAGCTAATCATTTCTTCAGTGTTTTTAACAGAATACTGTTGATGAAATCCTCTGCATTTGAGATTGACTGAGAGTACAATGGTGCCGGAGAGTACCGCATCTCGTGCACCTAGTGGCGACTCCTCGGGGTGGGCAGGGTGGGCAATGCCCATCCTATTTTATTGTTTACGATGCAAAGTAAAACATTGTTTTTTTTTTCTTTTTTTAATTTTTTTATACATATTTATACACAAATAATTATCGTCATAAACATCATTGAAGCCAATCTTCATTACATCCCGTAGTTTCCGCAACTGAGAAATTTCAGTTGCCAAAAAGTGCGTCAGATCTCGCCGTTATACGGTTCACATGAGAATGGGCTAGTCCACCCTGGTGCACCCTCTTGATTGTAAGCAACGACATATGTTCGGTTTTCTATGTACGGGATTGAGTGCAGGAACTGAGAGCAAAGAATTCGAAACGCACGTTGCTGCAAATCCGCGTTTTCTTGCTTCAAGCGGGGCACGACGTCCTGCCGTCAATGTGTATCTCAAAATTCTCAAACGCTGCAGAGTCGGATTTCTGATATTCGATTCAAGGATTCAATAACTTAATTTCCATTTTTCTGCTCCTTTTGTATTGTAAAATTATAAGGGAATTATTTATATTATTCTATTGAAATATGGGTAAGGTGGTAAGGAAAATAATGATTACGCGAAAATTCTTGAATACTATTGTTACAGAAAAGAGCGACACCATAATAATTAATAAATACTTTTTCATATCAAATGAAAATTCGTAATAACCATATTCTTGTATTATGACACCGTGTAAACTTTATAATGAATTATAAATTTAAACATCCGAATAACGATATGAAAATAAGTAGGAATGCATTTATTATTGAAGTACGTATGTGACATATGTATGTGTATTATTCTAATATTACATATGCATTTTTGTTTTACAAAGTGAATGTTTCGTTGACTGTAGAGTCAACAAAAGTTAAATATACTCTTTATTATTTAATTCAGACGACGGATTCAGACAGCCACACAGCTTTGATACGCGCTCTCGCTCTAAGATGGGCAAATCCACCCTGGGAATCGAAAGCACTCGGCATGATTCGTCGCAGACACGACTCAATTGTATTCAGTCAGATCAGAAACTGCATTCTGCATTTAATTATAAAATGTAGCTTATTCAAATTACCAAACGATTAGGCGGGTACCAAAGTAGGTAATTTTTGGCAATTTTTTTAATGGCAAGTCCGACTGTAAGGTGTGCAAATAATATTAGAGAGGTGGTAAAGAAGGTATTAAAGACATTGAATTTTTGTTTTTAATAAATAAATTCAGTATGCCTGCCTTTGCTATGATAAATTCATCAACACAAGTGATTTGTATTAGTTTTCTCGGTGTTTTGTGGTAATTTGTGTGCTCGCGCAATGGAATCGGACAGCGATGAAGATTTCTCGTGCACCCCCAAAAAAATTGTCAAGACGGCAAATACAGCTACATTTAATATCTATGTTCCAAAATAAAAAGTTTTTGGAGTTGGTGGTTGTTGAGTTTGGTTACGAACGTGAAAAAAATTTTGTATGCAACTCTTGAGTAAAGTAGCTTTTTTTCACTCGGGTCGTGCGGCAAATTTTCCTTCTCGTGAAAAAAAGATACACTTTACTCACTAGTTGCATAAATAACTAATTGTACTTACATTCACCCTTCAACTCCTGTTTTTACTTATGATATGTTCCACTTTTTAGAATCTACCAGTTTATTCGCAACTTTTGTGTTTACGCTGGTGATTTTAACGTTCCTCATTTAGAATATTTAGATGTTATGAATAATCCACATACTATTTGTCTTACTAATTTTGTTCATGCAGTCAATGCAATCCAAATAAATTCTATAAAAACTGTAATTTACATGTCAAGTGAGGGAACAGTTGTTTTGCAGACGAGCGGTGGATTTCACACGATTCAAGCAAAACTGTTCCCGCATGTAGCATGTACAAAATTTTTTGCAGTAATCCATTATGACAATAATTAAGAGATATTTACGTGCGATCTCATACACTGTAGCCCTGAAATTGGACATGAAAATGTTTCCTATTCATATCTACCACTTGTATTAGAATATGCTTATCATCCCGCGTTATCATTTGATCATGTATGCGATATTTTTCAACCAAAAAGATTTAAAAAAGCTGATTCTTGCAAACTTTAATTTTAAAAAAGCCGATTTATTTCGTCTTTATCGTAGAGAGCGGATTTTATGAAATTTGCATATCCGTTATTATTTGCATATAAATCTTGATATTTAATATGTGAACGAATTATGCTAATTAAAAATTAATACAGCTATAAAAAAAATTGCATATTTGCATATATTTGCCTTCTGCTGCATATTTCACGTAACGGGTGCATATTTTGTATTGTTATCAATTTTTGTGCTAATTTGAAAAAAAAAAATTGTCATTCTATCGGCATTTATCTATAAAGACGAAATTTCATGAATCATATTGCAAATATTGTCCTGAGCTTCAAATAACTGGGAAAGGTTTGGGTTTTATGATAATTTGGAGGAACCACTTGGTGTGCCATCCTTCCAGGTCAATTCGGGTCCTAATTACTTTTTCATTGCCAATATTTTGTTCGTTACTTAAGTGTATTAATGGTATGTTTTATGGTGGTCGAAGGGACGTTATCGTGTTATTTTTCATCATGAGTTTGCATTTAAGCATTTAAAGCGATAGAGGTGTGTCAATATGTAGATAACTCAAATTAATTTATGGATTAAACCTTTTCCTGAACTTATTCTTCAAGAAGGAACTATGTTTTGTCGCGCGTACTCTAATCCGGTAAGCATTTTTACATCTGTGGACGGAGTACGCAGTTTTTCTATTTACAAATACATACTTTAGAATCACCGGAAAAACTTTTTGTTAGAATATTTCAAAAAATATTTAAAGATAAATTGTTACCAAAATAGTAATTAAATAGTCGATTACTACTATTTTTTAATTCATTCTGTTTACCTATATTTACTTTTTAGTATAAGAATAGTATCTTAAAAAATGTCAATGAGATCTAATTAAACACTTTGCAACGTGATTTCTGTATTTTTTGTAATAAAAGGTAAGCACGGGAAACCTGTTTTTGCAATTTGTAATTAAATTTAGTTCGGTTATTACGCTTTTTTTTAATTTTTGTAGCATATGCAACTGCATATATCTGCATATATTAAGAAAATTATTGCATATTTGCATAAATTTGATGCATATCATATGATCATACTTCCCAAAATTTTGCTGCATATTTTCCGCTCTCTATTTATTAGTTAATCTCTGAAATAAATTGGGATAGTGCAATTAATTCCTGAGACATAAACCAAGCGTGTAATAATTTCTACGAGGTTCTTCTTAATTATTGTCAGACCACAGTTCCAAAAAAAATCTTTCTTTCCTTTTTGATTTTCTGACACTACTAAGCAATTGATAAAAAGTAAGACACATTATTTAAAATTGTACAAATTAAGGAAATTGCGATATTATATGGATCGATTTAACTTTCACAGAAAATTGTTTAGATCTATAGTCTTTGCCATTTCTATTGAAACATCACTTGTTTATCGTAAATTTGGCAACGTTCATATTCAGACAATTTTCCAACTAAAAGCCGTTGTCAATCAACCGAAAACTGTTACCAATTGCTAAATTTTAAGCAAAATCAAGAGGTGGTGTTTCAATAAAAATGGAAAAGACAATAGTATAAATAACGATTATCAATAAGAAGATGTCATTGATTTGGTTAAAAAAATCAAGTTTGTATGCCGAAACAGAAGGATTTGTGTTTGCTATTCAAGACCAAGTAATCAATACCAAGAATTACAGAAAATACATCATCAAAGATCCGAACATAAGAAACGACTGCTGTCGCCTCTGCAAAGCAAAACCTGAAACGATCCAGCACATAATCTCTTCCTGCAGTATCCTTGCACAAACTGACTACAAAGCTAGACACGACAACGCCGCCAAAATCATCCACAAAGAATTAGCAACACTTATGAACTTAATCGAAGCTACGACACCCTATTACACTTATCATCTCCGTTCGTTGAAAATAACAAATACAAATTATACTGGGATCGCACAATACTTACAGACTTAAACATTACAGCTAACAGACCAGACATCATACTTATCAAAAAACACACGAACGAAGCCATTCTCATTGACATTGCTATTCCTAACACAAACAACATTATTCAAACATACCACACCAAGATTTCAAAATATCTACAATTATTATCGATAGAAATGAATTCCATGTTGAATCTTAAAAAAATTTCAATTCTACCCTTAGTTATCTCTAATGTAGGTGTAGTCCCAAATAGCTTAGTTGAGAATTTAAAGATTTTGCATTTGAATGATTCAATAATTGTCAAAATTCAAAAAGCTGTTTTGTTAGGAACATGTCATATTGTTCGTAAGTTTCTCGAACAGTCTGATCATGTCAGTCAGATTAGATTAGCACCAGAAGGTCAGAGTAGTGTAGGTCACTTTCCAAGTGATGTGCGGATAAATGGTCGGAAGTTACGCTAGACTTTTGGGGATGGGGTGAGATTAGAGAATAATAGCAGACTAATTTGTATGCTGTAATTCTAGAATCTCGAAAGTTGTTCTGTTAATCTAATCAATGCATATCATTACTTGGTCTTAGTACCCGTAATGATAGAAGTCTTGCCTGAATGCCGGTCATTTCCGGGTCAGTGGTGGATCTTAATCAAGACTATTTACAATCGATTGAAAATGAAATATGTAGTTAGAAATCCAAAAAAAAACTATGGTGGTTTATAAACGCACGGAAGAAAGAGACAAGGATTCCTGTCAAGAATGCAAAGTGATCGGATGGAACTTAAATCACCAATTGACATCATAAATGCTTTTGCAACACTCTTTAAATCTATATTTATAAACACAATTTAAAAAATTACAAAAATATCTGTGTTAATTATTATGAAAATTATTATTGAAAGTAAATAAAACGTTGTACAATATTTGTATCGAAATGTTTCTTTACGATACTTGATGGATTATCCAACTCGCCTTCGGCTCGTTGAACAATTTTTCCATCGCGTATCGTAAAATTCTACATTACGATACACATATCGTAAATATCTATTATTTTGCCATTTTAATGAATTCGGAAAAAGCTCTTTTAAAAAATGGATTAATTATACAGGCTGACTGCGAAATACATGCAAAAAAAATGGGAAATAGCTCACAATATGATTATGTCACTGGCAAAAATTCACGGTCCTAAGTGGTAGCAGTGTCTAGAAAAAATTATTTGAAATTAAATGTAAATTGTAATGTTTCGTGACCTACATAATTACTGCAATGAGTGGGCAGGGGACTCGGAGTAAGAACCAAAAAAGTAACTTTATCAGGCACTTTTTTAATCGCAACGTGAAAAACACGAAAAGGGCCAGTCATTATCGAGCGGTCGTTGAAATCGGTGTATGGTCCAGTTTTCCAATGGAGAGTGTGTCGATATGGTAATTTGTGTGCGTGAACATTTGCTTCAGTGGTACAGCATCTCCGAGATCATGGTACCTTCAACCTCAAACTCACGATCGTGGTCGTGATGGGACAGAAAGAAGAAATTGGATTTTCGCAGCTTGTAGTGCATCCTGCATTAAAAGTACACGGTCACAACCATACCATGTTGACAAAGTGCACGGTTTGTAGCCCGCTGATTGTCCACGTTGTGTAACTCACTTTTTGTCCGATGGAACTCCACATAGTCGTCAACAAGTACGATTTCAAGAGACGGTTTTCTAGAAACGTGTATTGGTTGGATGAAACAATTCGTTTGCGGAAATCAACAGTGTCCAGAAATAATCGAAGAGCTTCAACAAGTGAAAGTGGCAGCCGCTACTCCGGTGTTTTTTTACCTATCAACAAACCTCTTGCGACGCTCTGACGTTTGAATTGCTAGTCAAGGACAACATTTTCAACATTTCTTGTAAAAAGGTAGTAGCATTCTAAGTTGCTCTTATTTCTGTTCCAATAAACAATGTAAAATCGTTGTGACAAGGACCAAACATCCGTCAGAATCAAAATTACCAAAAAACTTTTACACTGACCTTTAACGATGAATGAGTAAATGAATGAACGAATGATAAGCAGCAAAAAGTCGGTTTTACTTTTAATTGAAACTGAAATTGTTTAGGTCGTTTTTATTCGAACGTTTTTCCAACTCTGTTTACAAGGTGGCTCAGTGCCTTCGTATCGAAGGTGGTTCATGGGGGTTTTGCTCCATTCGATTTTTAATTTGTTTTTTCTATAGTTCGGCTCTACTAGGATGGGGGATGCCGTGGTTAAAATATTTGCATATATTTCGCAGTCACCCTGTATGGTAATACCATTAAAAAAAACAAGTTTGGCCTTGTATCTGGAAAACAAAAGAAATAAAAAAAATTTTTTTGACGAATAATTAAAGCACAACTTCTTGTACCCCTACACCTAATTTCAGTTGATTTGTACAATTTGTTCTCAAGATACGAGGGTGGGGTGATTAATGCCGGGCCTTAACAGGAATCCCTATTTTTTGTCGGTTAATTTTTATTTATATCTCAACATAATCTCCATTTAGCTCGATAGACTTAACCCAGCGATCTTCTAGAGCGGTTACACCACAGTAACACAACGATTTGTAGAGATCTACAAAATAACTATTTACTGCTTCAATGCTATCATAAACCTCTTACCACCCAACCACTTTTTGAGGTTTGGGAAAATGTGGAAGTGAGATGGGGCTAAATCTGGTGGTGTGTAGGAAGGGTGGAGGAACAAATTTTAATTCATGAACTCTAACCATCGCAATGACTGAAGTATGGACTCGTGCATTGCGATGCAGCACTTTTTTCGCTAAATGTAGCCGTTTTGCTTTAATTTCCTATTGCAAACGTTGTAGTAGTGTGGCATATTATTCTTCATTAACTGTTTTCCCTTTTGAAGGTAGTCAATAAAAATTATTCCCCTCGCATCCCAAAAGATAGCGGCCATAACCTTACTGGTCGATGCGACTGTCTTCGTTTTCTTCGGAGCAGGTTCTCTTTTTTGGTCTACTGTCTCGACTGCTGTTTTGTCTCGGGGGTGTAATGACGCACCAATGTTTCATCGACAGTAATGAATCGACGCAAAAACTCAGTTGGATTACGCCTGTAGTGTACCAAACAATCAACCGAAACATCCTTACGACACTGATTTTGTTTTGGAGCGAGCAAACGCGGCACCCACCTGGCGTAAAGCTTTCTCATTCTTAAGTGTTCATGTAAAATATTTCGTATACGTTCTGTTGTGATCCTTACTGATTCTGCTACCTCCCTCACCGTCACTCTGCGATCAGCCAAGACGATTTTATGAATTTTTTCTGTAATTTCTGCCATGGTCACCTAAACAGGGCGCCCACTGCGTGGTTCATTATTTGCGCTGATTCGGCCCATTTTAAATTTAGCAACCCAATGCCATCATTATACTGATCTTATTGTTCCCACATCTATGTGAGGCCCGGTACTTGTCCCTCCACCCTCGTATGTAGTCGTTTCCTTACATTCTAGCGACCCTGTATAATAGGCGCTTATAGGTAGTTAAATTTTTCTTTATTAATTTTATGTGCTCTCTATACAAACGTGGTAATATAGTTATGTATGTTGCATTGCATTTTATGGAGACTGGTAGACCTTTCACGTCGGCTCAGAATGTATTATTTTAAAAATATCGTACGGCATGAAGCAGAGTAGAAACTGTAAAAGACAATAAATTGAAAAAATGAACCTTCAATTTTTGACAAAAAAATGTTTAAATTCACAAAAATTTACATCATAGTAGTCGCTGGTGAAGTGACACTATTGTTGTTGTTTGACATTTGAAAATTTTTTATGACAGCAGCATTTCATGAATTTTCTTAATAGTGTCTGCAGTACAGAACGTGATCGAAATTGAACAATGCACGTCTCCAGAACCAAGGGGGGAAGCGCAAAATTTGCAAGAAAAGCTATTGTCGGAAAAATAAACCAAAAGCGTTTATAGGAAGGTTTATGCAGAGTACAAAGACTGGTGTTCAAAGAGGCAGATCGTTGGGACCTCAGAAAATGTGCTTTTAGTCTATTTTCAGAGAAAGAGAAATATCGTCACTGAAGTTTGTAGAATTTTGCTAGCTGTCGTATCTCCATTACCTCTGTTAATGTTATCTTCCACCATCTACCAACTACCATGCATGTATCACGGTGTATAATAAGTTAGGTGTTACGACCTTAGATCATATAATAAATAGATACCAATACTCAAACTGAAAGCTGTGACTAGACATGAAGCTATCTGTTGTCGTTTTCTACGTCAAGAAGAGTAGTATAATGCTATCCTTGTGTGATCACCACATCTTCATCTTTGTTAGATGCATTTCATCTGTATATGTCTATTTCACTTCTATCCTTGTACCGCACCAGCACAACAAATCGCTTTTGACAGATGTTTCTTCTAACCTCTCTTTCGAGTTGTTGTACAGAAAACAATTTTAGAATTTAGAACAAAGATCCTATTTTAAGTGATGTAATCATAAAGGATCACAATTGCTGCCCAATAATTTACTATTCCTTTCATTATCTACTGTGAATTATTTATAAAATCAAGCTGTCAACATCTTTCGTACGAAGTTAGTTCAGACATACTTCCTAAAATTTAGGCGCGCAAAATTCAAATAGTGATCAGGCAAGGATAGCTTCATTGTAATCCCTCCATGCACGAGAGAGATGTGTGACAGGAGGATGTCGTCACAGGCTCTGCTAGGGAAAGAACACGGCATGGTGGTATCTATTTATTATATGATCTAAGGTTACGACGAAGCGTATTCACCGTGCATCGACTTGACGCCGGTTTACTCACGAGCAGCGGTCGAGAGAGACAGACAGCGGCGGCCTGTAACCTCTCACTTAGATCTGTTTAGCAGCGTTTGGCGGGATTTTTCCCTCTGTAGGTGTGACAGATTTTGCTACGTTTTCTCTGCGATTTCTTACTTGTTTTTTTTTTATTTATCAATAAAAATGAGTAGAAAATGTGTTGTGCCTAATTGTTTTAGCGGATACAATGGTAATCCCGAAAAAGTGTCGGTGTTTCGGGTACCTAAAGACAGATTACTGGAATGGCACTTTTATTGCAGTAGTGAACTGCTGCTTTTGAACAACACTTTGCAACTAAAAAATACTGGTCGTCGCTATAGTAATAGTTAGTGGGCATTTTATGTTGAATTTTATTTTTACTTAAAACAATTACTCCCTTTTTATCGGTTATGTGTTATGTTTTAACATACAATAAACAGAATTTATGTTTATTTTCTGAGGGTTTTTGAATGCGATATGTATTTTTTCTTTATTCCACAGAAACAATATTTTTTGCAGAGATTTTTCGGCACAATTCGACTAGCAGATTGTGCCAATGGACATCCCACATTTATAACTTTTTTGCAGCTATACCGAATGTTAACGGTTTATAAATTATTAAAACCTCCGAAATTTGGCAATTGCACACAGATGCAGGAAAATAGTAATGCAAATAATTCGTTATCATTTAATGACTTCAAAAATGTTTTTGAAACAAATCCAGAATGCGGGAAAAATCATGTTGAGAAAATAAAAATGAAAATTGAATATATTTTAGATACAGATTCACCGATTAACGAAATAGACGAACAACTATTTGAAGATGTCACTACAACTGAAATTGTTGACAACAGCATTTATTACTTAGCTGGATTTGTCGCAAAAAAATTGTACAATACTTCAAAATGTAATATTTGCCGTGAACAGTTATACAGGGTGACTGCGAAATATATGCAAATATTTTAACCACGGCATCCCCCACCCTAGTAGAGCCGAAATATAGAAAAAATAAATTAAAAATCGAATGCGGCAAAACCCCCATGAACTACCCTCGATACGAAGGCACTGATCCACCTTGTAAACAGAGTTGGAAAAACGTTCGAATAAAAACGACCTAAACACTTTCACTTTCAATTAAAAGTAAAACCGACTTTTTGCTGCTTATCATTCGTTCATTCATTTACTCATTCATCGTTAAAGGTCAGTGTGAACGTTTTTTGGTAATTTTGATTCTGACGGATATTTGGTCCTTGTCACAACGATTTTACATTGTTGAACAGAAATAAGAGCAATTTAGAATGCTACTACCTTTTTACAAGAAATGTTGAAAATGTTGTCCTTGACTAGCAATTCAAGCGTCATAGCGTCGCAAGAGGTTTGTTTCATCCAACCAATACACGTTTCTAGAAAACCGTCTCTTGAAATCGTACTTGTTGACGACTATGTGGAGTTCCATCGGACAAAAAGTGAGTTACACAACGTGGACAATCAGCGGGCTACAAACCGTGCACTTTGTCAACATGGTATGGTTGTGATCGTGTACTTTTAATGTAGGATGCACTACAAGCTCCGAAAATCCAATTTCTTCTTTCTGTCCCATCACGACCACGATCGTGAGTTTGAGGTTGAAGGTACCATGATCTCGGAGATGCTGTACCACTGACGTAAATGTTCGCGCACATGGAATCGCGCGATTTGGAAAGCGTTCGATCCACAATTCGCGGGCCAGGCTTGAGTTCCCAGCCGCCACCCCATACAGCATTACCATGTCGGCACGCTCTGAATTTGTAAAATTCGCCATTGTCAAATGCAACCGAACACACCCAGCTACAGCAAGTAACTGATACACGACTGTCCTTATCGTCTTTTTGCACTATTTTTTTGGTTCTTAAACTTCGTCGCTGTGTGCCATTCATTGTAGTAATGATTTAGGTCAAGAAACACTACCAGCGGCGTGTGTAACAATTTATATGTAATTTCAAATAATTTTTTCTCGACACTGCTACCACTTAGGACCGTGAATTTTATACAGTGACATACTCGTATCGTGAGCTATTCCCCATTTTTTTTTTGCACATATTTCACAGTCAGGCTGTATAACAAAGAAGATTAATGTTCTAGTACATCTGAATTTACTAGTACAAAATCCAGGGGGTGGTTAAACCATGCAGATTCGTTAATGTTTAATATATTCCGATGGGTGGAAGGGATACTTATGAAATATATCGATTTTGTGGATGTATTCGATGCAACAATTGAAGAGCTATTCGCAATAAAAAAATTTATGACTATTTACTTTCCTTTTTTTTGTGAAGAGCATAGATTGGAAATATTTTCAAAGGCAATATATTTTTACTCAATTATGCGAATTAAACAATTTTATAAACAGGAACAAGAGAAAACAACCAAGGCATGTGCAGAAAAAAGAAAAGAGTCTCGACTGCAGACTAGGTAATAATGGTAAATTTTTATTTCTCAAACAGTAAAGTAGATAATGGTTAATGGATATTTTTTAGTTGTCTTGTGAAACGAACAGAAGTGAGTGAAACTAATATAATATGTGTGAAGGCGAAAAGAACTATCTTTAACAACGAGTTTACATTCATCTTTTTAAATAAATTATTATTTTAAAAATGTTTAAAGTTTTTATTTTAATACAACGGATAATTAATTTTGATGATTTTTTGATCTAAATGGCTTTAATTCCGACAAATACTTCTCCCGTCTCTTTCCCGTCAGTGCGATTAAATGATGGCCGCCCTCTTCTGTTTCTCTCACTCAAAATCTGTAACTAGTTGGGGACACGTTTCACGCGCTCGTCGGAACACCTAACTTATTATACACCGTGGCATGTACTCAAGTAATGGTAGTTCGATACATTTATTCACTTTAAGAAATAATTACATCAAGTATTTCCTACATAACCTCAATCTTCTTTTTAAACCGTGGACGCAAAAGTTGAACTTTGCTACCTCTAAACAAGTCGACATACACATGCTTTATGGCTGCTAGTGAAAAAACTATTTTATTAATTAAAAACTAGTATATAACCACGGTTGTAAAGCCACTTGTAAACCTCGCGCTTTAGAGCCCTCGACGCTGCACGTCTCGGGTTTTAATTTGCGCTCGGTCTAGAATCCTTGGCTTTGCAACCTTGGCTAATAATATACTATTTTAGATAAGAAACCAACATTGTCTATATTTAACATAATTCAGAACAAAACACACCGCCTACTTCAAAAATAAAACAATTGCTTCTTTATCCACATGGAGTTACGCATTTTGCTAAATCAAAAAGTATCTCAATGGAACTACATCTTTTTCTAAATCAGATTTAAAAAATTGGTCGGAGATTACCTCGACAGTACATTGCTCGCCCATAAAGTACAGCTTGTCAAATCCAGCTCTCTCTAAACATTAAAAGATTTGATTTTTGCGATTTTTTTTGTTTTTTATGGCAACCATTATAAGCTAAAATAAAAATATGTAGCTAATGTGTGAGTAAAGGTAAAGAAACGTGCTAACCGTTTGTTACAAGTGAGTTTTTCTATTACAAAATTTTGTGTTGATGTCATCTACATTTTTGGAAGGACGCATATATCAGTTTGGATAGATGCATTGTAATACTAATAATAAAAGTATTACATTATTCTTATTCTTGAATACCTAGTGAATTATAATCAGTAAAGTAATGAAACAATTTAATCACGTGTGCCGTATGTAATAAGAGAGGTGCGACTGAAGACTGAACTGAAAATCATTTAAGGTAGGTACTCGTAAGTTAAGACAAACAGCGATAACACTTATCAACCTGTAGACGCGAGAGTGAAACAGTAACTAAACTAAAAGATGTTTTCTACGAATTGTAATAACCGAATCACAACGCCGACGGTCCAGACTTTGTTATTGCTCTGATTTCGGCTTATTGAATAAAACACTACATTCTATTTTGATTTTCGATGTTGTAATTCATATTTGGTTAATTATAACTTGTCTAGATCTCAGGCTCAGCATCCCCTAGCCTCCCCCAGCTACGGGCCTTGTCTAGGGGTTATGAAACATCGAAAAAATTTGAAAGTACCAAACTGCCCCTTGGACTCCATTACTGTATGTCCTTAGGTTATCCTCGATAAGAAAACAACTTGAAAGAGTTTATGTTTATACATAGGAAGAATGTCATTAATCAAATTAATTTGATTTGAATAAGTTCGTCCTCCCAAAACAGAGCATCAAAACTATTAAATAGTAAGCTACAATCGACAAAATGTTTTGAATGTCGTTATTATAATTCTTATTAAATAAAAACGTTTGTATTTTCACACTTTCGGGAAAATGGGGTGACTCGTTCTTAATTTTATCAATAAAAAATATGAATGTAGTTAATCACAAGTAAGAACTCATCATATTTTGCACACTTTGGGTAGAATTTATTCGGCAGAATTTTTAGATAACGTCATCAATTTTTTGGAGGGAATAAAGATTTATTTTGATTGAAAATTTACCATGCTTACAATGCCTTTAAAGCGGGAAGTAAAATTATGACATTTGCGTTCGTTTCTCTGTAACTAATCTATACATATAAAATTGTTTGTCCTGACTGACTGATTCATCAACGCAGAGCCTAAACTACTGAAGCTAGGAACATCAATTTTGGACAGTAGTTTCCTTTTGTGATGTAAGCATCCACTAAGGAAGGAACTTGGGAAATTCCACCCCTAAAAGGGTGGAAAGGGGTGGTAAAGTTTGTACAGGAAGACTATTTTCTAACCACTTCTGTTGTTAATATTTACGTGAAACTTGGTATTAATGCTTTTCAACACAAATAACGAAACCCGTATTTCACCATTTTCCGAAATTCAACCCCTAAGGGGGTAAAAAGTGGTGGCTAAATTTGTGCGGGAAAACTACTTCTGTTGTACATTTTCACGTAGAACTTGCTATTAATGCTCTTCAACACATATAATGAAACACGTATTTCAGCATTTTCCAAGATTCAACCCCTAAGGGGGTGAAAAGTGGTAACTAATTGTGTATGGGAAAAATATTTCTGTTGTAAATTTTTGTGTGGAACTTGATATTAATGCTCTTCAACACAAATAATGTAACGTGTATTTCAGCTGTTTTTGAGATTCTACCCCTAAGAAGATCAAATGAGATGACAAAGTTTATATGAGAAAAAATATTTGCATGGCGATGTTTACTTGAAATGTTGTATTAATACCCTCTAACACATTTGTTACTTGAAATTTGGTAATCATGTAAAACTGTTTGTCTTGACTGACTGATTTTAATTTTTTTTTTTGATATTCATCCCCAACGGGATATAATTTGGGTGGAAATGTGAGAAACAGGAGAAGATAAGTATTAATCCAAAAGTGGTTAAAAATCAAAGTTTAACATAAGTAGTTAAATATGTTTTTCGCATATTAGACGTAGTAGGATTATTGGAAAAATCAGTCGTAAGCTTTCGAAATTTAAGAAGTTGTATGGAAATAGGCAGGGCGCGACGTCACCGGGTAAGCTACTGCGACGCGAACGCGGTCTAGGGTCGGTTTTATGTCACGAATTGTAAGAGTATTTCTCCCCAAGTATTCTAATTTTGTGTTCCCATGTATGAAAGGAGGCAGTTGTAGCAAAAAATTTCCTTGAATTCTCCTGAAAGAAACCCAAACAGGCGATGACAGTTACCCTCAATACCGGCGAAGAGGTCCCGCGGATGGTGGATTCACGGTTGAATTCCATGGTGTAACCCTAGATAACAGATGGGTGGTACCGTACAATCCAGTTTTGTCTTGAACTTTTGCTGCTCATATCAACATAGAGTATTGTAACTCTGTAAAATCTATTAAATATAGGTATATGCAAATATGGTAATAAAGGATCCAACCAGGATTATTTGGTCTTGATAATGACAATGATATGAAGTCAAATTATATAAAAGTGGTCGATATATTAGCAACAATTTCCAGCGGTTTTTCATCTTGTAGTGCACTTGGAAAATGGCCTGCTGTCTATTTTAATCCTAACGACTTTAATAATGTAACTGAAAAGGTAAATAATTCACAGAAAACTACTCTTCTATCATTTTTTGAGCTTTGCAAAACGGATAATTTTGCAAACATCCTTCTTTATGTTGAAGTACCTTCATACTATGTGTGGAAAAGTACCAAATTTGAGAGATGAAAACGTGAAAATAATGTTGATGGTGCGCCGGGAGTCAAAAGAGATCAAGCTTTGGGTAGAGTGTACACCGTTCACCCTAATAACGCCGAATGTTTCTACCTTGATCCTCTTCTTCATGCAATCAGAGGGTCAACATAATTCTCGGATTTAAAAACTATTGATAGTGTCGTTTATTCCACATACCAGTCATCATGCAAAGCTTTGGGTTTGTCAAGTTCAGTCAGAGTGTCAAGAGAATGTTCAGATTATAAATGAACTGTACAACAAGTGTCTGATTTCCATCCACGGTGCTGTCTTTAGGAAGACAATGTTTAGAGTACTATGGTTTGCCTCAATCTGTAAGACGTGAAGAAGTCATACAAAATAGAGACTATCTCAGAGAGATTAGCTATGACATACTTTTATAGGCACAACGAAAGTTTATTAAATACAGAATAATATCAAATTTACAACCAAGTTAGATAGGTTAGGTAAATGTTTGTTTTTACATGGCTGCCTACAGCCATTAGCGACAAAAATATCCAAATATTTTAACTTTTTCAAAGAAATATCCTTTAATTTGAAACATGACTTTTAATAAAATAGACAAAAGATAACCCAAATTATATCCAATAAAAATTTCAGCTTTGAATCTTTACTCAAACATAAGTTAACATGGAGTATAAAATTTAACATGGGAATTGCTATGACCATGCGCTATATTATACTCCTATGTTATAAAATAGCTTTGTTTCACCCCCCTCCTCGATTTAAAAATTCACGGGGCTCTTAACTCCAACCTTTCAGTCCTTATTTCATCCACCTAAGGATGGTGGGTGGATAATAAAATTTAAATCAAAAAATAAATCAGAGGATGAAAAATAATGTGTCCTAATTGGGAAATCCACGCAAGCGGAGCTGCGGGTAACTGCTAGTGTAATTATAAAACATCCACAGTACTGGAACCATGAAACATAGTGCTTATGCAATAATTCAATTGTTACAAGAATAATTATGTGCAAAATTACAATGAAATTGACCCTTTGTGATGTATGACACTTGGGTATTTGAAAACGGTTGAGGCCAATGCAATGCAAATAGTTAAAAAACATCAGAAAGTTTAAAGTCAAAGAAGAACAGGATGTTGCAGTGGCAGATCCATGTAGATTATTTATTCTTCTCCTTTTATGTTTAACTAGCAAAGCGGCATCGCACGGTTAACACACATATGCAACCCAGAGATTGAGTATGTGTTTGCTGTGTTGCATCAGTGTTGCCAGACGTAGCGGAATACGACATGTAGTGGAGTTTTATCATTTAACTCTGGCAACACTGTGTTGCATATTCAGTAGTGCGAAGCACAGTATATCATTACGAGTATCTCTATACTGTGTCTAAAGCTTGGTTTTTTGTTTTTTTACACAATTTAGACAAAACCTTAATAAATTGTTCACCAAAATGTTGAAACACAATCTATTGGAGAAAACCAAATTACAATCCGTACCTACAGTAGTTTTTGAGATTATTCAGACAGACAGCCAAATATTCAACAAAGATGTCAAATATAGATTTAATGCTGCAAGTGGTGAGGTGCGGGTGGGAAGTGATGAATCCAAAGCGCCATATTGCGAGGAATGAATAAAACCGCTACATTCAAATATATAAAAGAAAACTGAAATGTAATGTTTTACAGACTGCAACAACAGAGTTAATAAAGAAAACAAATTGCCTGTCATTTCATTAACCTTGGTACAACATGCACTTACCAGCAAATTAGCTTACTTTATACGAAATAATAATAATATTAATAATAATAATAACATCTTTATTTCCGACAGGAGATAGAGAGGTGGCCTGACGTTTTTAGCGAGTTTTTGGAGGTAGTTGATCGTCGTGCAAAGACACGAATTATTAAAAAGTAAGGAACTCATAACATCTAGGTGAATGCCCATTCGACATAGATCTGTAAACATAACCGAGCAAAATAAATAAGTTCTTTGTACGGGATTTCGCCATGGTTCATGGTCATAGCTGGTGATCAACGTTTTTGACCCTTAAACGTCTTTCCCACGTGTTGTTGATATCTCCCGTGAGTGCGCTGTAGTCTGTAATAACCTGACCTCTTCAGAAAAACCTTTGTCTGTTTGTTGATCCGAGCGTTATTTATTAGCTATTAGCATATGAGACATGAATTGGTACCACATCGCATACGTGTGCAAAGGTAGGCTTAGGTTAAGCTAGACTATTAGTAGAGAGCACGGTTGTAGAATAGATAGGTTGATACACTAGCATACATTTGCATATCCCTGGTCAGCGACGCCAATTGCCGATCGCGTCGCCTGGTTTTTGACGTTTTAGGGACACAGAACTATATAGGCATCTGTCTATAACCGATGTAATTAATAAAAGAAATCGTACTTATCGACTCCGATCAAATGTCATTTACAAATTTTGTATTGTTCATAAAGCAATGTAAACGAAAATCCCCAAAATAACTAGAATGATTTCCGCTCGACAAGGTAGAGGCGCTAGCTGTATGTGTCCTTTCCATGGATATAGGGATCGAAAAGAAGCGTCGCCATCCCAAGCCATTAGTGTACAAACCTATCTATTCTACAACCGTGGTAGAGAGTTACTAGAAGTCTCCTAATTCGTTGTCCGCCCTAATTTCCCTTCCATGGGTTAACTACCCAGCTGTTGCCTAAGTGGACCCCCAATAAAAATAAAGCCGGAGAACACCATGATCCTCACAACCGAATGATCTGAAATCTACAAACGTTTTAAAATTATAGGAAGCATGATAAATCGTTGATCAAAATTTATTCGTTTATGGCTTCCTGTAAAAATGATGAAGTCATCTTACAATTCTGCTGTTCTTTAAAGTTTATTAAATAACATGTTCCTGCATCTGTGATTTATGAATTCGTGTGGAGTTGTCCTTGGCATCCAGATTTTTGGAAAAAAAAATCAAAATTTTAGACAATATTTTACAATTTAACTTTGAAATTGCAAAAACCGAATGGTGTGAAATCTTGCAAATGTAAAGGTTATTGTAAGCATGTCAAATCTTAATCAAAATTTGTCCGTCATCTTACAAATTTATTCATCAAATTTATGAGTGTTTTTAGGAAAAAACCTAAGCGTGGTTATTGTTATACGTTATAAATCCGGGAGTGACATATTAAAGTATGAGTTTATACAAAACTCACTTGACATATACCTTGTAATACTTTTATGACTTAAGCGGCTTAAACCAAAGCACCCTTATAAATCAAACTTGCTATTGTATAACTTAACTCAGTTCACATATACCTCGTAAAACTTTACGGCTCCATAATGGCAACAATGGATAGTAATAATACTTGCGTTTCGGATCCATTATCAGGGTGGTTTGGCTTAAGCCGCTTAAGTCATAAAAGTTTTACAAGATGTATGTCAAGTGAGTTTTGTATAGGTATGTAGAGATGAGGCGAAGCTGTACAGGACAGTGGTACTCAGTAGGTTGTAGTGATTCCTTGTACGAAAACAAATACTTTTGTGCAAGTGCTTCAAAATAATGAAGATTTTATTGTAAGCACAGTTTCTACACCAGTGAACATAGAAAATCTGCCTAACATTAGAGTGGAACAAAACTCAAGTTGGATCATTACAATTAATATTTATAGAGTTTAAATTGTCTATTTATGTTTTTTTAGTTTAGGTCTTTGTATTTGTTTCAATAAAAATGAGTTAAAACGATGAATTTACTTTCTTTTCGAGCATTCTAGGGAGGGTTCCTAAGCTACGCTTTCCGGCCTTGACGTGAAATGTGCCATTTCTTGGACTCAACTTAACAACGTAAAATGATGAAATAAAATAATTAATCTGCCCTCTCCTCTGTGTGAGGAGGCAAAATCAATCAAAGTTCATTTTCTTTTAACCACTGCTTAAATGCTTGTAATCTGAACGTGCCAATAAAGGAATTTTTTCGAAGTATAAATATACACAGTTGAAGTTAAGTATGTGCTGAGCAATTGAGAATATCCACATTTTTCCCGCTGATTAACCACTTTAAATTTATTTCATGTTGTTCACAGTTGTGCGGACCACGCCCCTTGGAATTTGCCGCCCGCAGTCCAGGGGCTGCGGGGGTGTTAATTACGCCGCCGGTTTTTAGTTTTTAGAGATTATCACAAAACTGAAATCGTAAAATCAAATTTTATAATTTTTTAAAGAAGCGGAATATATAGGACTATGCTTCAAGGACGAGGGAAATTCTGTCGAAATAACCTTTCACATCGTGCCTTTGACTATTTTTTTTATGGCGTTTATTTCGTAATCGTAGTTATCGTGTCTCGACGGCTCGAGGAACACGAACCGTACGACGACGCGAAAAGCCCCTTGGAGCTGTTAACTGTTTACCCAGACGGGGACGGGCACTCGGAGCCCTATAGTCAGGTCTGTAGGTAACTGATTAGTGATTAGGTATCGGATTGTCTTTATTATTAATTAGTAATTTGCGAAATTTATGGTCCACCTACTAACTTGAATTTTTGCCTTAAATATTTTGATCTTTGTTATTTTGTATTTCCTGTTTTTTTTTTATTAAATAATATAAAACGTCAGGTGGTTTATTTTGGGGCTATTGCCAACACCAATGAGGAGCGGGATAAATTATGATACCGCCAAGGATATCCCGTTCCTGATTACGGGGAGTGGGCGGAAATTCGTTTTGAGTAGGTGGTGCATTTTCTCGATTCCATAGTTCTGTACAGCACTTGGACGCACGTCCCATGAAAAGAGAGCCGGGTAAAAAGGACTGTGAGTAAGTTTTGTTAAATACTAGCGGTTGGTTTTCTGATGTAAGAATTTATGCCGACCAAAAGTTTCCTGAGGAAGAAGTAACCAGGGCGAGTCGGTGGCAATGTAACTATATGAAAAACAACACGTTGGATGAACGCTGTGATCACCGCACGTAAGCTTATCGTATTTGTTTTCAATAAACATTAGCTTTTTTCCTTAATAAAATATTGTATTGTACATACATTACATATTTACCAACAAAACAAAAGTTTTGCTTGTAATGAACCTTGAAGTACTGACAAAAGTAGTAGCTCTTCGTGTTGATGGCCGTAGTGTACGCTAGATTACTGATGTCTTAAATTTAGCAAAAAGTACTGTGCCTGATGCACTAACACAATTTCAGGGAAGTGGTTCTTATAACAGGAGGCAAGGTTCTGGTCGAAAGAACTGTACCATAAGGCGGAAAGATCGATTTACGCTTCTTTTCGTTTTGAGAGATTGTCGTACTACATCCAGTTTGGTGGCACAACGATTAAGAAATGTCATGATTGCTACTGTCTCTGCAAGAACAGTTATAGAAGACTACGAGAAAACAATGTTTCATCTCGAAAACCTGCAACAGGCCCATAACTAACATCAGTTAGGCGAGAAAGGGTTTGGAGGAGACCTAATGTACGTTATGAGCAGTGCTGCTTTGACGAAGGAACATCCTATGAAGGCGGAGACGTTATGATTTAGGGAAGCATATCATTAGAAGCTCGCACAGATTTAGTAATTATCGAAAGAGGAGGAGTAGCAGCTTTGAGGTACATTATCGACTATTTAGAGGACCATGTTGGACCATACGCAGCCTTCCTTGGTCCGGACTTCATCTTTATGCACGACAACGCCCGTCCACATATCGCGAAGAAAACTCAAAGCGGATTTGTACACCAAAACTATAAATAAAAGTATATTATTGTCCTAAATCCTTTGAGATGACGTTATCAAATTGTTGAGAGCAATAGGTAAGTACAGCAGTTTCGGAGACGAAAACGAAAGACTTATTTTTTCGTACTCTTAAGGGTCGCGAAACGTCGATGTATGTGATTATTATATCTGTTCACGCCTGGAAATTTCTGGACAGGCAACACATTTTATTTCTATAAATGACTTCATGTTAATTTTTTTTTGATAAATAATAAAAAATGTGCAGATGACAATGATTACGCCAAAAATTTTGACAAATCAATTTTAGCAGTCCAATTATTATTTTTCGTTTTCGAATTCCGAAAAAACCGATATGCTGCGCTCTGGTAAATTGTGATGAACATTGCGACGTCTTTGTCTTTTTTTTGTCTATATGCCAGGCAATGTTCCATTCCTATAATACCTTCTAATCACACATTTAGAAAACTCTAAAAAAAAAAATTGGTCTAAAGAGTTTAGACAGTACTTCCCTCGCTGTCGGAAACTTGACGACTGCATGCCTATTGTGTTTTTTTTCTCATTACATTTTTGTAGTGGGAATTTAAAAAAAAATTGCGATGACGTCATCAACATTTTTGCAAGGACACGTATATCAGTTGGGATAGATGTAGTGTAATACTAAGAATAAAATTATTATATTCTCAAATTTTCGGGAAAATGAATTGGGTCGTTTTGAATATTGATTTGTAATAATCAATAAAATAACGAAACAATTTACTCACGTATACGTATCAGAGGCAACTGAAAATCGTGTATGTATAAACATTCTTAATTTAAGATGACAGGCGTAACAGCATACGTGAGAGTCAATCAGAGAAACTGTAAACAAAACGACCATCGGTTTTATTGCTTCGACTTCCGCTTATTATATAAAACATTGGGTTTTATTTTAATTCTTGACGGTGAAATTCACAATTGGTTGATTATAAACATGTCTATTTCACGTTCGCGGAACCAAGTGAGCGCATAAAACAAATGCAGGTCTGTAATGTTAAAGTCGATTTAAATAAGCGTGCTACCCTTATGTTTCAACCGAGTTTTTCCTTTAACAAATTTTGTGTCTACCAAATTGGGTTGGTTGGGGTGTAATACTAATAATAAGTGTTGCCTTTAATTTAATCAATAAAATAAATTGACTTCATTAATTTTTTTGAACCACCTCTTAAGAAAATCTAAAAAATATGAATGGAATGATAAATCACAAGTACAAACTCATCATATTTTTTGCATTTTAGATAGGATTTATTCAGCAAAATTTAAGGGTGACGTCATCAATTTTTTTAGGAGGGATGAACAAATACATTTTGAACAAAAGTTTACCATGCTTATAATAACTTTAAAATATTCCCAAGATTTCAAAACATTCGGTTTTGTAATTCCTGATTAAATCGATAAAATAAATTCACGGCTTCATTAATTTTTTTGAGTCACCCTGCATATGCAAATCCAAAAATATGAATGGAATGATAAATCACAAGTACAGACTCATCATATTTTGTACATTTTCGATAGGATTTATTCAGCAAAATTTTGTGGTGACATCATAAAATTTTTAGGGGGGACGACCAAATACGTTTTGATCAAAAATTTACCATGCTTATGATAATTTTAAAATATCTTCAAGATTTCGAACCATTCGGATTTGTAGTTCCTGAGTAAATCAGTAAAATAAATTTACGCTTTCATTTATTTTCTTGAATCACCCTGTATATGCAAATCCAAAAAATATGAATGGAGTGATAGATCACAAGTACAGACTGATCATATTTTGTACATTTTAGATATGATTTATTCGGCAAATTTTCGAGCTGACGTCATCAAGTTTTTGGAGGGGATAAGCAAATATATTTTGACTAAACATTTATTATGCTCTTTATAACCTTAAAACATCTGCAAGATGTCAGAGCATTCCGTTTTGTAGTTCCTGATTAAATCAATAAAATATATTTACGCATTCATTAATTTTTTTGAGTCACTCTGTATATGCAAATCCAAAAAATATGAATGGAGTGATAAATGACAAGTACAGGCTCATCATATTTTGTACATTTTAGATATGATTTATTCGGCAAACTTTCGAGCTGACGTCATCAAGTTTTTGGAGGGGATAAGCAAATATATTTTGACTAAACATTTATTATGCTCTTTATGACCTTAAAACATCTGCAAGATTTCAGAGCATTCGGTTTTGTAGTTCCTGATCAAATCAATAAAATATATTTACGCATTCATTAATTTTTTTGAGTCACCCTGTATATGCAAATCCAAAAAATATGAATGGAGTGATAGATCACAAGTACAGACTCATCATATTTTGTACATTTTAGATATGATTTATTCCACAAACTTTTGAGCTGACGTCATCAAGTTTTTGGAGGGGATAAGCAAATATTTTTTGACTAAAGATTTATGATGCTCTTTATAGCCTTAAAACATCTGCAACATTTCAAAGCATTCTGGTTAGCAGATTATAAATTAAATTTCAAAATGTTGTTTTATAATTTTGATTTTTTTTCCAAAAATCTGGACGTTTCGGGTGAAAAGTCGATTCAGAGTTGTAAACTACATGTGTAGGACTATGTTATTTTATACAATTGAAAACCCATTTACTATGTACAATTTTGAAGTGACGTCATCGCATTAGTGGTGGGGATGATTAGACAAATTTTGGTTAGCGTTTTACCATCTACATGATATTCTTAATATAAGTACAAAATTTCACAACAATCGGTCGAGTACTTTCGGAGATTATCTGTCTAATAAAAATCCGGGACGGCAGACGGACAGACGGACAGACGGACGGACAGACGGACGGACAGACGGACGGACAGACGGACAGACAGACGGAAATGGGAGACCTATTTCTTCGTCTTCTAGGGGTCATGAAAGATCGAGAAAACGTAAAAGTAGAGAGTCGGCCGACGGACTCGATTACAATACTTCCTTTGCTTACGCTCGGGAAGTAAAAATTGATGAATAACAACGCCAGAAAATGAAGCTGAAATTGCGTAAGATAATCCTCACGTGAATCAACATCAGATCACCAGACAGAAAATAAATTATCGAAAGTTTCCCATTTTATGGAATACCAAGGATATGAATAACCGAAATAGAAATAAAAAATTGGTCTAAAGAGTTTAGACAGTACTTCCCTCGCTGTCGGAAACTTCACGACTGCATGCCTATTATGTTTTTTTTTCTCATTACATTTTTGTAGTGGGAATTTAAAAAAAAATTGTGATGACGTCATCAACATTTTTGCAAGGACACGTATATCAGTTGGGATAGATGTAGTGTAATACTAAGAATAAAATTATTGTGTTCCCAAATTTTCGGGAAAATGAATTGGGTCGTTTTGAATATTGATTTCTTATAATCAATAAAATAACGAAACAATTTACTCACGTATACGGCGCCGGTGTGTAATATCTAGAGAGCGGATTTCTGTCGGGCTAGGCAAGGCCAAACTCGGTACGGTTCGCACGGGATGCGAATTCATTGCCGTTGCGGACTGCACTTCGTTTATTTGAGATTAGAATAACGTTGTTTCGTTGCACTCTGCTGTTAATTCCCGTTCTCATTTACTTAGCCGTTTGATTAATAAATCGTTAATTATATTTATGGAATCCAGCACGTCCCCCCCCTATAATCGTGACGTAGCCCGACAGAAATCCGCTGTCTAGTAATATGAGGGGCAACTGAAAATCGTTTATGTATAAACATTCTTAATTTAAGATGACAAGCGTAACAGCATACGTAAGAGCCAAACAGAGAAACTGTAAACAAAACGACCATCGGTTTTATTGCTTCGACTTCCGCTTATTATATAAAACATTGCGTTTTATTTTAATTCTTGACGGTGAAATTCACAATTGGTTGATTATAAACATGTCTATTTCGCATTCGCGGAACCAAGTGACCGCATAAAACAAATGCAGGTCTGTAATGTTAAAGTCGATGTAAATAAGCGTGCTACCCTTATGTTTCAACCGAGTTTTTCCTTTAACAAATTTTGTGTCTACCAAATTGGGTTGGTTGGGGTGTAATACTAATAATAAGTGTTGCCTTTAATTTAATCAATAAAATAAATTGACTTCATTAATTTTTTTGAACCACCTCTTAAGAAAATCTAAAAAATATGAATGGAATGATAAATCACAAGTACAAACTCATCATATTTTTTGCATTTTAGATAGGATTTATTCAGCAAAATTTAAGGGTGACGTCATCAATTTTTTTAGGAGGGATGAACAAATACATTTTGAACAAAAGTTTACCATGCTTATAATAACTTTAAAATATTCCCAAGATTTCAAAGCATTCGGTTTTGTAATTCCTGATTAAATCGATAAAATAAATTCACGCCTTCATTATTTTTTTTCAGTCACCCTGCATATGCAAATCCAAAAATATGAATGGAATGATAAATCACAAGTACAGACTCATCATATTTTGTACATTTTAGATACGATTTATTCGGCAAACTTTTGAGCTGACGTCATCAGTTTTTTGTAGAAGATAACCAAATATATTTTGACTAAAAATTTATTATGCTCTTTATAACCTTACAACATCTGCAAGATTTCAAAGCATTCGGTTTTGTAGTTCCTGATTAAATCAATAAAATAAATTTACGCATTCATTAATTTTTTTGAGTCACCCTGTATATGCAAATCGAAAAAATTTGAATGGAATGATAAATCACAAGAAGAGACTCACCATATTTTGTACATTTTAGATAGGATTTATTCAGCAAAATTTTGTGGTGACATCATAAATTTTTTAGGGGGGACGACCAAATACGTTTTGATCAAAAATTTACCATGCTTATGATAATTTTAAAATATCTTCAAGATTTCGAACCATTCGGATTTGTAGTTCCTGAGTAAATCAGTAAAATAAATTTACGCTTTCATTTATTTTCTTGAATCACCCTGTATATGCAAATCCAAAAAATATGAATGGAGTGATAGATCACAAGTACAGACTGATCATATTTTGTACATTTTAGATATGATTTATTCGGCAAATTTTCGAGCTGACGTCATCAAGTTTTTGGAGGGGATAAGCAAATATATTTTGACTAAACATTTATTATGCTCTTTATAACCTTAAAACATCTGCAAGATGTCAGAGCATTCCGTTTTGTAGTTCCTGATTAAATCAATAAAATATATTTACGCATTCATTAATTTTTTTGAGTCACTCTGTATATGCAAATCCAAAAAATATGAATGGAGTGATAAATGACAAGTACAGGCTCATCATATTTTGTACATTTTAGATATGATTTATTCGGCAAACTTTCGAGCTGACGTCATCAAGTTTTTGGAGGGGATAAGCAAATATATTTTGACTAAACATTTATTATGCTCTTTATGACCTTAAAACATCTGCAAGATTTCAGAGCATTCGGTTTTGTAGTTCCTGATCAAATCAATAAAATATATTTACGCATTCATTAATTTTTTTGAGTCACCCTGTATATGCAAATCCAAAAAATATGAATGGAGTGATAGATCACAAGTACAGACTCATCATATTTTGTACATTTTAGATATGATTTATTCCACAAACTTTTGAGCTGACGTCATCAAGTTTTTGGAGGGGATAAGCAAATATTTTTTGACTAAAGATTTATGATGCTCTTTATAGCCTTAAAACATCTGCAACATTTCAAAGCATTCTGGTTAGCAGATTATAAATTAAATTTCAAAATGTTGTTTTATAATTTTGATTTTTTTTCCAAAAATCTGGACGTTTCGGGTGAAAAGTCGATTCAGAGTTGTAAACTACATGTGTAGGACTATGTTATTTTATACAATTGAAAACCCATTTACTATGTACAATTTTGAAGTGACGTCATCGCATTAGTGGTGGGGATGATTAGACAAATTTTGGTTAGCGTTTTACCATCTACATGATATTCTTAATATAAGTACAAAATTTCACAACAATCGGTCGAGTACTTTCGGAGATTATCTGTCTAATAAAAATCCGGGACGGCAGACGGACAGACGGACAGACGGACGGACAGACGGACGGACAGACGGACGGACAGACGGACAGACAGACGGAAATGGGAGACCTATTTCTTCGTCTTCTAGGGGTCATGAAAGATCGAGAAAACGTAAAAGTAGAGAGTCGGCCGACGGACTCGATTACAATACTTCCTTTGCTTACGCTCGGGAAGTAAAAATTGATGAATAACAACGCCAGAAAATGAAGCTGAAATTGCGTAAGATAATCCTCACGTGAATCAACATCAGATCACCAGACAGAAAATAAATTATCGAAAGTTTCCCATTTTATGGAATACCAAGGATATGAATAACCGAAATAGAAATAAAAAATTGGTCTAAAGAGTTTAGACAGTACTTCCCTCGCTGTCGGAAACTTGACGACTGCATGCCTATTATGTTTTTTTTTCTCATTACATTTTTGTAGTGGGAATTTAAAAAAAAATTGTGATGACGTCATCAACATTTTTGCAAGGACACGTATATCAGTTGGGATAGATGTAGTGTAATACTAAGAATAAAATTATTGTGTTCCCAAATTTTCGGGAAAATGAATTGGGTCGTTTTGAATATTGATTTCTTATAATCAATAAAATAACGAAACAATTTACTCACGTATACGGCGCCGGTGTGTAATATCTAGAGAGCGGATTTCTGTCGGGCTAGGCAAGGCCAAACTCGGTACGGCTCGCACGGGATGCGAATTCATTGCCGTTGCGGACTGCACTTCGTTTATTTGAGATTAGAATAACGTTGTTTCGTTGCACTCTGCTGTTAATTCCCGTTCTCATTTACTTAGCCGTTTGATTAATAAATCGTTAATTATATTTATGGAATCCAGCACGTCCCCCCCCTATAATCGTGACGTAGCCCGACAGAAATCCGCTGTCTAGTAATATGAGGGGCAACTGAAAATCGTTTATGTATAAACATTCTTAATTTAAGATGACAAGCGTAACAGCATACGTAAGAGCCAAACAGAGAAACTGTAAACAAAACGACCATCGGTTTTATTGCTTCGACTTCCGCTTATTATATAAAACATTGCGTTTTATTTTAATTCTTGACGGTGAAATTCACAATTGGTTGATTATAAACATGTCTATTTCGCATTCGCGGAACCAAGTGACCGCATAAAACAAATGCAGGTCTGTAATGTTAAAGTCGATGTAAATAAGCGTGCTACCCTTATGTTTCAACCGAGTTTTTCCTTTAACAAATTTTGTGTCTACCAAATTGGGTTGGTTGGGGTGTAATACTAATAATAAGTGTTGCCTTTAATTTAATCAATAAAATAAATTGACTTCATTAATTTTTTTGAACCACCTCTTAAGAAAATCTAAAAAATATGAATGGAATGATAAATCACAAGTACAAACTCATCATATTTTTTGCATTTTAGATAGGATTTATTCAGCAAAATTTAAGGGTGACGTCATCAATTTTTTTAGGAGGGATGAACAAATACATTTTGAACAAAAGTTTACCATGCTTATAATAACTTTAAAATATTCCCAAGATTTCAAAGCATTCGGTTTTGTAATTCCTGATTAAATCGATAAAATAAATTCACGCCTTCATTATTTTTTTTCAGTCACCCTGCATATGCAAATCCAAAAATATGAATGGAATGATAAATCACAAGTACAGACTCATCATATTTTGTACATTTTAGATACGATTTATTCGGCAAACTTTTGAGCTGACGTCATCAGTTTTTTGTAGAAGATAACCAAATATATTTTGACTAAAAATTTATTATGCTCTTTATAACCTTACAACATCTGCAAGATTTCAAAGCATTCGGTTTTGTAGTTCCTGATTAAATCAATAAAATAAATTTACGCATTCATTAATTTTTTTGAGTCACCCTGTATATGCAAATCGAAAAAATTTGAATGGAATGATAAATCACAAGAAGAGACTCACCATATTTTGTACATTTTAGATAGGATTTATTCAGCAAAATTTTGTGGTGACATCATAAATTTTTTAGGGGGGACGACCAAATACGTTTTGATCAAAAATTTACCATGCTTATGATAATTTTAAAATATCTTCAAGATTTCGAAGCATTCGGTTTTGTAGTTCCTGAGTAAATCAGTAAAATAAATTTACGCTTTCATTTATTTTCTTGAATCACCCTGTATATGCAAATCCAAAAGATATGAATGGAGTGATAGATCACAAGTACAGACTGATCATATTTTGTACATTTTAGATATGATTTATTCGGCAAATTTTCGAGCTGACGTCATCAAGTTTTTGGAGGGGATAAGCAAATATATTTTGACTAAACATTTATTATGCTCTTTATGACCTTAAAACATCTGCAAGATTTCAGAGCATTCGGTTTTGTAGTTCCTGATTAAATCAATAAAATATATTTACGCATTCATTAATTTTTTTGAGTCACCCTGTATATGCAAATCCAAAAAATATGAATGGAGTGATAGATCACAAGTACAGACTCATCATATTTTGTACATTTTAGATATGATTTATTCCACAAACTTTTGAGCTGACGTCATCAAGTTTTTGGAGGGGATAAGCAAATATTTTTTGACTAAAGATTTATGATGCTCTTTATAGCCTTAAAACATCTGCAACATTTCAAAGCATTCTGGTTAGCAGATTAAAAATTAAATTTCAAAATGTTGTTTTATAATTTTGATTTTTTTTCCAAAAATCTGGACGTTTCGGGTGAAAAGTCGATTCAGAGTTGTAAACTACATGTGTAGGACTATGTTATTTTATACAATTGAAAACCCATTTACTATGTACAATTTTGAAGTGACGTCATCGCATTAGTGGTGGGGATGATTAGACAAATTTTGGTTAGCGTTTTACCATCTACATGATATTCTTAATATAAGTACAAAATTTCACAACAATCGGTCGAGTACTTTCGGAGATTATCTGTCTAATAAAAATCCGGGACAACAGACGGACAGACGGACAGACGGACAGACGGACGGACAGACGGACAGACGGACAGACGGACAGACAGACGGAAATGGGAGACCTATTTCTTCGTCTTCTAGGGGTCATGAAAGATCGAGAAAACGTAAAAGTAGAGAGTCGGCCAACGGACTCGATTACAATACTTCCTTTGCTTACGCTCGGGAAGTAAAAACGTGACGCACAGAATCAAATTTTCGGACATTTTGAAACGTAGTACCGCCCATGAATAGAGGCGAATTTTCTTAAAAGTTGTTTTGAACTTGCTAGAAGTAGGTACTCACGACAAAACTCAGTGTGTACAGGCTAAAAGCAAAAAACCCGTTCCGAACTGTTCGGAAGAGGAGTTACGAACATGTTGCGCATTAGTTCAGAACACACATTTTGGTGTGAACCAGGCATAGATTTCTTTCTTCCGGAAAAAATTCTAAGGAAGCGCTGTCCATACAAGTGTGGACAATATCAAAGATATTTAAAGCAGGCAACCAACGGGAAAAAATGTAGATCTCTTAATTTCTCAGTGCATGCTTAACAGTTTATGTATTTATATTTCGAAAGGATTCGACTATTAGCACCGTGATTAGCACGTTCAGATTTACAAGCACCAATGGTTAAAATAAAATGTAATTTGACTGATTTTATCCACTCAACGCAGAGTAAAGGATTAATTAATTAAAACGGCACAGTTAGTAACTTACACGAAAAAAATTTGTTGAACAATTTATCATATTTACAATAAACTTAGACCGTTTGCAAAATTCCAGAACATTCGATCTTGCAGTTTCAAAGTTAAACTCAAAAATATTTTTATACAGGGTCATTCAGCATTCAGCCGAACAACCGGTCTGCAACCCAAAATACATTAGACGCATATTCCTTGATTCAGTTCTTAATTTAAAAAAGAACAGAAGTCCTTGTAGTGATTCATCTCATTTACGATGTCAAATTCAAACATAACATGACATTTCAAATTTAATCCATGAGGCAACTTGTTTCAGTAAAACGCATTACATTAAAGATTTAATTTTTATTAAATGTAACGAAACGAATGACTAAGAAAATAAAGTAACTATAACAAATGTTCTATGCGTTCCCCGTTCCGCTCACATAACTACTTCTACTCGAACCATAAATGAGTGCCTCACACGTTCTAACACTGCTGGACTAATTGATGCACACGTTTCAATTATTTGTCTTTGCAGTTAATCCATGCCTTCAATTTCTTTAATAGTTCCCCACAAAAAATAATCCAGGGATCAAGTCAGGGTTTCTGGCAGGGCAAGGATTAATGCGACAAATCCAAGATCGCCAAGTTGTTCTCTAACAAATCGGTAAAACTGCAATATTCGAGGGTAATCAACCTCTCGTAGTTCCTCTTTAAAATTCTACATACAGAAGCCTCACTTATCCCTGACCTGACCTGACGTGATCTGACCTCCACTGCAACAGCCTTTTGACGAATGTGGGGATGTACGGCAACGCTGGCCAAAACTGTTATTTTGTTATCAACACTTGTTGCAAACCGAACACTTCGTCGTTTACTAAAGAGTCAATCTCGCATTAAACATTTTTCTAGCCTTTTGAAAATCTGCTCTGTTCTCTGTTGGAATTCTGCGTAGAGTACCGTCCAGCACATAGCCTTTTTGCAGCTACGCGTTTTTGCGACATTCTCCGTAAATTAGAATCATATATGTTTTTTCACCATTAGTGAATGAAAATTTCGGCATTTTTTAACCTTTCAAAATAATGAAAATCTATCTGTCAAATACGGACAGCAATTAAACAACGTCAATTTAGATTCATGGTGTTTTTGAAAACGAAATATAAATCAAGGAATAAATCAATACTGTATGTGGGGCTGCCTATTCGCTCTTTTATTTAAGCTGAATAGCCCTGTATATGTAATTCATTTTTTACGATCACCCCTATGAGTTAAAACAAAGAAATGTCTGGACTGTTTAAGTACAGGTAAAGAAACATGATACGCGTGTATTTCAAGTGAATTTTTTCGTAATAAAATTTTGTGACGTCATCAAGGACATATGTCAATTTGAATGGGTGCAGTGTAATAGCAATAATAATAGTAGTACTGTATATTCAAATTTTCGAAAATCGGGGTGAGTCGTTCCCGATTTGATCAATAAAATATATAGATTACCTTATTCATTAAGTTTGTTGTGTTGCGCTGTATAACTAAATCTAAAAAAAAAAAAAAATGAATGCATGCTTAAACCACAAGTATAGGTTCGTAATATTTAACATATTTTAGGTAGGAATTATTCGGCAAAATTTTTAGATCACATTATTAATGTTTTAGGAGAGGATAAATGGATATGTTTTGACTAACAATCTGCCGTACTTCCAATAACTTTAAAATGTCTGCTAGGTTTCAAAGTATTCAGTTTTGCACTTCTTGATTCATTCAATAAAATAAATTGACTCATTCATTTTTTTTGAGTCACTCTGTATAAGCAAATCTAGAAAATATGAATGCAGTGATTAACGATTTACAATGCTTATAACCCTTGCAAGTATTTGGTTTTATAGTTTCAAAGTTAAATTGCAAAATGTTGTTATACAATTTTGACTTTTTTTCCAAAGATATGGACATTTAGGGTAAAAAATCCACACGGATGCGTAAATCACAAGTGCAGGAGTATCTTACTTTATAAAATTTAAATAACATTTACTATAGTAAATTTTAGAGATGATTTTGTGCAATCATTGTCGGTGGGGATGATTAGATACATTTTGATTAGAATTTTACCATCTACACGACATTTCATGTTCCACCTCGGAACGTCAGAAACCCGATTCTATTTGATATGCCATTTCATCGCACAAATTATTCATCAAACTCTATCGTTCCGAGACTGTCGAACTTGCAAATAAATACCGCCGTTACATTAGCCTTTTTAATGTGTCTAGTTTTATATTTAAACGCTCAGTGCGTACAGCACTGAAAATGTAACTACGTACATGTTGTGTAATGATGAATCCGTTAATAAATCAATTATTATTATTCCTAACATACCATACATATAAAGTTTCACCATAATGATCCGGTTTCGAATGAACTTATGTGGCAAACACGGAACGAGAACTGCAAGATAATTTTAGGAGTTTGGTACGATGTTTGAAAAAAAGTCACGGAATATGCAGAGAAAATAACACCATGTTGAGACTGTGGTTGCCTATACTATACTATAAGCTTTAATTTATGTTGAAAATATGTATTGGGTGTTTAAATAAAAACCTGGTCAAGAGCGTTATGTCCCCAGATTTTGGTTGTTTTCTTTACGTCGTTTCCGAAGTGAATTTTGAAAGTTTTCAACCGGTTGTTACATCGACTGTCGTGAATTAATAACCTTTAAATTGAGTTTGACATCGAAATGACAACGTGATGACAACTGTCTCCAACACGATGATAAACACTACGACATACGAAAAAAAAAAACAATAAATAAGAAGGCAGCCCTCTTGACCTAGTTTTTAATTAGACACCCGTAAGTTAAATATTTTTGCCACAAATCGTCTACTCGTAATGCTTTTGGAGCTAATTTATGATTTTCTTGCCACTAATCTAAAATCTGTTTTTTCTGAAGCTAATTTATCTGCGTATTGTTTAAGATTTTACTAATTAAATAATAACTATAGTTTTAATAATTTTAAGTCAAGCTATTTAGAACAAACATTAATAAAAAAAAACTACGTTTCGACATATGTTTACTAATATTTCTGGACCTACGTATGTTTTCATATTATTATAGTGTTCGTAACAAAATCTTTGCGATGTCAAACTACTTTAAAGGTTGTAAAAACAAAATACCACATAACAAACACATCAAACTTTGTCTTATTCTGTAGTTTTATTTATTTTTCAGAAAAATACACCTTTTTTCGTAGATTTAAAAATTGGCAGCAATAATGTCAAAGGACAAAGAAGTAATTATTTTTTTTGTACTACAATCACATTTGGCAACACCGTCGAGATGAGGGCAGTGTACTCCAGAACCTGTGCAAGAGATTAAAGTTTACCTACGCTTACCTGACTAGAGCACTGGAATGTGTTTGAAAAGAACTGCTGTAAATGACGACGGTGATCGGTGATACCATTGTAGCATGTGTAAGACACGTGGTTTCGTATACCAAACAATTATTTAACTTAAAAATTTGATTGTAATGGTGTTGTGATGTTGCAATAAAATTGCAAGTGAAAATAGTAGTCGGTAAGTTCGCAAGTTGGTATTTTTTTATTGGTTAGAGTGGGGCATTTATTAAAGACGTGCGCTGATTTATTGCGCATTAAGTACGAAATCATGTTACGTCCAAGTTATCAATTTTCAATATTTAAAATGTAATCTACTACAATAAGTACAATAAAAGAAATAATAAAAAACTTATAAAAGTTGACACGGATAATTTATTGTGTACATAAAACAATATAGTAAGTGCATTCTGTAAATATTCTAATTTAAAGTACAGGATTATGACTTGATAAAATTAAGAATAACATAACCAACAAAAAATTAACAATCGTAAAACTTGATGCATATCTGACAATAAAAATTGGTCAAAAGTGATTTCGCAAGATCTTCCCTCGCCCATGAAACACAATACAATAAATCCAGCTTTTCCGAAAAATTATAAAATTTGATTTTGCGAATTTTATTTTTTATGATAACCCTTATAAATTTATAAGTTAAAATAAAAATATGCGTGTAATGTTAAAATAAAGGTAAAGAAAATTACAAAATTTTGGGATCATGTCATCATCACTGCAAAGACACGTTATCAATTTGGATAGATTCAATGTAATAGTAATAATAACAGTACTGTATTCCTAAATTTTCGGGAATGTGCATTGAGTCGTTCTTGATTTAATCAATACAATAAATTGCATAAATTGCCGCATTCATTAATTTTTTTGAGTGACCCTGTATAAATACAGAGTGATTATTTTATTTGTTCACGCCTGAATCCGTTCATGTAGGCAACATATTATACATACCGTAAGCAACTTTGATTAATTTATTAATGTTTCTAAATTAGCAATCATAGTTAAATGCAACAAAACAAAAATCACACTATGTCGTAATGACAACACTGAGATCAAACAACTAATGATGGCAAAATTTAAGGAAATAGAGCGTAATTATTCGATCTTTAAACGAATATAAATAAAATAAAATAAATAAATAGGTATCTTATAATAAGTACTCAAACTGCCCACCTTACACACACAGCACTAACTGCGTTCAAAATTTCTACGTAGTGTAATTAGAATCTCGGGTGTTTTATGAATATCTTGTACGACACCATGATCCTTTCCGCGCAAATGATCTTCATTTTGAATTGGAACAGCTGAAATGGCATGGGTGAAATCGATTTGCCCTCAGAATGTTAAAAACCAAACTCTGACTAATCTAAAAATTCTAAATTGGCAATTTTGTATGGGAATCGCCACTTCGCATTATTTTCAATAGTTGGCGTTCATGACGGACCTATCGTCTAACTGACGTGCTATACAAAACTATTTCTTCCGTCATTTCTTTCGTGCGATTGTGAAAAGTATATTGCATTTGAAATCGTTCTTTGTTTTTTCGTAAAAAAAAACGTCGTGTATTTTAGGAAAACTCTTGGTTAAAGTGAATTTAGGTAGGTACACTTTGCGAAAGTTTGTCATTAACTTCGATTTGCCATTCTATTTATTGACTTCGACAAAACCTCAAACTTTAGCGTGATTCGAGAATTTAATTTGAGGTTTCCAATATTTTAAAATTCTCAAGACAAAATTTACAGATTTGGTTGACTGTGAAAATAATTCTGTGTCTTTTGATAAAGTTCATTACAATGCCGAGGAGAAGACAAACTGACATAGCAGCACTTTGATTCAGTAGATCTAATTGTCTCCTTTTATTCTTTAAATGTGTTTTTATCAAATCTTCATCTGCGGCATCGACTAATTGTTCTTCTAAGGCTATAATGGCATCGGTTTCGTGATCTGTACTCTTTACCCTACATAATAGCTGGAGTATTTATTTGCCGCGTATTATATAACATCGAACTAACAGTTTAGTAGTATAGGGCTACATGTTACATATTTTACCGAAAATTGAAGAGCTGATTTTTTTTGCGCCTAATTTCATTTCACTCTAGCTACAAATAAAAGTTCGATGCCAACTGCAATAACTTTTAAACAAAAATTTGCATTGGTGGGAGATTTCAAAATATCTTATTGGCTACGTGTAAATGTGTCGCAAATATTAGTCCACCGATAATATCTGCGGACGCAAATATTTTAATTTTTAATAAGAAGAATGTTCCTAAATACTTAGAAGGGGGCTACAAGATAATGTAAACTTAAAAGTCTGTCTTTAATTGCCTCCTACTTGGCGTTGTGACTTACAGATAATTTAGAAAACCTTAGAGGGTGGACACTCTCATAAAATTTTATTGTCGGATTATGAGGCGTTTTAAAGGACAGGCTCTATCGGTTACCTGTATATAACTATATACATTTGAATGGACCAGAAAAATGGCTAAAGTTTGTTTGACTACAAATTTTAAATATTCTGTCCCTGTGTTTAATTTTTTGTCTTCGTCTTTCTAAAACGTCTTTTTCTTTCAGTCCATGGTCTGTTGTATTTCTAGCAGTGGCGTAACTACAGGTGTTCCGTGTGTTCGACGGAACACGGGCCCGCTGCTTCAAGGAGCCCGGTCCGGTCACACGAACATTTTTTTTTTATTAGATTTTTTTATATTATTGCCCAAATTACATCCCGAAATAAAAAATTCGAAAATGTGGGGTAATCCCAGGATCGATCGTTCATTGCTTTTTACGAATTTTTTGCTGCAAAGGGCTGGACTTTTGGCGGCATCTCCATATCATAGACTCAATAAACTCGGGTTTTAGCGACCGCCACCGGCGGTCGAAAATGCAGCAGCATCTTTTTCTAATAAACCTGTCGCAGTGCCGCAATCCCATTGTGGCAAATCTAACATCCCATGTAGTACATTACCAATCTTTATCCAACAAAAGTATGACTAATTTTTGATACAAGACAACAAAACACTTAAATTTTGTCCTCAGATCTACAGTGAAACTTCATGCTGTAATAAGACGTGAAAAAAATTCAGTTTCAGTTGTTTTATGAAAACTTTCGTATTTTCAAAACTATTTTAATTTTGTACTTGTGGTGCTTTTTTGGAATAATAAAATATTTCTGATGTATGTTACAACTAATTTCGTAAGTAGAAAAAAAACAGGACTGGGAAATTATTACAGAATGACCTACCTGCACTAGTTTCATTGAAATTATCACAGCATGTTTCACTTTTCTTACAATATCTTCAGCGGAAAGATCTTTTTCGAAATTAAAAATGACTAAACATTTTTTAAGAAACACAATGGGCCAATGCAGATTATCTTCACTGAATCTCTCAATTGGAAATCAAATTGCCAGAAGCTTAGATGTGTCAAATTTTGTATCAGTTTGTGCCCATTGGAAAGCAAGAAGAAAACAATTTTGAGATAAAAAAAAATGGGCATTTTTATCTATACTTCTATTCTTCTATACTTACTTATATTATAAAGCTGAAGAGTCTGTTTGGTTGAACGCGCTAATCTCAGAAACTACTGTTCGAATTCAAAAACTCTTTTTGTGTTGGATAGTCCATTTATCGAAGAAGGTTATAGACTATATATCACGCTACGATCAATAGGAGCGGAGCAGAAATGAAAAATATCCGAAAAACAGGAAAATGATTCCTCCTTTGACAGCTTACGTTGCTTACTGCCCATTCACAATGGACATAAGCACAGATTACATACCCGTAACTGCCCATTCACAATGGACATAAGACATAAGAACGAGAGCATAACATAATTTACGTTTTTGGTTTGTGTCTGGCTTATGCTTATCTACGTTCACAGTGGACAGAGTGAACTCTGTAAGAATTGTTAAACTGCGCAAACGCAGAACGGAATAACTCCTGGCTAAACATAGAAACCGCTAACCTCAAACTGAGTCAATCAAAATATCTAACCTACAATTTCATACGATATTCGAACTTGACAACTCGCAGTACAGAACAGACTCGCAGTGTGAAGCTTTGATTATAATTTATATAATTTAATCAAAGGTGTGAAGTGCCAAGTGCCAACTGTCAAAGGGAATTCAATAGCAGCATTCAAAAGTCCCTAGATTTTAACATAATTTTGACATAAATCGTGCACAAAGTTGAACTTGTTTCAACTTTGTGTACGCACACAAGGATTACATAAAACGTTCATAAGCACAAGAATTACGTTCGTCCACTGTGAACAGGGGTACACGTTTTCCATCGTTTCAACTTTATGTATTTATGTAAACTTTATGTACTTGTTATGCCTTATGTCCATTGTGAATGGGCAGTAAGGGTATGTAATCTGTGACATAAGGCATAACAAGTACATAAAGCTTACATAAATACGTAAAGTTGAAACGATGGAAAACGTGTACCCCTGTTCACAGTGGACGAACGTAATTCTTATGCTTATGAACGTTTTATGTAATCCTTGTGTGTTGTTGAAATAAGTTCAACTTTGTGCACGAATTATGTCAAAATTAATAAAATTATGTTAAAATCTAGGGACTTTTGAATGCTGCTATTGAATTCCCTTTGACAGTTGGCACTTGGCACTTCACACCTTTGATTATATTATATAAATTATAATCAAAGCTTCACACTGCGAGTCTGTTCTGTACTGCGAGTTGTCCAGTTCGAATATCGTATGAAATTGTAGGTTAGATATTTTTTTTGACTCAGTTTGAGGTTAGCCGTTTCTATGTTTAGCCGGGAGTAATTCCGTTCTGCGTTTGCGCAGTTTAACAATTCTTACAGAGTTCACTCTGTCCACTGTGAACGTAGATAAGCATAAGCCAGACACAAACCAAAAACGTAAATTATGTTATGCGCTCGTTCTTATGTCTTATGTCCATTGTGAATGGGCAGTTACGCTGCTTGAACGGTTAAAGTTACATAAAAATCATGTATGATGGAATTGTTCCCTTCTAAAAGTTCTAAAAAAAAGTCCGCGACAGCATATGTCTACCTTTTAAGGTCGACTCGGTATAACCTTTTTTATGGTAATGAAATTTGTTCTAAAATAATCTAATATAAAATTCTGGTGTCACAATGTTTGTAACCAAACTCGTCCGAAACGGCTTGACTGATTTTTATGAAATTTTTTGTATATATTCGGTAGGTCTAGTAAACTATTTTTTATACCCCTAAGTGATAAGGGTGGCCCACCAAAATTTTTTTTTTAATTTTTTAGACAACATTTTTTATTTTTATTTTTTTAAGATTTGGCATCAAAAAATACATATAACCCTAAATTTTCACCCTCCTACCACCAACCCCCATTTTTTAATAATGATATGAGTATCTTTGCTTTCATCCACAGATGCGCAATAGGGTTGCAAAATGGCTATTGAATATAATCATTGTCGTACGATAAATTTTTATGTATAATTTATAATTTAACTGAATTATATTTATATGTATTTATTTTAATTTAATTTTTGATTTAACTACCAAAGTATTCACTAGAAATGCCAAAACAACGTTTGCCGGGTCGCCTAGTTTCTAATATGTGTAATTGTATATATTTTAATTTTATGTATTCAGGTAATTATTGTATTTTGTTTTTTTAATTCAGTGTTTCAGGTAGAATTATTTCAATAAAACGTAAGCCCCAATTGCAATGTACTCATACTTTACTCATTATACTCGTATTTTTAAATATTTTTATTTCGCTGTTCATTAGGGGCCCCACAGTCTTGTAGAACACAGGCCCGCAGATTGATTGTTACGCCACTGATTTCTAGTGCTGAGTCGTACATACAAGTATGACATTATACTGGTTACGTTTTTTTTTGTTTGCTCTTTGACATGTGAAAATGCTTGGTATATTGCACAAATATATATCTGTCTATCTATCTATCTACTCAATAAATATTGATTAAGATATTTTATTTCTGTAAAGCGCAATGGATTTTTTAATACAATTTCTACTAATGTACTTTTTTGAAAATTTAAAATTAATCCATAAAAACCGAAAACCAGATAATCTCATACTCATCACAATTTTAAAGCGTTGTCGTTTTTTTTTTACAACAAAATTTAAAAAACGGAAAAGCAGTCTGGGTAGGGTTTTTTACGCTCATTTCAACGGTGTGAAGTTTATTACAATCGGACGTATTCTTGTGGCAAAAACTTGGGCAGAAATTTATATGTATTTCCCTATGCTGGAATATGCTTTAGCTTTTACCTTTAAAATGATGACCAGCTTATGTATATTGTGGTTACCTGGTTTCGTAACAAATTCTGTGGTAAACTCGTTTTAGATTTTAACTCCCTATTGGGTTATTCTTCCCCTTGTGGGGACGAACCAGCAGGTACAATAATCCCAGCAGGTTAGGTAAACGATTCGTAGAGAAAAACAAAACAATATTTTTGAGTATTTGGGTTAAAAGTAATTGCAGAAAGTAATTGTAAAAGTGACTGATTTACTCATAAAAAGTAATTCGTTGCAATTACTCATTACATTTTTTGAAAAGTAATGCATTACAATTACTCATTACTTGAAAAGGAATTGAATTACAGTGATGAATTACTTGTAGGTAACTGAATTACTTCTAACTACTGTCTGATCGTACCATTCGAAAATTAAATCAAATTTACTTATTGATGTGGACTTCAGTGAATTTTCAAAGTTGATAAGTTTTCTGAAAAGAAATGCGGAAGGCTATAAAGTAAAGAAATAAAAGATTATTGGCAGACATCAAGTTATACTGTTCATAGGGTTCTACTTTAATTTTCACTACCACTTTTTGCAGTAAATTATTAATTTGTTCTTACAAAAATTAAAATTATTTTGATAAAAAAATTTTGGTAGGTACATCATAGAAGGTTTTGACTTATCACTTTATTTTGTCATTTTTGACATCATAATTTTAATTTAGCAATTAAATACCTAATATTTCAGTTTTTTGAAAAGAAACAGAATGATGGAATTCAAACATAAATGAAGGAAATAAAAGAAAATTTCACTGAAATTGCCACACAATTTTTAAATTGTGCTTTTGCCGGGTATAGGACGATGTGGGTATGCTGCAGCAAAATTTTGTGCAATTTCTCTGTTGTCGATAAGCCTTTAATGTATCCATCAGTGAGCATTTCCACTTTTTCTTTAATTGTGTACTGCGGTATATTGACGAATTTCGGTCACTAAAAACCAGTAATCGAACGAGCAATCAAATTTTAGAAACGTCAGGTAAATGTCTGTTTTTACATGACTGCCTACAATATTACAGTCAAAAATACCGAAATATTTAATTTTTTTTAAGAAGTATCCTTTAATTTAAAGCGTAACCTTTAATAAAATCGACAAAAGATGACCCAAATTACATCCAGTAAAAATTTCATAGGGATTCCCATGTTAAATTTTATACCCCGTGTTAACTTATGTTTGAGTAAAGATTTAGGGCCGGTTGCATAAACGCAAATCAAATTTAATCTCTGATTAACTCCATAGTAACGATTGTTATTATCATAGTTACAATTTATTGTTCTTAATCAGAGATTAAATTTGATTTGCGTTTATGCAACCGGCCCTAAATCTTTACTCAATCAAACATAAGTTAACACGGGGTATAAAATTTAACATGGGAATCCCTATGGCCACTTTTAAAAAAGATGCACTGTATATAAATTAAAACCAGTTGCCGAATCTATGTACGGGCATCACTGGCTGATTCTTTTTTTGTTGTGTATATAATTTTCAAGACAAGATTTGTATGAAAGAAAATGTTTGAAAAATTGTGCGGAAAAGTGAAAAGTTTTGGTTAAAAAAATCTATATATGAGGGGTTCAGAACCAAAGTAGACCAAGTCCAAAAATAATGATTTTCGAGTTACACTTATCAAGTAATTGTCGAAGATCTATACTTTTCAATTCTATAATTAACAAAATCCAAATTTAAAATATTAACCCATGTTATGGGAACATTGTCTTTATGCAGTGAATTATTTTTCAGAACGTTCAATGCAAAAATGAATCAAGTCCAAATTGTGATAATTCTTTGTATTTTTATCGTTCGTCCTGAAAGCCCAGACAACTATATGCAGGACTTGTTGATTTTCATTCCTCCAGTTGACCACATTTATTTTAAAAACTTACCACAAGCAAATTCCACCAGAAAAGCTTTTGTAACACAAGCAGTTAAAATGGCAGATAACGAAATACTTTATAGTGAAACAACACACCGGTAACTAAGGACATAAAATAGTGTTGATAACGTATGTAACTTATCTTTTGGCCCTTTTTTTATTCGTTAAAAAATCGGAGCAACATATCAAAACTATTTAATCACGAACATTTTTGTAACCTTTTATTTATATTACTCTAATTAGTGGTCCATTGTCCTCTATTCTGCGAAGTTTTGTTCTGACATGCCGCTTAAGGTACTGGACGGCATTTAGCTCAAATACCTGTCTCCTACGATACACCATACCAAAATTTTCAAACTTTTTACTTCCCGAGCGTAAGCGAAGGAAGTATGTATTGTAATCGAGACCGTCGACCGACTCTCTACTTTTACGTTTTCTCGACCTTTAATGACCCCTACTATACGAAGAAATAGGTCTCCCGTTTCCATCTGTCTGTCTGTCCGAGTCGTTGGCAACAGAAATGAAAGAATAAAATTTGGTATTTCATTGTTCTTACTATATTTCTTAGGGAATAAAATACCACTTTATTACCAAAAACGGGGGAATAAAGTACCATATTTTCTCTTATTCCTGTTTATATTCTACCTAGTATTACCGTTGTTTGGTGTTGCTAAAATGAATCAGTATTTCATTGAATGGAATGTTGGAACTGGTTGCTAAGGGTCCAGTATTTCCCTAAAACTTAAATCTTGATAAAATCTCTTGCTACTCTCTGTCATATAACTCGTTAGAAGTATCTGGAAGCAGTAGAAGCAAGTTCTGCACAACATTTGCTGCCGGTCGACAAATTTCTTGAGGAATTTCTATTTTTTTACAAACCTTTTACGACTTTTACGTGAAAATGACACTTTTTTCCAAACTTCACAATTGTCTGTTTACAGTGCTAACATAGTAACGCCTACCAACTACATACCCTACATATGTACTTGTTGCACAAAATTATGTCCTAATATGAAATTTATTATTTTTGGATGGAGTATAAATAGGTATAAGAGAAAACTTAATATTATACACGTGACAAAAATGCTCGTGAGTCAGTGTAACACTCGCACTTCATGGCTCATGTACACTACACTCGCTCACCTATACTGGCTTATTTTTGTCACTTGTATAATACATAACTATTATTGCCGGTTGGGAGGAAAATAGTATATTTCATTCGGAGATTGAGTGACCTGTTGTGACTTGTATAAACTTAATTCGCCTCGCTATCAGTCGGCGTTTAATCAGCCATACTCCGTCACATAAAGTATCACTTAAATACCTAATAAAATAAATGTCTATTTTTTATCAACTGAAAATGAAACAAACGCCCAAGTATTTTATAGCATTTTAATCATAATTTTATTATTAAAATCCATTTAAAAAATGCACATTACAATTTACGGAAGTAAAAATTGATCCAAGATTATTTTACAGCAATGGCGGCTGGTGAGTCAAAATTTCGGGTCGGCCAAATATTTTGAGTGTACACCTTTGTGTTATATATTTTCGTAATGTATGGCCGCTACTCGTTAACCACTGGCATTTTACGTTCCAGGATGTACAAAAACATCTCGAATGTTTCGACTTTGACTTGTTAAAATAATGTTTTTATAGGAAATTGACAATGTCAGTTTGATTCCAAACACTATTAATCCTTAGTTCTACCTGTTCTGCCATTATCATTAATTGAAAACCACCGAAAAAAATATTTTTACTCACCAATAAGTCTCCAACCACTTCATAAAAAAAATCTGAATGGACTGAATTTAAATTATCGAAACGAGTACTCGAGATTACAGCCGTTCATAATAATTTCAGCCAAAAGGATTATAAGGGTATTAAATACTAGTTCAAAACACGCTGTTTATGGAACATCAGATTTTATTTCACATTATTACTTATCCCGTTTGGGGTATAAGAAAGAATTTGGGCAATAGAGGAATCTGTAAGTAAGTCCTGCGTGAACGAAGATGTTGGAAGAGACTGTTAGAAATTTTTGTGATGCGGTTCGGGTTCCGCGTCGACCACGGGCTACGGCTTGCCGACCCCGGACATTCCACAATTAAATAATAATAATTGACCAGTAAAGTGAATGACGCGCGAAATTTGAACTCAGTTCATAACACGAGACCCGTATTTCAGTTCCCCGTGTAATCCTTATGGGTGAAATCGAGGCGTCACTTTAACGCTTAAATTGTACCATTAAAGTAATTTTCTTATATATCCCACTACCTGTACCATTAAGACTGATATTTTTACTGTTGATCTTGATACCAAACATGAACGGAACCGGTAGTATTTAATAAATATTTAAATTCAACTTTTACCACTACATTTGCCTCGAACGTATGTCGTACAGTGGTTCATACTGCCATTGACTTCCCCCTCCACATAAATGGCTTTGATTTTCAGATGCTACAGATACGGCTGTGAATTTAAAATAATAAATACATAAAGGAGATCTCATATTTGCAAATGTTTTCAATCAATTGCCAAATTTTGATTTAAGAATCATCATCAATCCCAAGCTTTTTTCTTTTCACACATTTTTGCTAGAAAAGGAAAAACTTAGCATTCCTGATTAAACCTTTCATGTACAAGTAAAAATCACTCTCATTTTAGTACGAATTGGGTCTGAAACACCCATTAAAAAAAAGTCACAATTTAAAGAACAATTTATTTCAAAACAAAAAAAAAGTATTTTACAATAAAAAATTGCACTTCCTAATGCAAAATCTGATTCACTTTTGGTGAAAAACTGACCCACAAACTGTTTTCTTGATGGGCCATTAAAATAGTCCTCGGACACTAATAGTTCTTCGACACTGTGAAGTAGATTTTCTTCAGATCTTTCTAGTTCAGGGCCCAATAGCAAAAGCAGTGCTTCGCTCCTATCAGTTTGTCCTAAGCTTTCATGAAGTTGTACCTCAACATTAGCTGTTTTTAGGCTGACTTGGGGATTAAAAGAATTTTCAGAGACAACAGCTCGGACCTCAGCTGATTCACTTTTCTTCAGATGTACGTCTCAAGCACGCAAACTATTGGTCCACAATACATTATAACGTCCGTGTAGGGCAGGTGTAGCCATATGATGATATACAAATGCACCTCTTGGGGTTTCACATGTTGCCTCTCTTAAGGAATATCTATGCATAATAAAACAAAATACGTCATAATTTTACTTGACACAGAATTTATCAATATACATTAACTTACCATAATCTTCTCGCATTCTAGCTCGAATAAACTCTTCAAGCACATTTAATTCAGTATACCAATTGACTTTCGCTACATTATTTGACTGTAAAGAATTTTCTCCAACAAAAAAAAATGGCAATTGCCCCTATTGTTAACATATGTCTTTCTGTCATTATTAATAACAAATACAAAAAAACTAGTCCACAGATACATACAACCCAATGTGAATCAATATCACAGAACTAATATATCATCCAAAAATTGTGATTATGATTGTTGTGATGAAAATACGAAATCAACTGTCATATTTTGGGGATTTTCACGATCTAAACGTCACTAGTACCGCAAAATATTCGCGTTCTTTTTCTTTCCTAAGTGTTTCTGGATTTTCCGTTTCACTCATGCGCAAGACGTTAGAAACGATGTACGTTACTTCGATGGATAGCGTTGTTTTTAATTTGCAATATATCTTTAACAGAAGCTTTTTATATAGTTAAACCTTTAGTAACAGGAAGATAATTGTACAGTCTTTATCGCTTGTAGCATGAACTAGTTAAGATTTCTACCTAATAAGCATTCACGTTCGGTAGAAGTAACTGACAGAAACTTTTCTGTGGTTAAGTTGCAATCTTAAGATCACTAGAAATTTAAGATTGGCATCAACTGTCTAATTTTCTAATTCAAATGTCAAATCCGAATTGTGTGGAAAAAAACGAAGTTTTTCTAATTTCAACACGCTTCGTTTCTAGAAAATCCTTAAATACAGCGTGGAAACAGTTTCCATAAAAGTAATCACGAGAAAGCTCATTTTAAAGGAAAAGAAACAAGAAATATTTCGTGGTTTTCAAAAAATTGGGTAAAACGGAAACAGTTAAACTGGTGGCAGAAATATTCTCCGTAAAGTTCGCTAGTGTTGTCGAGTGTTTTTCGAATTTTAAAATAATACAGATACAGCGGCGCTTGTGCCGTTAATATTATAATCAGAATCAGAAAGACGACTGCAGAGATTTATATACCTGCATGCTTTGTTGGTTCCGTTCTACAATTGGTTTTTAAGTTTTATATAATCGTTATTGTTTTGTAAGAGGTAAAACACTTGGCTTTGAAAATAATTGTACATAATACACGTATAAATTTAGGTTTCCGAAGGCGAAGTTTTTCACATTTTAAACACGTTATAGCTGCCAGAATCAAATTTCTAAGGCGGTACCTATCTCCAATTGCGTGATTGTGGTGAAGATTTACTTTTCATTTTCTTGAATGAGACATGGATATACCAGAACGGATCCATGGTGAAATTGTGGATCCATGATGATGACATCAAAGCTTGTCCTCCTAAAAAAACTAGTGAAGGGAAAAGATTCAAAATTTTACATGCGGGTTGCTCTTTGGGCTTTTAGAGGGATGCGATTTTCTCCTTGGTTCAAAAATAGATTCACCAGATTACCACAAAACCATCACATTTTCGATATTTGACCTTTACTTACTTACATGTCACATTTTTGATAGCTACTTTCTGACATTCCAGTAATAGATTATACACTAGAACAATTATGTCCGCAGTTACACAGCTTAAAAAAAAAAGTTACCAAATCTAGTTACATCTACCGAACGTGAATTCCTTATATGCGGCGTATTTTGTCTGTAAAATCAAGCTCCCATAAGAAACCCATAGTAGAATTTTTGAATTATGAACTGCCGCGCATTCTAAATTCTAACCTTACTTTACTGGTCAATTAAATAACAACATGCAATTAAAAAATGTTTAAAGCAATAATAAAAGTACCGACTGTTAACTATTTTCATTTACATTTAATTTTTCAAAAATGTATAGGTATGGCAAATTGTCAGATAAATTAAATGAATAATAATCGAATTAAAATTAATTTGATTTAAAACATGAAATTCATTTCTGAAATATCTGAAAACGCTTAGATGCTGGATTCTGGATTCTTAATTATGGGGGCTGACTATAGCCAGCCGGCACGTAGGCCTCGCCTTTGGGCCCATTGTATATACCTTCCCCAAGTCCATATCAGGGTGTTTTCCCGCTCCTCTACTCGTCAAGGCACCACGCTTAGATGCTAAAAATTCAGAAAAAAACGCATTTATGTTTAAGCAAAGTTATGTACGAACAATAAAATTTTAGATAATTTAATGTAATTTTTTTCGTTTATTACTCCATAGGAAAATGTATTAAATGAACAATTATTATAAAAAAAAAGTAAGCAAGCACTGAAGACAGGGGCGGCTCTCGGCTCATGACTTGAAAAGTTGATGAGGCAAAGCACAAAACGCTCCAAAATATAAATAAATCAAGATTACTTAAATATTTTCTACTTAGTCAAATAAACAAATTTGTAAACTCATTTAACTGTCCACCAAGAATCAACGTGAAGGTGTAAGGAACTCTTGTAAGGAAAGGATGGGAATGACAGGACAAAAGGAAAGGGAAACGTGGTCAGAAAAAACTAATATAACTTAAAAAAAAAACAAAATTAAAATAAACTTTAAAGAAAACATATCGAAAAAAATCAAATACAACATAAAATAAACCTAATTTGATTTATTACAAAAAACAAAACGAAAAACATATAAAACATAAATACTCTGGATTTATTTTAAACTTTTTTATAGATCAATTAACGATTTACTCAAATCAAGAACCGGCCGTTTTAATTCCTTAACTACATACAATTTATCATCATACGTAAAAGTAGAAAAAACAGAACTGCTATTGTCATTTAACGTTAGTAGAGAAAAATTCCGATTTACTCGTAATCTTAAATATCGATTACCGAAATCAAATTATGACAAGCACAAAGCACTAACGCGACACACGCAAACGTAGGCACTTTTAAGACAAAATTCTGTTACCGAAATTTTGAATCAATTTATACACACACAGATTTGTGGCAAAACAATCAACGGCCTAATTTTGAATACTTCTGCAAATGCAGACTGCATTGTAACCGCACGTTCTCCGCGCGCAAATATTGTTGTCCATCTCTTTTGCAAGGACGGAAATGAGGCTAGCCTCAATTTTGTCTTTTTTCAACTCATACCGCTTATGAGTGTATTGCAGGTTGCTTACCTATTAACGATATGATTTCTATATTTGCTGTAGAGGCAAGCTTCGAGTTTGCCTCATTCGCGTCACAAAATACATGTTGTGTCGAGTGTTTCAGCGCGCTGTTTAATTAAGGGAGCAACGAGTACCTACTGAGATAAAAATAAGAATATAATTTTCCATATTTATTTTTAAAATTTTAGAAAAAAGACAAATTATTGGCCGAAATGTGTCGTTAAAAAATAGTAAAAATTCTAGTAAGGCGCAAAATTCATTGGTGAGGCACTGCCTCACCTGCCTCATAGGACAAGCCGCCCTTGACTGAAGAACATCGAAGCCGTTATTGTTTTGTAATTTTGTTAGCTATCTTAAATATTAAGCGTTTTAAAAACTAATTTCGCATTTCTGGGTACAACGATGTAGGAGTTCGCCGGACCTGGCGCAACATAAATACGTTCCGCGGAATCCGCTCCATGAACAGTGTAGTCGACAAAGAGAACGATGAAATCGTAAGCGGGTACTAAGTCGAAACATAGAGCATAATGCATTTCTGGGTACGGCGTGCCGAAATCTCGCCGGATGTACCGCCACACGTTTCTTTACAGTGTCGCTGACAAAGACAACGATGAAATAGTGAGCGGATATTAGGTCGAAAGCAAAGAGCTTTGCAAAGCGTATTTAACAGCATTTAAAATTAGCAACAAATGCTTTAATTTGTACCTACTACCTACGTAATGGGATTCAGAAAAATATTTTTTTAGTATGTTCAAACTTTGTTTCTTTTTACTTCCCGAGCGTAAGCAAAGGAAGTATTGTAATCGAGTCCGTCGGCCGACACTCTACTTTTACGTTTTCTCGATCATTCATGACCCCTAGAAGACGAAAAAATAGGTCTCCCATTTCCGTCTGTCTGTCCGTCTGTCCATCTGTCCGTCTATCTGCGTCCCGGATTTTTATTAGACAGATAATCTCCGAAAGTACTGGACCGATTGTTATGAAATTTTGTACTTATATTAGGAATATCATGTAGATGGTAAAACGCTAACCAAAATTTGTCTAGTCATCCCCACCACTAATGCGATGACGTCACTTCAAAATTGTACATAGTAAATGGGTCTTAAATTGTATAAAATAACATAGTCCTATACATGTAGTTTACGACTCCGAATTGGGTTTTTACCCGAAACGTCCAGATTTTTGGAAAAAAAATCAAAATTGTAAAACAACATTTTGCAATTTAATTTTGAATCTGCTAACCCGAATGTTTTGAAATGTTGCAGATGTTTTAAGGCTCTAAAGAGCATCATAAATCTTTAGTCAAAATATATTTGGTTATCCCCTCCAAAAACTTGATGACGTCAGCTCAAAAGCTTGCCGAATAAATCCTATCTAAAATGTACAAAATTTGATGAGTCTGTACTTGTAATTTATCACTCCATTCATATTTTTTGGATTTGCATATACAGGGTGACTCAAAAAATTAATAAATGCGCAAAATTTATTTTACTGATTTACTCAGGAACTACAAAACCGAATGCTTTGAAATCTTGAAGATGTTTTAAAATTATCATAAGCATGGTAAATTTTTGATCAAAATGTATTTGGTCGTCCCCCCTAAAAAATTTATGACGTCACCACAAAATTTTGCTGAATAAATCCTATCTAAAATGTACAAAATATGGTGAGCCCCTTCTTGTGATTTATCATTCCATTCAAATTTTTTCGATTTGCATATACAGGGTGACTCAAAAAAATTAATGAATGCGTCAATTTATTTTATTGATTTACTCAGGAATTACAGAACCGAATGCTTTGAAATCACGGAGATGTTTTAAAGTTATCAGAAGCATGGTAAATTTTTTATCAAAATGTATTTGCTCTTCACCCCTAAAAAATTGATGACGTCACTCCAAAATTTTCCTGAATAAATCCTATCTAAAATGTACCAAATATGGTGAGTCTCTTCTTGTGATTTATCATTCCATTCAAATTTTTTCGATTTGCATATACAGTAGGGGCGGCTTGTCCTATGAGGCAGGTGAGGCAGTGCCTCACCAATGAATTTTACGCCTTATTAGGATTTTTATTATTTTTTACCGACACATTTCGGCCAATAATTTGTGTCTTTTTTCTAAAATTTTAAAAACAAATATGGAAAATTATATTCTTATTTTTATCTCGGCAGGTACACGTTGCTGCCTTAATTAAACAGCGTGCTTCAATACTCCACACAACATGTATTTTGTGACGCGAATGAGGCAGACTCGAAGCTTGCCTCTACAGCAGACCCAGAAATGATGTCGTTAATAGGCAAGCAACCTGCAATACACTCATAAGCGGTATGAGTTGAAAAAAGACAAAATTGAGGCTAGCCTCATTTCCGTGCTTGCAAAAGAGATGGACAACAATATTTGTGCGCGGAGAACGTGCGATTACACTGCAGCCTGCATTGGCAGAAATATTCAAAATTAGGCCGTTGATTGTTTTGCCACAAATCTGTGTGTGTATAAATTGATTCAAAATTTCGGTAACAGAATTTTGTCTTAAAAGTGCCCACGTTTGCGTGTGTCGCATTAGTGCTTTATGCTTGTCATAATTTGATTTCGGTAATCGTTATTTAAGATTCCGAGTAAATCTTAAAATTTTTCTCTACTAACGTTAAATGACAATGACAGTTCTGTTTTTTCTACTCTCACGTATGATAATAAATTGTATGTAGTTAAGGAATTAAAACGACCAGTTCCAGATTTGAGTAAATCGTTAATTGATCTATAAAAAAATTTAAAATAAATCCAGAGTATTTATATTTTATATTTTTTTCGTTTTGTTTTTTGTTATAAATCAAACTAGATTTATTTTATTTCATGTTGTATTTGATTTTTTTCTGTATGTTTTCTTTAAAGTTTATTTTAATTTTGTTTTTTGTTAGAAGTTATATTAGTTTTTTCTGACCACGTTTTCCTTTCCTTTTGTCCTATCATTCCCATCCTTTCCTTGCAAGAGTTCCTTACACCTTCACGTTGGTTCTTGGTGGACAGTTAAATGAGTTTACAAATTTGTTTATTTAACTAAGTAGAAAATATTTAAGTAATCTTGCATTATTTATATTTTGGAGCGTTTTGTGTTTGCCTCATCAACTTTTCAAGTCATGAGCCGCCCCTGATATACAGGGTGACTCAAAAAAATTAATGAATGCGTCAATTTATTTTATTGATTTAATCAGGAATTACAGAACCGAATGCTGTGAAATCTTGGAGATGTTTTAAAGTTATCATAAGCATGGTAAATTTTTTATCATAATTTATTTGCTCATCCTCCCTAAAAAAATTGATGACGTCACCCTAAAATTTGGTGAATAAATCCTATCTAAAATGTTAAAAATATGATGAGTCTGTACTTGTGATTTATCATTCCATTCATATTTTTTGGATTTGCATATAAAGGTGACTAAAAAAAATTAATGAATGCATGAATTTATTTTATTATTTAATCAGGAATTACAGAACCGAATGCTTTGAAATCTTGGAGATGTTTTAAAGTTATTATAAGCATGGTAAATTTTTTATCAAAAGGTATTTGCTCATCCCCCCTAAAAAATTGATGACGTCACCCCAAAATTTTGCTGAATAAATCCTATCTAAAATGTGCAAAATATGATGAGTCTGTACTTGTGATTTATCATTCCATTCATATTTTTGGATTTGCATATACAGGGTGACTCAAAAAAATTAATGAATGCGTGAATTTATTTTATCGATTTAATCAAGAATTACAAAACCGAATGCTTTCAAATCTTGGAGATATTTTAAAGTTATCATAAGCATGGTAAACTTTTGTTCATAATGTATTTGTTCATCCCCCCTAAAAAAAATTGATGACGTCACCCCTAAATTTTGCTGAATAAATCCTATCTAAAATGCAAAGAATATGATGAGTTTGTACTTGTGATTTATCATTCCATTCATATTTTTTCGATTTGCTTAAGAGGTGGCTCAAAAAAAATTATGAAGTCAATTTATTTTATTGATTAAATTAAAGGCAACACTTATAATTAACCCAATTTGGTAGACACAAAATTTTGTAAAGTAAAAACTCGGTTGAAACATAAGCGTAGCACGCTTATTTACATTTACTTTAACATTACAGACGTGCATTTGTTTTGTGGGCTGACTAGGTTCCGCGAATGTGGTATAGACATGTTTATAATCAACCAATTGTGAATTATACCGTCAAAAATTAAAATAACACCCAATGTTTTATATAATAAGCGGAAGTCGAAGCAATAAAAATCTCTAGACTAGACGACTATACGATTTTCAGTTGCCTCTCCTAGTACACGCCGGCGCCGTATACGTGAGTAAATTGTTTTGTTATTTTATTGATTATTACAAATCAATATTCAAAACGACCCAATTCATTTTCCCGAAAATTTGGGAATACAATAATTTTATTATATTTAGTATTACACTACATCTATCCCAACTGATATACGTGTTCTTTCAAAAATGTTGATGACGTCATCGCAATTTTTTTTTAAATTCCCATTACAAAAATGTAATGAGAAAAAAAACACAATAGGCATCCAGTCGTGAATTTTCCGACAGCGAGGGAAGTACTGTCTAAACTCTTTAGACCAATTTTTTTATTTTCTAATTTCAACCCTTACTAAGTACATACATATTTTAAAATGACTGGTACGGCATGGCCGACCTTGCCGCCCCTGACCAGCCGCCACTATTTTACAGTACAGTACATCAAATCCAGCTAATGTGAGTGAGTCATTCTTGAATTTTGATTTAATCAATAAAATAAGGAAACAATTTAATCAGGTCCGCCGTGTATAGTAACAGCGATGCAGCTGAATGAAAAGCATTTATAAGTACTCGTAATTTAACACAAATAGCAATGACGTTTCTCGCGACTGCACACGTGAGAGTAAAACAGAGAAACTAAACTAAATAAACGACATTTTCTACGAACAACAATGATCGGTTCACTGTGCGATGGTTCAGACTTTTTTATTGCTTAGACTTGCACTCATTAAAGAAAACAGTGCATTTTATTTCGAAATTCGAGGTTGTGTTGTACATTTTCTTAATTATAACTTGTCTAGGTCTAGGAAATGCAAACATTTTTCAAAGGACTGCAAAAATTTCTCTAGGGGGTAATAAAACGTCGAGAAAATAATTATGAAAGTATCAATTCTTCCGATAGACTTGAATACTATAGTTCCTTAGTTTGCGCTCAATACGTAAAAATGGTCTCTCAGCAATAGCAACAACATGAAGAGTTTATGTTTATACATCTGAAGAATGTCACGTAGAAATTAATTTCATTTGAATAATAAGTTTGTCGCCTCTAAACTGAGGAATAAAATTATTAATTAAGTCACAATCGAACAAAATGTTTTGAATATTATTAATAAGACCCACCACTGACCCGGAAATGACCGGCATTCAGGCAAGACTTCTATCATTACGGGTACTAAGACTAAGTAATGATATGCATTGATTAGATTAACAAAACAACTTTCGAGATTCTAGAATTACAGCATACAAATTAGTCTGCTATTATTCTCTAATCTCACCCCATCCCCAAAAGTCTAGCGTAACTACCGATCATTTATCCGCGCATCACTTGGAAAGTGACCTACACTACTCTAACCTACTGGTGCTAATCTAATCTGACTGACATTATCAGACTATTCGAGAAACTTACGAACAATATGACATGTTCCTAACAAAACAGCTTTTTGAATTTTGACAATTATATTGAATCATTCAAATGCAAAATCTTTAAATTCTCAATTGATTTTTTTTTAAGATTCAACATGGATTTCATTTCTATCGATAATTGTAGATATTTTGAAATCTTGGTGTGGTATGTTTGAATAATGTTGTTTGTGTTAGGAATAGCAATGTCAATGAGAATGGCTTCGTTCGTGTGTTTTTTTTTTTTTGTAAGTATGATGTCTGGTCTGTTAGCTGTAATGTTTAAGTCTGTAAGTATCGTGCGATCCCAGTATAATTTGTATTTGTTATTTTCAAGGAACGGAGATGGAATGTAAGTGTAATAGGGTGTCGTATCTTCGATTAAGTTCGTAAGTGTTACTAATTCTTTGTGAATGATTTTGGCTGCGTTGTCGTGTCTAGCTTTGTAGTCAGTTTGTGCCAGGATGTTGCAGGAGGAGATTATGTGCTGGATCGTTTCAGGTTTTGCTTTGCAGAGGCGACAGCAGTCGTTTCTTATACTCGGATCTTTGATGATATATTTTCTGTAATTCTTGGTATTGATTACTTGGTCTTGAATAGCAAACACAAATCCTTCTGATTCGGCATACAAACTTGATTTTTTCACCAAATCAATGACATCTTCTTGTTGACATGAGCTTCTTCTAAGTCTTTGTAGAATTTTCCATGTAGTTGTTTTTGTTTTAGCCCACTTATTATTTTGTCTATTGTGTGGGGGGTGTGGATTTCTTCGGTGTTCGACAGATTTAAGGGTGTGTGGTTCAAATCTGCCCTTGTGATGGTGCGAAACATTTCATTTTTTTCTGCTCGTTTCAAGAAATACTTCTTCAGATCTGAGATTTGTCTCTGATATAAGTTTTCTAGGTTCTGGAAACCCCTTCCTCCATTCTGTCTTGGTAATGAGAATCTTTCAATGGACGATTTTGGATGATGCCTTCTATACTGTGTGAAGATTTTCCTTGTTGCGATGTTTAAATTTTCAAGATTAGTTTTGGACCATTTAATGACTCCAAAAAAATATGTTAGCAGTGGAACGCAGAATGTATTTACTGCTTTCATTAAATTTTTTCCATGACCCCTAGAAGACGAAGAAATGGGTCTGCCATTTCCGTCTGTCTGTCCGTCTGTCCGTCTGTCTGCCGTCCCGGATTTTTATTAGACAGATAATCTCCGAAAGTACTGGACCGATTGTTGTGAAATTTTGTACTTATATTAGGAATATCATGTAGATGGTAAAACGCTAACCAAAATTTGTCTAATCATCCCCACCACTAATGCGATGACGTCACTTGAAAATTTTACATAGTAAATGGGTTTTAAATTGTATAAAATAACATAGTCCTACACATGTAGTTTACAACTCCGAATTGAGTTTTCACCCGAAACGTCCAGATTTTTGGAAAAAAAATCAAAATTATAAAACAACATTTTGCAATCTAATTTTGAATCTGCAAAAGCGAATGCTTTGGAATGTTGCAGATGTTTTAAGGCTATAAAGAGCATCATAAATCTTTAGTCAAAAAATATTTATATATCCCCTCCAAAAACTTGATGACGTCAGCTCAAAAGTTTGCCGAATAAATCATATCTAAAATGTACAAAATATGATGAGTCTGTACTTGTGATCTATCACTCCATTCATATTTTTAAGTTTTGCATATACAGATTTACTGATTTACTCAGGAACTACAAAACCGAATGTTTGGAAATCTTGAAGATGTTTTAAAATTATCATAGGCATGGTAAATTTTTGATCAAAATGTATTTTGGTCGTCCCCCCCTAAAAAATTTATGACGTCACCACAAAATTTTGCTGAATAAATCATAAATCCTATCTAAAAGTACAAAATACGATGAGTCTCTTCTTGTGATTTATCATTCCATTCAAATTTTTTCGATTTGCATATACAGAGTGACCCAAAAAATTAATGAATGCGTGAATTTATTTTATTGAGTTAATCAGGAACTACAAAACCGAATGCTTTGAAATCTTGCAGATTTTTAAGGTTATAAAGAGCATAATAAATGTTTAGTCAAAATACGTTTGCTTATCCCCTCCAAAAAATTGATGACGTCAGCTCGAAAGTTTGCCGAATAAATCCTATCTAAACTGTACATAATATGATGAGTCTGTACTTGTGATTTATCACTCCATTGATATTTTTTTGATTTGCATATACAGGGTGACTCAAAAAAATTCATGAATGCGTAAATTTATTTTATTGATTTACTCAGGAACTACAAAACCGAATTCTTTGAAATCCACTGCGAAAAAAAAAAGCATAATAGGCATGTAGTCGTCACGTTTCCGACAGCGAGGGAAGTACTGTCTAAACTCTTTGGACCAATTTTTTTTTTTCTAAAATTAAGACTTTCAGGGAAAAAATCAAAGTAGATTCGTACACCGCAAGTATAGGAGTATATTGTTGTATAACATTTAATACATTTTAAACTAGAATACTTTGAGATGACGTCATGAAATTGTTGGTGGGGATCATTAGCCAACTTTTGGTTAACGTTTTTAAATATGATATTCCTAATAGGCATACAAAATATGTTTGACAACAGACAACGCCGGACAGACAGATAGCGTATAAAGCGTACATTTGATTAATAAATTTTAATTTTTGTATGCTTTATAGGTCTACGTAGTCGCAACCAAAATGGGATCAAGAGTTGGTGGATTTAATTCTGCGGCTCTTCCAGCTGATAAGGCTTTAGCAGGTGTACCTCGATTATTAGATGACCTACAACGTCTTTCGGAAGATACAGATTCGGCAGATATTGTTTTTATTCTTGGAAGAGAAGAAGAACGTGTATCTGCACACAGAGTAATATTGATGGCTCGGTAAGTACCAACACCAGTTCTACTTTTAAATAAGATAAATTGTATGTATAAATTCTTCTTTGAAATTTTTTTTACCTAAAACGAGGAAGCTAACCGAAAGACTCGAACATGCACAAAAATATTTATATTTTCATTAAAAATAATGGTCGAAGGTTGTATCGACAGAACTTCCCTCGCCCCTGAAGCACAATAAAACGTATCCTGATTTTTCGAAAAATTATAAACTTGGTTTTGCGCATTTTATTTTTCTAAGAGAATGCCTAGAAGTTAATATAATAATATGTAAGCAATAATAATATATAATAATATTAATATTATAATATCATTGATAATATTAATAATAATATGTATTTATTCCCAACGGGTAGGCACCCAATTACAGGAAATAGTAAAAATAAGAAAACACTAGTGCAGATATAATAATAAATAGGAAATAAATAAACATAAGATATAGTTTAGACCTATAAGCTATACAAAAAGCAAAACGTTATTTATTCTCCAAATAGGTAATTAAAGTCTTTGTGATCGAAATTATGGCCATTAATATCACACTGCACTGGTTACAAATTAAGTTAAAGTTTCTACACATTAGAATTATTGTTGGTGCATAGTAAAAAGTAAAACTATTTCTATTGTATAATCTGGGTACAGAAAACATAATTTTACCTAATTGATATGGATAGTCTATTTTGTTAATGATAATATATATTATAAAGAATCTTGACACAAAAGATGATCTATTCAGTAAGGCATTATGGTCAGATCCTCGAACGGGATAGACACCATCAATTGTAAATGACACGTAGTTTAAACATTTTCGCTGTACAGACTCGAATAAATTCATATACTTATATGGAATAAATGGGGTACCATATTATAGCTGCGTATTCTAACCGGTAGCGCATTAGAGAATAGTACAGGGAGAGCAATGCTTGGGTGTAAAATCGGAACAACTCCTTTAGATGACCCCGAACATTTTATAGACTTGCGCAACAGATTCAGCAATATGATCCCTAAAAGTAAATTTATTGTCAAATGTGACACCTAGATTTTTCTGTATCCAATCTGGCCAGGTGAGTTTCCTCAATTGAGTAGTTATAAACAATCATGTTCTCTTTTCTACTGTACGCCACAATAAAACAATTACTTTTATTTAGAAATAGCCGATTTGATGCGCTCTATGTAGAGAGTGCGTTTAAATTTTCTTGTAAAATATCGTAATCACAAGGCTCATTTACCATCAGGAACAACTTAAGATCGCCAGCGAATAGTAATTTCTTAAAGATAAGGAGTTAATTACATCGTTGACATATATAATAAAAACAGCAATGATCCCAGATTGGACCCTTGCGGCACACCGGATGTGGGACAACGGACAAAATGGTTCCGAGACAATGTTACGGTATCTAACAAATAGTTTTCTATCAAATAAATAGGATATAAAAAGTAGAAGTAGCGAATTCGGGAGTCCAAGTCAAGTATTATACAGGATGCCGCATCTAAGTTTGGACATAGAGAATTAACATGGAAAATTGGTTTTTATTCTATAATGTCTTCCCAGATCACTTTAAAGCTATTATTGAGTGATGCATTTGTAGAGGTAAAGGAGGGCTGCCGGGGAGTATTTTTTTCAAATCGTTACATCGGGCTCATTCACTGCAAAAAGGCTTTAAAAATCGTATTGTGAAATTAGTGCACAACCCGATATGTCACGAAACGTTCCGTCTCAGTTCGACAATCGCGTTTTTGGATTAGCCATGGAAAATCGTAATGTCAAAGTGAATTTAAAAGCATTCTTCGATTCTCACTCAGAAATCATTGAACAACTCAAATTGAGTTATTTTATCGAGTGTGATGATTATTATTGTAGGACAAATTAAACAAAATAAATGCATAAATTGATCCATTCGTTGGTGCTGAGTGCAGCACATGAATTCCTCCATGAAACTCACTTTAGTTTTATATATGACGTTCATTGCAATGGTTGATGCATCATATTATGTAATAATAATTAAAAAATTGGTCGAAAGTTGTTTCAATAGAACTTCCCTCGCTCCTAAAATACAATGAAATATATCCAGCATTTTTGAATTGAATTTTTTGAGTCACCTGTATAAGCAAATCTAAAAAATATGAGTGCAGTGACGAATTCCGAGTATCATATTTTGCACATTTAAGATAGATTTTAGAAGATTCAGCAATATTTTGAGGTGACGTTATCAATTTTTTAGGGGGGATGGGCAAATACATTTTCATAAAAAATAAATTCACGCATCCACAATCAACTATCAACAAAAATGCAGAAAAAAAGAATGTTAAGTACAAAGGTATGTTTACACTAGGGATTATGAACTGCCGTAAAAACATGAAAGTGTCAAGTCGTCCTATACACTCGAGTACTAAGTATAATTCCTTAGCTTACGCTGGGGAAATAAAAATAAAATTCGTTAAATTCAGTTTTACAATTTTTCGAAGAAACCGTATTTGTTCGCTTATACTTCACGGAGGAGGAAAGTTCTGTCTAAATAGTTATAATTGAAGTTTCAGATCAATTTTTACTTCGCGCACGTAGGCTAAGGAAGTATACAAAACTCACTCTACATACACCTTGTAAAACTTTTATGACTTAAGCGGCTTAAACCACCCTTATAATGGACCCGAACCGCAAGGATTATTATTGTTCATTGTTGCCATAAGGGAGCTGTAAAGTTTTACTAGGTATATGTGAACTGAGTTAAGTTATACGATAGCCAGTTTGATTTATAAGGGTGCTTTCGCTTAAAGTACGTAAAACGCTAACCAAAATTTGGCTAATCATTCCCACCAACCTCCTCTCATTATATTGCATACTTAAGTAACATTACCAAAATTGCAAAGTGTTTAATCACACCGAATGCTAGACAACTCGATGGGATGAGATCCAACAAGATCGAAACTGCAGTCTACAGCTTCCCAACAGGTTGTCTAGCCTCCGGTGTGATTAAACACTTTGCAAATTTAGAGGAACGCGGGCGTTTTCCGCGAAAGTGGCGACGCCAGTGCAGACAGGTGTCCGGCGGGGCTTTTGTCCGGGAAGTAGCTGTTTCCGTCCACTGGTTGGTTTTCCCCAAATAGCGCGAAAGTACGATTTTTCGGCAGGTGGGGGTAAACACATAGGTCGCCACTCAAACATCTCACTAACACCATTACCAAAATTGTACGAAATAATACACTCATCACTCATGTACTTGTGATTTACGAATTTACCTTGCTTTTGTTTATTATTATTAAACTTATTCATGGTTTAATCCGTCATCTTGCCATACCATGAGGACTCTCCTATAGGCAAACCATGAAAAAGTTGTGTTTTCAGTAATGTCATACTAACTTTAGTAATGTTGTTAAATCATTACACAAATGCAAAAATGATGATATTCATGACAAAATAAACTCAAAAACGGCGTAACATTCAAACTTATTTGTAAGCATAACCTATAAATGCCTCCATAATATATATATGAGTATATGTAAAGAATGTCTATAAATGATTCAAACATCCAGCACTCATTGGAAAATTCTAATTTTTTTAAATTAATTATTTTTTATCTGCACTATACAGTCCAACCTTTTCGTCTACTAACGCAAAGGTGGCATTCCATTAATAACTTCCTAAATGTCCGAAAACATGGATGGTAAACTATGTTGTTGAAATAATTTTTATTTTTCAAATGTGGTTTTACAGTATTGTTATTTCTCGGTGTGGAATTTAATTCTTAAATAGGGACATATAGACAAGCAGTAATTCAAATTTTAATAAAAGCATTAATTAAGTATTTAAAAACTGGCTCGACCTACAAACGCACTAATGTTTTTACAGATGCAAAAGCTTTCAAACAGCTAAACGTGGCGAGGTTTGCCGTATACCAGGATCTTCGGTTTCACCAACTACTCCAGGAACGCCAACTCCTATACGTTTACCTCAAGCACCACCTGACACATTTAAACAATTTCTGCTCTACATATATACTGGAAAGGTTGGTACAACACAGAATATTTAATTTTATCTTTTAAACTGACAATGAAGAAATTAAACAGATACTTCTACAAGATAGCAGTGTTTTTGAAATGTTAGCCCTCGCACAAGAACTTGGCGTCGATGAGTTACGTAACGCCTGTGAAGATCATGTTACGTCCACATTATCCGTAGCTTCAGCTTGTACTTTTCTGGCAGCAGCAATGAATATACAGAATCGATCTCCAGGTAAATATATTCTTAAAACATACACAACTTGTAGACATATGTAGAAGACATACACAATCAGTTACAACGTCATATTTTTCAATAAAAATATTAATCAGACAGTTTTTAAAAACAGTGTAGGTTATCTAATTTTTTTAGCAGGTGATTAAATAAAATGTCGCTAAACACAAACAAAACGTAATCACAAAAAATGTCATTTGCGTTAAAATTTTCAAGAGATTTTTGTATTATACTTAATAATAATAAGCTATACACATCTAATTTTCTTAGCGGTGATTAAATCAAATGTCGCTAAACACAAACAAAACGTAGTCACAAAAAATGTCATTTGCGTCAGAATTTACAAGAATTTTTTGTATTATAATAAGCTATACACAGTCATGGGTTTAGTCGCACTTAATGTGATATTAACACCCTAGGTTACTCTGTTAATAATAATATAATGTCACTTATGCATCAAGGAATGGAGTGGAATTTAAATCCACATCATATCTGTCAATTGCACCATTCTGTTTTGACACTTAAATGTAGTGGCTAAACCTTCAAAGATTGGACAAGTCTACACTTGTTTTGTTGCTGTTGCGTGTCCGTTTATCTATCTTTTGTATACGACTTCAGTTAATGTTTTGTAATAACTTTCAAAGAAGTACAGTAGGCAACGTAAAATGTTCGCCAAGCTTTTCCTCTCATATCAAAAAGAACATGATATAGCCTATGCATTATTGTCACTGACTTTGACTGATGTTGATATCTAAAAAAATAGTTATTTATGATCCAGTGCTGCGAAGCTCAAATTTCACTAATTTTATTATTGGTTGTTGGCCATTTGATGTTCTAGTAACCCATGTAAGACCAATAAATAAATAAAAATGCAGGCTGCCGTATCCAGGTTTGGACATAGGAAATTAATATAGAAAATTGGTTTTTATTTTACAATATCTCCTCAGATCGCAAAGCGCCCATTCACTGTAAAAAGCTGTGGTGATAGCTATTTGTGTATTAAGGGCGTAAAATTATACATTGCCGATTGAGAGAGAAAGTTGCGGCGCGACGAAGAAGCGCTGCAATCTCTCGAAATCGGCAATGAATTTGCGCTCGTAATACACACAAGATTTTTTCTACAATCAAGACAGTTTGCACAATAATTAAAAACGTCCCAAGAAATTGTCTTCTTCCATTTTCACCAAACCACAGCATAAAACTCAAAAATTTGTATAAACCAAAGTTTGTTTACCTGTTGCTATGTAATGAACTGGCCAGTGATCCAGTGAATATTTGATTAATTGGATTACAGAGCGTTTTGTACATTTTGTCGCGCGTGAGCGACAAAGTGACGTTCCTCAGAAAACTTGACTTTTGCGTTGTCAAGTCCAAGCGTCAAATGCCTACTTTCTATATCGATTGTAGAAAAAAAGACTTTAAAAATCGTATTTGTAAATTAACGTTCGGTCCGATTTGTCACGAAACGATCGCGTTTTTAGTTTAGCCGTGGAAAATCGAAATGTCAAAATCAATTTAGAAATGATTCCTCGATTTTCACTCAGAAATCATTGAACAACTCAAATTGAATTATTCAATTACAGTTGTTTAGTGATTTCTGAGTTACAATCGAGAATGATTTCTAAGTTGACTTTGACATTTTGATCTTCCATGACTAATCCAAGACGCGATCGTCGAATTGAGACGGACCGTTTCGCGAAAAATCGGGCCGAGTGCTGATTTCAAAATACGATTTTTAAAGCCTATTTACAGTAAATGGGCGCTATATGACGATTTGAAGAAAATATTAGCCAATAGCCCTCCTTTACTTCCACAAATGTATCACTCAGTAATAGTTTTAAAGTGATCTGGGGAGATATCATAAAGTAAAAACCAATTCCCCATCTTAGAGAGAGGAACGCGTGAAGACTACGAAACTCTAGACAACGTTGTCGGAATCAATCGCTTTTCCAATGTAGTTGAAGCAGCATCACTGACTGATTTTACGCTATCTGTCAGAACGGCAGAATGGCGCCTAAGAAAAACTAAACCGCGAAATAATGCGGCTGCTAAAGAAGTCCATTTCATGGACTTTTTTAAAGAATGTGAGAATAGGTTTCATGTAAGAGCACCTGGGACGGGATGAAATATTTTCGAATAGGGTAGTATTCTCCGATGAAAAACTGTTCGAATCAGCCTATAACGGATGATTCTGCTTATATAGACCACGGAAGTCACGAAACACTCGTTATGAGTCAGGCTATGTTCAAAGTATAGAACAAAGCGGGCGATCGTCCGTAAATATATGAGCTTGATTTGTGCAGTTAGTCGACAGGAGAATGATACATGTGGAAAGTAGGCTCAGTAGTGATGTTTACATTAGGATTCTGGAGGACGTGGCTACAAGATCGTAATGTAAACGTCCTTGATTGGTTGCAGATCTCAACTCCATTGAAAATATACTGAGTGACAAAAGTAAAATAACACATAGGGGCCAATTCCAAGTTGGCCAGTTGCGCCGACGCAAGTCACTGGTACAGCGCAACTTTGTAATGCTAATTTGGCTATCAAATGCTGGTTGCTAGGGGTGACGAAATAAACAAACGCACTTGTGTCGAATTTTTCCATTGCAATTTGCACCATCGAGTTGCGGCTCCTCGAGTAGGTAGCGCAATTTGGCGCAATTTATCTCGAAAAATGGCGGTCGTCTATAAAGTTTTAGTTTAGCGGGTGTTGTTGTTATTTTATTTGAAAATTATAGGGAAGGTGAGGATGAAACGAAAAAAAAAATACCGAAAGAGGTAAGATGTCGTTGTTGCACCCTCGTTGCATTAATGGAAATTTTTGAATTTGAAAATGCACCATAACGGTGGCGCAGAGTGGTGATTGCGTCGGCCAACTTGGAATTGGTCCCTTTAAGAAGGCATGGTTTTATTGTAATAAAATTGTATGTATAAGCTAAGGGTTGTCAGAATTGATTAGAATTTGAATGGCATCGGTCAAGTAGTTTTAAGAACGAAACATTTTTCTTGGACGCTGAAGAAAAAGTTATCATGGTATGTATGGCACATTTGACCATTTTCGGCACGTTATTGTGTTTGACGTGTTTGTCACATGGCCTAGAGTGAGTCGGCGTTTAAATTTTAGGCCACTCTGAAACTTTGAGAAAGATCCAATAGTGGGTTTTCGAGAAGAGGAATTATCGTTCCGCTGAATTGTAGCCCGAGTAAACAGGACCTTATCATCTGTGGCAAACTGTTATCAGGTTTGGTTCTAAGAACGAACACCATAACAAGCCAGATATCCAGGGCGTCCGCCATAAGCAACAGCACGTCAGGAGGGGCATCTAAAACTGTTAGTTGTGAGGAGGCATTTATCAACTACATGTTCAATTGTAGACAAATGGTTTTCAGAAGAAAGAAGACCGGTGATAAGACCATCAACAGCCAGTCTTTCGTACTGGCTACAGGTTGTGTTACGACTCACAGTTGCTCACAAACGCCAGAGTGGTGTCGAGAAAGCTTACGCTGGAATGAAGAATGGTATCAAGTTGTCTTTATTGACGAATCCCGATTTTGTTTGGGCATGAGCAATGGTCGGATAAAGAAAAGGCGAAGACGAACGATGATATCTCCAGTTTTTCGGGGAGCGGCTTGTGCAACTATAGATGCCCAAGCACGCATTGTTAGGGTCACTCTAGACCGTTTTGGAGAAGTTGAAGTCAATCTTCTCCCTTGCCCTCCAAAATCTTCTGATATATTCCTAATCAAAAATGTTTGGAATTTGATGGCTACCAAATTTAAAATAAGTACAAGTAATACACGCGTCATACCAAAAGATGTGGAAAGAGATTATTATATTTTGTAAAAAAGTTCACAAATGCACCACTGGCAAAAACTGAGTTTTATACTATCCTCAAACATATTTGGCGTTTATGACTTCACACCAATTTGACTCCCATTATAATTCAATAGGCCGTCACAACCGGATGTCTTAAACCCGCTCACCGATACCTACCTGAAAAGACCTTTTCTGGTAAAAGCACAGGGCAGGACTGAGTTTTGCATTTACCGACAACTGCGCCTTTCGAGTTTTTTATTTTAAGTAAAAACAAAGTAACTTTGTACTCAATCATTTTTGATTACAGCACAACTATTTACTTATTAACTACTACTGCTTATTTATTGATCGAAATAGTCACTGTCATCATCACTCGACTCTTCTAAATTAATAATTAACGGTGTTATCAACCGTGCCCTGTACTGGTCTTCTTCTTTTGTGGAATGTCGTACACAATTGGCCCACATTTCGGCAGTTATTTTGGAAGCTTCTTCCCTAATTATGTCAATTGTTGCACTACTAAATTTTGGTGCCGTATTATTCCCTCTTATATTATTTTTCATTTGCGACCAGATTAGTTCGATGGGGTTAAATATACAATGGTACGGCGGAAGTCTAATCACCCTAAATCCACGATCTCGCGCCATAGCATCTATTTTATATTGTTTTTCAAATTTTCGAGTGTGTAACACTTCTAATAATTGTGTCTTTGTGTAATTTTCTTCAAAGTATAAATCATGTTCTGTAAGGAAATTTTGAAATTTGAAAATTTTAACAAACAAAATTACTCTGCGTCCGGTCCTTCGCGTCTCGACCGTCCCTGGCACGTCGAAAAGGTCTTTTCAGGTAGGTATTGGTGAGCGGGTTTAAGACATCCGGTTGTGACGGCCTATTGAATTATAATGGGAGTCAAATTGGTGTGAAGTCATAAACGCCAAATATGTTTGAGGATAGTATACAAATTACACAAAACATTTGCCAACGTAGTTTTTCTTTCTTTTTGTTAAGTAACGTTTTAAAGTAAATTTCACTCAAAAGCATAAAGTGAAAAATACATCTCAAAATCGCTAGAATGATATTTGAAGAGCTCATGTAGCATGGTTTCCTAACAAATTATGTGCTAAACTCGCTTTAGATTTTAATTCCCTACTGGGTTAATCTTTCCTCTGTGTGGACGAAGCAGGTATACTATCCTCAAACATATTTGGCGTTTATGACTTCACACCAATTTGACTCCCATTATAATTCAATAGGCCGTCACAACCGGATGTCTTAAACCCGCTCACCGATACCTACCTGAAAAGACCTTTCCTGGTAAAAGCACAGGGCAGGACTGAGTTTTGCATTTACCGACAACTGCGCCTTTCGAGTTTTTTATTTTAAGTAAAAACAAAGTAACTTTGTACTCAATCATTTTTTATTACAGCACAACTATTTACTTATTAACTACTACTGCTTATTTATTGATCGAAATAGTCATTGTCATCATCACTCGACTCTTCTAAATTAATAATTAACGGTGTTATCAACCGTGCCCTGTACTGGTCTTCTTCTTTTGTGGAATGTCGTACACAATTGGCCCACATTTCGGCAGTTATTTTGGAAGCTTCTTCCCTAATTATGTCAATTGTTGCACTACTAAATTTTGGTGCCATATTATTCCTTCTTATATTATTTTTCATTTGCGACCAGATTAGTTCGATGGGGTTAAATATACAATGGTACGGCGGAAGTCTAATCACCCTAAATCCACGATCTCGCGCCATAGCATCTATTTTATATTGTTTCTCAAATTTTCGAGTGTGTAACACTTCTAATAATTGTGTCTTTGTGTAATTTTCTTCAAAGTATAAATCATGTTCTGTAAGGAAATTTTGAAATTTGAAAATTTTAACAAACAAAATTACTCGAGTCCGGTCCTTCGCGTCTCGACCGTCCCCAGCACGTCGAAAAGGTCTTTTCAGGTAGGTATCGGTGAGCGGGTTTAAGACATCCGGTTGTGACGGCCTATTGAATTATAATGGGAGTCAAATTGGTGTGAAGTCATAAACGCCAAATATGTTTGAGGATAGTATATAATAATCCCAACAGGTCAGGTAAACGATTCGTACAGAAAGACAAAACAATACTTTTGAGCTAAAAGCAATTGCAAAAGTAATTGAATCCCTCACAAAAACTAATTCATTACAATTACTCATTGCATTTCTTTGAAGTAATTCATTGCTATTGTTCATTGATTCAAAAGTAATTGTATTACAGTAATGAGTTACTTGTAATTGAATTACTTCCGACCACTGATGACATTGTAATTGTTGTCGTCGAATTACTAACGGAAACGGTTTTAGTACAGGTTTATTTACAATACCAACTACAAAAATGATAACACGGCCCAAGGTTGTATGTGTATGTCCACGTGGAGGTCTTGAAGAGGAGAGGACGTCTGCACACGGTGAGTGGTCGGAGAAGAAGAGAGTCTGTTTTACGTTTCCACCGTGGCGTTTCCTCTTTGGGCTTGCGCGTTGTAGCTGCCAATCCGGTGGCTGCATTATGTATGTATAACTGGTTGCCTACTTCCAGGCGGCCACAGTAGTCCCCTCCCAGTGACTACGTTTCGTAGTCGCGGAATTTCACTGGTGGTCTGGCTGTTCTTCCTGACCTTGTAGTGGTGCTCGTCGACGCAGGTGTTGTCGGGACCTGTTGCGTTGGGGGCTGCACATGAGGCGGAGTGCAGGACTCTGCCGATATGAAAGCCGGTTTTACTCGGTCCAGGCTCACTGTGGTTTCTCTTCCATTCATGCTTATCACTATCACCTTGTCTGTACGTCGTAATACGTGGTGGGGTCCGGTGTATGGTGGTTGTAGTGGCTTCCTGACTGAGTCATCTCTGAGGAAGATGTGGGAACAGTCAGACAGCTCTGGGTGGACAAAAGTCTTGTGGTGGCCATGGTGGGTTGCTGGCCTTGGTCGGACGTTGCGCATGTGGAGCCTCAACTTGTCGACGAAATTGCTGGGGTCGACTTCTGGCTCGTCGTTTGCGAAGAAAAATTCCCCCGGGATTCGTAGTTGCGTGCCGTAAGTCAGCTCGGCTGGGGAACACTGAAGGTCGTCCTTGATCGTTGTCCTTAAACCTAACAGCACCGTAGGTAGGATGTCGTACCAGTCGCTGGTCTCGTGGCACATGATGGCGGCTTTGATCGTTCTGTGCCACCTCTCGATCATCCCGTTGCACTGTGGTCGGTATGGCGTGGTTCGGCAACGTTTAGTGCCCAAGAGGTCTGTGAGGGCAGACATCAGTGTGGCCTCGAACTGCCGGCCTTGGTCAGTTGTAATACGGTGGGGGCAACCGAATCGCGCAACCCAGGTTGCGTAAAAGGTTTTCGCCACCGTCTCCGCCGTCATGTCCGTCATGGGAATTACTTCTGGCCATCGGGTGAACCTGTCTGTCATCGTGAGGCAGTACCGGTGTCCCTGTGATGGTGGTAATGGCCGAACGATGTCCATGTGTACATGTTCGAATCGGCATTCTGTAAGTTCAAAATGTTTTAGGGGTGTTCTAGTGTGCCTACTCACCTTTGACCGCTGGCAAGGAAGGCATTCGCGCGCCCATTTTTTTATGTTGCGTTCCATGTATGGCCACACGAAACTTTTATGTACCGCCTTGAATGTGGCTTTGCCGCCTGGGTGTGATTTAGAATGTACCATGTCAAATACCCTTTTTCGTAAGTGGAGGGGTATGTAGGGGCGAATTCTCCCCGTGGCTGTGTCGCACCAGATCGCCGTATCCGAATTCATGGGTGTGAGATTCTGGAGTTTCAAACTGGTACTGGAATTCAGCAGGTTTCTCAACTCCAGGTCTTGTTCTTGGGCGGAGGCGAGTTCGTCTGGGTCGATCACTGCTGCCGTGTGAACTTCGCTGATTCGGGATAATGTGTCCGCCACCATGTTGTTTTCGCCCGGTATGTGTTCTATCTCCGTAGTGAACTGACTGATGAAGTCGAGTTGGCGTAGCTGCCTCGGGGAAGCTTTCTCTGAGTTCTGTTTGAACACGTAAATCAAAGGCTTGTGGTCCGTTCTAACCGTGAAGACTCTCGCTTCTACCATGTAGCGAAAGAATTTGATGGCTTCGTATATCGCGAGCAGTTCGCGGTCGTACGTGCTGTACCTTCGTTGGGTGTTGGTCAACTTTTTTGAGAAAAATCCCAGGGGTTGCCAGTCGCCTTTAACCTCCTGCTCCAACACAGCCCCCATGGCTGTATCCGAAGCATCGGTGGTCAATCTTAATGAGGCGTTCTCGGAAGGGTGTGCTAGCAGCGCAGCGCTCGACAACTCGCTCTTGCACTGGCTGAACGCTTCTTCCGCCTCATTGGTCCAGCTGATCGGCGTCTTGTCATTCTTTTTTGAATTTCGCAGGTACACATGTAGCGGTGCTTGGATAGATGCGGCATTTTTGACGAAGCGACGATAAAAGTTGACCATGCCGAGAAACTTTCGTAAGTCCTTCACAGTTTGCGGCTTAGGAAAATCACTTATCGCCGTCACTTTCGCGGTTGCTGGACGGGTCCCGTGAGTCGAAATGCTATGTCCTAGGTACTCCACTTCACTTGCCCCGAACACGCACTTTGCTGCATTAACCACGATTTGGTGTTGCTTCAGTCTTTCAAACAGCGTTTTTAAATGTCGCACATGCTCCTCTGGGTTCGCGGAAAAAACTAAAATATCGTCTATATATGCGAAACAAAAGTCTAAATCGTTGAGCACATTATTGAGGTGTCTTTGAAAAGTTTGCGCGGCATTGCGTAGGCCAAAAGTCATCACTGTGAACTCAAATAAACCGAATGGCGTACACACTGCAGTTTTTGGGATGTCCTCGTCGGCCACTCGAATTTGGTGGTAAGCACGTACCAAATCTATCGTGGAGAACACCGTTTTTCCCTCTAGTCTGGCCGAGAAGTCCTGGATGTGTGGTATGGGGTATCTGTCTGGGATTGTTACCCCGTTCAGCCTCCGATAATCCCCACAAGGACGCCATTCCCCAGGATTCTTCTTCTGCACTAGGTGCAGTGGGCTGGCCCATGGACTGCTGGAGGGGCGACACCAACCTTGCTCCAACATGTACTGGATCTCAGCTTTGGCAGCCTTGAGTTTCTCCGGTGGTAGTCTGCGTGGTGTTTCAGCTACAGGAGGGCCTGTTGTGTATATGTGATGCACTACGGAGCTGGATATTTGACTTCCCGGACGTGGTGCTTTCGTCAATTCCGGGTATTCCGCCAGCAGGTTGTGGTAGCTGGAGGTTTTTGCCACCGTCGTAATACGTGGTACGGAGCAGGCCAATACGAAACCAGGGGAAGAGAGATGTGTCAAGGGGTCTACCAGCTTCCGGTTTCTCAGGTCCGGTAGGAGGTGGTAGTACTCGAGAAAATCGGCCCCTATTATTGGTTTCTCGACGTCCGCGAGGATGAAAACCCATTTAAAAGTTCTGCGTAGCTTCAAGTCAACCACCATGAGTTTCTGGCCGAACGTGCGGATGGGTGTGTTGTTCGCTGCAAATAGGGCGGGTGTATCTTGTGTCTGTGACTGAGCCTTACCTGAAAACGTTTTCGGCAGGACTGAGACCTCTGCTCCGGTATCGACTAGGTAGGTACCTGATACCGGATTTGGGGTCCGTGACGAAGAGACGATGATGACGCGCGTCGTCGTGTACCGCCTCGATACCCGACGGCGCCTCTAGTTTTCCGGCTGTACAAACGTGCAAGGTTTGAAACACTTTCGGGCGTTTACACCGAACTTGGCGTGGTAATAACAAACGCCATTTTGATCCGTGCGTTGCCTGCTGTGTGTCCTTGACCGATTTCGGCTGTCATTTTGCCGTGCTTGTGGACTGCGCCCTCTCGTGTTGCTTAGGTGAGTTACGGCTACCGATAAGGCCGCCATCTGTTTCTGGAGGTCTGCAATTACCGTGATGAGGTTAGTTTCCTGCGTTGGTACGATGGTGTTCTGCCGCGTCGTGTCGCTGGTGGCACCTATCGCGTTGATACTGGAAGCCATAGCGTTGCTTCTGTGTATTTCCGCCAATTTGTCCGCGATTTCTGCCATCTTTTCCAGCGGTACTCCCTCGCTCGCAGACAGCACGAGTTGGACATGTGGTGGAAGTCGCTGTAGCCAGAGCGTTTTTATGACTTCGCTATTCATCTGTTGCCCCGCGAGTGCCTTCATTTCGCGGAATAACTGGGATGGTTGTCGGTCCCCTAGCTCCATCTCGTTTATCAGCTTTCGTAGCTGCTTCTCCTGTGAGTCGGTGTAGGCGGCTATCAGTTTCTTCTTAATTGTGTCGTACCTCTCTTTGTCTGGTGGGTTCGCTACGATGTCTGTGACTGGCTGGAGTGTGCTGCAGTCTAGCGCCGCTACCACGGTGCAATACTTCGTCTGGTCCGAGGTTATCCGTGCGGTGTGAAACTGTGCTTCAACCTGTGCGAACCACAACGCTGGATCGCGTCGCCAAAATGTCGGTAGCTTCAAGTTCGACGATGTGACCTTTACTTCGTCGAGGTTCTTGAGCAGCTCTTCATCTCGCGTGGTTTTGGTTGCTCGAGTATTGGCGAGTTCTTGCTCTAGCTTCCGGATGGCTTCTTGCTGTTTTTCGAGTTGCTGTTGCAGTTCTTCGGCAGTCGGCATGTTCGTACCCGTAGTTCTTCGATCACGTCGGGATGTTCGTACCCGTAGTTCTTCGATCACGTCGGGGTCACCAATTGTAATTGTTGTCGTCGAATTACTAACGGAAACGGTTTTAGTACAGGTTTATTTACAATACCAACTACAAAAATGATAACACGGCCCAAGGTTGTATGTGTATGTCCACGTGGAGGTCTTGAAGAGGAGAGGACGTCTGCACACGGTGAGTGGTCGGAGAAGAAGAGAGTCTGTTTTACGTTTCCACCGTGGCGTTTCCTCTTTGGGCTTGCGCGTTGTAGCTGCCAATCCGGTGGCTGCATTATGTATGTATAACTGGTTGCCTACTTCCAGGCGGCCACAACATTATAAGGTCAATGTTTTGGCGTGTCAGGAATAATTGTTCTTCTTCAATGTACAAGAAAAAAAAGTTTTTTGGACCACCGATAACACTGAAATTCTAATCATTCCTCATTCTGATAACCCTTAGTCCATGTATAAAATTTGATTTTGCAATTTTTGTTTTGGGATAACCTCTAAAGTAAAAACCAGAGACATAAATATTACCCCCGCAGCCCCTGCGCCGTGGGGACATAAATTCCAAGGGAACGCACAAGTAGTAACATGCTTAACTTCTAGTGTTTATGTTATGTTTATTGCGTTAAAAAACAAAGCAGCATGGTGTGGAGTGTTTTAAGTGAGTTTTTCCACAACAAAATTTTGTTATTACGTCGTCAACATTGATAATGCTAGTAACCAGTGCAAAAAAAAAGGAATTGCCAAGTTTGCCATCAAATGTGCGATTTTAGTGTTAGTGGTAAAATGTTATTATACTTTTGACGAAAATTTGAACATTCATGGAAAAAATTTAAGGCGGATTCGTAAACAAGTATAGAAAGTATATTATTGAAATCATTTTAAACTAAAATGTTTTGAGATGATGTCATCAGATTGTTGGTGGGGATGATTAGCCAAATTGTGATTAGCATTTTACCATACATGTACATGATATTCCTAATATACATAAAAAAATTCACAACAATCTGTGGATTAGTTTTGGGGATTATCTGTCCAATAAAAATTGACAGAGACGGGCAGACAAACAAACAGACAGACAGACGGGAACGAGTGATCACTTTTTTCATACTCTAGGGGTCATGAATCTTCGAAAAAAAAAACTGGCAAGTCGCCTGATAAACTCGATTACTATATACTTCCCTAGCTCACGTTCGGGGAGTACAAACTGGTCTAAAGTTATTTAGACCGAAGTTCCCTTAAATTTGGGAATTTTATTTTTACTTCCTGAGTGTATGCTAAGATTGTTAAGGGAGTTCAGTAATCGATTCCATCGGACGAATGACCACTTTTATGTTTTTTCAACGTTTCATGACCCCTAGAGTACGAAAAAAGTAGTTTCTCGTTTCCGTCTGTCTGTCTGCTAGCGTGTGTCGACTTTTATTAGCAGTGCGCGGAAAGCTATCTCAGTGCTGCAATCCCCCAGTTGAAGTAAGGTGTGTTTTACGGCGAGTAACGGGGACGCTTTGATCTGGTCCACAAGGTCCTAGCCAGTGCGTCTCTAGGAGTGTTTACAGCTAGTAAAAAAACTACTTCTATATTATTGTATTACTTAAAATACTACAGATTTGTGATCTTGAAAGGTTATATTATGTTGGTATAGTCCAAAAGAAAAATATATTTGTAATCAAAGTATCGACGCGGCAGCAATGGATCGAGCGTACGAGATATTATTCCGCGCGTTGTTTATTAGAGATGTAATCTTCGAAACCACTCGACCGATTCTTGTCAAATTTTGTATGTATACAGGGTTATTCAGCTAAGATGACCTATTTGTGTTTTTAAAATAGGCAACCCACAATACCGATTCCACTTGAGCCTGAATTACAAAAAATGTTTCAAAACTGAATTGCATCAAAGTTTGCTTATATAAGTGTATAGAAACGTCAGTGTCAGAAAAATACCTATGCATTCGTACGATAATAACGAGAAGATTTTTGTGGGCAAATTGTGTTTTTTTATTGCCTGGTAGGTGAACGAAAGACATTCAATAAATTTAAGACTGTCATGCAACTGCAATAAATTGCTGACTTTGGCTTCATCATTGAACAAAACACACTCAATAAAATTGGGATTAATTTGCATTTGGTTTCTTATAAAGTTATAAAAATCCAATCTTTGCGGTTGGTTTGTGGGTCGAAGTGCATGCTCCAGGTGCAGATGGTGAGAGCGGTTAGGATGAAATTTATTTAATAATAATAATAATAATAATAATAATAATAATAATAAACTTTATTGCCCAACAGAGGTACTCCAATTACAGGACAACATAAATTATTAGGAATGAACAATAGCGTAATTAAAGCTATTAAACTAAAACTAAAACTAAAAATATATAATATATTATAATACATAGTATTATATACAGAATGAAAAATGAAAAACAGTAGTGAAATGCTCTAGTTAAATACAATTAGCAAGGTGCGACATTCTGCTAACAGGGGAGTTCCTGAGAACGTTGGTCCTTGGCCTAGGTACAAAAAAGCTTACGGAAAAACGGGAACCCATTCTTGGCACTAAAAAGAAGACTTCGCCTAACAGGTCTTGACAATCAATAGAATTGGAAAGAAGTTTGAAAAAAAATTTCACTGCTTGTTGATTACGTCTTTTTGTCAGTGATGTAAAGGAATGTTTTTCTAACAAAAGTGTGTAATCCGTGCCTCTTCCAGGATAAACTCCATTAGTCTTAAATGATATGTATTTAAGAAGAGTTTTCTGAATCCTTTCCAACTGAAGTTCGTAACAGTGATATAGTGGAGACCAGACTACGCAAGCATACTCTATTTTGCTTAGAACCAATGCATAATACAAACTTTTTATCACGTTACTGTCATGAAATGTTTTAGAGGTTCTCATAATAAAACCAAGTAATTTGTTGGCTGATCTGCAAATCATATCAATGTGACTGGTAAATGTAAGCTTTTTGTCAAAGATTACACCAAGGTCTTTTATCGTCTCTTTCCGTTCTAACTGATAGTGGTTAAGTACATAATGTGTGTTAATTATGTGGATTTTTCTTGTGTATGACACAAAGCAGCATTTGTCATAATTAAGAGGAAGTTTGTTCTGGATACACCATTTAAACAGTATGTTAACGTTCTCCTGTAGCAATAACATGTCTTCATCATGGACAATTGAATGAAAGAGCTTAAGATCATCTGCATATGCTAAAGTCTTACACGTAAATGAAATAATCAAGTCATTAATAAATATGTTGAAAAGAAGGGGCCCTAGGTTTGATCCTTGAGGGACTCCAGATTTTGATACAAATTCGTAAGATGTGAAGCCATTAAAGTGAACATAATTTAAACGGTTTGAGAGATAGGATGTCATTAATCTTAAAAGCTGCGGGCATAGTCCAAATGCACTTAGTTTTGATAGAAGTATATCATGATCGATTTTGTCGAACGCTTTTGAGAAGTCCACATAGATGACGTCTATCTGAGTATTTCTATCAATAGATTTACATATGTCTTGAGTTATACATGACAAATTGGTGACTGTAGATCTAGAAGACATAAACCCATGTTGAAAAGGAGAGATGTAAGATCTAATTTTGTTATAAATAACTTCATATAGAATTTGTTCATAAACTTTACTAAAGATGGATAATATCGCAATTGGCCTGTAGTTCTTTACATCCGACCTATTGCCGCTTTTTAAAACTGGTACGATACGAGCTCTCTTCCATATTTCAGGAAATGTTGACGTTTGTAGAGATAGATTTATAATTTTTGACAACGGACGCGCAAATACATATCTACAGTCTTTTATAAGAAAAGATGGCAACATATCATCACCACAGGTTTCCTTGTTTGCGAGTCTACGTAAAAAGTTGAAAACATCTTCTTCAGAAACACGACTCAATATAACCGGAGGTAAATACGAGTGAACATCTACTGGTTTATAGGAAGACGAGCTTGCAAAGATTTTTGAGAATTCCGAAGCGAATAAATTTACAATTTGTTGAGGATCATCATATGAATCATTATTATGTTTCATAACTCCAGGAATTCTAGTGTCCTTATTTTTAAGACGAATAAACCGCCAAAAGTCCTTTGGTTGACTTAGTAATGAGTTCTCAGATCGTAACGTGAAGGCTTGATATGCTTGTGCAATCTGCGTTTTGATTAGTCCTCGCAGTCTATTGAATTCTAATAAATAGCTTTCATTTTTGGTGCGCTTCCATTTATTTCTGTGTCTTTCCTTTATTTTGATGTTTGCTTTTATGTCAGGAGTATACCAAATGGGATATTTGGAAGTGTAACATTTTACTTTTGGTACAAACTTATCAATACTTTTATAAATATTGTCATAAAATAGACTAAGTGCCTCATTAACGTCTGTTGCAGAATCCAAAAATGACCAATTATTTATTTGTCTAGCAATAGCAATTTGTCCCATAACTCCCTCCCATATGAGTATTCTTATTAACTTGTGCAACTTTATTTTCCAAGCGAGTCGCAGTCTGATTCCGTTTCCTCTTGTTAGCAGGTCACTTTCTTACGCAACGAATTTTCTAGCCTCTTGAAAATTTTGGGTGCATAGAATAAGTATTATAAAAAGCGTGAAGTGCTTGGTTTACTTCAGAGTGCCTTTCTAGACAGCATCCGTCCATGTTCAAAAGATCATTGTATAATGTAATAAAATTCGCTTTCCTGAAGTTGAATCGCTTATTCTGAGCAGGCGGAAACGGAAGTGATTTCAGAGTGGCTGGGATTTGGACTGAATTTGCCAAGTCAGGGTGATGGTTGTTCTCAGTTATAAATGGTTGATCAACTCGATTAACCTCAATATTGTGATGCGAATTAGACATTATTAAAAAAATTCTATTATTTGTATTAATTGTACCTTTAAATTGCGCAAGACCAAGAGAACTGCATAAGGGTATAAGAGATTTAGCTCTAGAACAGGTAGTATTTTTGTCAATATAAGATGTTATATTAAAGTCTGCAAAAGACAGATTTGTTAGCAAGAAATATTTTAATAAGTGCTTCAAAAAAGATTTCATAGTCATAACATGATAAATTCGGGGTGAATACAAAACAACAAGGAAAAAATTTCTAATAGACAATTGACATTCACATACGTCAATTAATAGTATCTACCAGTTGAGAAATGTTCGAAACGTCAACAACATTGTATAATATTTTATAAATATGACAAATTGCAGCACCTCCACATTCAGATTTGTTAACAACATCAAATTGTCTATCAACTCGAACAATATTATGACAAGAAGGAAATAATTCATAACCCTGAATGTAGTTATTTAACCATGATTCAATAGCAATAACAATATCATAGGAGGATTCACAGACGCCAAGATAAAAATCATGAGTTTTAAATCGAAGACCTCTTGTATTTTGATGCTAAATATTAATGATGGTGGTACTCTTGTTGGGCGCGTTTAGTTTAAAGTTGAGACATTGACAGGAATTCTATTTTTATATTTGATTTTAAGATTCAGCTCTCCATTGGCCAAGCGATTAGTTAATTCATTTTTAACAGCTTTATAAACCAGAAGCTGCATTGGTGTTCGGTCAAAAGAAATAGAAATATTGCTGGAATCAGGAATAAGTGTAAACTGAAAAGAGTTACGCAAAATGTCAGTAATATTATCAGTCGAAGACAAAAATACCTTCACAGGACGACAACACTCTTGTTTATAAGAATCTGCCCAACCGTATAAATTTTAAATCGTTTTCATTTTTTTGGAAGCGTAATTTTACCACCTTTCAGTTGATAATTATTTGTGTTAAGATCCTTGTCATTTTTGAGACCAAAGATAACTTCTGATAACCTCCTGAACTATATTTTCAACATCAAGTAAATTAGCCTGTGAATATGCAGCGTCCGGCGTTAGCATTTTTGTTTTCAAGTCATTGATATCATTTCTCAACTGGGTACAATTCTTGCATGTCCAAGTCAAACCGGGTTTGAGTGGCCTCCCCTGATGAAATATTCACACAATCTATTTTATAGGGTTTGTTATATAGGCAATAGTTCACAATTTTCTGCGGTTCTACAGGAACATTTTAACAACTACAATTTATAGTGCCCATATTTTAGGAAGTTGCATATAACAGGGGCATTTTTTTCACACTGAGGGTGTCGGTCACAGTGACTTTATAAAAAAATATTCGCATACAAAAAAAGTCGACAACGGTAAGGAACAGCGACTGAGTACAAAGGTCAAGCAAATTGAGAAGATTTCTCTTAAAAGCACTAGTGATTAGTAATAACTAGAGCTAGGCGGTCGAAATTTAAACGCTTCGAATCGACCCCTACTACGGCAGACCAGTGGCTCGCAGCCGATGTTACGTATCGCGAAAAATAATGTTCACTGAAAGTCAGTTGATGATTCTAGAATCCATATCCACGAAATAAAAAGAATAATAATTTTAATAATGTTCAAGTGTCGGTCTCGTTGACAATAAAACGATTGGTGAGAATTATGAAAAATAATACACAATGGGAAGCGAGAAGCGAGGAAGGCAAGACTGCAGCGGCCTGCACTGCTGGCCTGATGGGACGGATCGTGGGGATAAATAAATTTCGACCGCACAGCTCTAGTAATAACTAAAGGCAGGCAAAATTAGTTGGCGCGCTCGAAAAGTTCTCCAACTACACTTTTAATGTCTTCTGATATAGTTAAATCAAATATGAAGTTAGTAAATTTTTGGAGATCCTTTCTGTTCAAGTTTTTATTTAATTTGGGGTTGTTGTCCGCCTCTTGAACGCCTGGAGTGTATCATTAGGAGACTGAATGGTTATGGTTACATGTTTCGACTTTATTAATTAACGTCCTCAGATTTTGTATAAATCTCGGGCATTTTCGTTATTAATTTTATCAATTTTCATAAATTTTAATATCCACGTTACTAGCTTGTTAAACATAAGCTGATTATGACGTTAATTAATAAAGTCGAAACATGTCGTAACCATAACTATTCAGTCTCCTAATGATACACTCCAGAGGTTCAAGAGGCGAACAACAATCCCAAAGTGAAGTTAGTAAGTTATGGATACCAGTAATAGTTTTAGCAAGAAAAACTGGAAAGCCAAAGTTCATGAAGTAGAGCAGAAGAATATTTTTAATATAAAAGAATTGACCGAATACATGGGAATACATTTTTCTTTGAATGGTAAAGATGGGAAAGTTAATTGGAGCGTAATACATTTTTTTAAATTATTATGTAAAAAGAATTTAAATACATCAGATTATCACTCATTTTATAAGACTTTAGCCATAATAGATGTTGAATGAATTAATATTGTGATTGTTTTGTATTTTGTTATATTCTTTTCATTAAAATGTGTTGCTAGTTTGCTCTTGTATTAAATTTATTAACACGCAAGTCAAAATATTTGGCATTGTATACCAGTGCAATAGTCACGTAAGTCAAAATTTCTTGTTTTCTATAACGAGTAGAAGGTTCTAGTTTAAAGGCAAAAAAACACTCTTAATAATAGGTTGACAGTACGACTATAATGTATTCCTAAGTATTTCGTATTTAAAACACAAATAATATTACAAAAACTTGGGAATGTTAAATCATCATTACTCAAAATATGCTGTTTTTGAGTTACGTGACTATTGCTCTCACAGTGCGATATGTAAATTTTATATAATAATTCGCTCTATACACATGAAAATTTCACTAACAAAAATTGTACGTACGTACACTGATGAGAGCTCAACACAATATATATAATCTTGATTTATAATAAAAAATTGGTCTAAAGAGTTTAGACAGTACTTCCCTCGCTGTCGGAAACGTGACGACTGCATGCCTATTATGTTTTTTTTTTTCGCAGTAGATTTCAAAGCATTCCTGAGTAAACCAGTAAAATAAATTTACGCATTCATTTTTTTTTTGAGTCACCCGGTATACGCAAATTCAAAAAATATGAATGGAATGATAAATTACAAGTACAGACTCATCATATTTTGTATATTCTAGATAGGATTTATTCGGCAAACTTTTGAGCTGACGTCATCAGTTTTTTGGAGAAGATAACCAAATATATTTTGACTAAAAATATATTATGCTCTTTATAACCTTAAAACATCTGTAAGATTTCAAAACATTCGGTTCTGTAGTTCCCTGTCACCCTGTATATGCAAATCCAAAATATATGAATGGAATGATAAATCACAACAAGAGATTCATCATATTTTGTACATTTTAGATAGGATTTATTCAGCAAAATTTTGAGGTGACGGCATCAATTTTTTAGTGGGGAATGAGCAAATACATTTTGACTAAAAATTTACCATGTCTATGATAACTTTAAAACATCTCCAAGATTTCAAAGGATTCGGTTTTGAAGTTCCTGATTAAATCAATAAAATAAATTCACACATTCATTAATTTTTTTGAGTCACCCTGTATATGCAAATCCAAAAAATATGAATGGAATGATAAATCACAACTATACACACTTAATATTTTGTATATTTTAGATAGGATTTATTCGGCAAACTTTTGAGCTGACGTCATCAATTTTTTGGAGGGGATAAGTAAATATATTTTGATTAAAAATTTATCATGCTTATCACAACTATAAACCATCTGCATGATTTCAAGGCATTCGGTTTTGCAGATTCAAAATTAAATTGCAAAATGTTGTTTCATAATTTTGATTTTTTTTCCAAAAATCTGGACGTGTCGGGTAAAAACTCAATTCGGCATAAACTATATATGTAGGACTATGTTATTTTATACAATTTAAAACTCATTTACTATGTACAATTTTGAAGTGACGTCATCGCATTAGTGGTGGGGATGATTAGACAAATTTTGGTTAACGTTTTACTATCTACATGATATTCCTAATATAAGCATAAAATTTCACAACAATCGATCCAGTACTTTCGGAGATTATCTGTCTAATAAAAATCCGGGACGGCAGACTGACAGACGGACAGACGGACAGACAGCGGAAACGGGAGACCTATTTCTTCGTCGTCTAGGAGTCATGAAAGATCGAAAAAACGTAAAAGCAGAGAGTCGGCGGACGGACTCGATTACACTACTTCCTTTGCTTACGCTCGGGAAGTAATAAAATAACGAAACAATTTAATCACGTCTGTCGTGTGTAGCACCAGAGGTGCGACTGAAGCCTGATCGGAAAATTATTTATAAGCACATAATTTTGATATTTTTTTCCACAAATCTGGACGTTTCGGGTAAAAACTCAATACGGAATCATAAACTACTTGTGTAGGACTGTGTTATTTCATACAATTTAAAACCCGTTTACTATGTACAATTTTGAAGCGACGTCTTCACATTGGTGGGATGACAAATTTTGGTTAGCGTTTTACCATCTACATGATATTCCTAATATAAATACAAAATTTGACAACTATCGGCCCAATACTTTCGGAGATTATCTGTCTAAGAAAAATCCGGAACTGCAGACAGACGGACAGACAAACGGAAACGGAAGACCTATTTCTTCGTACTGTAGGTGTCATGAAAGGTCGAGAAAACGTAAAGTAGAGAGTCGGCCGACGGACTATACTGTGCATATGTTTTTTCGAAAATTTGGACGGTTAAGGAAAAAACTTAAAGCGGATTCGTACACCCCACGTATAGAAGTAAATTGTTGTAACTATAACAGTATAAATCAAATAAACATAAATTCTTTGAAATGACGTCATCAAATTGTTGGTGGGGATGATTAGCAAAATTTTGGATACTGGACCGATTGTTACCAAATTTGTATGTATATTAGAATGTCCTGTTTATGGTCAAACACTAATCAAAATTTGGCTAACCATCCCCACCACTAAAAAAAAATTGATGATGTCATCTCAAAATTTTGCCTAATAAATGCTCTCGAAAACATGCATTATTATGCCTCTATACTTGAGTGGTCGGTATCGATGCACTCATAGTTTTTAGTTATTTATGCAGGTGACTCAAAAAAAAAATTATGAATGAGGCAACATTTTATTAATTAAATCAAGAAGACTCATCCCATTTTCCCGAAAATTTGGGAAAACAGAACTGTTATTATTAGTATTATATTGCATCTATACAAACTAATATACGTGTCCTTGCAAAAACGTTGATGACGTCATCACAAACTTTTGCAATGGAAAAAATGGCCTAAAACAAACCCTTCTTTACCTTTATTTTTAGCATTATAGACATATATTTGTTTTTATTTGTAAGGGTTATCATAAAAAAATAAAATTCGCAAGATTAAATCTTATAATATTTTTCGAAAAAGCTGGATTTGTTGTATTGTCCTTCAGGAACGAGGGAAGTTCTGTCGAAATAACCTTCGACCAATTTTTTTAACATCTTTAGCGCAGCGGCATTGCAGCAAAAAAACCTCGGAATTTAACAGACTTTTTCAGTCATTAATACCAATTAATAATAATAATAATATCAACAATTAATAAAATTCAAAAATTTGTACTTTACTGAAAAATTGTTGGTTGTCTGATAACGCCCCATCGGCACAGGATAGACCATGGACGTATGAATATAATATATTCTTTCCTGCATGGTATAGACCACAGTAGAGATAACAATCAGTAGAGACAGCTCGCCGTTTTTCGTGACCCGTTTTCGTGGGTGGTCGTTCGCATTATGACCGAATGAGGGCGCCCAACTGACGTCTAAAATATTTGAAATTGACCAGTAAAGTAAGGTTAGAATTTAGAATGCGCGGCAGTTCATAATTCAAAAATTCTACTATGGGTTTCTTATGGGAGCTTGATTTTACAGACAAAATACGCCGCATAGGTAGAAATCTTAACTAGTTCATGCTACAAGCGATAAAGACTGTACAATTATCTTCCTGTTACTAAAGGTTTAACTATATAAAAAGCTTCTGTTAAAGATATATTGCAAATTAAAAACAACGCTATCCATCGAAGTAACGTACATCGTTTCTAACGTCTTGCGCATGAGTGAAACGGAAAATCCAGAAACACTTGGGAAAGAAAAAGAACGCGAATATTTTGCGGTACTAGTGACGTTTAGATCGTGAAAATCCCCAAAATATGACAGTTGATTTCGTATTTTCATCACAACAAACAATCATAATCACAGTTTTTGGATGATATATTAGTTCTGTGATATTGATTCACATTGGGTTGTATGTATCTGTGGACTGTTTTTTTTGTATTTGTTATTAATAATGACAGAAAGACATGTGTTAACAATAGGGGCAATTGCCATTTTTTTTGTTGGAGAAAATTCTTTACAGTCAAATAGTGTAGCGAAAGTCAATTGGTATACTGAATTAAATGTGCTTGAAGAGTTTATTCGAGCTAGAATGCGAAAAGATTATGGTAAGTTAATGTATATTGATAAATTCTGTGTCAAGTAAAATTATGACGTATTTTGTTTTATTATGCATAGATATTCCTTAAGAGAGGCAACATGTGAAACCCCAAGAGGTGCATTTGTATATCATCATATGGCTACACCTGCCCTACACGGACGTTATAATGTATTGTGGACCAATAATTTGCGTGCTTGAGACGTACATCTGAAGAAAAGTGAATCAGCTGAGGTGCGAGCTGTTGTCTCTGAAAATTCTTTTAATCCCCAAGTCAGCCTAAAAACAGCTAATGTTGAGGTACAACTTCATGAAAGCTTAGGACAAACTGATAGGAGCGAAGCACTGCTTTTGCTATTGGGCCCTGAACTAGAAAGATCTGAAGAAAATCTACTTCACAGTATCGAAGAACTATTAGTGTCCGAGGACTATTTTAATGGCCCATCAAGAAAACAGTTTGTGGGTCAGTTTTTCACCAAAAGTGAATCAGATTTTGCATTAGGAAGTGCAATTTTTTATTGTAAAATACTTTTTTTTTGTTTTGAAATAAATTGTTCTTTAAATTGTGACTTTTTTTTAATGGGTGTTTCAGACCCAATTCGTACTAAAATGAGAGTGATTTTTACTTGTACATGAAAGGTTTAATCAGGAATGCTAAGTTTTTCCTTTTCTAGCAAAAATGTGTGAAAAGAAAAAAGCTTGGGATTGATGATGATTCTTAAATCAAAATTTGGCAATTGATTGAAAACATTTGCAAATATGAGATCTCCTTTATGTATTTATTATTTTAAATTCACAGCCGTATCTGTAGCATCTGAAAATCAAAGCCATTTATGTGGAGGGGGAAGTCAATGGCAGTATGAACCACTGTACGACATACGTTCGAGGCAAATGTAGTGGTAAAAGTTGAATTTAAATATTTATTAAATACTACCGGTTCCGTTCATGTTTGGTATCAAGATCAACAGTAAAAATATCAGTCTTAATGGTACAGGTAGTGGGATATATAAGAAAATTACTTTAATGGTACAATTTAAGCGTTAAAGTGACGCCTCGATTTCACCCATAAGGATTACACGGGGAACTGAAATACGGGTCTCGTGTTATGAACTGAGTTCAAATTTCGCGCGTCATTCAATTGACCAGTAAAGTGAATGACGCGCGAAATTTGAACTCAGTTCATAACACGAGACCCGTATTTCAGTTCCCCGTGTAATCCTTATGGGTGAAATCGAGGCGTCACTTTAACGCTTAAATTGTACCATTAAAGTAATTTTCTTATATATCCCACTACCTGTACCATTAAGACTGATATTTTTACTGTTGATCTTGATACCAAAGATGAACGGAACCGGTAGCATTTAATAAATATTTAAATTCAACTTTTACCACTACATTTGCCTCGAACGTATGTCGTACAGTGGTTCATACTGCCATTGACTTCCCCCTCCACATAAATGGCTTTGATTTTCAGATGCTACAGATACGGCTGTGAATCTAAAATAATACATAAAGGAGATCTCATATTTGCAAATGTTTTCAATCAATTGCCAAATTTTGTTTTGATTTAAGAATCATCATCAATCCCAAGCTTTTTTCTTTTCACACATTTTTGCTAGAAAAGGAAAAACTTAGCATTCCTGATTAAACCTTTCATGTACAAGTAAAAATCACTTTCATTTTAGTGCGAATTGGGTCTGAAACACCCATTTAAAAAAAAATCAATTTAAAGAACAGTTTATTTCAAATCAAAAAAGTATTTTACAATAAAAAATTGCACTTCCTAATGCAAAATCTGATTCACTTTTGGTGAAAAACTGACCCACAAACTGTTTTCTTGATGGGCCAATAAAATAGTCCTCGGACACTAATAGTTCTTCGACACTGTGAAGTAGATTTTCTTCAGATCTTTCTAGTTCAGGACCCAATAGCAAAAGCAGTGCTTCGCTCCTATCAGTTTGTCCTAAGCTTTCATGAAGTTGTACCTCAACATTAGCTGTTTTTAGGCTGACTTGGGGATTAAAAGAATTTTCAGAGACAACAGCTCGGACCTCAGCTGATTCACTTTTCTTCAGATGTACCTCTCAAGCACGCAAATTATTATTGGTCCACAATACATTATAACGTCCGTGTAGGGCAGGTGTAGCCATATGGTGATATACAAATGCACCTCTTGGGGTTTCACATGTTGCCTCTCTTAAGGAATATCTATGCATAATAAAACAAAATACGTCATAATTTTACTTGGCACAGAATTTATCAATATACATTAACTTACCATAATCTTCTCGCATTCTAGCTCGAATAAACTCTTCAAGCACATTTGATTCAGTATACCAATTGACTTTCGCTACATTATTTGACTGTAAAGAATTTTCTCCAACAAAAAAAAATGGCAATTGCCCCTATTGTTAACACATGTCTTTCTGTCATTATTAATAACAAATACAAAAAAACCAGTCCACAGATACATACAACCTAATGTGAATCAATATCACAGAACTAATATATCATCCAAAAATTGTGATTATGATTGTTTGTTGTGATGAAAATACGAAATCAACTGTCATATTTTGGGGATTTTCACGATCTAAACGTCACTAGTACCGCAAAATATTCGCGTTCTTTTTCTTTCCCAAGTGTTTCTGGATTTTCCGTTTCACTCATGCGCAAGACGTTAGAAACGATGTACGTTACTTCGATGGATAGCGTTGTTTTTAATTTGCAATATATCTTTAACAGAAGCTTTTTATGTAGTTAAACCTTTAGTAACAGGAAGATAATTGTACAGTCTTTATCTCTTGTAGCATGAACTAGTTAAGATTTCTACCTATGCGGCGTATTTTGTCTGTAAAATCAAGCTCCCATAAGAAACCCATAGTAGAATTTTTGAATTATGAACTGCCGCGCATTCTAAATTCTAACCTTACTTTACTGGTCAATTTGGCAGTTTTGTTACAATATTTTTGCCGGTTTTGCTTGTTTAAGACTGCTTTTCCGGTAGAATTGTACAAATAGTGTAAAAATGTAATTTTCACAATAAAAGGTAAAATCTTTGTCCGATGAATTTTCATACAGGATCCCTGTTGTGCGCCTTATTCTCTCCATCGTGTTTGGAATTCTTGGAAAAGATAGTAAACATAACACACTTTTTGTTTAAAAAGTCGTCGCAAACGGACAACAACGGTGGTTATGAAATAAATAATAAAAATTTATTATATATGATTCCGTTGTTGTGGTAAAATTAAATATAAAAATAATAAGAAACAAACTACACGTAACAAAAAATTATATAAGCAGACCATCTCTCAATAAACAATTTTTTTATTCATCATATATTTTTTGACCTACACAATCTTGAGTTTTATTTTGAAACGTTGCTTAACCCATAAGCAGTCGCGCGTGGATAAAAATGACCCAAGCCATACATTTTGTCAAATATCCTTTTTCGCTTAATCCCTATGGACTTCCGGTTTCATGAATTCCTTAATTATTCTTACCTGCGTCGACCCATACCAATTACCTGCACTTTATGTGAGCGGACAAATATGCATTTTTTTTGTAATATTTTTTTTTAAATAAAAATTTTACTTTATATGATATTACGCTTACGGGTTAAGTTGTTAGGTAAAATGGGTTTGACTATACATTAATAAGACGCCTTTGCCAAGACAGACGCACTAGAAAACTGTTTTTGATGGATTAGGAAACAAAATGGAAATTCTATTAACCCCACATCTAATCAATTTCAAATGGCTTTTAGAAAATTAATCATACAAGATTATTTTGATGAAACGAACACAGGTAATCAAAACTGCGAGCCTGATATGGAAGAAATTTTAAAGTTGTATGTAGGTCGTCGTTTTGATGAAGAAGAATCAGTCACCACGATGCAGAAGACCACCTTAAAAGATTGTGATTATCACTTTCACACAGCTGAACAAAACGCAATTAGATATATCTGTGGCTACCTAATTCGGAATGTTTATTAGTACACAGTTGTAGTGAATGTGAAAAATATGCAAATGAACATAAAAGTTTAGACAACAGAAGCATATATTCACATTTCAGAGCCTACCAAACGAAGAATTGCGAGTTATTTGGTAAATTATATATGCCAAACGATAATTTCTTTTTTTTTACATTTGTGAATTAGAGCAAATTTTTAGTGAAAATTTTGAAAATATAATTTTACAAACAACTACTTTGTTGAAATTTTTAAATTTATATAAGCAAGCTACATTTGTTTATCCATGCCAAAACTTTCCATACGATTATTTGCTTGCTTTGTATGCTAGGATGAGATTATTTTATGCACTAAAATTTGTAAATGCTAGCTTTAAATTTACAAATGCCAAAGGTGAAAAAATTAATAGAAAGAAAATAATTTGGCAGCATTAACTTTTTTCCTTTTTGTAATTTAATTTTTATTTGATTTATTTTTTCTTAAATAAACCTCTTTCTTTTTAGATGAATTTATTACATTATTTTTACAATGATAATTAAACCTCAAGTATTCGGGGAAAGAATGTGCGAATTGTCAAATTGTGTAAGTAATAAAATAAAAACTGTAACAAATCATCGTGTTTATAAATTAAATATCGACTTTTCTTTTTTCTTATTGCGATTCACGATTATACGATGTGAGCAAACTACACAGTTTGCAATAAATTGCGTACACGGATCAATTTTTGAAATTGTAAATGAAGTGATACTTTTTAAATTGGGTGGCGACATCTAGGAATAATTTAGGCAACGACCACCCATGATGGCTTAAAATTCGGGTCAGAAAGAACAAAGGCGCCGACACGAGCTGTCTCTACTGATTGTTATCTCTACTGTGGTATAGACACAGTATAGGCAGAGAACATATATAGGGATCATGATCATATTGTGGTATAGAGATTATTCAGTAGGGACAACTACTTTGATGTTTCTGACCCAACAAATTTTAAGTCGTCATCGGTGGTCGTTGCTATTTTTTGCTCGCCAATTTAAAAAGCATCAAAGTTCGTTTGAAAATTTAAAAATGGATTAGTATACGCAATTTACAACACACTACCAAATCGTAATATGTATTGTAAATCGCAAAAAGAAAAGAGAGAAGTCTGTTGTTGGCACAATTCACACATTCTTTCTCAGGATACTTGTAGTTTTGTAATGATTATCAAAATATGGTACTTAATAAATACATCATATAAAATAAAAAGATTTGTTTCCTAAAAAAAATAAATAACAAATAAGTTCAAAAAGAACCCATAAATATTTTATTAAATATAAGTCCTATTTCTAACTTTGTGCATAGAATTTTCGGAAAAGAATTAAAAATAGTGTAATAACTAATAAGTTCATAAGACAAACGACCACCCATGAAAACGCGTCGCTAAAAATAGCGAGTTGTCCCTACTGAATAGTCTCTATACTGTGGCATTGGTTTAAAATCTGTAATTCTCTAATATTAAAAAAAAATTGCCGCAGCACTCTTTCTAAATTTGTCAGCGTGAAAACGAGCACTTTTCGTTTTCGTAACGCGATAAGTTTATTTTTAATGTGGGGTGTAAAACTTGTAAACTTAGATTTCCCTTTAAACCAACGGGCAACACTGCGTGTTAACTGTTTTTTCTTCATGCCGGTATTACGTCAGTATCTGTGTCAGTATTGCGGATTGCGGGTACCGATGTTCTGTGGGTGCTGGTTGTGGGTGCCGGTCTGCCGGCTGCCGGTAGCCGGTGTTAAGCCGCCGAAGCCGTACAACGTGAGCATCAGGAGGGGAACAGAATAATTGTTATTACTATTAAAAGTTGTTTAAAAATTACGTTAGAGAATAATTAAAATTTTGTGAGTACTGATTAAGTTTAATACGTCGTGCTTCATTATTTATTGTGGTATTATAACAGATTCGTGTTCGAAAATAATTGAGGTTAAGTTTGTGTACTCAAGAATTACGAAAATGGCATACAAACCTCAAAAAGTTCAAAAAGTAATGGTTCAACCCATCAATTTGATTTTTCGTTACTTACAAAATCGATCAAGAGTGCAAGTATGGTTATATGAAAATATCAATTTAAGAATCGAAGGACACATTGTAGGGTTCGATGAATATATGAATCTTGTTTTGGATGACGCAGAAGAATACTATGTGAAGACCAAAAACAGAAGACAGTTAGGACGAATCATGCTCAAGGGCGACAACATAACACTAATTCAAAATGTAAATCCTCAAGCGGGAAATTAGTGATTTTTTGCTGTTCTCTAAGAACAAAGTTTGTAATTTAATTTAATCTGCTATAAATGCAAATTGTTGTTAAAAGGCAGATTCATTATAATAACTTAACACCTTATGTTGTAAGGGAAGCTGATAAATACAACGTATTTTACTAAATTTTTGTTTTATTGAAGTAATTTCGAAAAAAAATAGGTGATATGTGTAGTAACAGTAGAGGTGAGAAGATGCATTGATTTTCTTTAGATTATTGAATGTCTGTGTGATATATTTTTGAAGCTTTACATTTTGTAGGAGGTAAAGCAGCAGCTGGTTTTGTTGAGAGGTGTGTAAGTTACATTGGCGAAAATGCTGCTGAGTGTGTGAAAACAAATTCCTTTCTCTCTTTGTCGAAAGAAGCTGTTCTAAAGTTAATATCTTCAGATTATGTGAGTTAGTGACAAATTAGTTAACAACGGTTAATTTGTTTTGCGTTACAGCTTTGTTTAGAAGAGGAGGATGTATGGCGAGCCATATTGAACTGGGCCAAATATCAAGCAGGTGTAACCCAGCCAACAGCACACTGGACGGAGGAAGAGAGAGTTAGAGTATGTCAACATCTCTCTCATGTAATAAATCATGTACGACTTCTTCTCATTGGTTAGTTCTAATTTTTGTGTATATATATATATATTTTTTGTAAACTGATAATATGTTGCTAGATAGTCAAGTATTTGCAGAAGAAGTAGAGCCCACTGGGGCAGTTCCCATGGAATTAAGTCTCGAAAGGTATCGACATGCAGCATTGCCAAGCAAATATCCTGAAGGTTCAGAGGACCAAAGACTACGTCCACGAATTTCGCCTCATTTATTTCCAGGCTCGTTAATTCTTGGGCAAGATAAGAGTCACTATCAGAGAGTTTTAAATACTTGGTTTGGCAATCCAAAGCAAAGTTGGCGCCTTACGTTTAGAGCTAGTAGTCATGGATATTCTGCATCAGCGTTTCACAGACACTGTGATGGAATTTCACCAACATATGTAATAGTCCTTGTAAGTACCATCAGTTAGAAAATATAAAGAATGTTCTTGGTTCCATAAATATATATTTTGATTCATATATCACAAATACTAGTAATTCTATAAACAAACAACAACCAAACTACTTTTTTTGATAATAATTCGATCCTTTCAAGAAATTTTATTAGTATAATTTTTTTTTATAAAAAACAAAATACCATGGAATATCTATTATATAATTTTTGTGGCGGTGCGTTTTTTTATCTTTTCTATTATTATTGTATTAGAACAGCTTCTCAAAACTTTGACAAAAGACTCAAAAAGCTACAAAAATAATAGGAGTAGTAAAAGTCGCATATCAAAAGCAGTCTCAAATATGACAGACAGCTTGAAAGTTGAATGAACTACATACATATATCTGTACTCTACCATTTCTAGTGATACACCATTTGTTGATCGTAAATTTGGAAATGTTCATATTCAGGCAATTTTCTAACTAAAAACCGTTCATAATAACCAAAAACTGTTAGTTATCTATTGTTAAATTTTAAGCAAAATCAACTTTTGTTTTCCACACAAATAGCAGAGACAATACGTACAACGTACATTTACAGCTTTTTTTTAGGAGTAATTTACAGAGTATTTCCTTTAAAAAAATGATCCATTTAAATCATTTAATACTTCTGCAGGACACCAGTAAGAATTGAGTTTCAGCGATAATTTTACACCAGTGCAAAATTATCAGCTTTGACATTTCGTTGAAAATGGTAAATATAAGATTACAAATTTTTATTTATAAAAGCTACGTTTCACTTTTAAAAAGTACAATTATTACGTGTACAATTAAGGAAACTTTTGTCTTCTAACTCTTTGTCTTGTACACACGACGACCCCCACATTTTTTCTATTAGACTGCAGACCTTTTGCGACAGTATTCCATAGTCTAGATTACGCTTTCTTCGTATTCAGTTCCATCACATCGTCTCATATTAAAAGCAAAATCGTATAATATCAGAGCGAGTTCCGATGCAGTATTTCTTTCCTCTTGCTTCACAAAAATGTTCAAATTACTTCTGTGGAAATTCTTTTGATTTTTTAGTTTTAATTGGACTTCAACTATTTATTTCCAATTCAATTTTACTCAAGAAGCTTTCGCCAACCGACAGGAATGCATTTTTACTTTTCACTGTTTACGTTGACATGCAAAAATTTGCGTAGATATAGATTCAAAAAAGATTTGCTTTTTCATCATTTTTGTGTAAATTACGTTAATCTTTTAATTTTATTGGAATAGAATAGTCTACAAAAAATATCCGCTCGTGCAAATCAAATCGTCTCCTAAAAAAATTGTGGACAATTTGACATGCACTTGGGATATTATTGTTGAAAATCGTACTACACCAGATACTGATCTGTAAGAACATATAACTGAAATTCGAAACACCATTATTTAATCACCAATAATATTAGATTATTAAAATTTGAATTTTCTTATCAGGTATAATAGATAAATTGTCGGCGTTTACGTCAGTTACCAGGCTTGGAACAGCTCGTGATGGCAACATTGCATTAGAACTCAAAATCACAGCCTATTTTCGAGTTTTTAAAATCAGTCGTGGATAGCAAGCAAAGTTGGTACAAGAAAAACTTACATTTGTCACTGTCAGTTTGGCACAAGTACTTGGAGTGCAAAATACAATCTCGCATTTAAAAATGATAAAAAAAAACTGTGGCGTCGAAGGAGGTTCCAATAAATCTGGTGGCCCTTATTCACTATTAAAACTATCTTGTGTCCCTGAATAGCGAGAATTGTGGATAAACAACTTAAAACTTTCAAAAACTACACAATGCTCTCTTTTGCGAAATACATTTTGGTAAAAGTTTTAAAATTAAGCCTATATTTTAACGCACTTCCTTTTCCCTCACGTTGGTATTTTCCAAAAATATTTTATAGTAGGTTTTATTTAAATTTTTTTCATGTAATTTAGAAAATTGTGCAGTAACCTTCTAAAACTAGGTAACCATAATTTTGTTGCTTTATTTGATAAAGCAGAGGGAAAAGGAAGTGCGTTACACTTCCTTTTCCCTCACGTTGGTATTTTCCAAAAATATTTTATAGTAGGTTTTATTTAAATTTTTTTCATGTAATTTAGAAAATTGTGCAGTAACCTTCTAAAACTAGGTAACCATAATTTTGTTGCTTTATTTGATAAAGTTGATTTACGAGGACATAAATTACTGCTGGATTTTAGTTAATTAGGCCTATTTTCGAAACTATACTTACAAACAAATATAAAAAGTATAACAGTGTGATGGTTCGAACGATTTTTTAACAACCCCCCTCCCCACAATTTTAAAATCACAAAATTGGAGATATTTCAATGAGGCCGAGAAATTTTCAGTTGTGTGTAATTATATTTCCATTTGAATAAATAGACTTACGGGCTTTGCTAATGTATTTTTCATTTTCATCAAAACTCTAATAACGGCGGTACATTAATGAACTCAGATATTGCGAAATGGAGATGCCTAATCTAAGTTCTGATGTGCCTCGAATCTCTGACTTTTAATTTTTAGATGTAGACTTTTACTATAATTTTACTACTTTGACTACATTTGTCAAATATTATCGTCAACTGAAAAGTAATTATGCCAATCTTATTTCAATTAATATATTTGGAAAAAAGATTTTTTGGGATCCAAGTAGGACATGATTTTCAGTTCCTCTACAGTGTTGCGATCGCGAGCTATTCCAAGCCTGGTAATTGACGCAAGCCCTAGTATAATCGTTGCCATTTCTATTGAGACATCACCTCGTAAATTTGGCAGTGTTTATATTCAGACAATTTTCTAACTAAAGACGTTCTCAATCTAGCCAAATTTGAATCAAAATCAACAGGTGATGTTTCAATAAAAATGGCAAAGACTTTACTAATTTTGCAGAATCAAAAAATATTTTATACAAAAAATCGTAGAGAAACACTCAAAACTGCTTAGTTTTGTTAAAAAATGTTAGAGAATTAGATTTTTTAAGCGCGCATTACAAGGGTCGAAATTATTAAGAGTATTATTTATTCAACTAATTTACTGTATTTATGTGGTTAACGTAATTCTTTTGAATATTGCTTTTTAGTGAATCTGCAAAACTTTTTTGGAAAATATAACATATTATGAAACAATCAGCACGGGTTTTGCAAAGAAAAATGAATAATAATAGTATATGTATTGTCGTATATAATACGAGTAGTCAGATAATTTTTCCCAAAGACATGGACTCATGATATTACTATTGAAAACGGTACTACACCAAATACTGACCTATAAGAGGACAGAACTGAAATTTATTCAGTTATTCATAACGAGTTGCCGTTTATGACGAAAATCACACGAGTGCACGAAGGGGATGAGTGTGATTTTCCAAAGCAAACGGTAACAAGTGGATATGTATGATCACGACAAGTATTGCAGAAGAGAATCTGAGCAAGAGTTGTATTCAGCAAAATAATGCAACAACAATTCCTAATATCAAAAATGGCATTAATTGATGACATTTGTACATAATCTGTCATAAGAGAAACGAGACGTGTGGAAAGTTTTGAATTTAAAATGTAATGGTTATAATAGCTCGGAAAAATTTAGTTTTGCTCTAAAATGTTTAAGAAGCAATAGTGAATTTAGTTGGTAGCACGGTGGGTCGGGAAATTTTTATCGGCTAACTTTGATTTTTAATTGCCGAATTTTCTGCAGTGTGCATGTTGTCAGTTATATTGTCACTTATCAAGAATCTAAAAGTGGAATATCGTCTCATCAAGAATTTGTAGGCTGACTGCGATTGGTTAGGTTCGCTTAAACATAGCCACTTTATTGATCAAATTTATATGCGTGAATTGTCAAACGTAAAACAATTCGATACAGCCAAACAGACAAATCATAAATAGGTATATCAACAATACAATTTACAAGTTTTTTCCAAAGAAATCTAGACTTCTGTAAGAGAACAACGAAAAATCTCAGTACTACTGCTAATTCAATACTATTTAATAATTAAGAAACATTGTATGCCACAGAATACTGTAAACCGTAATTTAATTAGTTCTATTAAAATTATAAATGTAAACTTCAAAATTACGTATTAAATCTGGGGAAATTTAAACGTAAACAATTCTAGTACCTAGTGCAGAACAATCAAGTAACATAAACAATTTTAAAGCCGAAACGATTTTTTATTTTACTTTCCATCTACACAACGAATATAAATTAGTTGTTAATAATGATCTTTGCCCATACCCTTATAAACTTATTTTGAATGTCAGATAATTAATTATTTTTTTAAGCGCAAAATATGGGTAGGTATCAGAGAAGGGATACCATTAAAGACCTTCTATGTTATGTAAATTCTTGGTTTTCATTTAATTAGACCACCGTCACTGACTGACCAGTGACAGTTATTAAACAATTTTATAAAAAAAATTATTGACTTTAAAAAAATGGAAATGTCCTGCTGGGGTCTTTTGTGACTTCAACTGGCGACATACGTTACGGTGGTTCGGCATGAGACCGTGCATTTTGGGTAGGCGGCGTTGGGGGCGGGGGTGTCATAAATCTGAAACTGAGTTTTCGTGACCTTGGAAAGAAGGGTGCAATTAATTTTTTATACCGCGTGTCTGAAAAATGGCGGATTAACTCTTCAGTACGTTATACAGGGTGACTTTGAAATAGAGGTGGAAAAAAAAAACACGGCTTCATGAAAATGTGTAGAAGAAGTTTTCGTTTTGTTTTATTAATTTTAATGCAGAGGTAAAAACTCCAAAATCCTGACCCCACTCGGCGCCATTGATATGCACAAAATTACCTTACCAACAACCTACAGGTAAAAATTATATGCATAGCAACCTGATTGTTAAAACTTGTTGCTGCAATTATTGCTAATAGTTCATAGAAATAAAACTTCGTAAACAGTTATTTTAGTTGAACTCGAATTTTTAATAAAGGAAAAAAATAAAATAAAAATAAAACAACATTAAAGAAACTGTTCAAAATGTAAACCGTTATTATCGAGACATGCTCTAGCTCGTCGAATCAGCGATTCTTGAACCCTTGATAAAACGGCGGGGTTTTGTCGAATAGTTTGAGCAGCATTTTCTATTCTATCCACTAATTCTTCGACACTGTCGACCGGTGTGGCGTAAACTAGTTGTTTCAAATGGCCCCACAAATAGAAATCGCAAGGATTTAAATCTGGTGACCGGGCAGGCCACAAAACAGGACCACCGCGACCAATCCAACGTTGGTTGTAATTATGGTCAAGCCAATCCCGCACTTCACGAGCATTATGGGGGGGTGCCCCATCATGTAAAAACCACACATTTTGTCTTACGTCTAGGGGAATATCGTCTAAAAGGTCGACCAGAACATTTTCCAAAAAATGTAAGTACCTAACTCCATTTAAACGAGGTGGTAAAACGTGAGGTCCAATTAGACGACCACCTACAAGTCCTGCCCATACGTTGACGTGAAACTTTCGTTGAAATCGGTGTTCCCAAATGGCGTGAGGATTTTCATCAGCCCAAACATGGGTATTATGCATGTTAAACACCCCATCTCTTGTAAATCCTGCTTCGTCAGTTGTTAACAAATTATTTACAAAATTTGGTTGTTCTTCAGCTTTGTGTAATAACCACCGACAGAACACTTGCCGACGCGCAGGATCACCAGGTTGTAGCGCTTGCACCTTCTGAACGTGGTACGGGTGTAAGCCCTGTTCTTTTAATGTTCGCCACGCTATGAACTGAGAAATACCATGACGTACCGCAAGTCTCCTAGTGCTAATACCCGGTTCAGCTTCAACCGTGTGAAGAATTTGGGGTTCCACGTCTAGGATCCGCCTGGTCCTAACACGTCCCCGATCTTGGGTTTGTGGCTTAAAAGTTCCATGATCCCTCAGATGCTGAACGTTTTTTATAAATGTCCCGGCAGCAGGAGCAAGCCGCTGGGGAAAACGTTCCATGTAAATCCGCCTGGCTTCTTCAGCATTTCCTCGTGCTTCACCATAAATGAGAACCATATCGGTTCGTTCAATATTTGTGTACATTGCCATTTTAAAATGAAAATTAATTCATTTATGTCAAACTGACGGTTTGAAATTAAAGGTGGAAAAAACGTAGGTAACTTGATAAACTTCCTTAGCTTACGTTCGGAAAGCATAAATCGTTAGGTTACTATGGAAGTTAAAAAAATTATTATAATCATTGGCGTCCCATGAAAATTGAACTCAATTTGTTTTATTTTTTTCTTGAAATTGAGGCAGCAATTTCAAAAACGAAATCTGCCAATTTTCCTCATTTACAGTAAGCTTTAATGGATTTTTTTTTCCGCCCCTATTTCAAAGTCAGGGTGTATACGGGAGTTTCGGGAGTCCCAAAAAAATAATAAAAAAAATCCTCTGGATCTGTTGGATAATAAACATTAATATTATTATATTATAATATAGAGTAGAGTTCCTTTGGAACTATATAACTCAATAGAATATCAATGTGTCTTGTATTACCATTGAAAGAACTTATCAATGCGATTCTTAAACAAATTAACATTTTCCACATCTATTACTTCCGTAGGTAACCTATTCCAAGTTTTTATTACACGAACCGGAAAAAGTTTTTCATAATGTCGGCTTTAAATTTTGGTACGGACAGTGACAAACTATGCCCTCTTAATCTTTGGGATCCTCTAATCTGAAAAATTTGGTGACCTTCCTTTCCAAGTTTCAAAATTTTAAATGTATGTATCAAGTCCCCTCTTAGTCTACGATCTGAAAGTGTTATCAATTTCATACGTTTTAGGCATGTGTTATAATTGGGTCTTCGAGCGCTAAAGCACCATCTAGTAAACTTACGTTGTACTTTTTCATAAGTTTCAACATCCTGAATTCTATTTGGGTACCAAACAACCTTCGCAAATTCTAAGATTGGGCGAACGTATGTTTTAAATATCTTTGCCATTAAAGAAATATTCTTTTTTGAAAACGTTTTATATAAAGTGTACATTCTTAAATTAACTTTTTTCACTTGTTTTATTATGTGATTTGTCCGTGTTAGATTTCTGTGAACTTGAACTCCTAAATCTGTGACTCTCGATAGACATTCACCTTGTATTTGATACTTTGCGTTCGATTTATCCTTACCAATGCGAAGGACTTTACATTTAGATTTATTGAGTGGAATACCCCATTGTTGTCCCCATTCAAAGATAACGTTAATATCATTTTGTAAAACAGATGCATTAGAAATATGATTGTACACTTTGATATCATCGGCATACATTGCACAGGAGGAAGTTATTGACTTAGGTATATCGGCTGTGTAGAGAAGGCCCTAAGACAGACCCTTGTGGTACTCCACTTAATACATCGAATATATCACTGAAACCATTTCCAACTCTAACAAAAAATTTTCTGTTAGTAAGGAAGCATTCTATCCATCTTAATAATTTTCCACTAATACCATAAGAATTTAGTTTCATTAGCACTTTATCGAATTCTTTTGAAAAATGTAAGTAGACAACATCAACAGTTTCAGAGTTATCTAAAGCTTTTGACCAATCGTTAATGCAAGTTAACAGATTTTGCTCAACAGGTCTACCTTTAATAAACCCAAATTGTTGCCTAGGAAGTAATTCATATTTTTGCAGATAAAGGTCTAGCTGATCGACTATTATGCTTTCCATAATTTTAACTACTGGAGATGTCAGGCTAGGTCTATAGTTTTTAACATCAAACCTATTACCACTTTTATAAATGGGCCGTATAAGAGCGATTTTCCAGTCGTTTGGTAGTATTGACAATTTATATGACTGATCCATTATAAGTGTAAAGGTATTGCAAGTAATTGACTGCAGTGTTTAAATACAGCTGGGGATATCATGTCTGGTCCAGGACAAGATGTTGGTTTAATCAACTCTAACTTTTTAGAGATCATATTAATCTCAAATGTGATATCAGAAAGGGTTCCATCTGTATGACTTTTAATAGGTGACGGTAGTTTATGACTGATATTATTATATGATTCTGAGAAAAATTCTGCCAACAAATTTGCAGTTTCATTATCACTCATGGTTTTAGAGTTATCTGGACGATTTAACCTCTATTCCTTTCTTACCGACGATAATGCGCGTTTTATATATTTGAATACTACCTTAGGATTCTCGCTTCTTACAATACTTTCTTCATAGTTATTTCTAGCTTTCTTGATTTCTTTGATTAGTGTGTTCGAAAAAATCCTGTGTGATATGTAATCTTCTGCTCATTTAGTCCTTCTGTATTTTTGCCACATTGCTTTCTTCCGTTTTATTAAATTAAATATGTTACTATTAATCCAAGGTTTTGACGGGTTTGATATGTACGTTTTATAATTCGAACACTCCATCTGTAGACTGAGTAAAGTTGCACAAAATATTTGCCAGTTTTCTTTAACTGCATTTGAGATAAGCTTGGTTTTCCAATCAATTTCAGCTAATAGTTTATTGATTTTATTGAAGTCGAGAAATGTTTTCCTGACTATCGTTCTCTTTGGGATAACATTTATACCACTCTGAACATTGAATGTAAGTAATGCATGATCCGATTTATTTATTTATTTATTTATTTATGATGTAGATTACGAAGAAAACGTAATTTTATAAAAGTAAAATTGGCAATACAGCACACACTTAATGCGTGAATACCTTCGGCTTACTTTCTGATTTCTTAGTAGGTAACGATGGTGACTGAAAATCCACCTTCGCTTTATATCAGGCAAACATTGTTGTCAAATGGAATTTTATCAAATTGTTACAAAAATAACACAGCCATATCTTTGTGCATTCTAACTGAAATGCTAATTAAATAGTCATTGTGATAATGAATGCGTTGTTTAGTTGTTAAACGTAGCAAAAGAACCAATTTTAAAATCATTATAACTCCACCAAAATGTGAGAAGGATTTTTTTTACTATTTTTCCCAGACCCACCAATTGATTGTTAAGAGCGTAGCGGAGAATTAATCCGCCATTTTCCAGACACCCGGTATAACGGTAATCCTGACAAAAAAAACTTTTATTAACAAATTTTCGGTGCAACATTAATATTCCATAAAGTTGCAAACAAAAAAATATGAAAAATAAGGGATGAAAACTTTTTGACATTTCAATCTTTCATTTTGAGGGGTCATCTTGCGTCACATTTGTTTTTGCAGTGGTAAAAAATTGATTAAGATGATTGCAATAAAGTTTTAATTTTTCATATTTTTCTGTCTATAACATTGTTTTTATAAATGTTACGCTAGAAAGGTACGAATAAAAATAGATTTTTTTTCGTTAAACTCACGGTTACGGAGATGAATAAAAAAACCAATTGCACTCCTCATGTTTTCAGGGTGGTTGCCGAATGACAGCACCCCCAGTCCCGAAAACTTTACTGAACATTATCACTCTACAACATCCATAAAAAATTCGCTGCCTACTTAAAATGCACAGTTACTCCTTTTTTAACGTCGAATTTACTAAATTAATGTCTGATGAACTCTCTCATTACACGATTTTTTTAACTACAACTGTAAAGTTTATAATTGTGTAGGAATGTATGTTTGCATGTAGTATTACTACGAAAATTACCACGAATAGATATCACTAATGGTCATGTTTCAAACCTCTATGCAATTTCTTGCGCACTTTACCATCAAAATATAGAATATACATCTTATCCGTTCAAAAAGTAAAAGATCACTCAACCGGCAACATAGTACGAAAACCACAGACCACACTTGTTTGGTCTGTGACGAAAACTCAACCGACAACATTGTGTAGGGACATTTTTTCTGCCAGATGGGCTGTCAGAAAAACTGAGGATAGGATGATCATGGTTTTCATTAAAAACACGTTGTTTTAATATGTTTTATTTTGACATTTTTGTCATGAAATTTCACATTTGAAATTTTTTGTATTACCAACTTGCCAGTTTGAAAATAAGCCCTAGAGGAGTTTTATTTGGTACCAACTTAATTCAACAGGTGGTGGTTGTTTAATTTTTGAAAACACAGTATGTTTCTTGCAAAATTTCTAGTATAAATTATGATGCTCTTAAACTTTTTTTGTGGAGGGCGAAGTGAACCCAGCCTTCGTGCTGGATTATTATAATTGCATAGTAACGTTTGTTTTACCGATTTCACTTTTGTTGAAGAATGATCTAAATTTACGTCCAGGCACTAATAATAATAGCTATAAAGTAAAATTGAAAGTGTTCTGCAAAACGTAAATAACGTAAATAACGTTTTGCAGAACACTACGCTACATCAGACAAAGTGGTTAAAACGTAAGACAGTACCTTACAATTATTAATTTATACTTATCCATATTTCAGAAATCCGTCATTCAATATACACTGACCGGCAAAAAAAAACGGCCACCCTGAAAATATACATAGCGCTTACTACGACCATCCTCGATCAGAGCGACAATTTGAGAGACGTCTGTAAGAGTTAACGGCATTGTTTTCACGTGAAAACGTTTATTAACTCCCAAACTCATAATCAAATGATGAAAAACACTGTTTACAATAACAGCCCCCTTTATTGCTGTTAAGAAAATATCGTACTTGGTCTGTTTCTGTTATTTTGTTAAATTAAATTTAATTCTGCGGTTACATGCCTTCTTTTTTTGCTAATTTGTACAACATGTGTCAATAGTGAATGGTTCTTTAATAAAATAATGATCACTAGTTAAATTAATAATTGTTAAAAGTGGTTTTGCGAAATTTTTCAGGGTGGCCGTTTTTTGCCGGTCAGTGTATTTCCAAATTATCTACGAAAATAGAATGAGTGTTAAATGAATAAAATTAAATTCTATCTGTAAAAAGAAAAGAAATGCTGCGACTTATGTGAGTAAGGGCCGTTTAACAAGTCACAGAATTAATCCGAAAATTACTGTCAATATTTATGTCATAAATTTTGCAAGAAAAATATTCTATAATTTGATGGTAAAGTGCGCAAGAAATTTCGCAGACATTTAAAACATGACCATGTGTTTACGTTTTGAACGGCTACACAATTTATTGCTCACTTTACCTTCCAAATAAGCAATATTTGTCTTGCAAAACTTAATATAAATTTTGATGGTAATTTTCGTTGTAAATTTCAGAATAATTCTGTGACGAGTAAAACCCCTCCAAGTCGTTCCTGGGAGTCATATCATTGTTTTTCCTTGCAAGGAAGGCTGCCGCACGATACTTGCAATTATCCAAAGTAGTCGGAGAACGTGGCCAGCCGAAGGTCAGATGTAGTATGATACGAATTCCCATGACTAGTTCTTGTGCCATTGTCACGGAGAAAGTCCGTCCTGAAAAACGGGAACAGCTTGGTTGGAAGGTTCTGCAGCCTTCACCCTATAGGAAGCGAGAGGCCAGTCTGCTCTTGTAGACACGACTTTATGTGGTGATTCACGTCAACTAACGCATAAAGTATGCGGCGCCTCTCTGTTCCAGTATGTTAACTGAACCAACTCAAGAGGCACAGGTCGCTAGAATTTATTACATCTCAAAGGAATTAGTACACGTCGAACTTGGAGATGCATTTTACCAAAAACTAACATCACTCAAGGATGAAAACGTCGTACGCGACAAAAGCATATTTGGTCAAGTGAAAATTATATAGCGTGGGGTGTGCAAGCAGGCACACACCTTAGAGCCGAACGACGAGGGCTCGGTCTCCCATGCAATCACTATGCTCTCTGAGTTACAGTATTTTAGGGAATTACTTTTATAAAAATAAATTGTAAAGTCAAAGCAATTTCAATGCAGAATTTTATTTACTTGTATATTGATTTAGTGGATGGTTCATTTACTTCACTATTTATATTACTAGGGTCCTAGAGGAGAAATATGTGGAGGTTTCAGCGATGCTGCATGGGGTCGACCTCCCGGCAAAAGTCACTACGTGGCTTCTGAACGAGCTTTCCTTTTTACGCTTTGTAATCATCACGACTTACCACCAACACAGTTCCATTTGGTCAAGAAACCTTTTGCGATTTGTTATCATCCTGAGTAAGTAAACTAGAAAAGTGTCGATATTTTAATAACATTAATATTATTCAGTTCAGGGCCAATATTTGGAGCGGGTGCAGATCTATTAATATCAAATAATTGTAATAATAATATGGATAGTTATTCCAATATGCCTCATAGTTATGATGGGGATGGAGCATCACCGGCCGTTTTAATGGGCGACTATAATTTTACCGTAACCGATTATGAAGTTTTTACTCCATTTTCTTGTTCAGGAAAACATCACAAGACTGACAAGTATCAGTAAATTTCTGTACAAAACCAAATAAAACTTGACGATACAAATGCTATAGTTTTCGGTCTATACAAGAATCACAATTAAAGTCTAATCCATTTTTTTTTATTTTATAGACATATTGTAAACACCGCACTAGAACAACAAAAGCCACACAATTGATTTATTTTTAGTTCTCTTTTTGTAATACTTCATAAATGATTGCACGTATAAAATGTTTGTAAATAAATGTACTGTATTATTTTAATTATGTTTTATTTGATCGAACAAACCCCCGTGACATATGAGAGGGGTACCATATATTGTACCTCAACCATTGTTATCCATATATCCATAAATTGCCACCTACCATCTTGTATGCATAATATTGACCATATGTTGTTTATTATTATTATTATTGCGGAAGTTGGTCAACGGGAGTAAAACCTACTTACAAACCAACGCACAAATAGGAAAATGAATATATTCAAAAGCACGAAAACAGTTAACTCATTTCAGTAGATAAAATTACTACCTTACCCAACAACAAGAGTTCACACTTTTTAGAATTCAGACAAAAATTAAATACTTTAAAAAACACACGTAGAGTTAAAATGTTATGTGCATTTTGTAACTAGGCGAATGGTTCTCAATATCTAGGAGTCGGTAGATAAAAACAAAAACAACAAGTTATGTTCATTGATTTAATGAACTTGTTTTTAAAAAGAACTTTTATTTTATTCACAGTTCTTGTTATTACACTTGATTATTTATTATTGGATTATTAAATATTGATTATTCACAATTATCACTTATTTCTACTTCACAATTATTCACTTAAATAAATTACAACTTATTGGGAGAGCTCGATTATGACGGGTTTAAATGAATTTCACGGCGGCGACTTGTGGACTAAATTACACGTGTGAGGGATGCTTCTGAATTGAAAAATGAATTATTCCGATGTCTTTTATAATAAGGAAAATTGCAGAATTGGAGTTCTCATGTTGATATTAATGCAAGTGTGGAAGCGCATCTTGCACGTGGGACGATATGGGTCTGCAGACTGATTGTCCATTGTGGACTTATGCTGATACTTATCATAACACGTTCCTCGTTAGATTGAAAATTGGAGGAGCCTGCGATGTCGAATTTTCAAAAGTCTTCCAGTGGTGGACGTGACAACCATCGGGAACGATATCTATGAATTCGGGGCCCGATACACTTGTGCCAAATGAAAAAGATTATACTGTAACAATTAAAAAGATATATGTAGATTAAAACTGTCGAAACATTAATGGAATAGTTTGGATCGACTGTTTCTTAAATTCAGGATTCTGGTGGCTCTGAAGGGTCGTTGAGTAGATTCTTGGTTTACATCCATCTGGGGCAGTGATAACGTAACTTCCTTTTACTGAAAGGTGTTCTTTCTCTTGTCCGCATGTTGAAATGGCTGGTTGGTCAATTGGGAATATTCCAATCCATTGGTTGTTGTCGATTTTTCTGATTTTCATGTTTTTGAGGTTGACTTTGATGATATTACACTGCTGGTAATTCTTTGAAAATTTGAGTATGTAGTTGAATTTCACAAGGTGCTTCTTTGGGAATTTTACTGGTCTGTGGTAAAATGCAGATATAGTCTGCAGGGGTGACTGCATTACATTTATTGTCGTTCAAACTGAAGTAAAGCTCGTTAAGGTAGAAGTATTTGTGGGGCGGTATAATTATTTGGTGAGTTTTGGAATCATGCTGAATGGGAAATGGGTATAATTGGTAAATATTGTAATTATGAGGTTCGGTAAGAGGTATCTCAAAAATGAAAGTGATATGCAGATCTTTCTGAGAAGCCTTAATTAGGATTATTCTTTCGTAGGTTAGGAGGTTTACATCGTTGGCTTCGTAGGTGGGGCTTTTTTCGTCGAGTTGATTCTCTAGTATTTTTAGTTCGCTTAGCAAGGTCCTTTGGGTCGATTATTGAATTGTGCAGTGTGTTCAATTTTGCCAAGCTAATTGCTGTTTCAAGTTTTTCCAATATTCTCAATATTTCTTGCGATATGGAAAAACTGTGTGCAGATGTGAAGTGGGTAACTTTCGATTTTCGTGGAAATAGTTCGATTGATTTATTACGAGTAATTCGATTTTGGTGATCTTTTTGAATATTTGTTGATTGATCGTTAATCTGGCGATGCCCTTGTTGAATTTTTCGATTGCCGTGGTACCTACTTAGGGAGATTTGTTCATTAAGGAGAATTTTCTGTTTATCTTGCTGGGTTTGAATTTAGGATATTAAGGTTTCATAGCGTTGCCCGTCTTCGCTATCTAAATTTCCAGTGATTGCTTTTACAGGTAGGTAGCACAATAATTGACTAGTTCTCTCCTCGATCTTCAGTAATTTTTTGATAGATTAATTTAATTCGATTTTTGTGATCAATGTTGTACTGTTGGAAATATCGGGTGTCGTGGTAAATATCAGAAGGGTTTCGTGACGTTGTGTGTACTAATAATAATTGGAGTGGAGTATAATTGGTAACTGAATGAATGGAGTTATTGTATCCGATAATTGCGTAAGCCATGGTGGTAATTGGTGGGTCTTTGAAGTATTGTCTCAGAATTCGATAATGTTCTGTGAGAATTGAATGTAGTCTTTCAATTAAACCATTTGATTGCGGGTGTCTTGGTGTTGTAAAATGAGATTTGATTTTGTGGGTTTCCAAAAGTTTATTCACGTTGTCGTTTTGAAATTCTAGTCCTGAGTCAAAAGTGATTTTTTCTGGTATTCCATCGTGTTGGAAAAAGATTAATAGTTTATCACAAATTTTGATGGCGTTTTTGTTTGAAACTTGATATGCTTGGGCTAATTTCGTAAATACGTCAATAACTGTTAGGAATGTGGTTTCCTTGATTCTAAATATTGAATGTATGAAGAATCGTAGAATAAACAACTTTAAACAAATAGAGATTTCCTATAAAAGTTAATATACAACATTGGCGACGAGGAAAATCGGAGAAAATAGAAAAAACGCGGCAGAAGACGGGTAAATCCAAAAACAATCATTGTGTTACACGTGGTGACGCAACAAGAAGATGACGCTGATCGGTTCTATCGATAGTTTTGATCCAAAAGTGGACAATTGGACATTGTACCAAGAGCAGCTGGAGGAATTTTTTAACGTAAATGGAATAGTAGACACCCCAGCAACAGAGGGTCAAACAGAGTCAAAGAAAAGAGTGCCAGCTTTATTGAGCCTGATAGGAAAAGAAACCTACAAAACTCTACGAGATCTCTGCACACCGGCGTTACCAAAGGATAAAACCTATGAAGAATTGTGTACTCTACTAAAGAAACAATTTTCACCCAGTACATGTATTTTCAGGGAAAGAATTGAGTTCTACGAAGCACAACAACAAGACAATGAAACGGTAAAAGAATGGTACGCTAGAATACACAACCTAGCGGGAAACTGCGAGTTTGGAAACGAGCTCACGTTTGTGCTAAAGGACAAATTCATCTGTGCTATGAAAAGGAGTGTCATCCGAGACAGATTGTGTGAAGAGTCCCCAACCACAACATTACAGAAACTAGTGGAAATTGCACAAGCAAGAGAAGCAGCTCTACAAAGCCAGAGTGACTCCGTCAACACAATAAGAAGGGTGCCACAGACCAAAAAGGATACACAACAGGAAGGGAAATCTCAAACAAACAATAATGAGGCAAGAACATCTAAGAACACATTCCAGCCATTCCAGAGAGGGAAGTGGAACTGCAGACGATGTGCAGGAACCCATACTGGCCAACAGGTGTGTAAATACAGAAATTACACATGCAACATTTGTAAAAAGGTGGGACATTTAACAAAGGCATGTTTCAATAAAAATAAACAAAATTTGGTAGAAACAGGCGTAAATAGCATTAGTTTTGTTAATAACAGCCCAGTTTATTGTAACGTCAATATTAGTGATAAGGAAATACAAATGTTAGTAGATAGTGGCGCATGTACATCAATAATTTCAGAAAAAGATTTTAAATCTTATTGGCCAAGCGCTAAGTTAAAATATAATAATAGGCAGTTAAAAACATATTCAGGGCAGCCAATAAAAATTTTGGGTACTTTCAACGCATGTATACAGTACAAAAATGTAAAATGTGAAAATTTCGTTTTTTTCGTTATCGACAAAAGAGACGGTAAACAAAGTATGCTAGGGAGAGATTTTTTAAACAAATTTAAATTCGAATTAGTTTCAGAATTTGACGAAAAAAATGAAGTCTTATCGGTTAGCGAAACTAATATTGTTAACGAATTCCAGGAGGTTTTTTCAGACGGATTAGGTTGTTTCAAACAACACACATTCACATTAAAATTGAAAGACCAATTCCGACCTGTTTTCCTTAAACCCCGCACCGTTCCTCTTGCATACAAAGAAAAAGTCGAAACAGAATTGAATCGTTTGGAAAAAGAAGGTGTTATTGAGCCGATTGAATCCAGTGAATGGGCCACGCCATTGGTACCAGTGATGAAAAAGGATGGAACCCTTAGATTGTGTGGCGATTACCGAATCACAGCAAATAAATGGTTCGAAGAGGTCAAATACCCTTTACCAACACTCGAAGAAATGTTTTCAAAGTTAAACGGAGGCGAGTCGTTTTCTAGAATTGATCTCAGCAACGCGTATAACCAGTTGGTGGTAGACGAGGAAACGTCAAAAATACTCACTTGGAACACACACAAAGGTTTATACCGGGTGAAACGGATCCCATTTGGAATAACGCCCGCCAGTGCGATTTTCCAAAGAACCTTAGAACAAGTCCTTCAAGGCATAGATAGAGCAGCAAACTTTATGGATGATATTATCATCACGGGAAACTCAAGGGTGGAACACATAGATACTTTACGCAAGGTGTTTCAACGACTAAAAGATGCGGGATTAAAAGTTAAATTGTCGAAATGTACATTTTTTGAGGAAGAATCAACATTTTTAGGTCTAAGAGTTACCAAGGAAGGTCTAAGAAAAGACAGTGAAAAAGTCAAGGCGATACTAGACGCCCCAACACCGCAAACAATGACACAGGTTCAAAGTTTTGCAGGAATGGTCAACTATTATAGCAAGTTCGTACCAAAATTAGCGATATTAATGAAACCTATTTATAATCTGCTAAAAAAGAACGTACAATTTCGCTGGTCCGCGGAATGTAGTCTAGCGTTTAGGGAAATAAAAGCAATAATCGCGTCAGACGAAGTGTTAACGCATTTCGACCCCACTCTACCAATAGTACTCACAACCGACGCATCAAAGGACGGTATTGCGGCCGTATTATCACACCAAATAGATACTGGTCGAAAAAAACCGATTGTTTTCATCTCAAGAACGCTAAGCAAAGCAGAAAGCAACTACGCGGTAATCGACAAAGAAGCCTTGGCGATTTATTGGGCTACTAAAAAATTAGCATATTATCTGATGGGAAACAATTTTGTCATAGAAACTGACCACAAACCATTAGTATCAGTCTTCGCGATGAACAAGAGAATTTCTCAGTCCTACTCAAGTAGAATGCAAAGATGGATGCTACATTTGGCAGGTTTCAGCTATGACATTAAATACATAAAAGGGCAAGAAAATCATGTCGCGGACATGTTGTCAAGGCATCCGCTACAGACAACTGAAGAAGAAGAAAATCAGGAAGAGTCAAGCAACCAGTTGAACCTGATTGTGACAGAAGGGATTCCAATAGATTCAAAAAGAATTGGTATAGAAACTAGAAGGGACCCCGTCCTGGCTAAGGGGGGAGATATGTAGTGTAGTGTAAGCGAGGCTTTACGAGAAAAAAGAGGTAAAGCCAGCTTTAGCGAGAAGTAAGAATGAGAGGTTAGGTTTAAGACATGTACGCTTGAATGTATGAAGAATCGTAGAATAAACAACTTTAAACAAATAGAGATTTCCTATAAAAGTTAATATACAACAAAATAGATCCATGTTTGTTTGTTGAAAGGGTTTGTCAACTTGTTCTGTCAGTTTTAGTAGAATCTCGGGGGATATCTTTCATATTTCGTCCTTTTGCATATTTCGCATTTGTTGATGCAATCGGCTATGTCTCTGATGAATTTTGGCCAGTAATATAAGCGTTGTAATCTGGTGTATGTTTCACGTATTCTTCGATGATTGGTTTTTCCTTCATGTTGATCTCTTATCAATTCCTTTTGTTCGTTTTTGTCTGTGATTAAAGTTATTCTTTTGGTACAGCGTTTGAGAATTGGTGCTTCGTTATATGTTTCGTTATATACTTTGCAAAAATCTCTGTAGGTACATTCTTTCGATGCCCAAAAAGCAGTAATAATGTATTTTCGGTTCGCAATAATCTAGTAAAAGATCTTTGATTTGTTGATTTTTGTTGTCTTGAGTAATTTGTGCTTTGATTATTATTGCCATTCCGTTTTTAATTATAATTTGTGGTTTTGATGAAGGGTTTGCAAAAACTGTGGTTATAAAAATTTGTCTTTCTTTTCGGTCAACTGGATCTTCACAGATGTTGATTGTTCTTGGTGTTTCGTTATTTTCTCGTCTTGAGGTTACTGATGGTGCGTTTGTTGTGTTAGTGATGGTTCTTTCAGATTGGCTATTTTCTGATCGGCTGTAATTCGGTTGTTTTTTCCTGTTTGTCTGAAATCTGATTTTCTGCGTATGATTGATCTGTGTTCACTTGTTGTGTCGGATGGGTTTGTTCCTAAAATTGATATTGTGTCGGATGAATTACTTGGTGATAGGTTTCTTGGCGAATTGCCTGTTGGTGAATGTCTTGAGGAATTGTTTGGTGTTGGCATTCTAAATGTTGGTGTTGAGAATTCTTCAGTGGTTGTTGGTGAGAAATCTATTAAATTTGGAATTGGAATTGCTTCGTTGTTGCTGACTGTTGGTTCTAGGGTTCTTAATCCTGTGTTTTGGCTTTTATTTTCCTGTAATAAATAGTTCGTTTAGTAACCGTTCTAGTTCTTCATCTGGTTGAACTGCAGTTGATCGTGCGTCAATAATGTCCAGAGGGTGGATCTGTATTCTTGAGAGTGCGTCAGCGATTGTGTTAAATTTTTCTTTCTGTAGACGATGTCGTAGTCATATTCTTCTAGTCTTAATCTCCAGCATACTAATTTTGGATTGGGTTCTTTGAGTGAGAATAGCCATTGACGTGGGCGATGATCTGTGTAGATTGTGAATTTTCTTCCGTATAAGTAGGATCTGAAATAGTTTGTTACCCATACTATTGCTTAATAGTTCTTTTTCGATCTTTGAGTATATTTGTTCATTTATCTATTGGTTTATCTTCTCCTAGTTCTCCTTGTGATAAGACTGTTCCTAGGGCGACATTTGATGCATCTGTTGTTAAGATGAATGGTCATGAAACATTCGGGTATTGTAAAATTGGATGGTTGATTAAAATTTTCTTGCAGGTCTCGAAGGTGGTTATAAATGTTGGTCATGCGTTATCTTGGCATTTTTTTTCAAGCATTTTGTTGAGTTGTGCAAATTTTGATATGAATTTTTTGTAATAAGCGAGTAGTCCTAAAAATCCTTTGATTCCTTTCAGGGTTTTCGGTAATGGGTAGTTCATGACTGCTTTTATTTTATCTGGGTTTGGTTTTACTCCTTCGGGTGTGATAACCAACGCGCGGAGTTGTATCTCATATGCTAGAACCAGTGCTGTCGCGGCGATAGTTTGATTAGAAATATATTTTTCTTTTGGACTATTTCAACATAATATAACATTTCAAAATCACAAATCTGTGGTCCTGTGGTTGAAAAATTAAAAAGGGCATTAAGTATTATTATTTGAAGTAATATAGTAATATAGAAGTCGTTTTTTTACTAGCTGTTAACACTCCTAGCGACGCACTGGCTACGACCTTGTGGACCAGATCAAGGCGTCCCCGCTACTCGCCGTAAAACACACCTTACTTCAACTGGGGGATTGCAGCGGTGAAACAAATTCCCGCGTACTGGTGATAACATGTCCTAAGTATGCTACTTCTTTTCGTAAGAATTCACTTTTATCCAGTTGTATTTTGAAATTTGCTTTTCTTAATATTTCGAAGACTTCTTTTAGTCGTGAGATATGTTCTTCAAGTGATGTTGAAAAAATGATGATGTTATCAAGATAAACGAGGCATTTTCATTCTGTATTCCTTTTAGAATATTGTCCATAACTCGTTCGAATGTGGCTGGGGCATTCTTTAATTCAAAGGGCATACGTAGAAATTCGTAATGTCCATTTTCTGTGCTGAAGACTGTTTTTTCTATGTTGTCAAGGTGCATTTCCACATGGTGAAATCCTGAGGCTACGTCGAGTGTGATGAAGTATACAGGGTGATTTCAATATATATGCAATAATTTTAACCACGGTATTACGTAACGTAGTAGTGTGGAAATAAGGAACAAACAAGTTAAAAATCGAATTGGCCAAAACCCCCACGAATCACCCTCGATACGAGGTCACTGATCCACCTTGTAAACAGAGGTGGAAAAACGTTCAAATAAAAACGATGTAAACACTTTCAGTTTCAATTAAAAGTAAAACCGACTTTTTGCTGCTTATCATTCGTTCATTCATGCATTCATTCATCGTTAAAAAAACTCGTGCGAAAGTTTTTTGGTAATGGTTCATGATGGTCGACTTTTGATTCTTGCGGATGTTTGGTCCATTGTTTATTAGAACAAAGTAAGAACAACTTAGAATGCTACTACCTTTTTACAAGAAATGTTGAAAATCTTGTCCTTGACTAGCAATACAGGCTTCAGACCGTCGCAAGATATTTTTTGATAGGTAAAAAACCACCGGAGTTCCACAAATTGTAACGGTTGCTACTTCCACTTGTTGTTGAAGCTCTTCTACAGTTTTTGGACACTATTAATTTCCACAAACTAACTGTTAGATTCATCGTCGGACCAAATGTGAGTGTTGTGTCTGTTGAAAATAGCATTGCGAGTGAATCTTGCTTCATCCGTAAGCAAAATGCACTTTAAACGTCAGGGCGTTCACGACACTGCGGTAACAATCATTTACAGTGAATTACACAACGTGGACAATCAGCGGGCTCCAAACCTTGCACTTTTTGGATGTGGCCTTGTTCGTTTAATCTGGTTTAATGTATGATGCACTACAAACCGTGAAACTCCAACTTCAGCTGCAAGTCGACGAGTAATGATGTCGGGCTCTTCTTCGTCGCGTTCCATAATTTCCTCTTTAGCTTGCAATATTCTTGCTGCCCTATCACGGCCACGATCGTGAGTTTTAGGTTGAAGGTACCATGATCTCGGAGATGCTGTACCACTGATGCAAATGTTCGCGCACACCATATCAACACACTCTGAATTGGAAAAATTCACCATAAACCACCTCCCGACCGTTCGATGCAAGCAACTGTCATCACTGGTCGTTTTCGTGTTTTTGCAGGTTTCTTTCGGTCCCTTTTTTAGTTATTAATCCGAGTCGTTTGTACCACTGATTGAAAGAAGTAGGTCAAGAAACACTACCAGCGGCGTATATAACAATTTATATTTAATTTCAAATACTGCTATACTGCTACCACTTAGGACCGTGAATTTTACACAGTGACATAATCTCATTGTGAGCTATTCCCCATTTTTTTTCTCATATGTTTTTCGCAATCACCGTGTATGCTGCTTCCTAGGTTGTCCAAAATGTCATTGATATTTGGTAATGGATACTTATCATTGATTGTTTTTTCATTTAATTTTCGGTAGTCTATCGTACTACGAGTCTCCACTTTTATTCTTTTGAAGTGGCCATTTTCTTGTCTACGATCCATATGGATGATGACCAAGGTGAAATTGAAGGTCGAATTATTCCTTGTCGTAGCAGTGAATATATTTGTTTCCGTGCTTCCTCTTTGTGTGCTTCTAGGTATCTGTATGATTTTGTAAAAGTTGGAATTTCGTCTTTGGTTCTTATTTGATGCTTAATTTGGTTGTTGAACGTTAGGGGTAGACGTCCGGTGTGAAAGATGTTTCAATAAGCCATGCATAATTTCCAGATTGCGTCTATTTCTTCCGTGTTCATGTACTTTAATCGGAGATTGTACAGCTTGTCCTTTAAGATTTCGTCAATGTTCTGGTGAACTGAACATTAATGGTGGTTGTGGATTGAATTCGTATGTATTGACCGGATTGATTTCTAAAGGCTCGAATAGTGTGAAGGTCAGTTCTTGATCCGTTGGATTGATTATGGTGGTCGTTGCTTTTTTGTCCTTGACTGTAACGTATGAGGCTGGTATTTCGGTTGTGTCGAATTTTCGGTTGTGTAAGATTCATTCTGTGACATCTTTGCCGACAGGTATCTGGATGATTTGTTCAGTTCTTGTTTGAAGGTTCATTTGAAAAACTGGTTTTCTTCTTTTTATTTCATCACATTCAAAGTATATGGCAATTATGGTTTTGTTTGTTATCAAAAGATTCTTTCCAAAATCTGAACATGCGTTTATTGAACGTAGGAAATCAATTCCGATGTCTGGTCTTCCAAAAATTTGCGAAATTGGGATTGTCTGATGTAAGAAGAATAACATTTTTGTGCGACTTGAGGGATTAGCAAAGTGCTAGATGATGCGGTGTCTATCATTAATTGTTAATTCAATTCAAGTGTCCTTATATATATGGTAATCTCGAAATGTAGTTTTGTATCTATGTTGAGTTCGATTGTGGTCTGTTGTTGTCGAAATGCTAAGTCTCGTCCTTGAGAGGCGGGGTTAGCCAAAAATTTTGATTTGGGTAAATTTCTACGGATGTAACAGCTTCATTGAAATCAGCTATTGCGAAAGTCTGTCCTTGAAATTGTCCAAATGTGGCATTTTCATCTGATTCAATTTCTTCTTCAAGTTCATTTGTGAATGGAAGATAACTTGTTTGTGGTAAGTCATTCTCGTTATGAAGGTGTATTTCCTTCCTTGATTTCGATTTATATTTTGAGGCTGTCTGTGTGTCCATTGGTACAACTTGATTTCTCATCGTTTGTGCTTCCATTGTAATTGGTCTTGGAAAATTGTGTCTTGCGTTCGGATTTGGTGCGAAAACATTTCTTTGCAAATTTCTTGGATTTCGATTTTGATTGAAATTCGGGTATTGATTTTGGTTGAAATTCGGGTATTGATTTTGTTGATAATTTTGTTGATAGTTCGACATTGCGGGAACTTGATGATAAATTGGTTGTCGCGAAAATCTGTTTGAGATATTCCTTTGTCCGGTATTTTGTTGACGAACGCGCACGTCACGCATTTGAGGTTGAGGTCGCGAGTGGAACTGTGTGCGTCCTTGATTCGGATGTGAAGGTTGATGATTAGAAGAATGCTGAGTTGCATTTCTGTTTATGAAGTGCATGGGACTGTTGTTTGAATGTTTTCTTCAAGGAGAATTTGTGCCTGTGCTGCTTCCAGCATTTGTAGATTTCTTGATCGAATTATTGAACCGTATGGTTCTCGTAAACCACTTAAAAATTATTTCAGTGTTTATTCTTTTTGTCGAACATGTTTCTTTTTACTATTGGAATTCCTTCGTTGGATTCTGTTACTGCAATATTTGAAAGAAGAAAACTTTTCATGTCTTGACAGCGAATGTAAAATTGTTGCAGAGTTTCGTTTTCTTGTTTTAAAAGCATTAAATCTCGTAAAAGCGAGTTTTCATCTCTTTGGTCTGCGAAGTTTAATAATTGTAAAATGTGTTTTAAGCTCTCCAAGTATTAATTTTTCGTGATCCCGGTACTACTTTTGCCTGTCTAGTCAATTTGTTTTTTATCGCGGTTAATAGGAACTTGTTTATGAATGCTTGTGGATTTGCTGCTTCTTGAAATTGTGTGACGATTAATTCGCAAGCAGAAAGAAAGTCAGCGAGTTCAGAAGCTTCTCCAGCATATTTGGGAATATGTCCAAAAGCGATGAATGAAATTTCACCATTTTTTGATTTTGAACGTTTTGATTGTTTTCGTTTTCAATGAACAACCGTTCAATTAATTGTAGGAGGTCCTCAATGGAATCGTTCATGCAAGGGATTTGATTAAGAAATGAACAAGTTTTTACTTACATTAACATCACTGTGAAGTATGCTTGTATTTTTTTTTTCTTGAAATGAAGTAGGAGTCTAGGGATTCTTGTCCAGGAGTCTTGTGAACGATTGTGGAGAATTCCGCGATGCTTGTCCGAAATTCTGCGGTGTGAAGGCGATGCGAAGATGATGCGAAGATTCGGCGATGCTTGTGCGAATATTTTCGCCGTTGAAATGGTTCTGTTTTTTGAAATCGGCCTCGAACGACTTTTGTTTCTTAACACGATCCATGCGACTGCGCCACTTAAGTTTAATGGTTTAATAATAAACTTGTTTTTAAAAAAGAACTTTTATTTTGTTCACAATTCTTATTATTACACTTGATTATTTATTATTGGCTTGTTAAATATTGATTATTCACAGTTATCACAATTATCACTTCACAATTATTCACTTAGATAATTACAACTTATTGGGAGAGCGCGGTTATGACGGGCTTAAATAAATTTCACGGTGGCGACTTCTGAACTAAACTACACGGATGACCGATACTTCTGAACTGAAAAATGAATGATTCCGATGTCTTTTATAACGAGGAAAACTGCAGAATTGGAGTTCTCATGTTGATATTGATGCAAGTGTGGAAGCGTATCTTGCACGTGGCAGAATATGGGTCTGCAGAATGATTGTCCATTGTGGATTTATGCTGATATTATAACAAACACATTACTGATGTTATTACGAAAGTTCCATTGCTTCCTTATAGTGGTATTTTTACTCTTAATCAACCGAAGTATAGGCAGATACTGACGTCGCAGTCAGTATCTTGGTTACTTATGGCACGGCTATTTACATTTTCAATAGAGGTCCTAATACTTGCGGTAATTGACATTGCAGTGCCATAAAAACGAAGTCAGAGTTGGACCACTATACGAATTCATCTAGTCAGGACTCTGCGCCGAACAGAATGCGCCAAACATTTTCCATCGGCTGTCGGTAAATGTGGTCAGATCAAAGCCGGGCATTGGTTCGTTGGTGCACATTGCAATAGAGATAAATGTTTAGAATTAATCGATCAGTATGAGAAATATTCCATATTATGGAATCCTAGACATAGTTTATATTACATTTCAAAATCTTCTGCTGGCATGCGAGTAAAATTTTTCAAATGCCCACAGTCCATGTTTCTCAGTAATGCGCCTTGAAAATAGACGTCTCGGTCATATTTTCTTCGTTATTACTTCTTGAGCGTAAGCAAAGGAATTATTGTAATCGAGTCCGTCGGCCGACTCTCTAGTTTTACATTTTCTCGATCTTTCATGACCCCTAGAAGACGATGAAATAGGTCTCCCGTTTCCGTCTGTCTATCCGTCTGTCCGTCTGTCCGTCTGCCCGGCTGTCCGTCTGTCCGTCTGTCCGTCTGTCTGCCGTTCCGGATTTTTATTAGACAGATAATCTCCGAAAGTACTAGGTCGATTGTTGTCAAATTTTGTATTTATATTAGCTATATCATGTAGATGGTAAAACGATAACCAAAATTTGTCTAATCATCCCCACCACTAATGTGATGACGTCACTTCAAAATTGTACATAGTAATTGGCTTTTAAATTGTATCAAATAACATAGTCTTACACATGTAATTTATGACTCCGAATTGAGATTTTACCCGAAACGTCCAGATTTTTGGGAAAAAAAATCAAAATTCGGGAACAACATTTTGGCATTTAATTTGGAATCTACATAACTGAATGATTTGAAATCTTGCAGATGGTTTACAGTTATGACAAGCATGATAAAATTTTAATCACAATATATTTAGTCATCCCCTCCAAAAAATTGTTGACGTCACCCCAAAATTTTGCTGAATAAATCCTATCTAAAATGTACAAAATATGGTGAGTCTCTTCTTGTGATTTATCATTCCATTCAATTTTTTTCGATTTGCATATACAGGGTGACTCAAAAAAATTAATGAATGCGTAAATTTATTTTATTGATTTAATCAGGAACTACAACACCGTATGCTTTGAAATCTTGCAGATGTTTTAAGGTTATAAAGAGCATAATAAATTTTTAGTCAAAATATATTTGGTGATCTTCTACAAAAAACTGATGACGTCAGCTCAAAAGTTTGCCGAATAAATCGTATCTAAAATGTACAAAATATGATGAGTCTGTACTTGTGATTTATCATTCCATTCATATTTTTGGATTTGCATATGCAGGGTGACTCAAAAAAATTAATGAATGCGTGAATTTATTTTATCGATTTAATCAGGAATTACAAAACCGAATGCCTTGAAATCTTGGGAATATTTTAAAGTTATTATAAGCATGGTAAACTTTTGTTCAAAATGTATTTGTTCATCCCTCCTAAAAAAATTGATGACGTCACCCTTAAATTTTGCTGAATAAATCCTATCTAAAATGCAAAAAATATGATGAGTTTGTACTTGTGATTTATCATTCCATTCATATTTTTTAGATTTTCTTAAGAGGTGGTTCAAAAAAATTAATGAAGTCAATTTATTTTATTGATTAAATTAAAGGCAACACTTATTACCCAACCAACCCAATTTGGTAGACACAAAATTTGTTAAAGGAAAAACTCGGTTGAAACATAAGGGTAGCACGCTTATTTACATCGACTTTAACATTACAGACCTGCATTTGTTTTATGCGCTCACTTGGTTCCGCGAATGTGGAATAGACATGTTTATAATCAACCAATTGTGAATTTCACCGTCAAGAATTAAAATAAAACCCAATGTTTTATATAATAAGCGGAAGTCGAAGCAATAAAACCGATGGTCGTTTTGTTTACAGTTTCTCTGTTTGACTCTCACGTATGCTGTTACGCTTGTCATCTTAAATTAAGAATGTTTATACATAAACGATTTTCAGTTGCCCCTCATATTACTAGACAGCGGATTTCTGTCGGGCTACGTCACGATTATAGGGGGGGACGTGCTGGATCGCCGGGTGATAGATAATCACTGAATTTAATCGGTACTAATTCCATAAATATAATTAACGATTTATTAATCAAACGGCTAAGTAAATGAGAACGGGAATTAACAGCAGAGTGCAACGAAACAGCGTTATTCTAATCTCAAATAAACGAAGTGCAGTCCGCAACCGCAATGAATTCGCATCCCGTACGAGCCGTACCGAGTTTGGCCTTGCCTAGCCCGACAGAAATCCGCTCTCTAGATATTACGCACCGGCGCCGTATACGTGAGTAAATTGTTTCGTTATTTTATTCATTATAAGAAATCAATATTCAAAACGACCCAATTCATTTTCCCGAAAATTTGGGAATACAATAATTTTATTCTTAGTATTACACTACATCTATCCCAACTGATATTACGTGTCCTTGCAAAAATGTTGATGACGTCATCACAATTTTTTTTTAAATTCCCACTACAAAAATGTAATGAGAAAAAAAAACACAATAGGCATGCAGTCGTCAAGTTTCCGACAGCGAGGGAAGTACTGTCTAAACTCTTTAGACCAATTTTTTTCTTCTTCTTCTTGGTCAGGGAATGAATCAGAAAAATGCACTTGCAGCCACTATAACGTCATCTATGTTTCAAATCTGCGAGAATCCTGGAAATGCAGTGGGAACGCGGCGAACACAGCAAATGCCTCAAAAACAGATCATTTGCGCGGATCATTTGCGTTTGTTCTGTGCGTTTGGTTTGTTCGGACCAAAATGTTCAGATCAAGACCCACCCCTTTATATATCATTTATCATTTAGCATTGCATTTTTTTTTTCTAATTGGAATAATTGGACCTTATCGCCGCTCTCTGTCGTCGGCCGCACGCCGCACGTGTGCGGGGCACACTTCGCAAGCGTTATTTTACATATATAATAAATGAAAATTAACAATACAGTATAATAAACTCGTCCGACTTGTACCCTAGTAAAATTATATGAAGGGGACGAGCATCGGTACATTAACAATTGGAGAAAGATTTACAGCCGAAAAAGGCTCGTGTCGACTGTACGCACAGGACCGGTCATATTGTGTCTGCACAATTACGGTTCGGTAATCGAAATTTTTTGATGTATTGGTGTATTGGTCCAATAAAATTTTAATAGGGTACAACCTCAATGACTTTACTATACATTACAATTAATCGAAATCGATAAGTATAATTTCTTTTAGTAATTATATCAGTCACCAATAGATGTCCACAGAATCAGCGTTACCAAAATCAGGCGTCGCGATCGGCGTCGCCGACCAGGGATACACGTATGTATGCTAGTGTATCGACCTATTTATTAAACGGTCGCGGTTTGGCTCCCTGTAGATGAAGATGAATTTCTTGCCAGAGTCTGCTGCACAGCTACCTACATTTAATCAAAATAATTAATTTCCCGAAATAAATATAAAGACAAATGAAATTAACTTCGTATAACGAAAATAACAAGGCAAAATGAAATAAATTCTTCTTCTTTGAAAGGAAATTCACTTGAATATAATATAATATACCTAATACATCGTTCTAGCTTTGCAAGCAATCCAAAATTTAACAACGGAAAATTGACATCTTTAATTTGCAAAGCGATAATACCACAGACAATACGTAGTGTACTACAGACTAACATTAAAAACAAAATAAACTTTGCCAAATTAAAGTAAAAGTTATTAAATGCTGTTTCTCATCGGCTACTTGATAACTTTTAGCGGTGAATTTTTATTCTTGTTTTATCCTACTAAATGAAAGGAAAATAAATGATAGTGTTATTTGCTTTAAGTTATAGTGAAAAATATTTAGGATTGTTTAAATTCAAATGTAGAAGTCCTTTGTATCAAAATTATAAATTAATTACTTTCGTAATTGACCGCTATAGTTTGTTTTTACGATTAAAATTACACTAAACGATTGTACTGTATTGTTAAAATACTGTATATACGATTTTGCCATTCTGCAATTAAATGATCTTCCTTGCGTCTCAACTGAATTATTCGTTTGGCGTAATGGTGAATTTAAAAAAAAAGATAAACAATATTAAAATGACAACAAGATTCTGCTGGCGCTTAGATGTGTTTATGACGATTTTGTTGCTGAGTTAAATTTGGTTGTTCCCAAGTGAGAGTGCATAGTGTACGTTGCAAAAGATGAGAAACAATAGCAAAAAGGACAGCATAAAGGGTAAGGTAAGAGCGTAATGGTTCGTTCCAATCGGAAAAGTAATCAATGCGATTGCGCAACGTTATTTGCTACGACATCCATTCTCTAGCTTCGTTTAGCACATGGGTGGGGTGTCCCCAGAAAGAGTTCCTGCCACAGCGAAACGGACGTTCGTACACAACTGTTGCACCTAAATATACTTCAATAGAACAGATAGATACAGGACGGGCACCTGAATATTGACATTTGACGGGCAGTGTACTGTGTGTTGTATTACTTTGTCATATGTTGTTTATTTGAAATAGTTGCAAAATATGGCAGAAGAAGATTTAAACGAAGAAGGAAGTGATCTCAATACGAAATTTGGTTTGCGACTGCGAGGAAGGAAAGGTGCCCTGAAAAAGAAAAATGTGTATAATGTTAAAGGCCATAGATTCATTCCCAGGTTTTTCAAACAACCAACGTTTTGTTCCCACTGCAAAGATTTTATTTGGTAAGTTTTCAGTAATTAATGGTTTGCTCAATTCTTTTTAATTTTAAAGAAAATATTAAATAAATACCTATTGCAATTGTTGTGTAGGTAAAAATTAGAAATATCTGGACGTTTGTGATGATATTTATTTTGAATTTCCACTTTCATAAAAAACCAGGTTTGTGTATTGATCTCAGTGTTTTTGCTACTCGTCCGTAAAATTACCTATTTTGTATATACAGGTAATTCAGCGTAAATGACGAATTTGACTTGTTCTGATAGGCACCCCAAAATACATTAGTTTTCTATTCCTTGATTCACAGTAGAGTTTAAAAAATATCATGAATCCTACTGATCCAACTGTGCATTCTTATGGCACTGTCAACTTTGGGCAGTTGAAAATTATTTGGAAAAATGCCAAGATATTCGTTTACCATTACGGAGGAAACGGACTCGATCTTAATTTATGAAGAGTGTCAAAAAATGTGTGTAGTAGCGGCAAATTTGTACGCCCAGAGATTCCCGAACGTACATATCCAACACATAAAATTTTCAAAAGACTTGAAATGAAATTACGAAACGATTGTCCTTTGTGTAAACGAAGAAGTGGTTAACCGCTCCGCATTTGAGCAACTAGATCCGAGTTTTGGAGACTGTTTTAGAAAATCCTCACAGTAGGCAGCGGGTAAGTGCGAGAGAAATTGGCATAAGTCTATCTTCTGTTTGTCGAATGTTAAAGGCTAACAAGTTGCACCCCAATCATATGCAGTTAGTTCATGAATCACGAGAGACTGACTTCACACGAAGACTGGCACTTTACAATTTTGTTCGGAAACAGCTGCTAAATGATTCCAATTTGTCATTTTTAAAACCACAGACTTCGTGGAACTATTTTTTAAATTCTACTACGAATCAAGGAATAAATGAATAGCGTATTTTGGGTTGTCGTTAACCACAAATCACATTCGTCATATATGTATAGGGTGAGTCACTAAACGTGCTATATTCCATGCCACATTAGTTATTAGAAATATATAACTAATATAACAGTAAAGTAGAAGAAATCCAACTTTTTGATTAACTTATAAGATTTGATTTTGGGAATTTTATTTTTTTTATGATAACCCTTGTAAGTCAAAATAAAAATATGTACCATCGGGGACACGGAAAACTGTGCAGAGGTGTCATACAATTGTCAAAATTTCTGAACCAGACCTTAGCTACTCATAACCACGCTTTTCATGTTTGGCGTATTTGTCACTTTGACACTGACAAAGTCGAAGTTTTATTAAATTTGTTTCAATTATATTAACATACAGCACTGTGTGCTTTCAATGATTCTCGTAGTTGCGAATGCCTGCTGTCCTCAAACGACGACGAGCAGTTTTGACATTGCCCGGAAAATTGGTAATTATAGTTGCTTCAGCAGCACTGGTAAAAGGGCTCTCTGATTATATCAAGCAAAGCTTCAATTCGTCTTCGTCAAGTGTAGAAACCAGATGTCCCCCTGAGCTTGGACGACGTTCCACAGTCTGCTCTCGGCTCTATTTCTGCACGATCAAATTCACCGTGCTTTTTGGAATCCTCAAAGTCACGGAGACTTGCCGTTTTGAATAAGAGCTACTACTCGAGATTTGTTAACAATTGATACAGCTGGCATGTTGAACAAATTGATATATTTCAAAGTTAATTTGACAGTTTTTTTCGAAAATATCAATTATGTTGACGCTAAAGGTGCATTTATATTGACATTTTTTGAAATCACAATAACAGACTGCCCAGGGTTCCACGTCCCTCATAGTACCTGTGTAATATGATGGTAAAAGTAAAAAAATTGTTATGCTTACAATAACTTCAAAAAGTCTGCAATATTTCAAAGTATTCAGTTTTGCAATTCTTGATTTAATCAATAAAATAATTTGACTCAGTTATTATTTTTTTTAAGACACCTGTTTAAGCAAATCTAAAAAATATGAATGCAATGATAAATCACAAGTAACAACCCATCATATTTTGCAAATATATTTTGATTAAAAATTTACCATGCCTATGATAACTTGAAAACATCTCCAAGATTTCAAAACATTCGGTTTTGTAGTTCCTGATTAAATCAATAAAATAAATTCACGCATTCACTAATTTTTTGAGTCACCCTGTATATGCAAATCCAAAAAATGTGAAAGGAATGATAAATTACACGGACAGACTCATCATATTTTGTACAATTTAGATAAGATTTATTCGGCAACATTTTGAGCTGACGTCAATTTTTTGGAGGGGATAAGTATAATATTTTGATTAAACGTTTATTATGCTTAATATAACTGTAAAACATCTGCAAGATTTCAAAGAATTCGGTTTTGCAGATTCAAAATTAAATTGCAAAATGTTGTTTCATAATTTTGATTTTTTTTTCCAAAAATCTGGACGTTTCGAGTAGGAAACGTAAAGGAAAAATACGGAATCATAAATTACATGTGTAGGATATTTCATACAATTTAAAACCCAAGTTAAAGATGGGTTTATACAGCCTGTTATTAAAAGGTACGTATAAAATAAAAAAAGTTAAAAAAAATTCAGGTAAAAGTGTTCTCCTTTTAGAGATAAAAATTATTAAAATTTATGTCCAAATTCGTTGTACGCTTCTGATAAAAAGATCATCTTTCGTTTCTATAGCAACATTTAGTCTTGACAAAAGTTTTATTGTTACAGTTGCTAGGATTTACTAAAATAAATTAATTTTACCTATTTATCCTTCAGTAGCATCTAAAAAGGTTGGATAAGGGTTAATTTTCCCCTTATAATTTTGATAACACAATAAATTTTTCCGACTTCTTAGACTTCGCGAAGAACTGTCCATTTTGTTGTACGTACCTTTCAATAACACCCTGTATGATATTTCGACCAAATCGAACCCATATAAACCCATCTTTAAATTCATCAGGGGATAATAACACCGGAGGTTGGTAACAACAAACAAACCAATTCTAGAAGCTTGAAAACAATTTAATTCCAATAATAACGGTCAACAATCAAGAATTTTAGGCTCAAAAAACAGCTGATTCAGTTTCTGGTAGTATTAACACTAATAAGTGCGTACCATCAAAATAGTATAAATAAAAATAAATAATTGGCTGAGTGCTGAACCACCTAATTTTTACATCAAGTTCATATGAAGAATTAGGTACCATTAAATGAGAGAACATTCGATTTTTTATACATTTTTTGAATAAATAAGGGTAAGTATCTGAAAAAACCACGGAGGTTGAAAAGACTGGAGGGAAGATGTCGTGAATTTTGTGGCAGAGACTCGGACACCGTTTATGACCCTACTTGAAATGCGCATCATGCTAAGCTTCGCCCTCTAAATGTTTAGCACTCGTAACCAGTGGCGGGGTAACATCTGGTAGGCAGATAGGCTCAAATATTGTGATTGACAAATACAAATTAAATTTTTATTTATTTACAAATAGCACAAAATACATAGTTACCAAAACAAAAAAAGAATAAATCTAGACTTTTAGTCGTCATTCAGCCACTTACACAATACTGCGAATAAAATAAAAGTTGTTTAATTATACTGAAGTGTTTTAAATTAAATAAAATGAAATTAATACTTATTTAAAAGGATTGGGAAAGAATTAAGTATTGACCTTTAAAATGAATTAATTTAGTTTAACTACTTTTTATTGTTGGTTCTTTAGAGAAGTTTTTATTTCTATAATAATGCTTTGTTCTTAGTTTCAATCCCCATATCAACGTATCCATACATGTTTTTCCGATCAAACTCTAAATAATGTTGGCGGATTGCATTTTCATCAAATGATAAAGAACTGAGAAGTTTGCCACCTGCTGGTAACTTTTCACACTTTAGCGTTAACATATTAAAAATTTCCTTTGTGAACTTTGGAGAACCGTCAACAGAAGAATACAATGAGAGTGAAAGTTTTAACATGCGGCAAGACTTTTTCTAACTTTTGTTGAACAAAAATATAAGCTTTTGGCGAATAAAAATGTAAGGTAAAGCCAAACCTTCTTATCTCTTGTCCATATTGCTTTGGTATTGGCAAATTGTTAATAGTACACCACATTCGAGTAATGAGTTCTTCATTTTTTCCAAAATCCATAGCACTGAGTATTGTTGTATTGACAGATTCTTTGACAAATATTCGTATTGACAATTTTCTTCTTCAAATTGTCAATACGAATATCTTTGCGTACATTTCTACCATGTAAATGATTTATTAATTTATTTTGGCATGCGATTTTTTTTGTAATTCACTTATTGTATCTCTTAATCTTAATATTCCACTTGTCTGTTGCATGTTTGTATTATCACCAACAACGAACAATCCCAAATTTTGAACACATGTTATTAGCATCTGAATTCAACTTAGCACCTTCGAAAATAAGTTAACCAATGATTAAAACTGGACCAAATCTCAACCTCCGTTATAATCTCAGATATCACTGATAAATTGACATTTGACAACTTTCGAAGTTGTCAGAGTAGCGTTTCAAGCACGGTTTCTAAGGCAATGTGACGTCACGTGGTTGGTGCGCAAAGCAGACGAAAATTCATCCACCGGAGTAGCATACCATGTCTTCTTGTATGTACCATGGGTAATATATTATTTCTTCTCAGATATTCGTAAGTTGGAGAACTTTTCATGTAAAAGAGCATACAAGACCTAACCCACTGGTGTGCATATCTTCTTCGTTTTGCTGACTTGGAGCATGACAAATTTAAAATTCTAAAACAAATTTCTTTGCGCTTCAAATAAATAATTTAATTTCTTATCAAAAATATTTTGCTCCATTTGCAAAAATTTTATTTTCATCTCTGAATCCTGTTCTTTCATTTTCTTTATTTAAATCAGTAAACGTCGATTTTTGCTTCTTAGAGATTTATTAAACCCATGCCGAATTGTGATGTGGTTGACAATTCTTTTTTTCATTTTTCATTTCTGAATACCTTTGAACAGCCCTGAACAATTTGATTAAATATTTGCAATAATTGCAACATTCTTGATTCTTCTGTAAATAATAAAAACAGTTCTTATGCCACCACTTTCCATTGCTGTCATCATAAAATGGCACTTTGCTTGTTTTAACATTAAATTCACTTTCGTCTGGACCACCTAAATATATTTTCAATTTGGAAAAGTGTATTAACGCTTCTTTAATCCTCATTCAAGATATTTATACTTTTTGGCAGACTATTAATGACCGCTTCATTGTCATTTATAAAAACAGATAGTTTCAGTTCTGCATTTAACATCATATATTTCCTAGTAAAGGGTTTAGATTTTTCCACCGTTGTTTTTCTACATAATAATTAATGTATTTTTTAACATTTTCTACTGACGTAGAAAAACTCCAAGACGATGATGGCCGTTGCATACTAACTTTTCCATTGTATAATGGAAGAAAAAAGGATGTGCATTCAATTTTTTCACATATTTCAAGATGTTCAGTTGGGTTCAATTTAATAATTTTATCTGGTACTTCCTCCTGTCAAAAGACAAAATAGCAATCTTGGTTTATTTGTTGTTTTGGTCAAGTAGCTTGGACAATTTCAGAGCACAATGGGCACTGCATCTCAGTGGCGGCTTGTGACCTTTTGAAATGGGGGGGACACAGTTTGATTGATGAGTTAAATATGAAGATATAAATCAGGTTGTTATTACCAATTAATAGACGAAATTGTGTGACGGAAATAATTAATACAAAAATACATTCAATAAAAATAAAAAAGGATTTCTCCACATACCTTTTTGCCTTCGGGCAAAATTTTACGTTCATGGCATCTAAAAGTTCATTTTGGACAGTTTTAGGCGTTCCTTTAAAAACCGTTGCTTCTTTCAAATGATCTGATAAAATCCAATTCAGCCACAAAATCAATCAGACCTCGAAATATACCTGGATTTTGTGATTCCCTACTTTCGTCATGTCCACGTAAAGCAAATTCAAACAGTCTACAAAATTTTATGCACATTATCAATCGGCGTAATATACGGCGATTTTTGTCGACCCTTGCGTTATGTGCCCGAATATTATTAATACATATAAGCGGTGTGTAGTTGTTTCCGAATGTCTGTATTACCGAGAAGATTATCCAAGAATATTTATCATACGTGTTCGCGCAAAATAAAAATTAAAACCCGCGATAGTAACTCAATCCTGCCGAGCACTGTCGGAACGGGACCGCCAATCCAGGTGAATCAAGCGGCTAGGACGTGAGGTTTCCATGGCAGCGATGTAAACAAAACGTCTAAATCAGCCATGATTCGGTCTCTGGTCCCGGCTTTTATCAGCATTTCATCAGAAATAACATATCATATATCCAAGACACATCTTTAGATGTAAGTGGAAGTAAGTTTTGGTACATAAGGGGAGCGAGATAAAAAAATTAGTTTTGATAATTATGACACAAATTTCCAGATAATTTTTTAAATATTGAAAATTACTATTTTGGTATGTCGTGTCCAGTGTGTTGGTAGACGTTGTAATTTTGGTGGGCCACGTGCCCTTGTGCTGCATCTTTAAGTAATTTTGGACGCGAATACGAAATAAAAATACTTTTAGTTTGGATTTGTTAATGGACGATCTACCACTTCCAATCTATGCGAATTCACACAGTTTGTAGCTGATAATCTTGATGCTAAACGCCAGGTGGATGTGGCCGATTCAGATGTTTCTAAGGCATTTCATAAATTAGATCATGGCATTTTACTTGTAAAACTGCGAAATTTCGGCTTTTCAAGTGCCCTGTTTGACTTAATCAGTTCCTATTTATCCAACAGAGTTCAAGTTGTAAATTATAATGGCTATGAATTATATTGAAGATGGCCGACAGTGCAAGTGTCGCCGAGACATTGTGCTCTGTGTGCAAGTTAAAAGTGAAAGATGAAAGCAAAGTATTTATGTGCAGTGGTATATGTAATTATATTACCCATATGGAGTGCTCTGGGTTTAACAAGACAGAGTGTAAACTGATAGAAAACAAGAATTTCTTGTGGTTCTGTGATAAATGCAAATTCATCGGAACAAATGTGAGTAATCTCTTAGCTTCCTTAACAAATGCTGTAATAAGTTGTCAAAATCATATTGTAAAGCAAAGCATTACCATCAAAGAGCAAAATGCTGAGTTTGCTCTACTGAAAAGCGAAGTGGCGTTGATAAAAAAAGAAATACTAGCATCTAAAAAAAGTACGGAACATGACATGCCATTGAATGGCCTAGAGGAGGTAGATAAGTTATCGTATCCGGCTGATACTGCAGCAAAGAATCAGAGAGTAATATCCTTTCCGAAAAACATTTTGCGGGACTTAGGCAATCCTAAGGCCGTGCAAAGAGGAAACGTTATAGATAGTAAAAATCCATCTAAGAAACCTGTTGATGGGAAAAAAAGTACTGTTGACAGTGATAGAGATGTAAAATCATCAAGTGGAAAAACCAACAAATCCTGGGATTACAATATAACAGCTAACACTAGCAGAGATTTCACATTTTCTCAACCCAAACCTAGACGGGATTGGAGTGAGTTGGAGGAGGAGTCATCAGGTCCAGAGAATGAGAATGGGCAAGGGGATGATTTTACTACAGTTATCTCTCGTAAACGTAGGAACCGAAGTAGAAAACGAGTGAATACTAATGCTATAATGGGCACAATAGTAATGGATGAACAGGAAAGTTTTGCATCAGTACCCAAGATCAAGAAGGCCTGGATATACGTTGGAAATACAAAAAAAGGGACGAATGAAGAAAAAATAAGAGACTATATCAAGACTAAGGCGCCTATGGTAGCTGACGTTAATGTTGATAAGCTGAACTGTCAAGGTGAAACTCAATCATTTCGGGTCAGCGTGAGTTTTGAACATAAGGATGTAATAATGAATGGCGACTTATGGCCAAATGGGGTTGTAATCAGAAGGTATAACTTCTCAAAGAAAAATTTTTGGCAAAACCGACAAACGGAAGTGACCACCTAATAGAAAGTGATGTAATAGCTGAGAGACTAGAGGATGAACGTGCTGCCAATGGCAGCTATGGGTGTTCCAAAGTGGACTGTTTAAATGTGATGCATTTAAATGTTCAGGGATTACTAGGCAAATAACTTCTATTGGCAGTTCATTTGAACCAGGAGAATGTGGATGTCTTGTGTTTATGTGAGCACTGGCTCTCCAGAGAGCAACTGAAATGTACAAATATTGATAACTACATTTTGATAAGTAGTTTTACCCGGTCAGTCTTTTCCCGTGGTGGAGTAGCAATCTTCGTACATAAAACTGTGAAAGTGTCATCTACACCAGAGGTAATTAGTACAGAGAAGGAGTTTGAGGTGTGTATGTGTAAATTGCTGTTAGGGAAGTTAACAACATATGTGGTTGCCTTCTACAGGTCGCCAGGTAGTGATCTAAACAATTTCATTGTCTCCTTCACTGATTTGTTTAACAAAATATACAATGTAAGGTCTAATTATATTATATGTGGTGATATAAATGTCGATTTGTTGGTCAATAATAGTGAGAGACGACTAGTGCTAAATTTTTTCAGGGAGTATAATATTGTTCATCATATAAATGTTCCTACACGCATCACTTATCATTCACGAACTTGTATAGACAATATCTTTTCAAATTTACACCCTGTAAGTAAATTAGTGAAGAACACATTTGTATCTGATCATTGTTATGTGGTGTGCCAGTTTCAAAGCGACTTTGACAGAACTGGCATCAGCTGTTACAAAAGAATAATAAACATTGCGAACATAAATTTATTCATAGGAATGTTATCTACTATAAACTGGTATTCATTTATAGTACCCCATAGAGACTTTTTGTGCAATTTTGACTTGTTTTATAGAACTTTTTTGTATTATTATGATAAGGCATTTCCTGTTGTTAAGTGTATGGTAGGTTCAGGTAACAATACTCTGCCTAAATCTATCAAAGATCTTCATTCTTTTCTGTGTGAGATGTCCATTTTGGATAAACAATTGAATAGTGATTTCTACCATAATAGATATTTGACATTAAAATCTATGTATCGTAATTTAGTCTCTAAATACACAATAACTAAAAATGACAAAAGGATCATGGGCTCAGAAAACATAGCAAAAGAAAGTTGGAGAATAATAAATAAATTTAGGACAAAAATCAAAGACTCGATAACGACAATTGAGAATAATGAATCTAAAGTTATTGATAACATTAATGAAATATGTGAATGCTTTGCGGATTTTTTTGCAAATGTCGATGCTTCTCCACCACTGTTTGAGGAGGTTACAATTACAAATCATGATCATACATTCTTCCTGGAACCATTTACACATGATGAGATCATAACTTTGATAATGAATGTTACAAAAAAGCCCTGCCCGGGAGTGGATGGGGTCGATGGTCGAGTTCTGAAATCAGTAGCCGCAATTATTGCAGAGCCTATTTGTAATTTTGTAAACGAATCGTTTGCTTGTGGTCAATTTCCTGAAAATTTAAAAAAGTCAAAATGTATTCCGATATATAAAACCAAGGGGTCGAAGCATGATAGGGCCAATTATAGATCGATATGCATTCAAAGTCAGTTCGCTAAAATTTTTGAAGCCGCTTTCTTGGATAGACTAGTCAAATTCCTGGACAAGTTTAATATATTATCGGAATGTCAGAATGGTTTTAGAAAGAAAAGATCAACAAACACAGCTCTCATGCAAGTTATAAGCTTTATTCATGATGCATTAAATGGTAGAGAAAATGTCGTTGCATTTTTTTATGACTTAAGTCGTGCCTTTGATACTATTAACCATGAACTACTTCTGCAGAAGTTATATGGAATTGGCGTAAGAGGAGTTGCTAACGATTGGATAAGGTCCTATCTCCAAGACCGCAGTCAGAGTGTTGTTATTCAAAACAACTACTCTTCCGAAAGATTTGTGTCGCTGGGCGTACCGCAGGGGTCGCTGTTAGGTCCTGTCTTGTTTATTATTTTTGTTAATGATTTGTTTCAAATATGTGGGTCTTACGGAAAAGTAGTTTCTTATGCAGATGATACCAACATCTTAGTGTCATGTAAAAACATATGTGATGTAATAGAGCATGGTAATTTAGCAACTGAGACATTAAGGAGGTATTGTGCTATAAATGGATTAAAATTAAATTCGAAGAAGACCTACTACATGCGCTTTATACCTAAAAATGTTACTTTAGACCACAACCTTCTTTTCCGTTTGGGAGAATATTCCATATTGTCTTTAGATAAAACTAAATTTTTAGGAATCACTATTGATTCTAAACTCACGTGGAATGCACACATAGATACAGTTTGTGAAGAGATCAGTAAAGCATGTCACCTGCTTAGAAGTTTAAAAAATTATGTCTCAATACATGTGTTGCTTAAAGTTTACTTTGCTGTCGTACAGTCAAGGCTGTCCTACGGAATTTTGTATTGGGGATCTTCCTCCTCATTGGATAAATTATTTAGAATGCAGAAACGTGTATTGAGAATCATGTTTAATCTGCGCCCATTGGTAAGCCATTTTTTTGTGGGTTTAGAATCTTAACAGTACCAGCACTTTACATTTTATCTGTGCTTATGAATGTAAAGGAAAACATAGCAAGGTATCAGAGAGTTGAAGAGGTGCAATATTATAATTTAAGAGACAATAATAGCTTACGATTGCCATTCTCAAGATTAGAAATAGGTAAACAACATCCAGATTATATGGGAATTTTATGTTATAATAAAATTAGGAAAATTATAGTAAATTGTGATGGGTTAAGCGTAGGTTTATTTAAGAGTAAGGTTAAGATGCACTTAAATCTAAATGCCTATTATAATATTGAGGAATTTTTTAATTCATAAACTTTATGTTGACGTGGCCGATGTACACCTTTTGTATCTGTGCTGAATAAAACCATTATTAATCCTCCAAAACTGTTGTCCCATCTGGAGTCCCACAGGGTTCTATATTGGGGCCGCTATTTTTTGTTATCTACATCAATGACGTTGTTAGGGATATCAAATCAAAAGTATTCATGTATGCTGATGACCTAAAAATATTCAGTGAAGTTAATTCATTTGAAGACTGCTTGTCACTACAAAATGATCTTCACACATTTTATAACTGGAGTAATTCCAATCTACTACATGTAAATTATGCCAAGTGTTATATCATGTCGTTTACTAACAAGACCTCTTTAATATCGTATGGTTATACCCTTAGTTAACTTAATAACTAACTAGAGTTGATACTTTTCGTGATCTGGGTGTTACATTCGATTCGAGGCTTACTTTCGCTGACCATATAAGTTTTTGTCCAGGAGCACTAAAATCTCTTGGTTTTATTATGAGTTGTGGTAAAATTTTTAATGACATTGGCTGCCTTCGTACTCTTTACTTTGCGTATGTCCGCTCTAAGCTAGAGTATGCAAGCGTAGTTTGGTTCCCGTATTCATATTGAATCCTTGGAGAAAATACAACGTCGGTTTCTTCAATAGCTAGTATTTTGAGTTGATGGCATCTATCCTGAGCGAGGTATATCTTATACCCTTCTTTTAGAACGCTTTCAATTTCAAAGCCTAGATAGTAGACGAGTAAATGCGTCCATGTCCTTTCTGCGAAAACTTATTCATTTTCAATTAGACTGTCCTAATCTACTTGATAGGTTATAGTTTTTGTTTCCAAGATTGGCATCGAGATCTTGTCCCTGTTTTTACTTGCCCACTCCTCGTTTAAATATCACAAAACACTCACCTATTTATGAAATGTGCACCCAGTACAACATTCACCAGAATGATTTTGATATTTTTAGGTAGTTACTTTAGGCTTCTTTAATTTGGTATGTGCTTATATAGTATACGTATTTCTAAATCCGCTACTGCAGTAATATTAGCTGTTGTTAATAGAGTTGTTTCATCTAAAGCAAAAGTTTTTTCCGTTGGTCTGTAATTGGGTTGTAATACCTGTTGGCCAACGTAACTAATAATAATAACAATAATAATAATAATTAATTCCTATCCTTTCCATAGTGTCCCCGATATCAAGCCCACAAAATTATAACCCAACACCAATCTGGAGAACCGTTACAAGAAGCACTCTGGAAACCAAAACAAAAATCGCAGTGGTATTCAAATTTGGAATTTAAAGATCTAACCTACCGTATATTTGACAAAAACAAAAAAACAGTTTTTTATTATTCGGGATTTGTTTATTTTTGCGAAAGAATATTTGGAATATACAGCAAGTTTACGTCGAGTATTAAAATCCATGGGATTCAGATTTAAGGAAGTTAATAACAGAAAAATAATTGTATTTTAGTTATTTTGTCTTGTGTTATTATAGTATGTATAACACACTGTACTTGGTTGGTATGTGTTCCCAATGTTTCTGATCACTTCTGTAACAGTAAGTTTAAATAAGCCGTCAAATTATTTTCAACATACCTATTATTTTAACCTCTGAATTTTGTGAAGTTACATTTTGTTCATTATTACCACTAAAATCCTCAGGACGTAGGAGCATAGCCAGGGCTATCACCTTCAACCAAATTCCTTGTACATTTTGTATATAACTAGCAGTACCAAATTAGTTATTAAACATAACATTAAAGACTTGTTGGTGTCTCATTTTTTTGATGAAAAATTGGTGATCCGTTGCGACCAATTAAGGTGAACTGTTATCTACCCATTATAGACAATTTTGGTGTTGCTCGCGAGATTGATCATTTCAGTCGAGAGAGGTGGTACTTCGAATGTGTGGCTAAGCATGATATGATATGACTCGATTCGAGTACACTCATGTACAATAATTTAAACAAATTCTGAATTAGGTATTCAGTTATTCCTCATCTGTAAAGCAATTTTTATGAAGCAGACAATAATTAATCAATTCACCTTGTTTTTTATCAGCTCTAGATCTGATTTCATTCGTGACCACAATATTTTTGGGTTTGTTTTATCGTAATTCTTAACGTATCGACTGCAAGTTTAATTACACCAGGTACCATTCCTCTTTCCACAGATGAAAGATAAAACACTTTTTGTATTTATCGTTGCTCTTGTATCATAATTACCATGAAGACTCAGGTTTTCGTGTTTTTATTGAAAATTGTTTATCAGTTTTTACAATATTGCGACAAGTTACAATGATAATTATGAAATAACATGTGCAAGAGTGCAATAATTGCAATGAAGTCGAGCGTCATCACGATCGCAAATACATGAATGAACTGACATGAAACTGATTATATATTGACAGTTCACCAGGTTATTAAAAGACAGATTTACACTGAATAATTTTTTAAAATTTACACTAGGGGGTGGTTTATGGATTTGAGTTTACAATATGAAACTTTTAAAGTTGCATGATGCTTTATCAAAACTTCAAAGTACTGTGACCCAATTAAAAAGTCTTCCAGGTGAATTTGGGAAGAAGTTAAAAATTAAAATAGAGTCTGTTTTTAATAGAAATCCCGATTTAAATATTTTGTATCAATTTTGCGACGGTATAACAGAGCCAAACATTAAAACAAAATATGAGAATTTGCTCCCATTTTTTTTACGCTCCCATAACCAGTTGTGACGTGGAGCGTTCATTTTCTAAACTGAAAGACTTATTAACCCCTAAAAGAACATGTGTTACAAAGAAAATCTCGAGCGAACATTTGTTGTGTACGCCAACGCTAGACCTTGAGCACACTTCGAAAACCCTGTGTATGCCTGTGAATTAAAACGTCTTCGTCGTTCTCTGATTATTATAGACTAATAATACCTTAGAAACGGCTCTTGTTAACAAGCTCATAACGCCCGAGAGCATTATACAGTCATGATTTGATAACGCCCGCTTTTTTAAATTTCCTTTTACCTTTTTTAGCTTTTTCAACGATTTTTGGTGGAATTTCCATCTTTTAATATAGACGTGACAAATGAGGTTTACAATAGACAACTTTTAGCAACCCGTAGTTTTTATCTGTGTAGACCATATGAATGCGATGTTCAAAATCTCGCTGTCGGACGGTAAAGTAATTTGCCAGGTTTTTATAATTTTTTTTTTGAAAATTATTTCACATCATTTATATTAATGTGGCAACTCTTACAACCAGTTACACTTATTGCTGGGGGAATATTATTAGTTAACAAAGCTCGTCTTGAGATATCTTCCTGAATGCATATAACGTCGACGCTTTCTCTTGTTGCACTTGCCGAAGAAGCTTCGCCATGAAGCACCGCCCTACCAGGTTTTATTTTATTTTCAACGAATTCTTCAATATAACCTTCAGCTGTGGTCGAAGATTCCTAGCCACTTTGACGTTTTAGTGTAGTCAAATATGCACCTTCATTGGCCAAAAGAGCTGCGGAAGACCGCCGAAATGAGTGACCAATGAATGTCTCCGGTTCTGGTAATTTCAGGAATGTGTCCATAACAACATGGGTTCATGGACAAAACATCTACAGCAACAAATCTTTCTTGCTTCATCCATTATGTGGCAAATGTACTCGACAATGAAGGGCAAGGACGCCCAATTTATATGGACTTTTCAAAAGCTTCCGATAAGATTAATCATGAACTTCTGTTACAAAACCTACACGCATTTGGTTTTAGTGGATCTCTAATCTTATTATTTAGATCATATTTTGCAACCGGAAACAACACGTCATGTACAATGGTTTCAAATCTTATGATGTTACACCTAGTTCAGGCGTGCCCCAAGGCTCTAATCTTGGCCCATTATTACTTATAATTTTTATGAATTACATCACAGATATTTTGAGCCCTGATCTGTTGATATACCTGCTATTGTTTGCTGATAATCACAAGATTTTTTTCCAAAATTACATCTATTAGAGACTGCATTTTACTGGAAAATGTTTTAGAGAAGGTAGTAACCTGGTGTGCCAAAAATAAGTTGTCATTTAACATTAAAAAAACGTCATGTGGTAAGTTACACCCACAAAAAAGAATACTGCTTATTTGACTACAATATCTGAGACATATCTTTAAATAGAAGTTACGTCGTGAAAAATCTAGGGGTTTTATTTGACGGTAGTTTTACTTTCCACGATCATATTGAATATCTTACCACTTCTTTAAAAATGCTTGGGTTTCTAATAAGAAATTGTAAAAAGATTGTACAGTGCATCTTTTTTAAAAGTGGCCATTGGGATTCTCATGTTAAATTTTAGACCCCATGTTAACTTTTGTTAGGGTGGAAACCCAGAAGTGATTTTTGCTGGGAAAATAGCCTTAGGGTTCTACTTTAATTTCCACTACCACTTTTGGCAGTAAATTGTTAATTTGTGCTATAAAAAATAAAAATTATTACGATTAAACAATTTTGGTTTTGACTTGTCATTTTTGACAGCATAATTTGAATTTAACCATAACTTTTGTTGCAGTATTGAGAAAAGAAACAGAATGATGGAATTCAAACATAAATGAAGAAAATAAAAGATAATTTCATTGAAATTGTGTTTTTGAGGTCCACGATCGAGACATTTTTAAATTGTTCTGTTGCTAGGTATGGGACAATGTGGGAATGCTGAAGCAAGTACCTACTGCGGCATGTTGACGAATTTCGGTCACTAAAAACAAGTAATCAAACGAGTAATCAAATTTTAGAAACTTTAGGTAAATTACTGTTTTTACATGGGTGCCTACAATATTATCCACAAAAATATCTAAATAATTTAATATTTTTTAAGAAATATCGTTTAAAGCATAACCTTGAATAAAATCGACAAAAAATGATCCAAATTACATCCAGTAAAAATTGCAACTGTAAATTTTTAGTTAAACATAAGTTAATATGAGAATCCCTATCGCCACTTAAAAAAAAATGCACTCTAAATATATGTATTCACAAAATATTAGATAATAATAGAAAAAAAATGCCACAATTTAGGAATTGCTGAAACGATAAACGACTAATTCCTTAAAATTTTCCTTTTTCGTACTTATATAAAAAACACGAATTCTTGTTGAAGTAGTGATAATGAAAGAGGATGTTGTGAAGGTCGTTGATATAAAATCGCTAAATGCAGCAATGGAACTGAACACGAGAAATGTAAGCTACCTAGGTTTCTGAAAACTTAGGACAATTATAAATCTAGTAAAGCAGCACAAATACCGAGAGAAATGCAGAAGAACAAAATAACAACAATAGAATTACCTAAAGTTAGATGGACAGGATGCAGCGAAAGTCGGTTACAAGCTGAACGGATAATTGACCAGTAAAGTAAACGACTCGGGAAATTTGAACTTCGTTCATAAACACGAGACCCGTATTTCAGTTCCCCGTGTAATTCTTATGGGTGAGATCACAGCGTCACTTTAACGCTTAAATTCTACCATTGAAGTAATTTTCTTATACCGGGTGTCTGTAAAATGGCGGATTAACTCTCCACTACGCTCTTAACAATCAACTGGTGTAATGCAAATAGTAAAAAAAATCCTTCTCACATTTTCGTGGAGTTATAATGATTTTAAAATTGGTTCTTTTGCTACGTTTAACAACTAAACAACTCATTCATCATCACAATAACTATAGTAATAAAAATTTTAGTTAATATTTTTCTCGCCCATGATCATGTTTAATTACCATTTCGGTTAAAATGTACAAAGATGTGGCAATGTTGTTTTTGTAATAATTTGATAAAATTCCATTTGACAACAATGTTTGCCTGATATAAAGCGAAGGTGGATTTCAGTCACCTTTGTTACTAAGAAACCAGAAAGTAAGTCGGAGGTATTTACGGATTAGGTGTGTGCAGTGTTGCCAATTTTACTTTTATAAAATTACGTTTTTTTCGTAATCTACATCATTAAGAATTTTTTTATTATTTTTTTGGGACTTCCTAAACCCTCGTATATAACGTACTGTACAGTTAATCCGCTATTTTCCAGATACGCGGTATATCCCACTACCTGTACCATTAAGACTGATATTTTTACTGTTGATCTGGATACCAAACATGAACGGAGCCGGTGGTATTTAATAAATATTTAAATTCAACTTTTGCCACTACATTTGCCTCGAACGTATGTTGTACAGAGTGGTTCATACTGCCATTGACTTCCCCCTCTACTTAAAAGGCTTCGATTTTCGGCGGTACAGATACGGCTGTAAATTTAAAATGATACATATAAAGGAAATCTCATATTTGCAAACTTCACTGCCTTGACAGAAAAAAAATCTGCCTGGGCTACAATAGTATATTGTTTTATAAGGAGTAAAAATGAGACTTTTCGTGGCGAATCTGTAGGTTTGACGGCCGAGCGCGCGAGGCCGGCAATTTCAGATGAGCCACGAAAAGTCATTTTTCTCCGTATAAAACATGCTATTTTTTCTTCAAACGTGAAAGTGGATCCAATTTATTGGACATGAAAATGTTGAAATCTAAGAAATTGTGACAAAAATCACTTAGAACTGATTCTTATAAAGCACTAATGCGTTAACCAACTTGTATTCTAAGGTCTAAAAAATTCAGACAGTTGATCATAAATCATAATCACCAAACAGGTACGTACCTACCCCTCACTTTTTCTGCCGCTGACGACCGGCAGAAAAAATGCGAAAACAGCCTAGGCAGAAAAATTGGAGTCACTATACTCTATAACCTTGTGATTTTGTGATTTTTTTCTTTCAATATCGATATAGTTTTTCACTTTGATGTGAAAATTGGTCAGTGGCAAATTTACTCACCGAAAGGCCTTTTCTTCTTGTTTAATATTCCAATTCCAGCTATTTAAAACAACTTTCACCTAAATATGCCACCTTTAAAATCTATAGAGGACAATTTCTAGCAATCAAAGTACCTTTGATTCCATCACGTACTTCTACAAATACTATCATTTTACAGTATTTTAAATGCTGTTACTTCTTATAACCTCACTTTTTTTCACGATATTTTCTAATGATGTCTTGAGCAGAAAAAACATGATTGTAATTAATTATAAAATGTTAATCGTAGCAAAACTTTCAATGATTTCAGCAAATTATAAATTTTCTTATTTATTACTTTCATATTGTTATAAGACTATTCTTGATTGTGCATGATGATTGGTTAATTTAAAGTCCCGGTCTACCCGGTACCAATATATTTCAACACTGGTGAAAAGTTCCTAAGGTTTAATTTGAATTTAAAAAATTACAAATGTTGAATATTTGCTGAATGTTTGTGATTGTAACATTTACATACATACCATACTATTTGCAAAGAGAATATACAAGATCAAGATTTTTCTTTTTTTTTTAATTTCCAAAAAAAATGTGTATTTTATTAGATCCAGTCGCTTGTGACTAGTGTACGTCAAATAACAAAGTCTAATAAATATACAATTGATATTGATTCACAATTATAAGATTAAAAAAGAAATATTACAAAGTGTTTTATATAATTTTTGCAGTTTGTAAGTATTTTTTACTTTAAATATAGTATAATCAAAGTACAATTTGTTTTATGTGTAAATAGTTTGTCGTTTCTTGGCAATGTTTGAGCCGAGGTCTGTTGATGAAGATGATATTGAAATGCAATGTACGCCGCCTGAAGTAGTCGAGGCTGCTTCAGCTGCTATAGGTGACTTGGTGCCTACAAAGTCAAAAAAAATTTATGAAGCTTCTTACCAAAAGTTTGTGACTTGGTGTAACAGCAAAAACATAAATGTGTATTTACAGAACGTTTTATTGGCCTATTTTCTGGAAATGATGAAATTCGGAATTAAGAGTTCCACAATGTGGTCACATTATTCCATGATAAAGTTATTACTGAATATTAGAAATGGCGTTGACTCAGTAAATTTCAAAGATTTCGAGCCTATCTAAAAAAACACGGCCAGGGATACAGTGCCAAAAAGTCTAAAATTTTTACCAAGCAGGAATTCGGCAGTTTCTTGAGACAAGTTGATGATTTCAAATATTTGGGCATTAAAGTTGTTTTAATCATCGGAATTGCGGGAGCTTGTCGCTGCGACGAAATGGTCAAAATGACTGTTGATGACATTGAAGATCTTGGGTCACTGCTTCATGTTAAACTGCCCAATACCAAAACAAATAAATCAAGACCATTCACAGTTGTAGGGGAAATGTATGTGACCATCTGCAGAAAATATTTTTCCTTAATACCAAAAGAACTGTCTGAAAAAAGATTGTTTTTAAAATACCAATCGGGAAAATGCCACAGAGCAGTGATGGGCATACATAAAATTGGCAGTGTGCCCTGTGAGGTGGCATCTTTTTTGAAGCTGCTAAACTGCAAGCAGTACACGGGACATGCTCTCAGAAGAACATCCGCTACACTGCTGGTTGATGCTGGGGGCGATGTTACTACATTAAAACGGCATGGCGGCTGGAAATCCAGCAGTGTAGCTGAGGGTTACATCGATGAGTCTATGCACAGCAAGGAGGTCATCGCCAACAAAATTTTATCTCCTGTGGCTGGTTGCAGCAAGGCCTTCGATGTTTTGGAGCCTGAGAATTCAGCTTACAGCAGCACTGCGATTGTAGACGAGATTGACACTGCAATGGGTTCTATTGTACATCAACCTAAACTTCCAGTACCTCCACCGCCCAATTCCAATCAACAAGATTTTGCAGTTATCAATGCTGATGCAATGAACACATTCATTTGGCTAATAAATAAGTAAATACTTTGTGTTCAATTCCACTGACCTTTCTTTTCTCTAGTCTTTATGTAATTTACAAATTGAGACTTAGTCCAATTTTACAATCTTAACCTCACTTTTTCAAATATTTTATACCTACTGATGTCATGGGTAAATACAAACAACCACTATAAGCTTTATTATTTTTAAATTTAAAATTAATAAAAATACGTTAAACGTCGAAGAAGATATGTGACAGTTATAATTCGACTCTTCCACTCTGACCGACTGAATTGTGACAAATGACATATGACAGTTGTCTGTGATTGACATTGGCTGATACACAAAACACTAGTAACAGTGAGAACATCAAGATCAACACATAAGACGGCTAGGCTTAATTTCATTGGTTGATTTAGCGGCAGCAAAAAATTTTTGCAGCCTAAGCAGAATTTTTTTTTTCCTGTCAAGGGAGTGAAGTCGGACTTTGTATTTATCAATTGAGCTATGCAATGACCCGTATTTCTGACGTTTGAAGAAAAAAGTTTTTTGCTGCCGCTGAATCAACTAATGAAATTTAAACCTAGCCGTCTTATGTGTTGATGTTGATGTTGATGTTCTTACTATTAATGTTTTGTGCTGCCAATATCAATCACAGACAACTGTCAGATGTCAATTGTCATAATTCTGTCGGTCAGAGTCGACTTATAATAATTGTCACTTATATCATCTGCGAGGTTTATTAACCTGTTTTCATTAATTAACTTTAAATTTAATAATAGGGTATTTTGATCAGTTATCCTAGAACTTGTCAGTGGCGGCTCCTCAGAGGAGGCAGGGGAGGCTGAGCCTCCTCTGTTTTTTGGAGCTGAGCTTCCTCTAATTTTTTCGATGAAAGAATTTGTATTTTTATAGACATTTGTTACTATTCAGAATATTTTGTTTGATTTAATTTACTTTCATCATATATCAGGTTAAAATATCGAAAAAAATTATATTTGCGCCCTTAAATCATAATTCACACCACTCCGCGTTTGGTTTCAGCCGTAGAAGCTAGCCTCCGCCGAGAATGCATCTTACTATTGAGACCGCAACCTTGACGCATAGTCATTCAGCACTGCATTGGCTAAAATGTTCATCGGGGTGCCGCTTCAGGCCGCTAGCCTCCGGCTAGTGCATCTCTTTTCAGATCAAGTCGCACGGATTATTTTATCTCTTTCTTATTAACTCGCGCGATCGAGTGTAAATTGGAAAAACATTGAGGTGGTTTCGCGTGCTCCCTATTCAGTGGTGAATGGTGTTTAGGCTTTAGTACCTACGTAAAGCCTAAGGTGTTTTTTATATCATTTATTTGCGTTTTATTTCTGATCGGTATTATCGGCATATTAATATTACTTATACTTAACGAGAATGAGCAACGAAAATAAGTCAGTCTCATGTGCAGTGTAAAGGCATGAAAAATCACAGGAACACATATTTTCTTCTACTACTTTAGATTCCGCTCATAAGAGGGATATTGAGAACTATAACGAGAAAGTTGGTGAAAATAGGGCAATTTTGAAAAGACTAATCGATGCAATAGTTTATCTATAGTGTTCTTTTCGTGAGCATGACAAAAAAATTATTCAGATAATGAAGGATATAAAAAGTATTGGTTTTCAAATTTGAGCCTCCTCTGAAGAAAACTTCACGAGCCGCCACTGTCCTTTACAGATTTTAAAGGTGGCATACTTAGATAGGGGTTGTTTTAAATAGCTGGAATTGGAATATTAAACAAGAAGGAAATTCCTTTCGGTGAGTAGATTTGCCACTGACATATTTTCACATCAATGTGAAAAACTGTATTCATGTTAAAAGAAAAAATCAGAAGGCTATAGAGTATACTGAGTCTACTTTTCTGCCTAAGCTGTTTTCGTATTTTTTCTGATCATGATTAAAAGTGTTGAATTTTTTAGAGCTTAGAATACACGTTAGTTATCGTATTATTAGTGAGTGCTTTAAGAATCAGCTCTAATTGATTTATATCACCATGTCTTATATTTCAAGATTTTCATCTCTAATAAATTGGATCCAGTTTCACTTAAAAAAAATACTATGTTTTATTCGGAAAAAAATGACTTCATGGCTCATCTGTAATTGCCAGCCTCGCGCCAATGCTACAAATTCACCACGAAAGGTCTCATTTTTGCTCCTAATAAAGCAATATAACGAGCGATCAAATAAAAAACACCTACAGTTACTTTTCGATGCTCAAATCCCAAGCAGCAGACTGTCGTCTGATTCACGTCAATTTTTGGTCATAACTCGTCGGCGACGTCATTCGCCCAAAAAATCACGTGATAATGACGAGATTTTTATGACTTATTTCTGACGTCAATTAATGACGTCAAAAGGCCGTCTTTTCTTCGTCATTTTTTATAGATTATATGATCAATTAGATGTGGGTCGTCGTATTCTTTAAAAAGTGGCCTTCATAATGCTTAATTATAACTATTTAGAGCAAAAAATACAACGGCTTTATTAGAAATGCACCAAAGACAAGTTTTTTCATTCTAATATTTTCTAACAAAATAATTATTTCTGAAGACTGGTTTACTCTAGAAGTGCTATTTTGTAAGTACCTGCTTGGCAAATTATAAATAGAACATCCGGGGTTGACCGTATAATTGTGAAAAGACCCTACCACGCAAACAAGGTCATAAAAATTCTTTGTCCATTGTCCCTAAAACGGGACAAGATTTTGAAGAATTCCTTCGTCGAATTTTGATTTTATAAAGACGTTTATAAAGTGATAATGGTTACCAAAAAAATTAGAGAGTGATTTAATATTTAGTTTTATTAAATTTATTTCATCTAATGAAAAAATAATGCTCAACTTCCGTATTTACTATACAATACATCAGGTGTTTGAGGCGTGCATTCGGACTTTACCTGTTTTCGGTATTTATGTTTATTGCACTTCACAGTGAAGCATTCCAATATTTCCAGTTGGTTCTCAACCACCGAAACTTTCTCGTGTATCCGTTACTCACTTCATTTTTAACGCAGTTTTGTAAAAATTTTTTGCGATTCAGTGTGGGTTGTACTTATTTACACTAGGTAAGTTAATATCTAATAAAGTAATCATTTTAATTTTTACGTGTTTCTGTTATTTTTGTTAACTGTATGTAGATAACAAAAGCAGTTTTGTCAGATAAGCTGGAAAGACCACCATTAATCACTGAAGATACTCCCACTGATTATGAAGAACTTACGGTGATTGTTTTTGAAAATAAGGCGCCATAAAATATTGCAAAGGTATGTTAGTGCAATTTTTTATGAACTAATGCTAATGAACATAATTTTATTCTAGATTTGAAACAAATACAAAACATATGTGCGAAACGAAAGAAATGCTAAAGGAAACGAGTGAAAAAATCTCCAACATGGAAAAGTTATTAAATCCGACAACAGAAAAAGAAAGCAAAAATAGAAGTTATGCCACCAGGACCACACCTAAACAAATTTTGACGAATTACAAGATTATCTTTGCTAATTAGAACAAGCAGATTTCTTTGTAAGTTAAAAAAATACAATGAATTCCAATTCATATGTACATATAATATAATTTGTTTGTGTTTTTAAGACTGATTTATAGTTTATTATAGTTTTCTTTTAATATTCTTTGTAACTAAATAGATGTCTTTGTGTTTTAAAACAGATTTTTCTTTAAATAGCATATTTTATTGCAATGTTAATTTTTGATTATATATTGTATATCATCCTTTTTTTTATACTAATTATACTCTTGATTACCTGTATGTAGATTTGTTTGTGTTCTTAGGAGTGGTTTATCTTTAATTTGTTTAATTGACATATATTTTTTTATTTGTTTATTGAAGTTCATTGTTGGTTGTACAGAATTGTGGTAAATTTATTTTTTTTACTCTAATTTGTTTTAACTTTAATATATATTTTGTTTTGGTATTTACCTGGTGATTACAACGAATTATATATTTTATTTAAGGTAAACAATATAAAAATATAAAATTATTTCAGCATTTTATTTATTGCATAATTTTTTCTAAAAATCAAAATATAAAAAACGTCTTAAAATGGACAATAAATGCCGTCTCTAAGACGTCAGTACATCACGTCAATAGTTCGTTACAAAATGACGACTCTAAGACGTCAGTACATCACGTCAATAATTCGTTAGAAAATGACGTCATCTGGACGAGACATTTGACCGTCATTGGTACGTCAATATCACGTGAAATCTTTGGTCACTATGACGTAATTGATGACCATTTATTCACGTCAAAAAGACGACATCATGTTGCCTGGGATGTTAACGATATCAGACCGCAAGGAACTTATCGGAACCATAATGATACTAATATACAAACATCAGTTTGGTGGTCTACATTTATGAAGTTATATTATACAAAATTCAGATCTGTTTATATTAACGATGAGTAACAAGATGACTGTGTTGATTTTGATGATGTTAAAAAAATAAATAAATATTGAAAAGAATTACAAAGTTGAGATATATTTTAAATAATCGACAAAAAAATGTAAGGTCAACATGACAAAAAACGTAGATACGTTGTCTTACAGGATATAGTGCACCAGCTGTGGCAATAAATCTCATATTGTTTAGATGGGTTTAAAATTTTTTTTTACTGGAAATGAAGAATAAAGTTGTACCGTGTTAATTAAAAATTTCTTATTTCACCAGTAGTTTGCTAGTGGTATCTTTCAATTGTCAAGATTATTATTGTTTCAAGATATAGTTATTTTAAAAGTACAACAAAACTAATCCAACGCGAACCTTCAGTAACTAGATCTAAGTAGATTGTAAATCGAGACCAAACAGATTACGCTTACGACAAATTAGATCACATTTGCGGCACATTATATTCAATTATACGGATTTGAGTAGACGAAGGATTAACGACGAATTCAAGATTTTCAGTTTCACGTAAAGCGAATTGTCTGTGTAAGACATAGTTACCTGTACGGCTCTACAACTATGCAAAAATTAAAATTTCTTCCCCAAAAAAAAAACACGAAGATATATGACTCTTAATCGTAAGTGCGAGATCTTTGTTATGATGGTGCACTTGTTAGTTTATATTTTCTTAAGCATAGGTCAACAGCTGCCAGCTCCTTTATTTTCGAATCTCTTTTTTAGTTTTGCTGCAACCAAAGACATATTGTATTGTCAGACCTATGCAACAGACTTACCTCTAATAGTATATTTCAAAACTCACTGTACAAATTTCATTACTCAAAGACAAAAAACATGTATCTACAAATACAAATTACAAATTACAAGATTAACTAAAACAAATATTTAAAACAAAACTTCCTTACATATAACACTAAATTCGTTAAAATTAAGCAGAAATAACTATATCGACGGCAGACACAATTCTGTTGTAACATCGACACAGATTGTTGAACGAAGCGTAGTACAACAGGTTGGTTATACAAATTTTGAGTACAAAAGTCTTAGGATAACGACAATTTGAGCGCGGAACAAAAAATGATAAATCTTGAATGAGATTAGCACAGCTAATGCGACCATGAATTAACTTGTATAAAAATATGATGTTAGCATAAGTTCTTCTCGCTTTTAATGAAACAATATTTACACCGATTAAGAGTGCATCATTTGGATAAGACCTTGCAGAATATGAGCCAAATTTAATGTAATAGAGGCGTTTGCAGAATTTTCTTTGAGCTCGCTCAAACGATGAAATATGAACTCCATAATATGGACCCCAGTATTCCACCACCAGTATACCAATTTATTTCTAACATAAGAGCAAGCAAACATTCAATGTTGGTAAAACTTGTAGTATGTCTGAATATGAAGCTTAATATATATTTTTGTGACATAGTCGGTACCATATTGAATATGTGGCATAAACCTTTAATGAGAGTTTATAATGACTCCTAGATCTTTAATTTAATCGACTTTGATTACCGTGGTTCCGTTTATTTTATAATCATAAAGGCGGCAACACAGAGAGAGTGAAGAGTCAAGACTTGACTACGTGCCACTGGGTACAATTAAAACTCCTAGTATGTGGGGAAGAATGTGGCATTTGCAGTCAAGTCTATTGGAATCAAAACTGTCTTGATTTTTAGCAGGCTAAGTTATCCCTGCGCGCGGATAACTCAGTGTGTGTGGAAACAAGTATTTCAGTAGCGCTGCATTTTTAAGGGATGTCTGACGTATTTTACATTTTTTTTTATAATATAAATGCACGCCACTATCATGAAGTAAATATCTTTTTTCGTTAATATAGCGATGCACGTTTGTCAAAACTTTACATTTGGTTACTAGCTAGGTATTTAGTAAATTAAACTTTTCAGTTCCCAGGTATAACACTCGACGGCAAAATATGTTTTACTGTTCCACTTGAAGAAGTAATTTACTCAAGATGTGTCCTATAGTTGGTATGTGTCGTTTCTTCAATAATATATCGATGAGCTGTGATGTGACAGATAAATTTTCAAACATTGTTGATTGCATAATAACTGAATATGGTATTTAAATATTGGTGAAAATTGTTATTCAATATATTTTCTTTATATCTGATTTAAGTATCTTTCCCTGTTAATTGTTTTTCTTTTTGACTGTTTTGATCACACCAGACACCAAAAATATCTAAATCGCTTAGTAAAAGAATACCATCCTCAATAGAATTTACACGTACAGTTAGAAATTTTCAGATCATCAGCATACACAAATATTTATTTTATTTATTTATTTATTTAAAAATGAAATAGGGCAGAGGCTGGAGCCTGTTATGCCCAAGGGACAGTTGTTACAAATTAAATTTATTTACATCCTATGTATTATCAGTTATGATGACCGACGAACCAGGTATCTAGTGCTATCTTGAAACTGATTAAAGACGAACTTTCGATTATATTTGGAGATAGAGAGTTCCAAATACCGAAAACCCGCTCCGGGAGGAAGAATTGTCTCATTCTTGTTTTGAAAGCATATTTACGTAGCTTTAGTCGATGCCCTCGTGTTCTTGGATCAGCAGATGTTGAAAAAAGATGGCGAATAGGCGAATCGAGTTGCGATAATATTTTGAAGGTTGTGATAACATCTCCTCTAACTTTACGGTGTTCAATTGTCGGTAATTTCATTATCTTAAGACGATCTTCATAGCTAGGACGATGAAAACCAAAAGGAATACGGGTGATGCGACGTTGAACGGACTCCAGCAGCTGTTTATCCCTAACAAGAATTGGATGCCAAACTGAATTGGCGTATTCTAGTATTGGGCGTACATATGTCTTGTGCAGTTTTGCGATAATTTCGATGGGGGCACAGGGAAAAGCTTTTCTTATCAAATATCCAATGGAGTTGGCTTTTTTGACAACAGATAAGATGTGAGAAGACCAGGACAAATCTTCTGTAATGATGACGCCCAAGTCAATCTGCGACGATACACACTGCAAAACGTGGCCACCAAGATTATATTGCATTTTGGGATTGTTCCTGCCTAGATGAAGTACACAACATTTTTTCATATTGAAGGGCATAAGCCATTTTTGCGTCCATGCATAAAGTGTTATTAAATCCGCCTTTAAAACATTATTATTCTTCGAGGTATTATACAATTTCAAGTCGTCAGCGAACAGAGCGAAAGGACTGGAAAGTTCTACGGTAAGATCGGCGATATACACTATGAATAGTATGGGGCCTAAAACTGTTCCTTGTGGAACCCCACTTAGGACCTTTTGTGAATTACTAAGGCATCCATCAATTTTAACTCTAAATGTTCGAAACGATAAAAAGCCTTCTATCCACTTAAGTAATCCACCTCTAATTCCAAAATGTTCAAGTTTGTGCAACAAGCGACGCGTCGGGACTTTATCAAATGCTTTGATGTAGTCAAAATAAATTACATCGACAGGATTATCGTTGTCAAGTTCTCTGGACCAGTCGTTGAGGCAACTGAGAAGATTTGTAATTACCGATCGTTTGGGCACAAATCCGTGTTGCTCGGCCGGAATAATCTTGTGTTCAAGAAGGAACTTCATCATAGTATGACATATAATGGATTCCATCAATTTACTAATCAGAGATGTTAGGCTGATAGGGCGAAAATTTCCAGCATCAAGTTGGTCCCCTTTTTTGAAAATCGGTTTGACAGTTGCTGTTCTCCAATCGTTAGGCAATTCACCGGTGATAAATGATTGCTGCATGAGGAGACTCAAGGGCTTACATAAAGAAAGCGCACATTCATTCAAAATGGCAGCACTCAAGTCGTCTATGGGGCAATTTAGCTGTAAAGTGCGTAATTAAAATATACAATGAATAGTATTGGACCTAAATTCGAACCTTGTGTTACTCCACCGAATGAAAAATATTTAGGTGAACGATATCCGTTATATTCGACAAATTGACTATGATTTGATAGAAATGACTTAAACAAATTGGATTAAACTATTCCATAGACCGAAAGCAGCAAGTTTATTAATTAGGATAGAATGATTCACCACATCAAAAGCCTGTTAGGTCTGTATAAACCATATCTACTTGCAGCCTACGACCTAACGCAGCGCTGAAAAGGCCCTAAGCCTCAGCAGCGCCCCACACACCATGCCATGTAATATCTTAAGAAAAACTGTTACCAACCAGTTTAAATAAATGTATTTTTGACTTTGACTTGCCCTAACGCATTGGATATAGACTGCACATATTCTCTTAGATTGGTGGTTGTAGATTTTCCATGAATAAAACCGTGTTGGCTCTCATTAATAAGATATGTATGATACGTGACTGTATAAGACATTGGCTAAAATGGTTTCAAAAATATTGGCAAAATTTGAAATAATCGTGATAGGTCTATAATTAGCAATTTCATGACGTTCACTACATTTAAAAACAGGGACTATTTTGCAGATTTCCATTGGTTTGGATATGTAGCTGTGCTAACTATTAGATTGAATAGATAACATAACGGATCACAAAGACAAGAGGCACGATCTTTTACAAAAAACGCCTGTATGCCATCAGGACCTCTAGTAAAATTTGGCTTGATTTTCTTTAAAACTGTGTAAATATCATATGCATTTTTCAAAAAAGTATGTAAAACAGCGGGCGTATCACAGTTATTATCACAATCCATTGAATGATCACAGATATTATCACTAACGAAAAGTGAGCTAAAATAGCTTGCAAAATTATCCACAGTGTCTTGAAGGTGAGTGAGTTCTTTGTCTGCAAGTGAGTTATAAGTCTAACTCACTATTTTTTTCATTTAGTGAGAAACTCTAGGCAATACGTAGTACCTTATACAGACCGTTAGGCAAGTTAAGTAGGTTACGTGTTATATTAAAATAATTTTTATTCGTTACTCTTTTATACCAGGAGAAGATCTTCCCCGGCAAACAGATTTACTGGACCCACTGGAACTCACTGTAAAATGCTTATGAAGTTAAAATCGTGAACGCACTATATAGTTTGCTCAGTTTAAAGGACAATATTTAAATAAATAAACTTTTTCAAATAAACTTCTTTTTGATCACAACAATTTCGTTCATTCATTTAGTTCATGCGTTTCATTTTACTTTATTATGTATTTTAAAATTCACCTTTTGAACTACCGACTTTCGGTACTTGGTAGTTTCAATTTGACACAAGAACTATGTAAAAGAAAGCAAACAGTGAAATGAATGGAACAGATTCAAATGTTCCGGTAATTATTTCTTTCAAGAAGTAAAAGTCTTAACAAACTAAAGTTTTCATTGCAGAAACAAACCGAAAATTTACTCACTTTGTTTATAGTCGACTCACAGTAATAAGAAACTTTGACCAAATACCTAAGAAAGTAATCTGTGAATTCTTACATTACCAATTCGATGAACGCTACGCGTTGTAATTGCCCGATTCCATTCTTTATACATATTTAAAACGATAGGAGGATAGAAGACATAGCAGATAGATTACTTGAATCCAACGAAAAATCTTTCAGCAATAAAAATAAAGGCAAATAATGGAAATTACCCATAAAATATGCATTTATATGCAGTAAAAACCAAAAATATCAAGTAGTGTATGCAATTTGCCGTTATATGCAGGTATATGCAAAATATCAAGGGAATAGAACGAAAAACCCATAAGTAACGAAAATTCGAAAAATTCGAAAAGGGTTTATAGTTTTTCGTTTAAATTTACGCAAATTCAGTAGTGTTGATACTATACATTAGCTATAAAACGCAACGATTACGGCGATTGCGAAGTTCTATTCAAATAACCTTCGATCATTTTCTTAATTTATAGAGGTCACAACAAAAAATGCAGGTTCGCAAAATCAAATTTTATAATTTTTCGAAAAGCGGGATTTGTTGTACTGTATTTCAGGGGTGAGGGAAATTTTGTTTAAATAACCTCAGGACAATTTTATAATATGTATCCTCATAGCTTTCAGCTTGTAGTGTCTGAACGCAGAAGCATGTATTATCATCCTTAAAGTTAAAACCTTGACAAACAATTTAGGTTAATATTTCTTTATTAAAACCATAGTAGTTGTTTAATTGCACAGCTTGTTGGCTTCCACTAATACCATTAGTCTAATTGGAAAAATACAATGCCTATTCTTTAGTGTGTACAGAATTTAACAAGAATTTAATTACATTGTCACATCAATTCAGAAGCAATAACATAAGTTCGGAAAAATGTTCGCATCTTTTAAATAAGTCTCGTAATTGAATTTTTGCACTTTTTATACTCTTCAAAGATTGTAAAAATTGAGTCTTTTATTATTATTACTAATTTCAGAGAAATACAGCACTAAAATATTAGAACCTATGAAATTGTGTTCGCTCAATTTTTACCCAAAAACGTTTATATCATGCGTAGTTTTCATGTTCATTGCATTCAGACTTACCTACGATGGAATACGGGAACATGCGCGGACTGAAGTTCTTAGAGTCAAATAATTATTTAAAAACAAAATGATCAACTCTGATGGTAGAGGTACACAGGCCTGCAAAATTTAAATACACATTAAAAACCTGTTTTTGTTTTAACAACCGTTTTACACATTTGTTGTATTACTAAATAACACGAACTTAATTTTTTGCTACCACGTAAAGTTTATTTGGAAAAAAATACGGCAAACTAAAATTTAAGAACTACACAATATTAAATTAAAATTAGGTTTTTATTTTGTATTTACATTTTTATAATTTAACAAAAATACTTCTGTCCACTTTTGTTGAAAGTCTTTGTGAAATCATTGTCGCTTCTTAAAACTTATCTTTAATCTTCTTCTCCTGAAGTATCTGTGGCGCTCATCATTATGACTTCAATTTGACACTTCTTCGTTTTCGACTTGCTCAATCATCTGATGGTCACTCTATAATATGCTTCAAATATTATATTAAGTATTCCATTTCAAACCGCTGAAAGCCTACTATCGTATTATTTTCAACGTGATAATGATACGTGAAAATTTTTTGACAATTCAACGCATGTAAATTTGACCAGTGAAATAGCGGTGTTTAACCGAACCTAACCAATGGCTGACCACCTAGAAATCTTTGATATGACAATATTCGTGGATTCTTTATAAATGAGAATACAACTGGGAATGTACGCAATACTATAAAGGGATAGAAACACTGCAGAAAATTGGACAATTAAAAGTAAAGGTTATTCGATAAAAATTTCACGAGTGGTGGTGCTACTAAATTCAGTCTTGCTTCTTGAAAAATTTTAAGCCAAAAGTAAACAGCTTTTTTCTACTCATATTGAGAAAATGTTGAATTTTTACTCCATTTTGGATTGAGAAAATTGACCATTTTTCAATCTATTGAAGAATGAGCACTTTTCTTCACAGCTTTTGTCCAATCAGAACGCGACATTTTCTTTTCTCCACAATTCCCCACTATCACTCCTAATATGTAGAAATTTATTATTACAGAAATCACCTATTTACATTGATATTGCAATAACACAGAAATTAAAAATAAGCACAAAAACTAAAAGAACTAGTATTCAATTCATACATAAAGTGATGAACCTAACTAAATTTTACCTATAATAGACAAGAAACTTATTTCCTAATTCCCTAAATCTCGTAACTGAATGTTTTAAAGATAAATTAGTTTTCGATAAAGCTACCCTAAAAATTTTAAAACGACGAGTGCTACTTACATCAGAACGAGAAACATAAAAAGATAATTTTGACAATAGACATGTTGAGTTTATATAAGAATTAACAAGCCCATGGAGTACACACCTATCTGCTAAAATCCTCCCCAAATCTAACGTTTGCAGATTCATGAGTTTTCTTACATTATCATAATTTCCTTGCTGATGAACCAAATGAGATTTAAATTCAATGCAACGAAGAAATTTTTTCTGAACTTTCTATCTAGCAAATCAATGTCTACATCGAAGTATGGATGCCAAACTGGCGAACAATACTCCAATAGAGATCTGACTAAAGAATAAAAAAGGGTTCTTATCCACATCCTTATAGCTTTCCAAAATATGTAAGTGACTCTTAAATGTCAGTTTCGAATCGAAAATTCGAAGATCTTTTATCTCATTTACAATTTTTAAGGGAATATTTTCTAATCTGTATGTGTAAGTATATAAATGGATTTTTCAAGTTACAAAATGACATAGAGTAGCATTTGTCAATATTCAAAAAAAGCTGGTTATTCAGACACCATTTATGAAGTTCAACCAAGTCGAACTGTAAGGCCCAATGCATCTTCTAAAGAACGTATTTGTTTGAAAATTTTAAGGTCATTCGCATTAGTCAATTAAGAAATTAGAATACTTAAAACAATCTTCTAAATCATTAATGGAAAGTAAGAACAGAATTGGTCTGTAGTGCGACCCTTGCGGAACTCCAGATGTGACGCCAAAAGTTTGAGATATAAAATTTCCAGTCTTAAGTCAGGAAGTATTGTAACCGACTCTATCGGCAGACTCCCTACTTTTATGTTTTCAGGAATGTTCATGACTGAAATACGAAGAAATAGGTCTCCCGTTTCTGTCTCTCTCTCCCTCTTAACAAACTGGTGAATGTACAGATATTAGCATGCAACAAAACTTAATGTCGATAATAAAAAGTAATTTGATTCTTAAATACCGATTTAGAAGAACTAAATAAACAAACTTCTTGCTTTTCATATAACCATTAGCCGCCTCCATAATTCTTCTTAAAGAATGATCAGCAGAGAAATTAGTAGTCGCCGAAAGAATCCTAAATGTATCGGCTGTCAACTGCCGGGACGACGAAGGACAACTTAGCTAACAAATCTGGATTGTCAATATAGCCATTAATAAGCCCATGAAGAACGCAAGCATCAGCAATCTGTCTTCGAACGCTCAGTGTTTGGATGTTAAGTTTATTCATAGTCCATTGGTAATCACCTTTATTGTGTCTACGGCGTAGTTTATATTCTATAGTGCGGAGAAACCTTTTTTGCACTTTTTCCAACAGTTCAAATTCAACATAGTAAATTGGAATCCAAATAGAAGAACAATACTCCAGATCACAACGGACCAAAGAACAAAAAAGAGTCTTTAGGGTCACTGGAGAAAGATCCTTACAATTACGCCAAATGAGTCCCCAGATTTGTAAAGATTTTTTGAAAATATACAAATAATGAGATTTGAAGGAAAGAGCGCGGTCAAATATTACCACAAATCTTTAATTTCTGAAATACGAGACACAGAATGATTATTTAACTGATAGTCGAACTCAATGAAAGACTTCGTATTATAAAATGAAATTATGTAGCACTTTTTTAAATTTAAAGGTAACCAATTTTTATCACACCAGTCAATCAAGACTCTAAATCAAGTTGAAGTTTTTCACATCCAAAGTAAAACGTATATTTTTAAAAAGTTTCAAATCATCAGCATAAAAAAGATAATTACAATGACGAAAACAACTACTCAAATCCTTGATGAATAATAAAAAAAGGATAGTGTGTACCTTGCTGTACACCAGAAGAAACATCAAAATGATCTGAAATGTATTAACCAATGCGGATCTGTTGTTTTCTGTCCGTAACAAAGGAGGTTAGCCAACTAATTGTCAAATCTTTAAACCCTAATTTTAGCAATTTCAGAATTAATAATCTATGGTTAATACGTTCGAACGCTTTAGCGAAGTCCGTATAAATAGAATCAACTTGGGATTGACTACTGATAGATTTATTAAGAAAAGAATAATATTCTAGAGTAATAAATTAGACATTGTCCATCTGTTGCTGCGAGAACCAAACTGTTTAGGAGAGATTATTATAATGAAGATGTCCACTGCAGTTGAGAAGATACAATACTATCTAGATGTTTGGGAATTACTGATTGATTGCTGAGTCCTCTATAGTTATCAATTCGCTGTCTCTGTCCAGATTTAAAGTCCGTAGTAATGTAACTGTTCTTCCATGCAAGAGTACAGTTGCAATTCTTTAAAGCGACGTTAGGAATTCCATCAGGTCCACTATTGCAAGACAGATACAAGGCAAAAATAAATATGTTCAAAAACAATTAAAAGAGTAACGGTTAAACCATTGTCATTCACCTGCAAAGGTACTTCAAAATTTCATAAAAAAATTCTTGAATTATCTTTCACATAGACTGAAGAAAAATACTTCGCAAAAAGGTCCGCTATTTGTTTTTCTCCTTTAGCAACTTCTTGATTTAAACACCTATCATTAGGTATCATAACACTGTTTCTCTTGTCTCGAATGAACTTCCAAAAAAATTTTGGGTTATTAGAAATACTCAAGTTAACTTTAAAAACAGTCAATCAGTACTCAATGCTTTGCTACGAGATCTTAAATTTTAAACCCTCTTTCCGGATATAATTTGTCTAACTAGTCCACGTGGACGGTTTGTTTCCTGTCATATTTTACTTTGCTTGAACCAATTGCGTTGCACCAAACGGTTAGTACACTTGTTCAAATACATTTTCAAACTTCCATCTTTCTCTAGATCGTCGGTTTCGTAGCTGTGTGACAAATCGTTTGTCGTAGATAGAAAATAGTAAGATTACAGTGACTCTAAGATTTTGTGTAATCGGCCTTAAATACACCCCTGTGTGATGCGACGCGTGCCTTAGTGACAGAGAACTTGCAAGCCGTCGTCGGCTCCGTTTGAGCCGGTTTTATTTTATTTTTATTCGCAAATTTCGACTCTATGGACAGCTACAATATATGCAGGCTACTATAACACTTGTCTATATTAATTGTTAAACGATTATCTTTAGGGAAACCAATAACAGCATTAATATTATATTGACGAATTATACAATCTTCCGCAGAATTTATTTCCTTATAGGTACAACGTGAGGCATCCGGAAATAGAAGTTTCTCACAAAAAATATTTTGAATTATTGATAAGTAGGGGAAATAACAGTGGTCCCAAATTTGAACCCTACGGCAGGCCAGATGTTGGAGTGAACCCTTTAGAACAAAAATTTCAATATCTTGCGACTAGACTCCTTTCAGTAATATATGATAAAAACAATTGAAGTAATGACTCTGAAAAGCCAAACTCTGGATGTTTGTTTAACAAAATAAAATGATCAATCCCATCGTAAGCTTTTCGACAATGTGTACAAACTACAGGGTTAGTCACGAGAGAATTACTTCTGAAAATTATTTTTACGCAACCCAAAATACTAATACCCTGTACCACTTGATATTATCTAAATTTAAAATGAAATGCCTAATCCATGATTGCTTTGAATTTGGCAGTGTCACTTTGACGTTAATTAATTTTTAACATTTTTTTTCATCGGTGACTCGCCTCTAGAGCCCCATTGGATCGACGACATACAGTCAGATCAATCTGGGCTATACTGAAGCCGTAAGTGCTCTACCAATGTTGTTCGCCACTAATCTGCATGTGTTAATTCGCCATCTCTGCGTCACCTAGAGCCTCTTCGAAGTGCAAATCTGCAACCTCTGGACTTCTTCGGCCATCATTACAAAAAAGCCGTAGCATCCCCCCAAAATGCCCAACATTTTCAACAGATTAGTAGTTAAATTATTTACTTACTTGTTTGAGTTTGAATAAAATGCCGTAAAAGGAATTTTTAAAAATAATTTAATAAATGTTCTTCATACGAAAGGAGGCATGGATATAAAAAAACTTGTGTGGAATACAATATAAAATTTATTAAACACAAAAATACATTGTCACTGGAAATAACAGTGTATTTGAAACGTTGCGGCAATATTTATACTTTTAAAAATTATTTGTCCTGCAACCAATTCGTTGAAAATTTGTACCAGGTGAGTTTTTTTTTTAATTTCTGCTATAGTTACCCATGACACTTTTGTCAGCAGTGAAACTGAAACTGCTGGCATAATCTTCATGGGCAACCAGAGCATAAATTTAAAAAATCACCTGATATGAAACACAATATAATTTTTTTAAACATAAAAATACACTGCCAACTTACAATGAAATAAAAATACATTGTCAATGGAATTAACAATGTTCTGCTACATTTCAATCGTTATACAGAAATATTTATTTAATAATTATTTGCTCTATAACCAATTCATTGAAAAACAATATAATTAATTAAAATAAAAAAAATCATACCTCATGTTGTTTTCGATGAGAATTCATTCTTGCTTTTGTCTGCGCTTAATGAGGTCCTACCATTTTTTAAATTTCAGTAGTTGTGGCGTTTTTGTAACGTTTCCGTGTGGTACGTGGTACCTACAATTAAATTAACTTACAAAGTTCGTAATTTTTAAGAAATCACATAACTTTACATATTGTAGCCTTGTGAATTGTGAGTTCACTAAAAGAGAGCTTATTTTTTTCCTTGCCCTGAAAACTTGAAAGCAATTTGGCTCAGTTTTAATAATTTCTTCAAAATTGCATACATGTTTTTTTACGTCTTCTCTTCCTGACAAATAAACATTATGATCAGTCTGAAACTAGTTTATAAATACTAGGAGTTAATAATAATAATAAATGCTCACCAATTCATCCAATTTCTGCATATCTCCCGCAATTTCTAACTCAATGTCTTCTTTTTTTTTTGGTTGCGCCCGGACATTCATCATTTTGTCTCTACATTCATCATTTTGTCTCTACATTCATAATATGCTTATATTCAGAAATATTAAACCTCTTAAATATACTTACGTGTTGAGAAATTGCATTTTCTGCATTGCATGTAGAAGTGAGGTTATGTAGGTTTAGTACTGTTTTCTTGACAAAACGGTATTTACTACACTATTCTGAATTTATCGCAGTACCGATAATCACAATTCACAATAGGACAAACACCATGAACTTACACAAAATACTTTTTGAACCACCAACAATAACAGAAAATACTTATGTATATGTTGCACATTGCGCAAACGCGTTCCAGCAGAGCAAGCGCATCTGTAGGTGAAACGCAAATTTAAGTAAGTTTTATAAAAATGATGAATAAAATTGTTACTTTTTGTTCGCAAAAATAAAAAAATATTACTTTTTAATGAGCAATTAATAGTGTGCAAAGCGAGATTTCGAATAGTGTCAATTTCACAATAGCTGGTATTTTTTCAAATCAGTTTTTAATATTGATCCAATAAAAACCCTATGAAATAAATTACTTACAAGTTGTCCCAACATGGTACTTTTTTTTTAATTTTTTTTGTTCGGTATCTTGATAAAAAGACATTTCATAAATATGTAATATATGTTGAAATTCATACATAAATTTATAAATATAAAATGAATATTATATAAATATTTGTAATATCTAGTCAACATTTAATATTATATCAATCTTGTATAAATATTAGAAAAATATTGCTTGCTACTGGGGAAGCTTTACAATCACATGTATTTTTCTGTTAGACACCGCTTTAGTTGATGTGCAAGAAGTTGCTAAGTGATAATCGTTTAAATGTCACTGTGATGTTATAATTTTTGTTTTTAATTGTTGTTTGTGAGAAATCTATAAACTTGTAAAACTCGAAAGATAAAAAAATATTGTCATTATTAGGAAATAAAAAAAAATCAGGAATATTTAGGGTTTCGTAGGACTGAAATGTGAAGTTTTACATTTTCAAGGTTTTGCCGACCATATGCATAAGTATTTGGTTATGCATTGTATATCAAAAATGTTTACGTTACGATTGGAATTTCAAGTTCGTTGCTTTGACATCGCATCTCTGTACTGCGTTTTACTGAGAAAAAAAAATAGTTATTTGCATGAGAAGGCCAGCAACTAGGTTTTTGCGAATACCAGTGAAAGAAACAATGTAAACAACCCTTCATAGTCAAAAGCTAATATATACCAGTCCGACGATTTAGCAGTGGCGGCTCGTGACCTTTTGAAATGGGGAAATACAATTTGATTGATAAGTTAAATATGAAGATATAAAACAGGTTGTTATTACCAATTAATAGACGAAATTGTGTGACGGACATAAATACAAAAATTGGTCGAAAGTTGTTTCGACAGAACTTTCCTCTCTTCTGGTTTCACTTCCTTTAATAAATTGACTGATTCATTAATTATTTTGAGTCACCTTGTTTATGCAAATCCAAAAAATATGAATGCAATGATAAATCACAAGTACAGACTCATCCTATTTTGTACATTTTAGATAGGATTTATTCAGCAAAATTTTTGGGTACGTCATCAATTTTTTAGGAGGATGAACAAATACATTTTGACTAAAAACTTACCACGCTTATGATAACTTTAAAACATCTCGAAGATTTCAAAGCGTTCGGGTTTGTAGTTCCTGATTAAATCAACAAACAAAATTCACGGATTCATTAATTTTTACTTCCCGAGTGTAAGCAAAAGAAGTATTGTAATCCGAGTCCGTCGGCCGACTCTCTACTTTTACGTTTTCTCGACATTTCATTACCCCCAGAGGACGAAGAAATAGGTCTCCCGTTGCCGTCCGTCTGTCCGTCCGTCTGTCCGTCTGTCCGTCTGTCCGTCTGTCCGTCTGTCCTTCTGTCCGTCTGTCCGTCTGTCCGTCTGTCCGTCTGCCGTCCCGGATTTTTATTAGACAGATAATCTCCGAAAGTACTCGACCGATTGTTGTGAAATTTTGTACTTATATTAGGAATATTATGTAGATGGTAAAACGCTAACCAAAATGTCTCTAGTCATCCGCACCACTAATGCGATGACGTCACTTCAAATTGTTCATAGTAAATGGGTTTTAAATTGTATAAAATAACATAGTCCTACACATGTAGTTTACGACTCCGAATTGAGTTTTTACCCGAAACGTCCAGATTTTTGGGAAAAAAATCGAAATTCTAAAACAGTATTGTGCAATTTAATTTTGAATCTGCTAACCCGAATGCTTCGAAATGTTGCAGATGTTTTAAGGCTATAAAGAGCATCATAATGTACAAAATATTATGAGTCTGTACTTGTGATTTATCATTCCATTAATATTTTTTGGATTTGCGTATACAGGGTAACTCAAAAAAAATTATCATTATTTTTCAGGAGCGAGGGAAGTTCTGTCGAAACAAATTTCCACCAATTTTTTTTTCGTGCACTGGTAATGCGCTGTGACTATTTTTCTTTCGTGCTGTAACTAGTATTATCCATGTTGATGACGTCATCACAGACTTATTGGTCAAATTAAAAACGAGTCAGTCACCCCATTTTCTCGAAAATGTGAAAGAACGCCTTTATATAATAATGCTAAAATAAGAATTATAATGTTCATAATATTTTGTTCGATTGTGGTTTAATTAATAATTTTAGTCCTCTGTTTTGAGAAGACAAACTCATTCAAACGAAACTAATTTCTACGTGTGATGGGCTTGTATGGTATAATTGATACGCACGTATAATAGCGATAACGTGCAAGTTTATTTTCTTATTCTGGCCTCCGCTCGCTTCCATTTTTAATTTACAATTGGTTTTATATTATCTTACTTATTAATGAGGTGAAGGGAACGTGATGCCTAATTTAAAACTAACACATTTGATGATATTTTAATATTTGCAAGGAAATTACCCAGCACCTATGAACAAGGGAAAGACAATTATTGTAGTTAGTATAATGGACAGTTAATGAATGGAAAAAATATAAAATGTAAGTACATCACATACGTGACATTCTTTTGATGAATAAACATAAATAAACACTTCAGATTGCTAGTACCACTGAAGGGGATATTTTATCCTGTTAGTTATGCGGTTTAAATATAATCTATATTGTCCGTACGCCGCAGGGACTCCGGGAGTGTTATTTATGCCGCTGGTTATCCCAAAATGAAAAAAGTAAAATCAAATTTTATATTACTTCCCGAGCGTAAGCAAAGGAAGTATTGTAATCGAGCCCGTCGGCCGACTCTCCACTTTTACGTTTTCTCGATCTTTCATGACCCCTAGAAGACGAAGAAATAGGTCTCCCATTTCCGTCTGTCTGTCCGTCCGTCTGTCCGTCCGTCTGTCCGTCCGTCTGTCCGTCCGTCTGTCTGTCCGTCTGCCGTCCCGGATTTTTATTAGACAGATAATCTCCGAAAGTACTCGACCGATTGTTGTGAAATTTTGTACTTATATTAAGAATATCATGTAGATGGTAAAACGCTAACCAAAATTTGTCTAATCATCCCCACCACTAATGCGATGACGTCACTTCAAAATTGTACATAGTAAATGGGTTTTCAATTGTATAAAATAACATAGTCCTACACATGTAGTTTACAACTCTGAATCGACTTTTCACCCGAAACGTCCAGATTTTTGGAAAAAAAATCAAAATTATAAAACAACATTTTGAAATTTAATTTTTAATCTGCTAACCAGAATGCTTTGAAATGTTGCAGATGTTTTAAGGCTATAAAGAGCATCATAAATCTTTAGTCAAAAAATATTTGCTTATCCCCTCCAAAAACTTGATGACGTCAGCTCAAAAGTTTGTGGAATAAATCATATCTAAAATGTACAAAATATGATGAGTCTGTACTTGTGATCTATCACTCCATTCATATTTTTTGGATTTGCATATGTATATACAGGGTGACTCAAAAAAATTAATGAATGCGTAAATATATTTTATTGATTTAATCAGGAACTACAAAACCGAATGCTCTGAAATCTTGCAGATGTTTTAAGGTCATAAAGAGCATAATAAATGTTTAGTCAAAATATATTTGCTTATCCCCTCCAAAAACTTGATGACGTCAGCTCGAAAGTTTGCCGAATAAATCATACCTAAAATGTACAAAATATGATGAGCCTGTACTTGTCATTTATCACTACATTCATATTTTTTGGATTTGCATATACAGAGTGACTCAAAAAAATTAATGAATGCGTAAATATATTTTATTGATTTAATCAGGAACTACAAAACGGAATGCTCTGACATCTTGCACATGTTTTAAGGTTATAAAGAGCATAATAAATGTTTAGTCAAAATATATTTGCTTATCCCCTCCAAAAACTTGATGACGTCAGCTCGAAAATTTGCCGAATAAATCATATCTAAAATGTACAAAATATGATCAGTCTGTACTTGTGATCTATCACTCCACTCCATTCATATTTTTTGGATTTGCATATACAGGGTGATTCAAAAAAATTAATGAAAGCGTAAATTTATTTTACTGATTTATTCAGGAACTACAAAACCGAATGCTTCGAAATCTTGAAGATATTTTAAAATTATCATAAGCATGGTAAATTTTTGATCAAAACGTATTTGGTCGTCCCCCCTAAAAAATTTATGACGTCACCACAAAATTTTGCTGAATAAATCCTATCTAAAATGTACAAAATATGGTGAGTCTCTTCTTGTGATTTATCATTCCATTCATATTTTTTGGATTTGCATATACAGGGTGACTCAAAAAAATTAATGATTGCGTAAATTTATTTTATTGATTTACTCAGGGACTACAAAACCGAATGCTTTGAAATCTTGCAAGTGTTAAGGTTATAAAGAGCATAATAAATTTTTAGTCAAAATATATTTGGTTATCTGCTCCAAAAAACTGATGACGTCAGCTCAAAAGTTTGCCGAATAAATTCTATCTAGAACATACAAAATATGATGAGTCTGTACTTGTAATTTATCATTCCATTCATATTCTTTGAATTTGCATATACCGGGTTACTCAAAAAAAGTAATGAATTCGTAAATTTATTTTATTGGTTTACTCAGAAACTACAAAACCGAAAGCTTTGAAATCTACTGCGAAAAAAAAAACATAATAGACATACAGTCGTCACGTTTCCGACAGCCAGGGAAGTACTGTCTAAACTCTTTAGACCATTTTCTTTTAGATTCGCTTATACGGGGTGTCTCAATGAGTAATATTCCCTCAAAATTGTCTGCAATAAATGGAACCTGAATTGCATAAAATATTATATTATCATGCTTGTGCTTCATGAATCCCCTTGCTTTTGAATTTTATTATTATTATTATTACAATTGTTATTGTTTAAACATCGTTCGCGTTTGCGACATAATTAATACGTGTCTTCGCAAGTGTGGCTGGTGAGTGTGCATTGCAGTTGGACGGATCCCGGCACTTTCAACATTTTTTGGGCCGTCAAATCAAGAACAGCACTTGCAATTTTCGCGACACAAATGTGACAATAACATACAATTATTGTGAGTTGGTATTGTCCTGCAGGTTTTCATAATTTTCTATTATTTTATATAATATGATACATAAACCAACGCATTGGCAATCATACATCAAACCAAAGTATGATACATACATGAATGTAGAAAAAAGCTTCTACAGAAATGTCAAATAAAACTCCATCGTGGCCATTTGTTTATCGGTGACGTAACCATCCCGCAAAGAATTCGGCCATTAAGCTCGTACAGATGTTGCTTGGCCCGAATAAGCGGCGGTGGCAGGCAAAAAGTACATACGCATCTGTTTAAAAAGAAAATGAACTGTGACTGATTTTGTCTAATGAAAAGGGAGGAAGAGTCTATTTTTTTTTAAATAACCTACAGTCGGTATTATGTTAATTGATTTGAGGAGTAACAAAGGCATTTAGTATTTTATATTTTTTGATGACACCCAAAAAATTATAATTTTAATGGGTGGGCCAACTGACATGGAAAGGGGCTCGTAATATAAATTTTATTTGGAGATTTTGTATAGTTTTCAGTATGCATTTCGGGAAAATGTATTTAAATTCACACACTTTCTAGGATATTAATTAAATTACTTCATCTAACATTCCGCTTTTGAACTGCAAGTTTTGTAAATGACAATTTAAGGTTCGGATAGAACTGGTAATCCCATTTTTTGCAGTAGCCACTAGTGCCTCATCCAATTTAAGTCTTGAGGGAATTGCATACGGTTTTATCAAAACATTTTGATTTTTGTTTTGCTTTTAAGAATTGAATTCGACGGTCGGCAATAACCTCGGATCTACTTCTTCGTTTCGTTTGCTCTACTCTTATACGTAAAATGTTTGTATTATCTAGTTGCAATAATTATTATTAGCGATGATGATACAAAACTCCCATCGATTTGAATGTACACGTCAAGTGGAATTGACGTCTGAAATCTGCTTATTTCTACATACATTTCTGCTTGGAGAGCCGGCAGGCGCAGTTGCAAAATGTTTCTCTTCAATTCTTCATTGGCCTGGTGGATATACTGCTGTTCTGTCATTTTCACATAGAAAATGCCCGCAAAGGAACTATTGCCGCATGTGTAAAGCAGTTTTTCTACCGCGCACGTTTTTCGATTTTCTAATAGAGCTATTGAAGCCCCCAAACGACGTCAAAGCGGTTCTGAGATAGTCTGGTGTAATTTAGATCGGTAAGATTGGTAGCCATGACGAGAAATGTCAGGTGAATGTCAGTGATAAATGTCAGATTAAAATTTCCAGTATTTCGGGAGGCGTACGGACTTCACTAACTTCTTCTCAAGACATCTTAACCAATTTTTAACTTACAAAAACTCAAATTGATTCGAATTACAGTTGTGGTTGTGAAAATTTGAACTTCAAATATTTCGTGGTTCGTGTCAAACCAACCCATCACCAACCACGACAAAATTCCCCGGATTTAAAAAAACGCAAATTTCGATTCAATTTTGCGAAAAAACGTGCGCGGTAGAAAAAATAATATAAATAACTCGTTCCTAAGGCCATTGTGGCACTAACCTTTATATAACTCGCGGCTTCGCCGCTCGTTCTATAAACTTGGATTCGTGCCTTAATATTTGCCTTATGAAACTCGTTATTTAATATACTATTGTGGAAAATTCAAACAATTGTACAATAACTATTATTTTGTTAAAAATAAAGTAACTTACCAATTGTTGACATATTAGAAGGACAGCAAAATGCACTTAGGTCTATCGAAAAACCACACGGAGCATGTCAGACAAAAACGAAATGACAATGCTATTTTGTATGCATTTATAATTATACACAAGCCCTAATTGCATATAATTACTTTGTAGCAATTTGCTAAAATAAGCATTCTGGTGTAAGTTATTAAGAAAGTGTGCCCAATTGTAGGATTCTACAACCATTGTTTCCCCCGTTTTCTTCACGTACCTGCTACAGATTTTATTGCCCTGTTGGTCGTATATCGCCGTTTATCATTAACATATAGTGTCTCTCACTTCTTTCCAGCGCAATATTCGTACTAAATTGTCGACTAGTTTCAATAATTAAATGTTTAATTGCATTGTTTGTATAATTTTTAGTTTGTTCTATGTTATTTATTTGCATATTATTTCAATTTTTTACCAATGCATACAAGCCGAAAAGAGATGAGTTAATGTTTCATGATTGTATAAGATTCATTAAATCGATTAAAATTCGTACTTAAAAAAATATTAATGGCAATTAGGATATAAGAATTTGATATTAGCTTTGATTGGCTATTTAATTACATTATTTTTTTGATATTTGTAATAAAAGTGAAAACTTTATCTGAACATAAGTAGAGAACAGATACTTAATGAGTTGGTTCTTTTTTACTGTCTTACGAAAGAGATAACGGGTTTATTTTAACTTATGAGGGTTCTCATAAAAAATAAAATCGCATAATCAAATTTTATGATTTTTCGTAAAGATTGGATTTGTTTTATTGTACTTCAGGGGCGAGGGAAGTTCTGTGGAAATAACCTTCGACCATTTTTATATATATATATATATTGTTAATCTTTTTGGCCTCTTCGTGCTTGGTGTGTTTTGCTGACTTTAAAACTAATTTGCATTTTTACTTCCCGAGCGTAAGCAAAGGAAGTATTGTAATCGAGTCCGTCGGCCGACTCTCTACTTTTACGTTTTCTCGATCTTTCATGACCCCTAGAAGACGAAGAAATAGGTCTTCCATTTCCGTCTGTCTGTCCGTCTGTCCGTCTGTCCGTCCGTCTGTCCGTCTGTCCGTCTGTTGTCCCGGATTTTTATTAGACAGATAATCTCCGAAAGTACTCGACCGATTGTTGTGAAATTTTGTACTTATATTAAGAATATCATGTAGATGGTAAAACGCTAACCAAAATTTGTCTAATCATCCCCACCACTAATGCGATGACGTCACTTCAAAATTGTACATAGTAAATGGGTTTTCAATTGTATAAAATAACATAGTCCTACACATGTAGTTTACAACTCCGAATCGACTTTTCACCCGAAACGTCGAGATTTTTGGAAAAAAAATCAAAATTATAAAAACATTTTGAAATTTAATTTTTAATCTGCTAACCAGAATGCTTTGAAATGTTGCAGATGTTTTAAGGCTATAAAGAGCATCATAAATCTTTAGTCAAAAAATTGGTCTAAAGAGTTTAGACAGTACTTCCCTCGCTGTCGGAAATGTGACGACTGCATGCCTATTATGTTTTTTTTCGCAGTGGATTTCAAAGAATTCGGTTTTGTAGTTCCTGATTAAATCAATAAAATATATTTACGCATTCATTAATTTTTTTGAGTCACTCTGTATATGCAAATCCAAAAAATATGAATGGAGTGATAAATGACAAGTACAGGCTCATCATATTTTGTACATTTTAGATATGATTTATTCGGCAAACTTTCGAGCTGACGTCATCAAGTTTTTGGAGGGGATAAGCAAATATATTTTGACTAAACATTTATTATGCTCTTTATAACCTTAAAACATCTGCAAGATGTCAGAGCATTCCGTTTTGTAGTTCCTGATTAAATCAATAAAATATATTTGCGCATTCATTAATTTTTTTGAGTCACTCTGTATATGCAAATCCAAAAAATATGAATGGAGTGATAAATGACAAGTACAGGCTCATCATATTTTGTACATTTTAGATATGATTTATTCGGCAAACTTTCGAGCTGACGTCATCAAGTTTTTGGAGGGCATAAGCAAATATATTTTGACGAAACATTTATTATGCTCTTTATGACCTTAAAACATCTGCAAGATTTCAGAGCATTCGGTTTTGTAGTTCCTGATTAAATCAATAAAATATATTTACGCATTCATTAATTTTTTTGAGTCACCCTGTATATGCAAATCCAAAAAATATGAATGGAGTGATAGATCACAAGTACAGACTCATCATATTTTGTACATTTTAGATATGATTTATTCCACAAACTTTTGAGCTGACGTCATCAAGTTTTTGGAGGGGATAAGCAAATATTTTTTGACTAAAGATTTATGATGCTCTTTATAGCCTTAAAACATCTGCAACATTTCAAAGCATTCTGGTTAGCAGATTAAAAATTAAATTTCAAAATGTTGTTTTATAATTTTGATTTTTTTTCCAAAAATCTGGACGTTTCGGGTGAAAAGTCGATTCAGAGTTGTAAACTACATGTGTAGGACAATGTTATTTTATACAATTGAAAACCCATTTACTATGTACAATTTTGAAGTGACGTCATCGCTTTAGTGGTGGGGATGATTAGACAAATTTTGGTTAGCGTTTTACCATCTACATGATATTCTTAATATAAGTACAAAATTTTACAACAATCGGTCGAGTACTTTCGGAGATTATCTGTCTAATAAAAATCCGGGACAACAGACGGACAGACGGACAGACGGACAGACAGACGGACAGACGGACGGACAGACGGACAGACGGACAGACGGACGGACAGACGGACAGACGGACAGACAGACGGAAATGGGAGACCTATTTCTTCGTCTTCTAGGGGTCATGAAAGATCGAGAAAACGTAAAAGTAGAGAGTCGGCCGACGGACTCGATTACAATACTTCCTTTGCTTACGCTCGGGAAGTAAAAATATTTGCTTATCCCCTCCAAAAACTTGATGACGTCAGCTCAAAAGTTTGTGGAATAAATCATATCTAAAATGTACAAAATATGATGAGTCTGTACTTGTGATCTATCACTCCATTCATATTTTTTGGATTTGCATATACAGGGTGACTCAAAAAAATTAATGAATGCGTAAATTTATTTTACTGATTTACTCAGAAACTACAAAACCGAATGCTTTGAAATCTTGCAGATGTTTTAAGGTTATAAAGAGCATAATAAATGTTTAGTCAAAATATATTTGCTTATCCCCTCCAAAAACTTGATGACGTCAGCTCGAAAGTTTGCCGACTAAATCATATCTAAAATGTACAAAATATGATGAGTCTGTACTTGTCATTTATCACTCCATTCATATTTTTTGGATTTGCATATACAGAGTGACTCAAAAAAATTAATGAATGCGTAAATATATTTTATTGATTTAATCAGGAACTACAAAACGGAATGCTCTGACATCTTGCAGATGTTTTAAGGTTATTAAGAGCATAATAAATGTTTAGTCAAAATATATTTGCTTATCCCCTCCAAAAACTTGATGACGTCAGCTAGAAAATTTGCCGAATAAATCATATCTAAAATGTACAAAATATGATCAGTCTGTACTTGTGATCTATCACTCCATTCATATTTTTTGGATTTGCATATACAGGGTGATTCAAGAAAATAAATGAAAGCGTAAATGTATTTTACTGATTTACTCAGGAACCACAAAACCGAATGCTTCGAAATCTTGAAGATATTTTAAAATTATCATAAGCATGGTAAATTTTTGATCAAAATGTATTTGGTCGTCCCCCCTAAAAAATTTATGACGCCACCACAAAATTTTGCTGAATAAATCATATCTAAAATGTACAAAATATGGTGAGTCTCTTCTTGTGATTTATCATTCCATTCAAATTTTTTCGATTTGCATATAGAGGGTGACTCAAAAAAATTAATGAATGCGTAAATTTATTTTATTGATTTAATCAGGAACTACAAAACCGAATGCTTTGAAATCTTGCAGATGTTTTAAGGTTATAAAGAGCATAATAAATTTTTAGTCAAAATATATTTGGTTATCTTCTACAAAAAACTGATGACGTCAGCTCAAAAGTTTGCCGAATAAATCGTATCTAAAATGTACAAAATATGATGAGTCTGTACTTGTGATTTATCATTCCATTCATATTTTTGGATTTGCATATGCAGGGTGACTGAAAAAAATTAATGAAGGCGTGAATTTATTTTATCGATTTAATCAGGAATTACAAAACCGAATGCTTTGAAATCTTGGGAATATTTTAAAGTTATTATAAGTAGAGAGCGGAAAATATGCAGCAAAATTTTGGGAAATATGATCATATGATATGCATCAAATTTATGCAAATATGCAATATCTTTCTTAATATATGCAGAGATATGCAGTTGCATATGCTCCAAAAATAAAAAAAAGCGTAATAACCGAACTAAATTTATTTACAAATTGCAAAAACACCTTCCCTTTTATTACAAAAAATACATAAATCACATTGCAAAGTGTTTAATTAGATCTCACTGACAAATAAATGACATTTTTTAAGATAATATTCTTATACTCAAAAATAAGTATAGGTAAACAGAACGAATTAAAAAATAGTATAGTAATCGACTATTTAATTACTATTTTGGTAACAATTTATTTTTAAATATTTTTCGAAATATTCTAACAAAAATTTTTCCGGTGATTCTAAAGTATGTATTTGTAAATAGAAAAACTGCGTACTGCGTCCACAGATGTAAAAATACTTATCGGATTAGAGCAGGCACAACAAAACACAGTTCCTTCTTGAAGAATAAGTTCAGGAAAAGGTTTAATTCATAAATTAATTTGAGTTATCTACATATTGACACACATTTCTATCGCTTTAAATACTTAAATGCAAACTCACGATGAAAAATAATAGGATATCGTCCCTTCGACTACCATAAAACATACCATTAATACACTTAAGTAACGAATAAAAATATTGAAATGAACGGTATTTCCAAAAGTAATTAGGACCCGAATTTACCTGGAAGGATGGCTTAACACCCAGTGGTTCCTCCAAACTACCATAAAACCCAAACCTTTCCCAGTTATTTGAAGCACAGGACAATATTTGCAATATGATTCATGAAATTTCGTTTTTCTAGAAAAATGCAAATATATGCAAATATGCAATTTTTTTATAGCTGCATTCATTTTTAATTAGCATGATTCGTTCACATATTAAATATCAAGACTTATATGCAAAAAATAACGGATATGCAAATTTCATAAAATCCGCTCACTAATTATAAGCATGGTAAACTTTTGTTCAAAATGTATTTGTTCATCCCTCCTCAAAAAATTGATGACGTCACCCTTAAATTTTGCTGAATAAATCCTATCTAAAATGCAAAAATTATGATGAGTTTGTACTTGTGATTTATCATTCCATTCATATTTTTTAGATTTTCTTAAGAGGTGGTTCAAAAAAATTAATGAAGTCAATTTATTTTATTGATTAAATTAAAGGCAACACTTAGTATTAGTATTACACCCCAACCAACCCAATTTGGTAGACACAAAATTTGGTAAAGGAAAAATTCGGTTGAAACATAAGGGTAGCACGCTTATTTACATCGACTTTAACATTACAGATCTGCATTTGTTTTATGCGGTCACTTGGTTCCGCGAATGCGAAATAGACATGTTTATAATCAACCAATTGTGAATTTCACCGTCAAGAATTAAAATAAAACCTAATGTTTTGTATAATAAGCGGAAGTCGACACAATAAAACCGATGGTCGTGTTGTTTACAGTTTCTCTGTTTGACTCTCACGTATGCTGTTACGCTTGTCATCTTAAATTAAGAATGTTTATACATAAACGATTTTCAGTTGCCTCTCATATTACACTGATATTACTAGACAGCGGATTTCTGTCGGGCTACGTCACGATTATAGGTGGGGACGCGCTGGATCGCCGGGACTCAGTAGCGGGTGATAGATAATCACTGAATTTAATCAGTACTAATTCCATAAATATAATTAACGATTTATTAATCAAACGGCTAAGTAAATGAGAGCGGGAATTAACAGCAGAGTGCAACGAAACAGCGTTATTCTAATCTCAAATAAACGAAGTGCAGTCCGTAACTGCAATGAATTCGCATCCCGTACGAGCCGTACCGAGTTTGGCCTTGCCTAACCGGACAGAAATCCGCTCTCTACATATTACACACCGACGTCGTATACGTGAGTAAATTGTTTCGTTATTTTATTGATTATAACAAATCAATATTCAAAACGACCCAATTCATTTTCCCGAAAATTTGGGAATACAATAATTTTATTCTTAGTATTACACTACATCTATCCCAACTGATATACGTGTCCTTGCAAAAATGTTGATGACGTCATCACAATTTTTTTTTAAATTCCCACTACAAAAATGTAATGAGAAAAAAACACAATAGGCATGCAGTCGTCAAGTTTCCGACAGCGAGGGAAGTACTGTCTAAACTCTTTAGACCAATTTTTTAGTGTTGATTTAGAAAGCTTAAAACGAAAATTATGATTGATTTTTATTCCTTTGTAGTTTACATTGCTCGTTAAAAGATGCCTGTCCGTTTACGTAACACCCACATACCCAGCGGTGTTTAATCCGTCTGTTTAGTTTTCGAGTCGTACAATTATCGTACAATTGGAAGCAAACTTACGAGTTTAATGAAAATTACTGTTGGAACTAATCTGTTGTGGCTATGAAACGGTTGGTTGAAATTTTCGGATGTTTCCGAATTGCGCCCGCTACCTGAGTTTTCGAGCTCAAAAAGTCTGAATTGCGCACTTTTTCACTTGAATGTACTATACTTAGCATCGATGTAGATTATAAACAAATAGGTGAACGAATTTACAATCAGAGTGAGGAAAACTTAAGTCTATAAAACATAGCAGGTTAACACAATTTACTTACTAATTGAACTCAGGTACAGAGTAATATTACATTCAAAAATGGCACCTCAATAAAAGTACGCAATCGTCAATTTATTTTTGGAGCTCATTTCTATGTTCATTTATATCCCTGTAATTGAAATATCCCATCTGAACGTCATACAACAGTGGATTTTTCAATGGGGAGTAATTTTTTAATAGAGTTTAACAACGCGGTAAGGGAGCATTCGGTTATAGTGAGCACAATTAGCAAACACTTTCCGAGCGGTAAAAGGGCGCAACTCCTATCTTTTTCAGGTCATGTGCGCAATTCGGTCTCCTTCGAATTTTTTAACCATGTAATATACAGTGTGATTCAAAAATGGCTCACTAATTCTATGACGTTGTTAAGGACTATTGATTGACCAAAGAATAGAAAATCAAAAAGTCCTTGGACCCAAGTGTTGAATATATCAGCTCTCAAAGTTTAATTTTTTTTATATTTCTTATATTTAACCATCATTTAATTCACTACTGGCTGTTGGGTAAATGAAATCGAACCGACTTTCATTGTTCAGAATAATTTGAAAGTATCATCTTTATTAATGTTTTTCTTCATTTTATAAAATTACAAAAAATGGGTCTAAAGTTATTTTCTCTTAAATTAAATATAGTAATGACATTAATCTCTTGAAGTATTACAATGCAACATATTAACAAAACGTTATTGTAAGTAAATAATTTGTATGAAGTGAAACTCTAACTTGATGTTGCTGAAGTTAAACTTTAAATTTGAATTTAGGTTCAAATTTTGTTGGTTTAAACTATGGCCAGTTGGCTTCGGACCAGGTAAGTATTTCACACCTGAAATGAATAAGTTTTATCGAAAAAAAGAATCCAAATTAGAAGTTAACTTCAATGCCCTCCTATAAAATGAAGTAATTTACTCAACTCTGGAATTAAAACATTTTATTCGCCAAGACAGTTAATGAAAAATTTATTTTAGTGCCACAAATCCCCTGGTGCGTGGGTACATCAATTATTGTTACATGAGTTGGGTCCGGTGGCCTCAAATTTAAAAATATAGTTGTTTAACGTAATATGACTCACAGTGGTTCATAGTTCCAAGTTGTTTTTTTTTACTGTTGTGCCCCTATATCAAAAGAGTGATTAGATGTCGAAGTTAAAGAAATACAGGAGGATTTAGAAATGGTGCAATAAAAAATGGAAAATATTATTATTATTATTATTATTGTAAAATGCGATCGGGCAGAGGTTACTACCTGTTATGCCCGCGCTCACTAATGGGAGTACTCAATAAATAAAGCGTATGAAGTAAATATGTTTAACTACTATTAAGGTTTTCGTCAATATGATTATCGTACTTCATTTTAAAGGTGGCTGTACTTGTACTTTGTACAACTTCTGCAGGTAGAGAATTCCAGGCATTAAACACACGGTTAACAATGAAGAACTGTCTAACACTGGTACGAAACCGGTCTTTAAGAAGTTTGTATGAATGCCCTCGTGTCCGTCCGTCTGTATTGAGAGGAAATATATGCTTTATCGGAGAATTATCGTCTGTCAGAGCATTGTATACAGTTATCACGTCACCTCTAACTCGCCGATTCGAAAGCAGCGGAAGTTGCATAATTGATAATCTTTGGTGATACTGGGGTCTATGGTAGCCATAAGGAACACGCGTAGCTCGTCTTTGAACAGACTCGAGAAGATCTTTGTCGCGCTGGAATATGGGGGCCCACACTGCATTAGCAAATTCCAAGATCGGCCTAACATATGTTTTAAACAATTTAGAAAAAGTTAACGGATCAGTTTTAGTAAATACTTTACTTATGAGGTAAAGTACTTTATTGGCTTTTCTTGTAACTTGACTAATATGGTCGGACCATGATAATGTGGAAGTTACCAGAACACCCAGGTCAGTACAGGATTCATACCTTCTAAGCTCAAGATTATTAATATAATACAGATGTCTTGGATTGTTCGCTCCAACAGACAACACTTTACACTTGTCGACGTTAAGTGGCAGTAACCATTCATTTGACCAGGTATAGACGGTTAAAAGATCCCTACACAAAACTAGATGATCATTCGCTGAATTATAAATTTTTAAGTCATCAGCAAACATCGCAAAAGGAGATTTCAGTCGAACACCTAAGTCGGCTGTATAAACTGTAAATAAGAGTGGACCAAGCACTGATCCTTGCGGCACACCACTTAAAACTCTAGTAATTGAACTGCAAGCATCCCCAACCTTAACTGTAAAGCTACGATTAGAGAGGAATGCATCGATCCAACGCAAAAGATTCCCTCGTATTCCAAAATAATGCAACTTGTGGAGAAGACGACGTTTAGGTACACGGTCAAACGCCCGGGAAAAACCCATGTATATTATATCAGTCGGGATATCCAAGTCAAAATTCCTTGTCCAATTTGATAAACAACAAAGCAAATTGGTAACAACTGATTTACCAGGAACGAACCCATGTTGTTCAACGGGAATAATTTTGTTGTCCAAAAGAAACTTGAACGTGCTGTCATATACAACTGTCTCCATGATCTTAACAACCACCGATGTTAAGCTGATAGGCCTGTAATTGTCGGGACAAAATTTATCTCCCTTCTTAAATATGGGCTTGACGAAAGCTGTCAACCAATCGGGAGGTAAAGTACCAGAGTTAAAAGACTGAGTAAACAAAAAACTAATCGGTTCACATAAGGAGGTAGCACATTCTTTCAGAACTTTGGCAGTTATATAATCCGGCCCTGGAGACTTTGTCGTTTTCAATTTTTGCAAGAGCTTCAATACTGTTTCAGGAGTAAACTGAATCTCGTCCATGTGGACGGAATTTGGTTCAAAAGGTATGTCAGCAATCTTTGCATCAGGCTCTACTGTGAAATTTCGGGAAAAGTTTTCTGCAAAAATATTCGCTATGACCTTGCAGTCGTTTAGAAGGCGACCAGTAGCATCTTTAAGTTGAGGAATTTTAACTGGGCCCGATATATTAGCGCGGATGTGCTTGAACAGGCGTTTGGGATCCTTACTTTCCGCTATTCGTTTTTCATACTCAACCCTCGCTTCTCTGATTTTATTAGAAAGTTTATTTGAAAATGCCCTATGCGCTTGATAGTCAGCAGCACTGGAAGTACGTTTAAAGGCACGCCATAACGATCTTTTCTTCCTGACTAATTTTAGCAAGCTACCGCTTATCCATGGCTTAACAGATGATCTGCTGACTTTAACAATACTAGAATGTTTACCCACTATGTCACCTAATATATTTTTGAACGACTCCCAATTCGTAATGACCGAAGAATTACTAAACAATTTTGTCCAGTCGACATTACTGAGATCATCATTTACAGCTTTATATTTCGTCACAAGTTTGGAAAGCGTGTCGACCCTTTGCCTAAGTACATAGCACAGCTGCAAGTTAATTTTTAGTGTTACATGGTCAGACTTGCCAAATGGACTTAGGTACATCAGATCAGTTAGGGAGCTGTCGTCAGAAGTTAAAATTAAGTCTAATAATGAGGGTTGCTGATTAAGCTAATTAAGGAGTTGACCGTGCGATACGTACTTGTGTGAATTCGTAACTTTGACCAAAGAATTCCATGGTTTATTATTGGAGTTTATTATTAATTTTTACATCAGTGCATTGCTCATGACGTTCTCTATGGATTGGTGTTTTGGGAATTGCTACTAATAGGTAATCTACTTCTTATTCTTGTTTTTAAGACTCTTTTTGCAAGTACTTGTTCTTATCACTCAACTTATTTCTTGCTGTCAAGTACAATACTACATGATTTAAATTTGCTCCTACTGTTTTCATAATTCTATCAACCCTCACCGTTGCCTTTTTCACCCCTGTGTGTTCTTTTTTTTAAGTCGCTACGATAGGCACCGTTAGCGTGAAAAGTGTGTCCCTGTCATTTCCAGTTAGTATCAACTTAAGATAATGAATCTTTGTACTTGTTGTGGCAAAAGTGCTGAACCTCATAAAATTGTCAATTGTTGTATATGTAGCAAATCTTATAAAATAGATTGCGTTGATGTAACGAATACTGAAGCGAGAAAAATTCATCAGAAATCTGGCCTATCATGGACGTGCAAAATGTGTGCTCAGTTAGGTAACGATATAAACGGCTTAAAAGCTGCAATTGTTGCGTTGCAGGATGAAATCAAAATTTTGAAGACTCAAGTCTCCACACCGGTTCAGTCTACAACTTTTTCTTTGATTGAAACCGAGAAAATTGTCAATGAGGTCTCGGAAAGGGAGAGACGCAAGAATAATGTAATTATTTACGGATGTACTGAAGGAAAGTGTAAAACTAATGCTGAGCAGTTGAATGTTGATACGGTCTTTGTTAAAGATATGTTGTCGAGTTTGGGTATTAATGATACGGACAATTTAAAAATTAGCAGACTTGGAAAATTTGATGCAACCAAAGATGATAGACGTCGTCCAATTAGAGTAACACTGCATTCTGAAAATTCTGTTATGTTGGTTCTACGAGCTTCAAAACAGTTAAAGACCTCTAACAACTGGAAAAACATTTATCTATCGAAAGATCGCACACCTATGCAGTTAGAAATCCATCGTAATATTAGAAATGAACTGCATCAACGTCTGGCTAATGGGGAATCTAATCTGCGGATCAATTACAAAAATGGAATTCCTAACATTGTTTCTTCGTTAAACTAACTTCGCCTAACAGGTCACTGGCTTCGATTGAAATATATTACCAAAATGTGCGTGGATTAAGGTCTAAACTCCAATCGTTTTATAAAAATGTATCTGAATGTTTTTTTGATGTAATAATTATAACGGAAACTTGGCTAAATGATTCGTTTCTTAATTCTGAACTGTGTCCATCTTTTTATAATGTAATCAGAAATGATAGAAAATGTTCAATAATTGATCGAATTATTGGTGGTGGTGTATTAATTTTATTTTCCAAAACTGTTACATATTCTGTAGTAGACACGACGAGTATTGCAGAATTAGTACCCGCTATAGACTTGATTGTATGTAATTGTTTTTGTAATACTTTTCAGTTTTATTTAGCAGCTGTTTATATTCCTCCAAATATCTCATGTAGTGAGTTTGAGTCATTTTTTGAAGCTCTGGAAATATTATTATTGAACAAGCCCACACTGTTTATTGGAGATTTTAACTTGGCAAATTTTAACAATAATTTAACTTATAATACACCAGGCAGTAAAAACCACGTATTTTCAACTTTTTCCAGTTCCCTAAATTTTATTCAGCATAATTGCATATTTAATACCCACAACAGACTTTTGGACTTAATCTTGTCAAATTTTGATGGTTCAGTTAACGTATCTCATGAAAATTACCCAATTGTACCAGAAGATATACACCATCCCTCTTTGTCAATGATTGTGAAATTTCCCAACTCTGCAAAAGTTAGTAATTTTCCATCTGGTAACAACTTAAGATATAATTTCAGGAAAGCTAATTACGTAAATTTATATAATGATATTCTTGTTACTGACTGGTCTTCTCTAAGCTTTACCAATGACGTGAATGCCTGTGTGAATCTTTTCTACGATAAATTATACAGTATCTTACACTCTTCTGTTCCTGAGTTTCATGTAGTTAAATCAACGTACCCTTCTTGGTTTAATAAGAATTTAATATCCACTTTGAAACTGAAAGATTATTATAGGAAGAAATGGAAAAAAACATCTAGTGAGTTTTATCATAGTGAGTTTAAAAGACTTCGGGCTATTTGCAAGCAGTTAATAAATTCAGCTTATCAAGCTTACCTTAGTTCAATTGAGCAGTCGTTGTATACCTGTCCTCAAAATATGTGGAAATATGCTCAGGCAAAAAAAGGTACGACTCGCATTCCTGGGAAACTGTCACATAATGGAAATGAATATGACCATCCTCAACAAATAGTAGATATATTTGCAGAAAATTTTTCAAGCATGTACAAATCCAAACTTGATGTTTCACTTACTGATGTTGTCACAAATAATTCCTCCTTTATAATGCAAAATGTTTCTGAAGAAGAAGTTTTGTCTGTTATGTCATCTTTCCCTAACAAATTAACTGCTGGTGATGACCTAATACCTAGTTTTATTATACGTGACACAAGATTCGCATTGGCTAGACCTCTTACTACAATTTTTAACTTAGCTATAAAATCATCCACCTTCCCTGACACTTGGAAGATAGCCAGAATTACTCCCGTATACAAAAAAGGTGATGCTTCTATGATAAAAAACTACAGACCTATTTCTATACTTTCGAATTTTGCTAAAATTTTTGAGATACTCATTTATAGAAATATTTATCACAATGTTAAAAGTCTCATCTCTATACATCAACATGGATTTTTACCTGGACGATCTACAATCACTAATTTAGCTATAATAAGTCAATTCATTTCACAACAAATAGATAAGAATGGACAAGTCGATGTCGTCTATACTGATTTTTCCTGTGCGTTTGATTCCATTGATCATCATGTTCTTTTATGTAAATTAAGTTGGTTTGGATTTGCATATAGTTTCTTAAAGCTAATGGAGTCTTACCTTGACTCCCGACAAAATTATGTTTTCTACAATGGTTTTCAATCTAAAAATTTTGTTTCCACCTCTGGAGTGCCACAAGGGTCTAATTTAGGGCCTTTACTTTTTGTAGTGTTTGTCAACGATCTTTTGGACTCATTACGTTGTAAAGTGTTAGCATATGCTGATGATATAAAACTATACTCCTCAATAAGATGCTTAGATGATAGCATTTTGCTTCAAAATAATCTTGAAAGGATGGTAGACTGGTGCAAAGAATTCAAATTACTATTAAATACTGATAAATGTTTCATTATGACCTATACAAAAAAATTAAATCCAGTTTGCTTTTCGTATCTTATAAACGATAAATCAATTAAAAAAATACAGTTAGTAAAAGATCTAGGTATCACATTTGACTCACATTTATCGTTTACTCAACATATGCATAATATATGTCTATCTTCTTCGAAAATGCTTGGCTTTACATTTCGACTTACAAAAGATTTCACTGACCCACAACTAATGAAAATGTTATACTTCTCATTTGTTCGAAGTAAACTAGAGTATGGGTCTATTATCTGGTATCCGTATTATGAATCACATAGACTTGCCATAGAAAAAGTTCAACGTCGTTTTTTAAAATGTTTATCGTTTAGAATAGATGGAATCTATCCAATTAGGGGAATAGAATATAATTTGTTATTAGCACGACACCAAATTCATAGCTTGAGTAGCAGAAGACAATTGTACAGTGCTAATTTTTTATGGAATTTAATTCAGGGAAAAATTGACTGTCCTATTTTATTGGCCAATGTTAATTTTCACGTACCACGTATCGTCTCACGTCATGCATCTTCATTTCTGCCTTCAATACCAAGAACAAATCAACTACGTAAAGCCCCACTGGAACATATGTATCAGAATGTGAAAAAGTTTTATGATGATGTATTTTTTTGTAAAATGAATCAGCTGCGTTAAATTGTTGTTTTTATTATTAATGTTAATTTAATTATACACGTATTGCATGGTAGGCATAGTGTGTTGGTTTTGATCCTTACGATCCTTAACTTGTTAGTTATTTTATTTAATTTTTTATTTTTATTTATTATTGATTTATATTGTCCTGTAATAGGGTTATCTGTTGGGCAATAAAGGTTATTATTATTATTATTATTATTATTATTATTAAAAAGCCTGTAACGAGTCGGTTGAGATACAATTTGATTAACATGTGAATTATTAATCATGTCTATAAGTACCTGCGAAGAAATATCGTGAGCCTGATAAGAGGTGGCGGACCAATCGATAGAAGGCATATTAAAATCTCCAAATACAAAAATTTTGTCATATAAGTGATAGAACCTACTGAGGACATCAAAAAGAGTACGGTCGCAGACCAGTGATGATTTGGGAGGCCTATAAATACAAGCTAACACAAAAGTTAACGAGCTATTATAAACCTTAATAAAAAGAGAATCTATATTTCCAGTATCACTTTCCAAAATTTCAACCTTGAAATTTGCTAATATTAAATTGGAAACATATATACACACACCCCCACCTCTATTTTCACGATCTTTTCTGAAAACTGTGTAACCATGTAATGATATCAAGGAATCTGTGATTAATGACGATAACCACGTTTCACTTAGAATTAAAAAGGTTGGTTGATCATCAGTAACGTATACAACAACATCGTTAAACTTGGCTTGTAGAGATGCTACATTGGAGTATGCTATGGTACCAAGAAAAAAATTACTATTTATTTTATTCTTGAACTTGAACATTTTGCTGAATAATTTCATGGTTAGTTTCGACATCTGTTGGCTTCTGATACGTTTCATAAGCTTTTTTTATTTTCTTTTGAATTTTTTTACACCGATTCTTGATGCTTCTATGTTGGACTATTGGAAAGATATCATATAGCATTCCAATAAGCCCTTGGACATCAGCTGTGTATTTAAGAACTAAAGCCATTATATTCGTTTCTCCTGATGCTTTTTCCATAAATTCAACCATCTGCACGAAGCTAAGTGGGTACTGAGCATTGTCTAGCAATTCTTTGGCAGGGTATAAGAGATCAGTTGTTGGAGTCAAACTTTCGACAGAGTCTGAGGGTTTTATTTTTTTTGGTTGTTGCGATCGTTGAGGACCACTATCGTCAGAGGGTAAACACAGTGATAGATCCAAAGGATCAAAACCAATTAAACTATCATCCGTGCTGGGTCTTTTGCTTCCCACTTCTGGTGATACTGGGGCATGGGGAATAGTATCAGGATACCGCGCACTGGTATTAACATTCTGATCGTTTTCGACACCAGATCTTGTAGTAATATTCGGACAATCATTTGCTAAATGGCCTGCGAGTCTACATTTAAAACAAGTGTTATCATAACTCAAGAAGATGCGATAGTTTGTTTCCTCATACTTTACAACTAGGGATGAAGGTAAGTCTCGTGTGTCATCAAGTTGTACATAGATTTGTCTCCGAAAACTAAAAACATGTTTGTATTCATCTGACTTTATCCCCGCTCTAAGAAACGACATTTGGGAAACCGGGACAAAACCTGCTTGCTTGACAAGGTTCTCAATAACAATGTGGGGAATGGAAGGACAAACGTTAGAAAATATGATACGCTTAGCCGGATTTATCAAACGGCGTACATTAACTTCGTTATCATTAATAACAATAGTCGAGTGTTCAGAAATAATCTGGTCAACACAAGATTTGTCGCTTAAATAAATGCAGATACTATCATTTGACATACGAGATGCAAAAAGGACATTTTTCGCCGTAACTACATTACCTATAGCCAGGACGTATTCAATCAGTTTCGTATCATTGATTGCAGTTAAAACTATTGCTTGTTCTTTGGATGGAAACTGAGGTGACTCAGGGATTCCCTCCATCTTAAAAAGTCTAGGAAATTACAGAAATGATAATTACTAAGATACTCTTATAATATCTTACCCCTTTCGGGGATTTTCCCGCCGCAAGGCGGGAAAATTATAAAACCACAGTCACTCGCCTCCGTGAAGAAACACGTTGATAGACGGCAAAAACAACCAGCGATAGTACTTACTTTGGTATGGCGATTTGAGAATGCAAAGATATTCAGCAAACACTCTCGCATAGAATGTTGGCACACCACAGCACTAGGGTAGAAATATCCACAAGTATTACCAGAGTACGTGAACTTAATTCCACACATTAATTCCTTATATTAACAGAAAAATTGTGTCAAAACCGAACACAGATATCTCACAAGATTTATTGCACTGTGTAAAGTTCACGCTCCTAAGTGGTAGCAGTGTCTAGAAAAAATTATTTGAAAATAAATATATGTAAATTGTTATACACGCCGCTGGTAGTGTTTCGTGACCTACCATGACTACTAGTCAATGAATGGCACAGAACTACTAGGCTGAAGAACCAAAAAACGGCGCCCTGATAGATAAGCAACGTGCAAAAACACGATAAGGGCCAGTCATATGTATCAATTGGTTGCCGTCGGATGTACGGTTAACGTCCTTGACAATGTGGTAAAAAAATCGAAAAACACTGGGCGTTCAGGGGTATTTTAAAAAGAAATAAACAAGCAATGTTTGCCATATTGAAGATTATCTAGCAAAGTAAAAGCAAACGAAGCTGTCGCGCCGTAAAATCGTACTTACAGCAACTCGAATGTAAATAACTATTTTGGTTTTATGGTTTATTTACATAATTTACTTATTTACAATGAATGTTTTAATACATAGAACAATTTCTTGTTATTATTTATTTTTATTACAATTAATAATCGTGTGTTGTCTTTAATTTTCAACAAGAAAATTTTGTCGCTTATTATCTAACATGTTTTGATACCTTGAGAAACTCCATTCCACATCACAGGGCGTCACAGGAGAATAAGTAAATAAGCTTTTCCAAAAAGTATTCGTTTTTTATGTGGTTTAAAATTCACTCTCAGTTCTCCTGACATTCGGCATTTTGCTGTTTCACTTCGACACAAGAACTATCGGAAAGAAAACAAATAATGGAAAAACATAACAGATTCACAAATAATTTTTCTTTTATTTCTCCTCTTTTGCAGGGAGTGGAAGAAAATGGTATATTGTACATTTTAGAATAAAAATATCGATCCGGCTTAAAATTCTACCTACCTTGTGTACGAAAATCGAGAAGTCGAGTGTTAATGCTGAACTTTTATTATGTCTCGTGTTTATTATGTTGAAATTGCGAATAGGAATCATATAACCATATATAGAATTGTATGAGTCAGGGTTTTGCTCTCGGGAAGCAGGGCAGGAGTGAGAAGTCAGTCGATACCGATCGTCCGTTATTGACGGTGGTCAATAAATATCCTTTATATTTTGTCTATTATTTTGGAGTTTTCTTACAAAATTCAGAAGTGGGATTGACCCGGTGCTCACCTGTGTGATAGGTACCTGAGCAGTTTTCTACTTTTGTACGGTTGTGAAAGTTTTGCGCAGTTTTGACCCGTTGTGCAAGTTGTGCAATAATAAATCGCGGTGAATTGTTGACACTTTGACTAATTACCAATCAATATGAGTTCCCATAAAAAACGTCGGCATGAGTCGTCTTCGAGTTCCTCGTCTTCGAGTTCTTCGTCGTCGAGTTCGTCGGGTGACGCGAAACGCGAGTTAAAAAAACTAAAGCGGCGTTTAGCGACAATTGAACAGGGTGCATCGAAGTTCAGCGTACCTGGACCTAGTGATGAGGCGTTAGTACCTATTTTCGACCCCAGAAAGGACGACTTAACGATTGAAGCCTGGGTGTCACGAGTGGATGAAATAGCGAAGACTTACAAATGGAGTAACAAGTCAGTAACCAGAGTGGTCGCAAATAGACTTCGGGGAATGGCAAGGCAGTGGTACGATAGTCAACAGCAATTGAATGTGAACTGGCCAGATCTGAGGCGAGTATTGATGAAACAATTTAAAAAACCCCATCCATTTGCGAAGTTGCTGCGTGATGCTGCAAACTATGAAGCCGCCCCTGGACAGGAGCTGAGTGAGTACTGTTTCGCAAAACTTGCAAAATTGCGTCTCTTAAATGTCGTGATACCCGAATCGTATCTCGTTGACGCGGTGATCGGTGGAATTCCTGATGCAAACATCGCTCGAGCCGCCAGAGCCTCAAATTTTAAGGAACGAATTATATGCTTTCTTAAGTACATTGGGACGAATTCCAGGTGTTGATAAAGAAATTCAAGGTTCTTCGCAGATGAAGCGACAGAATCTTTCAACTGCTTCGGCATCAAAGTCGACCGGGGGAGGCATAATGAAGCGCAAAATCAGCTGTTTTAATTGCAAAGGCCCTCACCTTGCAAATGAGTGCCCTAAGCCGCGTTTACAGTGTTTCAATTGTAAACAATTGGGCCACATTCAGAGTAAATGCCCTTATCGAAGCAGCAAACGTGATGATCACGTGCAACAAAAAGCTTCTACGAGTCGTGACGTGAACGAAGTTGGTACGAAGAGTGCCAATTCAAAGAATCCTTATGTGATGCATGCGATAATTAATGGTAAAAAGGTGAAGAGTTTGATAGATACGGGCAGTACATCCAGTTTGATAAAGGAATCGATCTTGAAGAAAGTAGGTTTAGAATATGAACCGGAAACTAATAAAATACTGCGCAGTTTTGCTGGAACTTTGGTTTGCGGACTTGGTACTGTCAGTACCTTGGTACAGATTTGTGAAGCTCGAGTCACGGTTACTTTAATTGTAATGAAAGATAGTAAGTTGACTCAAGACTGCATCATTGGAGGAGATTTCTTAAACTCGCCAAATGTGGTGCTTATCAAAAGTGGAGATGAAGTTTTTCTTCGACAGCTTGGTGAATTACAACTTTCTGCAAGTATAGAAATTCCAAGTATTTGTGCAACTTCCGAAGCTACTCTACAGCCTGTGTTCGGCGACGTTGATTTGGAGACTCAACAACGATGTGGTGAGATGTTGTGCGAGTTTCGAGACTGTATCGCATATTCTATGTCGGAATTGGGTAAAACAAGTGCCACCGAGTTAACGATAAAATGTGTTTCGGACGAACCAATTGTGTACCGCCCTTACCGTCTGTCGGTTAGAGAAAAGGAGATTTTGCGTGGTATTATAGACGAATTACTGGCGAACGGTATAGTGCGTGAGTCTAATTCGCCCTACGCTAGCCCGGTCCTTTTGGTGAAGAAGAAGACAAACGATTATCGTATGTGCGTTGATTACCGACGTTTAAATGCTGTGACGGTAAAAGACAAGTATCCGTTGCCGCTCATCGAAGAGCAGCTTGATAGGCTAGGTGGTCATCAATGCTTTATAACATTAGACTTGGCGTCCGGGTTTTATCAGGTGCCAGTTGCGCCAGACTCGATTGCGAAAACAGCGTTCGTGACACCAGATAACCATCTCGAATTTTTGCGGATGCCTTTCGGCCTTTCGAATGCCCCGGCGGTTTTTCAAAGACTTATGAACAATGTTTTGGGCACGTTGAAGAATTCCATCGCATTTCCTTACATCGATGATGTGATCATTCCATGCCCAAACACGGCTGAAGGGCTGGAACGCTTGCGTCAAGTGCTGAAAGTGTTACGGAAAAATGGACTTACATTAAAACTAGAGAAATGTCGATTTTTCCAGAAAAAAATCGATTATTTGGGAAGGGAAATAACTGTTGAAGGAATCAAACCGGGTGTTCGTAAAGTACAAGCAGTACTTGAGATGAAAGAGCCGCAAACCATCAAAGAAGTACGTCAATTCTTGGGTTTATCGGGCTATTTCCGAAGACATGTGGAAAATTATGCCAGGATTGTGGAACCGCTAACGCGACTATTACGAAAAGACGTACCTTGGAGTTGGAAATCGGAGCAGCAAGAGGCATTTGAGACTGTCAAGAAGGTTCTTACTGAAAGACCGGTTTTGGCTGTTTACAATCCCGATTTAGAGACAGAGCTACATACCGATGCAAGTTCGTTGGGGTTTGGTGCAATATTACTGCAACGGCACGATGAAATGTTTCGAGTAGTGGCTTACTACAGCAAACAAACGACACCTGAACAAAAATGTTACCATTCATATGAACTAGAAACTTTGGCCGTGGTGTGTGCTTTGCGGCATTTTCGAGTTTACCTGCTTGGAACAAAATTTCGAGTTGTAACAGATTGTAGTTCTTTGCGAACAGCGTTTGCGAAGAAGGATTTGATACCGCGAGTGGCAAGATGGTGGCTCGAAGTACAAGAATATAATTTCGAAATATCATACAGGCCTGGGGTGAAAATGACACATGTTGATACACTGAGTAGGCAGCCTTTAGAGATACTTGAGATTAATCAGGCTAATTTAACAGAAGGAGACTGGATATTGGCTGCACAGATGCAGGACGAACAGATTGTTCGAATTCGAACCATACTAGGTAATGAAGAGAGAAATAGTGAGGCGAAAAGATATGGTGCTGACTATGCTGTGAAGAATGAACGAGTGTACAGAAAATTACAGAATGGCAAAACAGCATGGGTGGTGCCTAGAAACGTAAGATGGCAAGTTTGCAGACTATGCCATGATCAGGCGGGTCACTCGGGAATTGAGAACACGTTGAAGAGAATGCAGAAGCATTATTGGTTTGCAGGAATGCGTCGATTCGTGACGAAATATGTAAGAGCGTGTTTAAACTGTGCTTACTACAAGCGGGTTGCAGGGAAGAAGCAAGGGAAATTGCATCCTATAGAGAAAGTTTCACACGGTTCACGTAGACCATTTGGGGCCTTTCGAGACGAGTTCTCAAGGGAACAAGTTCTTGTTGGTGATTGTCGACGCCTTTACCAAATTCGTCATTATTGAAGCAGTGAAGTCCCAGAAGAGTCAACCAGTCGTGCGGGTGTTTCAGCAACTCATGTGCTTGTTCGGTGTTCCGACACGTATAATCAGTGATCGGGGTAGTGCTTTTACTTCGCACTCGTTTCAGCTGTTCTGCGAGACGTATAATATTAAACATGTATTAAACGCGGTTGCGACCCCGAGGGCCAACGGGCAGTGTGAACGATACAACAGGACCATACTTGCTGAGCTGGCTACTCTTGGTGCTGATTCTAACAGCACTGAATGGGACACACATGTGAAGGAAGTTCAAAGTGCCATGAACACCTGCTTTAATAAAGGTATCAATACGACACCTTCAGAAGCACTGATGGGCTATCATCCGCGACCAGCAGCACAAGCACAGTTGTTGGCAGACATCGAGGTAGATCTGGACCGCCTCAACCTTACCGAGCTGCGGGCCGACATGGAAAGACACATCTCCGCCGACCAGGCTCGACAAAAAAAATACTACGACAAATCCCGAAAAGAAGCCGTCAAATACAGCAAGGATGACTTGGTATTGGTGCAGATTACTAGTGTGTCGCCTACTGGTTCGAGCAAGAAACTACTACCCAAGTTTAGAGGGCCATTCCGAGTAGTATCTGCTTTGTTCAACGATCGTTATGTGGTAGAAGATCTACGTGAAGGACGTTACAAGGCAAGAAGCGTAGCAGCGGTTGAGAAGTTGCGACCCTGGATGTCAGCTCAAGTTTAATCTGCACATACAAATGAGTGGTCATGAGCCACACGGACGATTTGTCCAGTTGATGATGAAAAGGTAGAGTGGTTGTAGGCCACACGGACTATTGTCCAGTTGGTAGATGTTGGAAGTGGTTGTAAGCCACACGGACACTATGTCCAGGTAATTGCTAGATGATGAGGTGGTGGATACCACACGGACAGGGTTGTCCAGCTAACGAGACGTTGTTGTTAAAGGTGGTTGTGCCACACGGGCTAGTGTTGCCCAGTTTTTCAGAATTGACAGGAAATGCCCGGTTTGCCGTGGAGGTTGCGGTCTGCGGACAGCCCGCTTGATAGGATGGCCGAGTGTACGAAAATCGAGAAGTCGAGTGTTAATGCTGAACTTTTATTATGTCTCGTGTTTATTATGTTGAAATTGCGAATAGGAATCATATAACCATATATAGAATTGTATGAGTCAGGGTTTTGCTCTCGGGAAGCAGGGCAGGAGTGAGAAGTCAGTCGATACCGATCGTCCGTTATTGACGGTGGTCAATAAATATCCTTTATATTTTGTCTATTATTTTGGAGTTTTCTTACACTTGTTATGTTAACAAACTAAAATTCTCATTGAAGAAATAAAATGTTCTAATAGTAATTTACGATATAAGTAACGTTATTAGCGTTTTTACATTACGAGGGAATATGGCGGTAGCCTCCAGTTCTTTAAATTTTCCGAGTAATGTGAAACCTGATAACGTTACGTGCAACATAACACGTTTTATATTATCCCAAAATAACACCGTTATGTTAAAAAACTAGTCGTAGAAAAATTTTACCTTCCTGGGTCGATTCTGGGTATGCCGGTATCCAAGCATTTATTTTTGTTTACATTTTTGATTAAAACAAAATTTCGAACACATTTTGAATTTCTACCTTTAGAATGACTGAAAACGTAAGGAAAGAAGCCGAAGCAGCAAAACAGAAACTAATTCTTATGAATATGAAGTCTGCGGACTGATACCAAAATGAAATGAAGTAACGATGAACTAATTTTGGCTTATATTTCCGAATTGGTAAGACGAGGAGTTTTTATTTTGTCGCTACACTTTGAGATAAGTGGAACCTCTACAGTGTTAAGTAAATAGAATAATAGCAATGTAAATTAATATGAACTTTATCTTTCACAATAACAGATGTAACAAGAATTAAAGTCGCTCCCACTGGAAACCAATTGCATCTTCTGCACTAAAATACTCCTTAAATTCATCTCGAATAGCAGAAATATTTCTACTGAAGGAGTTTGCGGAAGCTTTTTGCAATTCCCCAAGAAGCCAAGCATAAATGCCAAAACAAATTTCTACGCATCTCCTGGCACGACTGAGTCTATAGTTAAAAACTCACTTTTCTATTGTTAAGTTTCTCCCTGGATATGGTATTAATGTATATTTTATGAGAGGAAAAGCTTCATCAGCAACAAGGACGTAAGGCAGGCGTGATCTTTCATCTGAAATGATAGCAGAACCTGGTACTTGCTTATCTTCTTCATTCAGTTTTTGACCCAATATTTGCTATAGTAAAGCAATAGTCAACATCACAAATTGCCATTAACACAATAGAAAAACTTACTCTTTAATTATAATATTCTGAACCAGTTGTACGTCATTCTCTATCTATGTATTTTTATATTCAATGTCTTTGCTTTTTTCGGAGTAGCCACCCTCACTTTCTATTATACAGAATGGGTAGCGCGTAGCTCAAAGGCGAGAAGCAGTGCTGAAGGTTGTACTCAATACCTACGTACTTGTTCGAAGTGCCTTTTGGTTTGACAGAGGCTGGGAGTCTGGCACTGGTTTCAAGTCTCACTGATGCGTGCCGTTTTTTGGTATACCCGGATTAGGTTGAACTCTACAGGATAAAGCGAGAGTTCGTGATAATGGTCTTTCTTTTGGGGGACACGTGTAGACCCAATGATGATGGATAACTCCTTGATTCTTCATCAGGATGTTAAAAAAGTGATTTCCAACTTTTCTAACCTGTTGTTGAATGATGCAAAGCTACCAGTGAGTGATCTATGTGGGGATTCATACGTTGCGTTCTTTTGTGTAATTTTATGTGATTTAGTTGTATTCCTATAATATTATTTTAAATATTTTAATGTAGTGCAACAAACACCGTTATCAACTTAAAAATCTTGAAAAATTCAACGGCGATGAATTAGTTCCAACACGTGTAATCCTACATTACTTATTCATTATGTTTAGGGGTTGTAATCAGTTATTAGGCAGCAGGTGTACTGTACATGCAATAAAATTTAAAATAAAAATTTGTCGCATTTTTTCATTTCTCAAATATCGTCGCTTTCACAAAAACGAATGAAAAAAATCATTGATTTGAATTTGGTGCTTGCTATCTTGTCATTTGTGCCTCGTGATAAAGGAGTGTTTAAAGTCTAACTTCAATTAGTTTAATTGAAATATAGTTTTGTTTTTGAATTGTAAGTATGATGATATTACTCGTATTTTTCGTTCGTATTTTTTTGTTATTTTCTGTGAGTTCGTCGCCTTTTTTAATGTATTCTTTTAATGATTAGCATTTTTTGAACTTAAAAAAAATGTGTACCTGCTTCGAGCTTTTTAAACAACTTGTAGTTCTATCAAAAATTATATTCGGGGTTCGGGGTAATTCGGGAATGAACTCTGCACGCTGCTGTAAACATGCATGCCTTTTCGTACCTGAGGAACAGATTTTTTTTGTTTTTCTAACAAAAGTAAACTGTTAAAAAAAAAAAATGTTTAAATGTTTTCATTGGAAATGTGGCTGGAACAGTCTGTTTTATTAGTGACAGCTAGTCCGTAGTTGGAAACTGCACATTAAAAGTATAATTTTAACAGTTTCAAATATTTTAGTAACAGACTTAACCTCTAAAATGACAATTAGGCAGGGGCGTATCTGCCCTTTCATCTGGAAATCGGGAATGTTCTAGAGGCGCCCAAATTTTATACTCCTATAATTTTAAATTAAATAAAATTTGTATAAAGTTATTCATTCGGCCATTCAGCGGTGCATATTTCTACGCATCTGTACTTTTGTGGGAAACTGTTTTGTGTTAGTAGAACCATGGCCGACTAGTATAAAGATTATGGCCTGTCCAAGAGGTACGATACGTGCTGCCATCTATTAATAATTACACTTAATAATTTAGCCAAATTTTAATTTGACTTGACATTATGGGACTTCAAAACGTGTAATGGTGGTTTGTTTCGGTATGAATGCCTTTGTGCCTTTCAAAAAGTGTTAATAATTCTTTTGTCGCTTTTGAATTATTAATAGATGGCAGCACGTATGGTACCTTTGGCATTCCTTTGGACAGGCCATAATCTTTATACTAGTCGGCCATGGTAGAACAAAGGTTTCAATATAAAAATTTCTAGAAGTTTTGTTTTATTTTGTGCTTAGGTTAATAGTTTTAATTATAAGAATAATTTTTGACTTCATGCATGAAATAATTGTTATATTTTTCAGGGGTTTCGGAAAACAAGGATTCCAGTGCCAAGGTAATATACATTACTTTATACTTGTCCAAAAGGTATAAGGTTATATGACCATCATAAAAGTAGTTGACCGCAAATAAATACCCCCATTGTGTGGTTCGCGCTAAGCTTACCGGTTGGCAATAAATCGTTTTCTAAACATTTCTTGCTCACATTTAACAGGGCCGGCTTCCAAAGCGAGTGGTTATTTTGGAACCCTCAGCGGCTGCAGGTAGGAAAGAAATAGTGGAGTGGTGGATTTTCATATTTAGTGAAAGCAGCCCCTGAACGAAACCACAACAGCCGGTCGAGCTGCAGGGGAAACATTATTTACGACCCTAAAACCTTTTCTATTGTAAACAACTTAACTTAGACACAATGGGATGATTTTATGATAGCCATATAACCATATAGCTCTTGGTCCACTATACTTCATCTGAGCATGTATTAGTTTTCGATTTATAAATATGTAAAAGGAATATGTAAAAAAATACTATTCACTTGTTACTCACATTTTTTCTAACAGTGTATACATTTTTCGTAATAATAAGTGGTGTAGAAGTGACACACAGTTTTCATTTTTTTGTCGTTTCCTACCAATCCTTGCTTCTCTTTGCATGTATATATTTTGAATATACAGTGGAATCCGACTATAACGGTCCGATGATTGGACTGCGACTGATGTGAAAATAACGTTATAGCCGAACTGTCGTAATCACAGACCTTTTTTTTCTACTTTTCTGGACACTTTCGTAGTGTAAAAAGTAACATCTCCAGTTGTATTTAACTAATTGTAAAAAAAGAAAGTAACTATAATGCCAAATATTCGTATTTTGTTTTCAGAATTGAACCACTTATTGGAATGTTAAAGCATCTTTGCTGTTTAAATCACATCAGTAACGCTGAATTCAGTTGTGGACGGTTCGTTTTACTTAGGCGCTTTACTTGCCACCGTTTTGTTATACTTATAAGCGTCTTTTTTCTTGATTTTGTTTTTTTTTTGCAAATGGTTTGAACCGTTGAATTTACTGACAATTTTTGTTCGATACTTAGAATTTGTCTGTTGTTACGAGTTTCAGCCATCGCGAAAGAAAATAGAAAATAAAATAAAATGAAGAAATGAGTTTTTTTCTGTGTATGTGTGGTTCTCGGCACGGAATACTGGGGGCTAGTAATAAATTGCTTACCACCCTAAAACCCCCCCATCTTATGCTCAGATACCAGAACAGGGTCCCCATTTCTGAATAGTCACAAATGTGTTATACCACTGCAGTTCGGTTGAGCTATTGATTCGCTTAGGAGGTCGTCGACGTCTCCCCCTCCCCGCTTCTAGCCCATAATCTTACGGTCCTCCTCCGATGATTGGCCCAAGGATCTGAAACAGAAAATGTGCGCTATGCGCTGGCATTAGCTATACTTACAATTGCGGCCTTCCAAAACTACACGATAATTTTCTCTATTGTAAAGGTATGTTCAAAACATAGGCGCTCGAATAATAAAGTTTGTCAAATTTGACATTTTGTTTATTCAAAAATGCTACGCCACTGGTAATAACCAGACTTAGATACATTAATGGAATGTTGGTCTCCCGAAGAATCTAGTTGTTCCTGGAACCACTAAAAGCTTCTCGGAGAATTTTTGTCTGGAGGATTTCCAAACAATGAAAGCTCGTAACTCCAGGCTACTGAGACAGAAGACATGGTGGAGCGAATGATTTTTCGATAGAGAAGAAGTTTGTTCTTAATCGACATGTTGCTGTGTCTGCCGATTAGTGATGCCAGGATGCCTTTGATTCCGTTCGTCTTGGCTAGAATGTAGTCAGCCTAAGGAATAATGCTGAACCTTCGGTCAGTGAAGAGACCTAGATATTTTGTTTTGTCCTGCCAGGGAATGATCTGGCCGAACATCGAGACGTGCTCTATCGGGCCTTGACGACTTTTCGTGATGCACAGCGCAGAGCTTTTAGCGGGATTGACTGTGATGAGCCAACGTCTGCACCACTCCTCCAGCGCGTTAGTGGCTACCTGTAAGTAGGTGGTCACATTGTACGCCGATTTGGAGTGCACAAGGATAGCGGTGTCGTCTGCATAGATCAGGAAACAAGTTCGAGGGAGTTTGGGAATATCTGCTGTGAAGATCGCATACACAAGGGAAGAGAGCGCTGATTCCTGAGGAATTCCATCAATAGAACATCCAATTATTGGATGTTCTATTGATAGAGTGTGGCCTATTTGGGCAAGAAACATGCGGGCGTCCAGAAATTACTCGATGAGTTGTACCATCGCTAACAGGTCTGCAAGGTGGAGCTTGTAAACAAGTCCCTCCATGTCGAAGGCTTTGGCCACATCGAGAAACACTGCGCCGACGAATTGTTTCAATTCATTTGATTTTGCTGCGGATTCTACGACCCGAAGAAGTTGGTCGGAGGTGGATTGGTGGGGTTGAAAGCCGAACTTCTCGACAGGAAGGATGCTTAGTTCATTCACGATCTCGGCAAGTCATTTCTGTATGACCCTTTCAGCGATCTTCCCCACCGACGATAGAATGATGGGGCGATAATTTTGGTGAAAGGATTGATTTTTTCTGGGTTTCGGAATGAAGATGACGTTGGCCTGTCCATCTACTTGGAGAGACACGAAATTTGAACATAGCATTGATAATACCTACCAAGGCCTCTCGGAGAGGTTTTCAGTGCTTTTTTCGGGATCTAATCGGGACCTGCGGCTTTCCTCGGCTTAAGACTTTGAATGATGTCTCGGACTTCGTAGGAATTGGTTTAGATGATGAGTTCGTTATCGTCGGGTTCTTCCCCACTAAGATCTTCGACGAGGCCCATGTGTTGGTCGTTTGCATCAGGATCAATGTTTATCAGGCACTGAATCTCCAGATTGTGAGCAAAGACGGCGGCTTTGTCTGCTTCGGTGAAGACGATGCCAATTTTTCTCTCTTCTTTTCCCTGATGAGGTTCACGATACGCTGCGGTAACACGGGCCGTTTGAATGGAGGCTCAGGACCTTGAATTGAGGTTGCGTCGATGGAGGCTCGGATACGGTTCTCGTGGTCCAGAGTTGCTTCTTCGATTTGCTCGGAACTCTGAAAATTGGTGTCAAACTCAGAAAAGTTACCTTTGATATGTTTGGCGCATTTCGTCCAGTCCGTGCTTGTGATTGTGTACGATCGTTGGTTTCGTTTCCAGTACACATTGTCGCCGGAAGATGGTTGGAGTGGAGTTCGACGACGGTTACATACATTTCGTGCCGGAGATTCTTGACGAGGACGTCAGCTGGTGGATCCCGTCAATTTCGGGGATAGTGGGTTGGCTCCTCTGAAGATGATGCCCACACGGAGTCGCCTTCCGTTCGCGTTGTTCAACGTGCTGTGCCAGTCCTTGTGCTTGGCGTGGAAATCGCCAGCTAGTATGAGGGGTTATTCGACCTTGGTGAGCTCTGCGATGTCGACATTCTAAAGGGTGTCGGTGGTTTTGTAATATGCAATTGGGCGCAGGAGCCCTCTGGCAGCCACAATAGTCCCCGCTGTGGCTTCCAATTATCGGAAATTGAAACATAAGAAGCAGAGTGTTTGGTCTTGTTTCTTTCGTAGATGGCGGTTCGTTTGGTGCAGCATGAATCCCGGTTGCGGTTGAAGCCAGGTTTCTTAGATGAGTTTGTGGGCGTTTATGAACCCTTCGAGGGCATAACGCCCACGCTGGAGGCTACAAGTGTTCCAGAAGACGATCTGAAAGGAATTTAAAAGTAATTGATTAGTACCTATTTAATTTAGAAGGAGGGGAAGGAACGCTATCAGCCATGGATTTGTGGTCCTTGGCGCCAGCGATGGCGTGAAGGAGTTGGTTCTGCTGTACATTAAGGCGGCCTGTGGGCGAGCCCTGAAGGAGACTTTTTTAGCAGAGGTGGTGGGGGCTGCGAGGGACCTCTCGGGGCGCAGCGTTGGGGGCAATGCCGGGGGCCGCTTGGAAGGCGGCGTTGGGGGCAATGCCGGGGGCCGCTTGGAAGGCGGCGTTGGAGGACTTAGTTGCTTTTTTGAGCAACTTAAGGCATCCCTTGTAGTTGGCCGTGTGAGACCCACCATAGTTTGCACATTTTGCAAGCTGTGAGCGCTGTTTGTCGCACTCGCTGGTCTGGTGAGAGGCACCCGATTTGACGCAGCGCTGCTGCTGCTCTGCAGTTGCGCCGAGAATGCTGGAAGCGCGGGCACTGCTAAGCTTCTTTGGATTTGTACAGCGTCTATACCTTGACGGAGAGGCCGCAGAAAGTTCTGAGCTCGAAGATGGTGGCCTGTGGAGGATGGTGATCTTGGTGGTTCAACCGGCTGACTTGGATTAGTTAGAAATCCAGATACTCCAGGTTTTCCAGCACGTCCTGGCTTTCGACGCTGACGGTAATACCTTAGTTTTCTCCTTCGGGAGGGTGAAGGTATGGTATAGTGCCTTCAGTCGATCTAGGATACGAGTGAGCCCCCTGAAGTCGTTGATGTCGACGGGTTGAATGCGGACTCCTTCCGCCGAACTTTTCGCTTTGGAGAAACAAATCATTTTTTCGTTCATCTGAAACGAGACTTCCGGCCACCTCTTGCTATCGGTGACGGTGCCTTGGAATTTTGAAGAGGCGAGAATCTCGCCAAAAAGATGGTGAGGGTGGTTTTTGGCTTTTTGGGGGGACTCTGGGTGTCCTGGGGAAGTAATATATGTCGCTAAGGACGTTATTTGCTGATAATTGCTGCCGGCCATTATGTACTTGTTCCCCTTCTTCGGTCACTGGGAAAGATCCCGCTATATCCACTGCAATTCTTTCAAAAGCCGAACTGACGATATAATATTGTTGCATCGTCCCTCTCGCCTTAGTCCTCGGTCCCAGTTGTTAGTTCATTCGTTCGCTTCTGATCACATGGTTGTAAACATATAGTCGTGGACATTGTTACGTGGCTCTTGACCGCGACTACACTCCACCGGAAAGGCCGTAGGTGATGGTACTAATAAAATTCGAGTCGACAATTACATTTATTATGAACGGAGGAGACGTGTGGGGGGAAGGAAGGGGGGATGAATGATGAATTACCACTCAACTATATCCATGATCTAATTACTTCGCCTTTCGCGTGTCCCTACCGCAACAATGCCGTTCCTGGTGGCGGCGGAGATGCCGACCGGGAATATCCTTAACCCAAAATAATAAAATAATACACTATCTAATTGCACCGGCCAGTGCTTAGCGTGTCTTTATCTAATTAACTTCTACGTAACGCCTCTCTTTCTTTCCGGATCCCATAACCTTCCATGAAGCAGTCCAACGCGATCTCTCAGAAATGGCGGCGGCACGGCGGCTATCGACCTTCGACCAAACTCCAAACGAACCTCTACGCCAAGAGCGCAAAAAAGACATTAAAAACCAAAGATGACGAAACGAAGAGAGAGAAAAGAGCGAAAACGGAGAAAGAAGAAACGAAAAAAATAAAAAGGCCTGAAAGAAGATTGCGTAAATTCCAATCCAGAACCCGATCGAGTTTTCGAGCTCAAAAAGTCCGAATTGCACACATTTTTCTGTAGGCGAATGTTCCGAATTGCGCCCGCTACCTGGAAATATTATCACACCTACCCCTTTTCATTAAAGAAAACCAAATTTTTATATAGACAAATTTCTTTAATACCTTGGTTTTGCCAAGAATTGATTTCATCTCAGTTTCTATTGCGGTTTTAATATTGTTAACGTATTGGTCTGTTTTTTTTTGACATGTACCTAGCGAAAGAAATTCCAACCTCAGCTACCTTTAAAGAAACATTGGTAAAAGGTTTCGGCGTAAAATTTTTTGAAAGAGAACACTGCGAAATATTTGAAAACTACTGGGTTTTACTTACAAAAAAAAATTATTAAAAGATGTGCGATTATGAAATGGATCGTAATTAAGTGTGCATTATTTTTAATACTTTGTGCATTAAATTTTATACTATGCGCAATAATATTTGTGCATTAAATTTACTATCTTGCGCCATAAGTTTTTGCATTTTGTGCATTATATTAAGTGCAAATTGGAATAATAAAATTATTGTTTTGGGCAATGATTTTCTGTACTGCGTGCATTATTGAAACTGTATAGAAAATAACAAACAAAAATAGACCTGCTGCATAAAATGTGTTTTATTCTATTTTAGAACCATAATCTTATTTATAAGCACCCAAATGCGGGCTTAAATTGGTCTTTTTAGCACAAATCTGTCAAAAATTGCTAAGCAACAATTGATTGCTCATTTACACTAATCAATTAATTATTCAAACACGCTTCGACATTCAACGTTTTTCTTAAGTTGGAAAAATAATATTTTATCAAATCATTACCTGACCGACTTCAAATTCTTCTAAACTTTCGTTTGAATAAAGGTTTTCCGCTTCTTTAATTTACATTTTGAAAAACGGATGATCAAATAATCAACGTGGTATCCATAACAACATCAAAATAATAGCCAGCTATGTATTGAAATTCGCATCGGCACAATTCACACAGTCTTGCCGAAAATACTCAATATTTCGTTAAAAATAGTTTAGAAAATAAAATAGAATAAAACGTTGTATGTACCACGTGCATAATTGTCGATTGTGGCACTCGGGAAATTAAAAGCCCTCCTTCGTCGGGCTTTAAACATTCCCTCGTGCCACAATCTCCCTGATTATGCCCTTAATACATAAATAACTATTATGAATGCATACAAAATTAACAAAAACATAAGATATTCATAGCAAAAAAGTAGCTAAACAAATTAAAAGTTTTGAAAAAATTAACAAAAAAACTTAAAATAAACATTCTTTCATCAAAAAACTTAATTACTAAACATTATTAATTGATTGAATAATAATTAATGCTTTTTTGGCTTTAGAAGGGCGGATTCCTTCCGGATTCCCTGCCGAACTGGGGCTAAATGAAGCAGATGACACGTCTTTTGAGTGGGAGTGTAATGCCCACTTTACTGTGAACTAATGCACATTTTAGTAATTTACGGAACAGTTGAAATGCTCGTTTATTTTTTCTCAAATACAAATTGATTTATTAAAGAAACAGTTATTTTAACGAATGAACTAATTTAATTAAATAATTCTAAATTGCATTATTTATTGCGCAAATAGAAAAAATAATCTGCCATTATTTTATTTATTGCCCTTTCAGTTTTACAAATGCTGAAATAGTTTCTTCTGTGCTGAAATGTTTTTAATAATGCTGTGACTTATTTCACATTTCATTAAAACTAATGCGCATTTACATTGTTCTCTTATGAAATCACCTAGATTTCACCTAGATGGCTAGTGGAATTTGTACAGAATGTGCGTAAGTTTCGAGAGGAAACAGAAATATAGTTTTTCGTGTGCTCATTAGAAAAGCATATTTTTGTTTTATCGAAAAGAAGAAAAAAAGTGGCAATTTTCCAGTTAGCAACACTTTTCCAGTGCAACTACATTATCGTTTTTTGCTGTTCTCACCGACAGGCATGACAACAATTAAACACGGCATCCGCTCCCTACCGCCCGCGCCTGTGCCGCTTGACATTAACCGCGACGTTCCACCCAGCATCTGCCGCCCCGAGCTTATATACATATAGATTGTGTGTACGTGCTGATAACACAGTAGAACAGTGTTTTTGTTACATATATTTTCTAAACATGGTCGGAAAGGTAATTTTGTGCTGAACAACTCTTAAAAGAGATAACATCCCCATGTCGTCAAAAAAAACAATTATTCAAATTTTTATTGTCGTCCGGTGAACAATTGGGAAAAATGAAGCGAAATCTAATTTTACATAGAAAAACGCGCAAGAAGCACTAAAAAAATGTTCCACAGATTTCTATCGACAGATATTTAATTATGTCTACGAATATTTAACCTGCCTAGAATATGTCGAAGAATCTAACTCTTTATGAAAGCCTCTGTATTCGGAAAGAATGGATACTTGGGTCTTTCTCTTAAATCTTTCTTGGATTTTCTTGATTTCTCGATGAAAAGATTATCAGCAAAGAAATTTAAATGAGACATAATTTGTGGAACGTTTGTTTCCTAAAAAATCACTGATCACTAAGCTAATTGATTCCCAAGTAAATTTTTCCATATCATTCAAATAGGCGTAGAACATTTGATCCTCATTCGAATTTTAAGCCCAATGAAAATTCCTAAATATAGAAAACGTACATAATATAAAAACTGAAATTCACTGTAATCTTTTAGTTTTTACCTTGGTTTATGTTGGCAGCAGAAGGCTTAGGAAATATTGTTTTCAGATGTTGAAATGCTTTCTCTCTTGTATTTCACTTGCATAAGAAGCACATATGATTGGTATATCCAGATTGGAGGCCAGTTACTAAAGCTACAATTTTTAAATCGCCTATCAAATTGCACTCCAATTTTTTATCGTTAATACAGTTTAACAAGTGTTGAATATTCTCATATGTTTCTGCAGTTTGTATCGAGTATGTAGTCGGCAGTACTAGATGATATTTATTCCCATTATGCAATAGTACACCTTTTTAATAATAATAATAATAATAGCATTTATTGCCCAACAGTATACACCATTTATAGGACAATAGATTGTATAATACCTACATAGTATAATGCAATTAACAAAATAAGAATTAATTAATTATATAATTGTGAAACAACTTAATTATGAGTGAAACACAAATATACAAAAGAATCTACAGTTTATATGCAATATGAACTTTAACTGGAACTATCTATGAACAATCTCCAAAAAAATTTTTTTTTGACGACCTAGGCATAATGTCTTATTAGATAGTTATTCAGCACATAATAACCTTTCAGAATGCTTGTAACAAGAATTTTTTCTAAAATTGTTCGACTGTATAATTATTATTGTTGTACGGGCAGTGTAATCAATATAGCTTTATTTTATCACTAGTAGTTTCTTCGAAATCCTGGACTACACTGTCTCCGACCGACTACCCGCGGACCGCAGAAACACCGGTTGCAATTGAAGTTTCGCTGTGTTAATTACCCTGAAATTTAAAATAATTTAAATTATAAAAATAATTCAAAAGGAAAAATGTCGAATCAATACTAAATATGTTCATTTTTATTTACAATTTTTCATATTCGTATTCGATATTTCATGTGCTTTATAAAATTTTTGCTACTGGGCTTTGAACTGATCTTTATTTGTGTTGTGTACTATTTTTATCAATGCTTAAAATCCGCTACATTCGTTCGTCATGTGAATGACATACTAGTACATAATATCGTACTGCAATCTCAAGATTACCATGTTTCAGGACTTCACATCGGTTACAAATTTTAACGTCTACAACCAAGTCTGTCATTAGCAAATATACATTTTGAAATTAATATTATTCAATGTTGTAACTTATTTTAATTTAGTTTGCAGTTTCGTTGTACACAAGCGATGCCATGAATACGTAACATTTACCTGTCCTGGTGCTGACAAAGGTGCTGATTCTGATGTAAGTATTGAAATATTGGTGAATAAAAAAGATTAATACTTTTTTTTTATTTATAAGGATACTCGAACTCGTCATAATTTTAAAATTCATACATACTCATCACCTACCTTCTGTGACCATTGTGGATCATTACTATATGGTGTAATTCATCAGGGGATGAAATGTACAGGTAATGCTTCTTTCACAAAAATAAATTATAATGCTAAGAATGTATAATTATATAACTGTTTACTAAAGAAGAAAGTAGCTATAAATCATTAGCAATTTTGTTGCATGTATTGGACATATTTTTTGCATGAATCTTCCCATTGTCAGTAGGTACCAATTAGTAGTGATGTTGTGTGCTCAATAAAGCTTTTCTATGTTGCAGTTGTGAGAAAATCAGATACTGTTTATAATTTCAAGTTTTTTGTTTCTTTTGACACATTTTTATGGAATTAGTGCAAATATAATTACAATAATTTCATAACACAAATAGTGACAGTAAACCGTAATCGGAAAATTTCTTATTGTACGATTATTATTTATAAAAATATTCATTGTTGTGCATATTGAAATGTAAAAGAATTACTCCCCTATAAAACCTCAAAACAGTCGTGGGTAAAGTGTACAATTCGCCCTGAGTATTAATTTCTCACTTGTGTGACTTGTGATATTTGCTTTCGACTAATACTCCAAATTTTCATATCTGCGAAAAATGAGTACGATTTTATATAGTACGAAACAGGAATGAGTATTAGTTATTCAATTCGTTAAAGTGGTGGCCGATGATACCGTTAATTTTTATCTTTTTTGAGTTTTTTTTTTTTTCATGAAAACTTGAGCAGTGTGATTGAAAAAAAATGTATATCTTGTGCTGTGAAAATTATGACTTCGGCGATTTTTTTTAGCAATAAAACTTTTTAAGACAACCGTATTTGATAGAGAATAATTTTAATTCATTGAACCAGCAAATGCTAAAAAAAGAAATCAAACCACTACAGCGTGTTAATAAATGATTTACGTCTAGAGGGTCGTGGACACAACTTGATAAAAAAAATTCCGCTTTCGAAAAATACACTTGTATTAAAAAAAAAAAAAATAGAAGAAAGTTGAAATTTAATAATATTAGTAGAATAATCTTTCACAAATACAATATTTTAACATGTTTTAAGTTAATCATAGCCATCATCTTTTTTTGTTTTTGTTTTTATATCATAGGGTATTGTAATGATCGTCGCACTTCTTAAATTCCAAATAACACTATATCGCATTCATTGTATATTCACATAATTGCATGGACTACTTATATTATAGGCAGATTCCCCAAGCTATACTACTCCCCTCTAATTATTATTAGTTACCTACTTCTACCAACAATATGACTACTACTATTTCCTAATTAGAGCAAATACCTTACTTATTCCACTATACCTCCCTCGGAAAAAATCCCAATTTTTTTTCTCTCTCTTTTTATACGTGATTACTGATAATATAACTTAACTCTATTCTTATGTACTTCCGCTAATTCATTATTATCTATCGTAATTACAATGTTTTTTTCCTTATCTTCTCTTACTTTGTAAGGACCCTTAAACAATGTTTCTAACTTACTTCCTACGTTATTTTTTAACAAAACCTTATCACCAACTTTATATTTAACGCCGTTACTTTTTTTATCATAATTAATTTTTCGCTTATTCTTTGAGAATATCAAATTTTTACGAGCATCTTCACACGCGCAGTGTAGTCTGTATTTCATCTCTAAAGAATAATTGTCAAAGTTGTATAAAGGATCTACGCTACCCCACAAGTTTGAAGCCAATCTCGAATTTTTCCCAAAAAACTAACTCATACCGAGTATATTGAGTCTCAGTATGTACCGTGTTATTATGTGAAAAACACCAAATATGCACTCCAAATATCTGAATGTTTTGCCACTCGTATCTGCAGATAACCTCCCAAATATTTGTGTGAATTTTCAAAAGATCCTAGCGTCTCGTGATGATAAGCCGTTGAGTTATAGGTGTTTTATCTGCAATAATTTACATGTTTGGGTAAATACGGAAGGCAAAAATGCAGTGCCCCGATCGGTCGCAATAACTTCCGGAAGTCCATAACGTAAAATAAAGTTATCTACAAAAGAGTTTGCTACTGTGGTTGCTTCCTCATTTTGCAACGAATAACCTCGACGAATTTACTAGGTTCACATTGTGTAGTTAAAATGTAGTAATTTTCTTCGGAATCTTGTACTAAAGGACCCACTAGACCTAAAAAATGTTTTTTAAAAGCAGATGATGCCGTAGATGTTATTGACGTACGCTCTAGATTCGGTTTAGATTGTTTATACCTTTGACAGTCATCACACTTTTCGCACAAACTTTTCTACATTGCTGTGAAAATCTGTCCACCAATAATGTTTTTATTTCCCGAGCGTAAGCGAAGCAAGTATTGCAATCGAGTCCGTCGGCCGACTCTCTACTTTTACGTTTTCTCGACCTTTTATGACCCCTAGAGTACGAAGAAATAGGTCTCCCGTTTTCGTCTGTTTGTCTATCCGTCTGTCCGTCTGTCTGCCGTCCCGGATTTTTATTAGACAGATAATCTCCCAAAGTACTGGGCCGACTGTTGTCAAATTTTGTATTTATACTAGGTATATCATGTAGATGGTAAAACGCTAACCAAAATCCCCCCTAATGTGATGACGTCACTTCAAAATTGTGCATACTAAATGGCTTTTAAATTGTATCAAATAACGTAGTCTTACACATGTAGTTAATGACTCCGATTTGATATTTTACCCGAAACCTCCAGATTTTTGGAAAAAAAATCAAAATTAGGAAACAACATTTTGACATTTAATTTGGAATCTGCAAAGCCAAATGCTTTGAACTCTTGCATATGGTTTACAGTTATGATAAGCATGATAAGTTTTTACTCAAAATATATTTACTTGTCCCCTCCAAAAAATTGATGACGTCACCTCAAAAGTTTGACGAATAAATCCTATCTAAAATGCAGAAAATATGACCTGTGAGATGCGTGTGTCTGAAAAACACATTAAATTAAAATTACTCCCAAGAACTGTTTAACTATAATTATTATGAAATAATAAATAACAAATAAAGCAACAACAAAAAACCGAAAATTTTGTCGTGATACAAAGGTAACCGCTGTAAGGAGTTTTTGTTTAACAAGTAAAGAAAATGTAACAAAAATTAAAAAAATTATGTCTTATTAAACACAACAAACAAGACTATAACTTATCCAAAAGAATAACAATAAAAATGAATGAGTTAGTTGAAAATATCAAAGAACTGAGAAGAACTTATAATTACAGAAAGTGCTCGAAGTGCGCGCTATTAGCTCTTATTATGCAAGCATTAACACGGCGTAACAAAGATGAATTAACCCTTGCTAATTGTTCTGGATTAGCAAGGGTTAATTCTGCCGTACGTGTTCAGCAACCGCAAGAATTCTGATCATTAGAGCTACTTCATTTTCCACAGGGGTCATAATATAGACTAACTCCTTTATATAACCCCACAAGTAATATTGGCAACTATGCAAGTTTGGAGAACGAGAAGGCCACCTAGTTGGTCCTCCTCGTCCAATCCAACGAAATCCGTATGAGACCTTTAACAAATTTCTAGCATCCCTTGTGAAGTGAACAGGACCACGATCCTGCATGAACCACATGCCCTGTCGTAACTGTAAAGGAATATCTTGTAAAAGAGCAGGCAAATGAATGTTTGAAAACTTCAAATAAGCCTCTCCTGTCAATCTATGGGGCAAAATAGATAACCCCACTAGACGTGTTCCGATGATCCCGACAACGGCCGTGTATAACAGGTCTGCGAACTCCCAGTTTAAAATGGTCTTTTTTCGAAGAGATCCCAGGAGGCCACGGGAACTTAAAGTTCCTAGCGCCGTCTACTGGACGCTATGATGAAACTATTCACAAAGGTCGAGCAATAATGAATGAAATTTGCGTAAAAATGTGCTTGAATGCAAGTTGTCAAAAATGTCAGCTTTATAGGTTAAGTTTTGTGACGTCTTTTTGAAAGATGAGGAGGAATATACGTCAAATGTCATGTCAAACATCAGTTGATAGTGCAAATAGTACAATTAACTACCACATGGTGGCGGTCATCTTAAGCTCCCACTAGAGTCCCTGTAGAGGGACTCTAGCTCCCACTAATGTGACTCGATCTTGAAATGTGTGGCAATTAGTAACTTTTATGAAATAGAAATATATCTGTGTCCTTGTTATGCTCCGTCTTTTCGACAGCAGGTATTTTTTGCTTCCAGGATGGCGATCCTGTTACTGTCATTTGGTCATCAATTGCCTTGGTGGTAACACCAGAGATTTCTTAGTAACCTAGATACGGCTATGGGCAGCAAAGTGTGAAACAACATGTATGAAAATAGTGTCGACATACTTTCAGTTCTCTGTCTTTCTCTTACTCGTTGTAATGTGCACTACATACTAGTGTTATCTTCGTCTAATTCTAGCGACTGTTAACATTGGTTGATAATTTGTCGCACTGATTTAAAATGGTATAAAAGAGAATCATAACTCGAGTTTTTTAACAAGTGGCAAACGAAAAGTTTCTAAGCAATCTCCAAAATGATTTGTAATGTTAAGATTAAAATATTACACGGACAAGATCGTTGGAATAAATTTGACTGTCGACTTCCCTTTTTTCGTACTTTTTCTTTATCATTCACACCGGCGAAACTCTTGAAAAATGACATAATACAATTTTCTTATAGTCAAAAGTTTTTGTTGCCACGAACGTTTCTAACATAAATAGAGAATCGTATTGTATTTATTTGCATACACAATGTTGAGAGCTTAAAACGAAAAAGAAAAAAGACGTACAGCTGTGGTATAAATTTATTAACATTATTATTAAATATTGGTGATTTAATGTAATCTTAGTTACTCATTATTAAATAAAATGTATTTTATTAATTTACTTCTTATTCTCGCCTGTTTTGAAGCAAAATTTACCAGTTTTGCTTCGTGATGCAAGCGGACTTTTAAATACATTTGCGCTATTGCCTTCATCAATTGTATTTTGTTGTTATCTAGTAATCCCTGAGAAATGCAATGATTGTTCATGTCGGGATTATTAAAAATCTTTGTAATATTTTTGCGAAACAAAATAATTATTAGATCTTTCTTTGCATACAACACACACTCTGTAACCCATTTGTAGAAATTCTATGCAATTTAAACTTATAACCGTGATATAAATCTTATAACCTAAGAAATCTCTTAGAACAAACTAACAAACACACAAGCACCGGCGTTTGTATGAATTAAGAACCGACTTGCGCTAGCAGAATTTAAGGGTTTACTGCGCAAAATCGTAAATTGCTAGGTTTAAACAAAGACCTACAAAATCATACTCCTGCGTTCCCATGCTGTAAAAGAAGATGGAAAGCAAAACGCATAGTGTACATGTTGGCCAAGAACGTATGTTCGCTTTTGCATAGGATCACCGTATCTAGGTTACTAAGAAATCTCTGGGTAACACGTCTTCCACGACTGTTTGCTGGTTACCGGTGACACTTTCTCGTTGAATAGGGCTGGAGTTACTTTGGGACTGGAATAGTGTTCTTTCCGGTCCGTTAACTCGATAATTCTAGTACAGTCTGTCGTAACCTCAAATCGTAAACACATCAAACTTTCGTTGACAGTTCCTACATTTGATAGCGAAAATTACTAGCCTCGCGCTATCATTGTTTAACACATAGGTTAGGTTCCTCTCTGTCGAATTCCGACCACAGGCAGTTTGCCGTACTTTCTAAAAGTAATAGTAGATCTAGTGACTTTAGCTCCCACCATAGATAACATAATAATATACTATCGTATATAGAATGAAAACTTAATCATGTCGTCAGTTACTCTTACGAACCAACCACAGCCCATCAGAGGGCGCAATAGTTGCAAAATTGTAGCAATCTATTTGGCCATGAAAAAAAAAAAATTCAAAGAATTCAAATAATGTCATTAAAATTGAATGTTATATAAGGAATTCACGTTCGGTAGATGTAACTAGATTTGGTAACTTTTTTTTTTAAGCAGTGTAACTGCGGACATAATTCGAGTCACATTAGACATAATTGTTCTAGTGTATAATGTATAACTGGAATGTCAGAAAGTAGGTGTCAAAAATGTGACATGTAAGTAAGTAAATGGCAAATATCGAAAATGTGATGGTTTTGTGGTGATCTGCTGAATCTACTTTTGAATCCAGGAGAAAATTGCATCCCTCTAAAAGCCCAAAGAGCAACCCGCATGTAAAATTGTGAATCTTTTCCCTTCACTAGTTATTTTAGGAGGACAAGCTTTGATGTCATCATCATGGATCCGCAATTTTACCATGGATCGGTTTTGGTATATCCATGTCTCATCCAAGAAAATGAAAAGTAAATCTTCACCACTATCACGCAATTAGAGATACCGCTTTAGAAATTTGATTCTGGTACCTATTTAATGTGAAAGCCTTCGCCTTCGGAAACCTAAATTTATACGTGTACGTATTACGTACAATTATTCTCCAAGCCGAGTATTTTCCCTTTTACAAAACAATAACGATTATATAAAACTAAAAAACCAATTGTAGAGCGGACCCAACACAGCATGTAGGTATATAAATCTGGGCAGTCGTCTTTCTGATTCTGAGTATTATATTAACGGCACCGACGCCGTTGTATCGGTATTATTTTAAAATTCGAAAAACACTCGAGAACACTAGCGAACTTTACGGAAAATATTTCTGCCACCACTTTAACTGTTTCCGTTTTACCAAAGCATTGTCTATTTTTCCCAGTAATTTTTTCAAAACCACGAACTATTTCTTGTTTCTTTTCCTTTAAAATGCGCTTTCTCGTGACTACTTTTCTGAAAATTGTTTCCAGGCTGTATTTAAAGATTTTCTTCAAACGAAGCGTGTTGAAATTAGAAAAACTTCGGTTTTTTCCAGACAATTCAGATTTGACATGTGAATTAGAAAATTAGACAGTTGATACCAATCTTTAATTTCTAGTGATCTTAAGATTGCAACTTAACCACAGAAAAATTTCTGTCAGCTACTTCTACCGAACGTGAATGCTTATTAGTTTGTTAACGTCAGTTTAATCAATATTACACTATTAGTAACATTCTAGACAAGAAAAAATGAGAATTTGCAGCGTGCATACTTGTTACAACCTTAGATCATATAATAAATAGATACCACCATGCCGTGTTCTTTCCCTAGCAGAGCCTGTGACGACATCCTCCTGTCACACATCTCTCTCGTGCATGGAGGGATTACAATGAAGCTATCCTTGCCTGATCACTATTTGAATTTTGCGCGCCTAAATTTTAGGAAGTATGTCTGAACTAACTTCGTACGAAAGATGTTGACAGCTTGATTTTATAAATAATTCACAGTAGATAATGAAAGGAATAGTAAATTATTGGGCAGCAATTGTGATCCTTTATGATTACATCACTTAAAATAGGATCTTTGTTCTAAATTCTAAAATTGTTTTTTGTACAACAACTCGAAAGAGAGGTTAGAAGAAACATCTGTCAAAAGCGATTTGTTGCGCTGGTGCGGTACAAGGATGGAAGTGAAATAGACATATACAGATGAAATGCATATAACAAAGATGAAGATGTGGTGATCACACAAGGATAGCATTATACTACTCCTCTTGACGTAGAAAACGACAACAGATAGCTTCATGTCTAGTCACAGCTTTCAGTTTGAGTATTGGTATCTATTTATTATATGATCTAAGGTTACAACACGACAGGCACGCTCCACAGGTTTCCCAATCCCAAAAAAGATCGGGCACGTTTTGATATGTGGATACAACGATGCGGTAATTCCCGTTTGGTACAAATTGACCCCTTAAAGGTGTATAACCAGCACACGGTTTGTAATTTACACTTTAATGCCAATGATTTCTCCAGTAATAATAAACTTCAAAAGTACCGCGGTACCTGTGTTGCACATTCCTTCAGGTAAAGTAAAAAATTTCAAATATAGTGCAATAATTAGTTCTTTTAGAAAATGGGAATTCGACAATAAGTTCTGCAGCTTCGACAGTTTTAACGCGATCTGTTGAAATTCAAAATGATTTCGTGATTCAACTACCCATACAGGCGTTGCCTTTGCTTGCCGTAAATAATGTTCCTGATGCTCCTATAACCACCACTTCAAGCAGTACTATGAATAGAAAAACAACATGTGAGACTTTAAAAGATACTAAATCGACAAGGAAAAGGAATCTATCTCCTGTAGCTCAAATGATTCATCACTATTGTTTAAAATACAAGAAGGCAGCACGAAAAAGTAAATCTCGGGCAGCAGAATATCGTCAACGTTTGAAATTAGCTTTACAATTTGATATGAAACTAAACAGCAAGGTTCTGGATGACACCGCAGTCAATTTCTGTTTATCTCAATTAAGAAAACGAAATATTAAAACTAAAGGCCGCAGGTATACCACTGATGAAAAAGTGTTAGCACTAGCGTTATATAAACAGTCTGGGCGAGCTTACACGAAATTAAGACAGCTATTTGCGCTGCCTACGCGACATACAATTATGTCAATGTTGAACAAAGTACCCTTAAATGCAGGCTACAATAAACTAATATTTGATAATTTAAAACAAGCAGTTTCAAAATTGAGAAACCGAGACAAAATGTGTTCTGTCGTTTTATGATAAAAGCAATGATCAGTTTTATGGTTTTCAAGACTTGGATGAAAATACGTCAGACCTGAAAATTGCAGATCACGTTCTAGTGTTTTATCTTCGTGGGATTTTTAAAAAATGGCAACAGCCCATGTTATTTAGATTCTCGTCATCAGCCACAAAATCCAATGTCTTAGTCGATGTAATAAAACTGATAGTCACTGAAGTTCAAAATTGTGGGTTAAAAGTCAAAGCAATAATCTGTGATCAAGGAAAACCAAATCAAGCTGCTATAAATTTCTTATTAAAACAATCGCAACAAATTTATAAAAGCCGTAACGAAACAATAAAAAGAAGAATTATAATTGGTAATGACGAAATTATTCCTCTGTATGATCCACCACATCTTATCAAGGGTGTTAGAAATAATTTATTAACTAAAGATTTGGTATGGGAAACGAATAATGAAATTTTGAAAGCGGAATGGAAACATATTTTAGACGCTTATTTCAATGATCAGCCTTGTGGTGAATTACGAGCTCTGCAAAAGATTACTGACTTACATGTTATTACCAATAAAATACCAAAAATGAAAGTCTGCTACGCTACTCAGGTTCTTAGCCATTCTATGGCCTCAACTATTTCTTTATTAGTTAAAACTGGTATGTTTTTGACTATATTTAATTTTAATCCGACTAAATATGTTGTGTATTAGGTCAGCTTCAAGAACAAGCTCTAGGAACGGCGAAAATCGTCAATTTTTTTGATAAACTTTTCGATAGTGTGAATGGTGGCACACTTCGTTCACATGCTGGCAAGCCTCTTCGCGGAGGTGTGTTCAAAAATTCTGGGCATACAACATTTTGGAAAGAAGCGATTCAAAATTTGAAAAATATGTATTTTATTGACAAAAATGGAAAGAAAATTGTGCCGCCAAGTTTGAAAAATTGGATATACACTTTGGAAGGATTTTTAGAATTGTATGAAATACTGATTTATGAAGGAAAATCAAAATTTTTTTTAACTAGATCTCTAAATCAAGACATTATAGAAAATTATTTTGGCAAAATTAGAAATCAACGAAATCAGGCTATTAATCCCACAGCATTACAGTTTAGAGATAGTTTTAAATCACGCGTGATACGAGAATTTTTTGGATCAAAAGCAATAGGGACAAACTGCGAGGAAACTAATGTTCCAGATTTATTCAATATTAGAAACTTAGTAGACAACATAAAAAATCACAGTTGCAAAAGTCATGAAATTTCAACCGAAGTATTTAATGTGGATAAATATATTTCAGGACTTCTTGATTTTCAGTTAGAAAAAGAAATTCACAAAAGCATAATAGGTTACGTCTCTGGCTGGATCGTCAAAACCTTAAAAAACTTAAACTGTGAACACTGCAGATCAAAAATTATTTGCCCATATAATGAGAATGAAAAGTGTCATAAGTTAGTAAATGAGAGAGAGTATAATTCTGAACGGAGAAAATTGCAGTACTGTATTCCCGACTTTATAAAAAGTATTAACAAGGTTTATAACATAGCAAGAATAGTATTAGGTAATATAACTTGTCCCAATAATATTAAAAACAAAATTTTAGTAGTAGTTTCCAATCGCGTTAGATTTTCATTTACTTGTGAACACAGACACAAAATTGAAGAGGAAATTGTAAATAAAATAGTCAACTTAACGATATTTATGTTTGTTAAAGGAGCTAATCTAATTTTAAGTGGTAAAGACACTAGGTGTTCATCAGTGGCGGCTCGTGACTATCTGATGTGGTGAGGCGATGATAGAAGTTTGACAATAATAATAATATTACTTGGTCTTACTAGTTAGTAATGATAGAAGTCTTGCCTGAATACCGGTCATTCCCGGGTCAGTGGTAGGTCCTAATAATAATAATAATAATAACACCCATAACACATTGAATCAACAATGTTTTTACAAGTCAAAATTTTGTTGAAAGTAGCACTTTCTTGGAGGGATTCGGGAATAGTTTTTGTGTTCTTTTATAAACGTTTTAAGCCCATGAAATTTTTGATGTGTACTTTGGAACTTTCATGTAACTTTGCACTTCGGATGAAATTCTTTAAATCGTTATATCCCGGGATGTTGTGTAAATATTACGGCAGAGCCATTTATATGTTTCGTAGGTACCAAGTTGATTTAAAAGACTACTGACGATTCTGTCGCTTATCAATGGAAGTTAAATGAATGAACGGTTTTGACTGCTCGATATTTAGCAAAATTTACCGACGTTCTAGCTCGGTTCGCCGTGAAAACGGCGTTTCAAGAAGCAACATGACGACATTGTACTCGGGATTCATTTTTCACTCACCTGTACCTATGAAAGAGACAATAACACAAAACACCAACACGTGGGTTTTTATTCAGGTTCATGCTAATTACCCGTGCACCCCGCAACCCTACCGTTCTGTAAAATAAATGGAAAAATGGTTTAAAGAGTACGCCGAAATTGGCCGAGAAGCACCGAAGATATCGCCTCAGTTCCGAGCGAACGCATGTATAGGAGTATAGGAGCTGAGCCATGGAAATCCGTGTCTGTGATTGGGCTTCGCTGGTTCAAGTGAACCGACGTCCTGGCCGCTTCAGTTAAAGAACTCGGGGCATAAATCGTACGGTATTCAACGAAAAATGTCAGCAGGAAGCGTAAAAAAAATCATGTACATATTTCCCATTTCAACATATTTTTGTAACTAAAAATGCATTGAAAACTCTTTTTTAATTATAAATTAAGTCAATCTGTTCTTAAGATATATGCTGTGAGGCGCCGCCTCACTTGCCTCATCTGACGAGCCGCCACTGGTGTTCATTACATAAAAACAAAATTTATAAGGCTGCCGTGGAAATGTACAAAAAGAAATTGCATATGCAAAATATAAAATAAAACTTTTCTCATATTGTAATATCTATTTATTTCAAAATCTTAAAAATCAGAATTGCTAAAAAGAATTAAATACAGATGCGCAGTAAGACCTAGCAGGCTATGCTATTTTACACCCCCCACAAATCAACAGATGGTGCTAGCGTTTGAGGGAAAAAAAAAGATAGGTAGTTTGCGTTCTATATTTGTATTATGTTATCTATGGCTCCCACTAAAGTCACTAGATAGATTAAGTACCGCAATGCTCCTCCATTTTGGGGCAAAAAAGCGGTAAATTTAAATGTTATTTATCTGAAATCTGAATTTTTCAAGGAATGCAAAAATATTTAGCCAAGAGGGCTATATACTTTGGCATATAGTGAAAATAACAGACATCAACATATTATATTATGGGAGGTAAATGCTGAGAAGGTAATTATTTTTTAAACAAACAAAAATTGGAAATCTCCAAAGTTACCAGGTTTTGGGAGAACAAGAATATAAAAAGGGCTGGAAGATACGTAATGCAACTAACAATAAACTAATTATTATTTATTATTATACACGTGCTATACACCACAGAACTCAATTTATGTGACATAGCAGAGAATGCGTCCTTGAAGCACTTCTACCAGTAAACTTTTAGTAATATACAAAAGACACTAAGAAGCGCCACCATTTTGGGGCAAAATTGACATATCTCTCTCTAACTCATGGGCCTAATGGATTGCGGTACTTAATCTATCTAGTGACTTTAGCTCCCACAACCTACTACGATACCAGTTTTTAAGCGCCCGTTTTATGAAAATTTATGAATGGAGTTGAAACACCTTACTTATACCACCGTGATCCCGACCCAAACATTAAATGAGAAGCGATTTTGAAAACTGCCTTCATAAATCGCATGGGGGTTGACCTCGGCCCAGTGATGCATATTATGAAAATTTTGAATACCCTCCTTTGAGCAGCAGCAGTCATCAGTCATTAATATTCGAGTCAAAAATTCTGGATTTTGCCGATGTTTTTGTACTAATCACCAACAAAACCTACTTCTTGTTGAGTAATCGTTGGGGGTTAAACTGTGTACTCTTTGAAGATGATACGGATACCGCAGAAATTTTTTAAGAGTTTTCCAAACAATCCAGTGGTTTATTCCAATTTCTCTGACAACATATCTGATACTGCTTCGTTTTCAACATGATACAGAATATTTTCTTCTATGTTCACCATTCTTGAATCCCTCCCTCTGCCCACGTGTCGATTCTTGGAACCACCGAGCCCGTTGTTCTTAGGCATTGTGCGACAGCAATTATCGTTTGGCGGTTGGGTATTCTGCCATTGGGAAAACGTTCCACATACCTTTGCACAGCAGCAACTCCATCGCGTCCACATTCCCTGTATACAAAATGCATATTCTTCAATCCTGTACTGTGGTATTTTACGTCTTATTAAATAATTCTTTTTAAATGTTAATTTTTGACTAATTTAATTTGAGAAAAAGTTAAAAACGTAACTTAGCAACCATTTTCAAATCGGAACAGTGGGATTTAATTTTTGCTCAAAATGCGAAATGGTCGATATGTATGGATGAGTGTTCGGAAATACTCATGAAGCTGAGCATTTTTATCTCGAGATATTTCCTGACCGAAAACTGCCGCACGCTTAGTTCTGTCTCAGTTCTTGCTTTTAGGATACTCAGTAAATTGGACGCTAACACGTGTGGATATCATCCCAAATCCGTCGTTTCATTCAGAAACACTAAAAATTAATTGTTTACTTGACATTTTTGACATGAGCCAACAGGTCAGTCCACCACCTTTCGTTGTCATTTTATGGTTGCTATGTTTTCACAAAAAGTAAATCAATTGAATTAATTCTCCACCTGGTTATTAGGCAGTGGCGCGAATGAAGCGTGAATTTCACTTTGCGTATTTTGATAGCAAAACAAGGATTTGTTTAATTCTTTAGATCTTTGGGAATATTTCCAATTTTTGTCTCACTTCATTTCAAAAATACCTTGTATTGTTTTTGACGGTACATAATAATTATAGGAATGAAATATTATGAACAACTTTCCATAGCTGACAAGTAATAGGACTTGCCCAACGACAGAGAACCACGAGTTCGAATTTTACGTGCTGCTGAACATTTTTTCTCAGCTTTACAGAATTTTTTATATTACATACCTTATTTATTGATTTTGTCCTAAAATGAGGTGTATATATTTTAAGCTACCTTAAATTTGATTCTCTATCTCAAAACTCAAAACTTAGTCAGACAGAGAGTGACAAACGATACCTACCAACCGGTATCGATAATAAAGAAAAACAAACTAGACTTTACAGAACTAATCCGGCAATTTTTTGATTGCTGATCGTTAGAGGTATATCGAAAACCGGTGATGTTTTTAGTTCCTTAAGCCCGATTTATTATAGATTGACGTCCGCCCGTCTGACGCTATCGCTGCCCATGGTAGAAGGAGACATGGTATAGGCATCCGATGTACCAATTTAAAAATGGTCTGCGCATCCATTTGTAACGTTAGGTGGCATCAACGACCTTGTGACTCTTGTGAGCTTCGCTAGGGAAGTCTAGGGAATTTCAGCTTGAGTTGTCATTGCTCTGTCCAATACGTCAATTAGTTGTCGGATAACGAATTGTATTTTAAATTTCGCGCTAATTTCACCCCACTTGACGTCACACCCGATGCGTATGCCTATACCATGTCTCCTTCTATACTATCCTCAAAGATATTTGGCGTTTATGACTTCACACCAATTTGACTCCCATTATAATTCAATAGGCCGTCACAACCGGATGTCTTAAACCCGCTCACCGATACCTACCTGAAAAGACCTTTTCGACGTGCCAGGGACGGTCGAGACGCGAAGGACCGGACTCAGAGTAATTTTGTTTGTTAAAATTTTCAAATTTCAAAATTTCCTTACGGAACATGATTTATACTTTGAAGAAAATTACACAAAGACACAATTATTAGAAGTGTTACACACTCGAAAATTTGAGAAACAATATAAAATAGATGCTATGGCGCGAGATCGTGGATTTAGGGTGATTAGTAGACAGCGGATTTCTGTCGGGCTACGTCACGATTATAGGTGGGGACGCGCTGGATCGCCGGGACTCAGTAGCGGGTGATAGATAATCACTGAATTTGAATATCACTTATTCCATAAGTACAATTAACGATTTATTAATCAAACGGCTAAGTAAATGAGAACTGGAATTAACAGCAGAGTGCAACGAAGCAGCGGTATTCTAATCTCAAATAAACGAAGTGCAGCCCGTAACTGCAATGAATTCCCATCCCGTACGAGCCGTACCGAGTTTGGCCTTATCTAGCCCGACCGAAATCCGCTCTCTACATCACACTTCCGCCGTACCATTGTATATTTAACCCCATCGAACTAATCTGGTCGCAAATGAAAAATAATATAAGAAGGAATAATACGGCACCAAAATTTAGTAGTGCAACAATTGACATAATTAGGGAAGAAGCTTCCAAAATAACTGCCGAAATGTGGGCCAATTGTGTACGACATTCCACAAAAGAAGAAGACCAGTACAGGGCACGGTTGATAACACCGTTAATTATTAATTTAGAAGAGTCGAGTGATGATGACAGTGACTATTTCGATCAATAAATAAGCAGTAGTAGTTAATAAGTAAATAGTTGTGCTGTAATAAAAAATGATTGAGTACAAAGTTACTTTGTTTTTACTTAAAATAAAAAACTCGAAAGGCGCAGTTGTCGGTAAATGCAAAACTCAGTCCTGCCCTGTGCTTTTACCAGAAAAGGTCTTTTCAGGTAGGTATCGGTGAGTGGGTTTAAGACATCCGGTTGTGACGGCCTATTGAATTATAATGGAAGTCAAATTGGTGTGAAGTCATAAACGCCAAATATCTTTGAGGATAGTATACCATGATCGCTGCCGCTAACTCCGAAAGATAAACCAATGATCTCAAATGCAACCATTTATACAATGACGCTATATCTAAGCGCAAACGTTCCACCACAGTATAGATATCAATCAGTAGAGACAACTCGCTATTTTTACTGACCCGTTTTTATGGGTGGTCGTTTGTCTTGTGACCGTATGAGGGCGCGCAACGCGAGTGTTTTGCGCGAAATAAAAATCACCCAAACCCGAGGAGGGTAGAATAAGATTATTCCACCCTCCTCGCCCAAACCCCTGTTCAGGTAAACTGAACAGCGAGGTACTTCTCTTTCTTACACATTGGGACATTGAACTGCGGTACTTTGGTTAACTAGTGACTTTAATGTGAAATATTTGAAATTTGGCAGTTTAGTTGCATTGGTTTTGATGATTTAAGGCTGATCTTCCGGTGTAATTATTGCAGTTAAGTGTAATTTTCACAGAGACATTTTAAAAAGCGTTGTTCACGTTTTTATAGGACCATTACACAGTATATACCATTGTTTGCTGTTTAATTGTTTTATAAAAAAATTAAATTTACATATATTAGCGTTTTCTAGTAACGTTGAATTTTACAACCATTTACAACCATCATGAAAAAGAAATTAATGAAACGTAAAATCGTAATCAGAGAAGCGGGGCCACATCTAAATTTCAACACGACATCTCTGTTATAGGGCGCTTAATTAATTATTTATTATAATATACTGTGTGGTTTCTAAGATCAACTAGTTACAAAATGTTATTGTTATTACACTATTTTTAATTCTTTTCCAAAAATTCATTTGCACAAAGTGTAGTAAATTGTGTAAACGAATCAATTTTTATTTTTATTAGTTATATTATAAATGGAAAAGAAACAATAAAGCTTTGTAACAATGGAGCGTTTGTGATCCTTTTTAAATTGGGTGGCGACATCTAGCAATATTTTGGGCAACAACCACCGATGACGGCTTAAATTTTGGGTCAGAAAGATCAAAGGCGCCGACACGAGTTGTCTCTACTGATTGATATCTATACTGTGATATCTATACTGTGGTTCCACCGCAAGCGCTTCCGTAAAAGATCGTCATCTTTTATCTCTGGCGGTAGCGTCGTTGCGTCGAGTTTGACTTTTACCAAAGGGAAAACAAGAAATCTAGCGCATGTCTGATCACATCAGGATCACATGGCATGTCGCAAATTGCGTGGTGAAACAAGTTCTTTTGTTTTGGAGTGTTCGAGGTAGCAATGTTATAAATATCTGAAAAGTTTTTATTTTAACAAAATAATATCAACTGAGGTAAATAATTGCTGTTAGGTCGACATTTGATTTGACAGATGTCACTCGACTACGCCTGCGCTATTAGCGGAATTTATAAATACGAATCTGAAGTGTCGACGGCGTCAACGTTTTCGCGTCCGATAGCGGTAGCGTCAGACGGGCGCACGTCAATCTATAAATCGGGCTTTAGTGTCGGTATTACAATATCTGGTCAAACGTGTTAAAGTAACGTTATTAGAGATTTAAAAATTGTAAATTTTTGCTCAATGATAATACACATTTACATTATCAATATGTCAACAGATGGCATTCCGCAATGTCCAGTTCACTTGAACTTGAATATCTCGCTTAATCCTAAACAAGCTGAAATTGTGTTACGATGCAGAACATCGAAAAAGTATTGTTTTAGTATGTGTTTTTTATCTAACACATTAACGACGTTCTCTTTTTCGTAGAAAACCATATCGTTAGGCTTCTAATATCGTAAGTGCCTGAATAAAAAGTAATATAAAATATCCAGAGGCTAGGATTTTTTGTTTCGATCAGTATGGAAATACAAATCGTATGTTCAACAACATATTGGCCGATAAAATATGAGTAGTAAATAAAATAGAGATGGAGCGTAACATGTATTGAAATGAGTATACAAATTTCATTCGAGATACACCCACATAAAACTTTATGACAGATAATGAGTGAAACCCCTGCACAATGGCAACAGTAATTTATTGCTTTTAACACCCTATGCGACCAGATATCGGCACGTTCCGGCAGAATTTTTCAGGGCGTACTGTGTTAAAAAAATAAGGAGAAATAAAAGACAAATTGTATTAGTTGAATAATATTTATAAGATTATAAGTCACTTTCAGACTCAGATGACTCGTTATTTATTGAAATTATAATTTCGTTAGGCCGTGTATTTACAAATGTTGATTCAACTTTTATAACATGCCGAATACAAACAATTCTGCCATTTTTCAGAAGATATGAGTTCTGATTGTTGTCTAATGAGATTTACTACAGCGAGAGAACTTTCTGGACGATTATTATATTTTCTAATATTATATCTATAACATTACCGAAAGCAGGTAAAACTTTCAACTCAACCCGAATACGGCTCTGTATAAAATGACCTGTCAAGCCCTTTCTGTAATTTATAGTTGCGGTTTCAGGAGCACCGATTTTTGAGTGATTGATCCCATAAAAATGTATGTGGGTGTATAAACAAGCACCGTCGCTAAAGTCACATACTACACACACACACCTGATATTGTACACTAAATTCTACGCATATAAAACTTTTATTTGGTCGCTGTCACGGCTGTAGAATATAAGGTTGGTATACTATCCTCAAAGATATTTGGCGTTTATGACTTCACACCAATTTGACTCCCATTATAATTCAATAGGCCGTCACAACCGGATGTCTTAAACCCACTCACCGATACCTACCTGAAAAGACCTTTTCTGGTAAAAGCACAGGGCAGGACTGAGTTTTGCATTTACCGACAACTGCGCCTTTCGAGTTTTTTATTTTAAGTAAAAACAAAGTAACTTTGTACTCAATCATTTTTTATTACAGCACAACTATTTACTTATTAACTACTACTGCTTATTTATTGATCGAAATAGTCACTGTCATCATCACTCGACTCTTCTAAATTAATAATTAACGGTGTTATCAACCGTGCCCTGTACTGGTCTTCTTCTTTTGTGGAATGTCGTACACAATTGGCCCACATTTCGGCAGTTATTTTGGAAGCTTCTTCCCTAATTATGTCAATTGTTGCACTACTAAATTTTAGTGCCGTATTATTCCTTCTTATATTATTTTTCATTTGCGACCAGATTAGTTCGATGGGGTTAAATATACAATGGTACGGCGGAAGTGTGATGTAGAGAGCGGATTTCGGTCGGGCTAGACAAGGCCAAACTCGGTACGGCTCGTACGGGATGGGAATTCATTGCAGTTACGGGCTGCACTTCGTTTATTTGAGATTAGAATACCGCTGCTTCGTTGCACTCTGCTGTTAATTCCAGTTCTCATTTACTTAGCCGTTTGATTAATAAATCGTTAATTGTACTTATGGAATAAGTGATATTCAAATTCAGTGATTATCTATCACCCGCTACTGAGTCCCGGCGATTCAGCGCGTCCCCACCTATAATCGTGACGTAGCCCGACAGAAATCCGCTGTCTACTAATCACCCTAAATCCACGATCTCGCGCCATAGCATCTATTTTATATTGTTTCTCAAATTTTCGAGTGTGTAACACTTCTAATAATTGTGTCTTTGTGTAATTTTCTTCAAAGTATAAATCATGTTCCGTAAGGAAATTTTGAAATTTGAAAATTTTAACAAACAAAATTACTCTGAGTCCGGTCCTTCGCGTCTCGACCGTCCCTGGCACGTCGAAAAGGTCTTTTCAGGTAGGTATCGGTGAGCGGGTTTAAGACATCCGGTTGTGACGGCCTATTGAATTATAATGGGAGTCAAATTGGTGTGAAGTCATAAACGCCAAATATCTTTGAGGATAGTATACACTAGGGGAAATTTGGTGGAATAGAATTTGGGTGTCGTAGGAGGCTTAGGCGCGCTTTCGAACGTTTCGCCATCTGTGAAATACTATTACGCACTAACATCTTTATGAATGAAATTTTCCACTACTGCAATGGCAAATTGACAACTGACAGGCTGCCAAAACTGTCATTCTACTTCTAGTTGATGTATTATGATAGAAATTACTGTTTAAATTGGTTTAACGAGATCGCCAACTCAGAGAGGAACGTACATTTATACATAACAAACCTCGGCAACCGCAGGTTTGTTCGATATTTCTAGCACTATTGTTTCATGTAAACAATTATTAAACAAGCATGTGCGATGACCAGATAAACACAGATTCCTTCGAAAAACAAGTTGACAATGTACTAGTTAAGAACTTTTCGGTAATTGGTTACATTAGCCACCGCGATTTTGCCGAATCCGCCCTCACAAAAACCTCATACAACACCCCTGATCACGTTCCTACCTAACCTTCAAATGTTGTACAAACATTTCTCATAACCATTGATTAAATACATAACATTTGAAGAGTAGGAACGCGATCAGGGCAGGGGCGTTATATGAGGGTTCTGCAAAAACGGTTTCAGAGAAGTCGCATAGTAGCTAGTGTAAACAATGATCAAAGACGCTTCCAAAAGATTGAACGTTTAACATAAACATTATTATTAAATGCTTTGATTAAATGTCAAAGTTGTCATTTATGTCGGTATAATCGTGTCCTTTTGATGTGGCAAAAGTTAATGCCTCTAAATACCGTAAGAGGGACCCATTTGAAAACGCGCGTCATGGCTAACTGGTACGGAAAGAAATTATTCCACCTACCGGAACGTGAATGAATGAAAGATACTCAACCTAACTATTCTACAGCCGTGGTCGCTGTCAATTCTGACGTTTCTCGAGTGTGAACTTTGAATCACCAATTTTTTCACAATTTGGGGTTGTCAAAATTGAATAAAATTTTGTATTACACTCGCGGTTAAAATGAATGTGTAACTCGCGGTCTTAAGGCGCTCGCGGCATACGCCGCTGTCGCCTTTAACTGACCGCTCATTAAACATTCACTTTAACCGCTTGTATAATAAATAACTATTATTGCAGTTTTTATAAAAGAAACAGAATGATGGAATTCAAACATAAATGAAGGAAATAATAGAAAACTTCACCGAAATTGCGTTTTTGTTGTCCGCGATCGAGAAGATATGTGTTTATAAATCTGCCATAAAATTTTTAAATTATGCTCTTGCAGTGAGCATTTCCACTTTTTCTTTAATTGTGTACTGCGGCTATTGACGAATTTCGGTCACTAAAAATCAGTAATCGAACGAGTAATCAAATTTTAGAAACGTCAGGTAAATGTCGGTTTTTACATGGCTGCCTACAATATTACCGACAAAAATACCCAAATATTTTAATTTTGTTTAATAAATATCCTTTAATTTACAGCGTGAGCTTTAATAAAATCGACAGAAGATGACCCAAATTACATCCAGTAAAAATTTCAACTCTAAATCTTTACTCAAACATAAGGTAACACGGGGTATAAAATTTAACATGGGAATCCCTATGGCCACTTTTAAAGAAGATGTATGTATTTTTTATCGAAATATAGTTTCGAATAATATCAACAAAAAAAAAATAATCGCAAAGCTGTCCACAGAAACATTAAAAAATATGGTAAAACTTACAGTATAAATCAAGAGATAAAATAACTTTTAACTTTTACCGAACGCTGAGAACTAGCTAACTATTTATTTATCTACCTGTCCATTCTATCATTTTGCAACTCAAATAATAATTGCACGACATATTTATATAATATATAGCTCGATTGCTAAATTGCTAATAAAATTCTTTTATACTGCTAGCTAAATTTAACTGCCACAATTCATTTAATTACCTCAAAAAAACTTTAATACTGCCCGTGTGAATTATTAATAACTCAAAGTGACCATACGGATAGTTAAAAAACCACTTCAATAATTAGTTCCTATATAAACAAATATGTATTCTCATCGCACACACATTTCACTTCAGTTTTCTAAAGCTTAATTTTGGTGAATATGCAGTCTTTGGCAGTTCGTGGAAATATAGATGACTTCATCTGACGAAATTATGTATTATTCAGAAGTCGTGAGTATATATTGCGTTATCCAATCACAAACGGACTTAAAATTAATGTATTATTCAACAAGAATAAAAAGTTACCACTATATTGAAATACGAATACATATTAATAATTCGAAAATGTTTGCTGTTATCAAGGTATATAGGTACAGCTTCCTGGTACCTTTGCACAGGTTTTTTTTTTAGGATTTTAATACATGAATAATAAAATGAAGTCAAAAGAAACATTAAGCTTGATTATTGCGAAATCAGTAGCAAATATGTCAACCAACAACCACTAACTGTAATTGCTTGCAATGTAAATAGCTTAAAGGCCATGTTACAGGGTGATTCAACGGAGTGTCATTTTCAGTTATTGGTATTTAAAAAAAAAAGAAACAAATTCATTAAGGTCCGCATTCATATTCTTTAGGCTTGTGTTTTTTTAATTCGACGAGTTTTTATATGGACCTATGTAACGAAATATGTGTCACACTGTAACTTCACATAAATATTTTGATCTAATAAAGCAAATGTGAGATATTATTAATGTATGCTCTGTTAAGAAAAATGATTTTAAATTTACTAAATTTTCAGTAAAAGTTTATGAGTTTAGATTTGTATGCACCATTTTATAGTGACATTATAATATGTATAATAAAGAGCATGTATTAAATTAAAATTTATTGAGAGAACATGCAATTGATTTGAGGCAGATGTATTACTAGATTTTAATCATCACACTTTTTATAAGAAGAAGGGTGGATATATATATATAAATATATGTATTTGTCTTTAACAGTGTTTTTCGATAGTGATGACTGATGTTCGAGAACAAAACTTCACTGTCATTGTTAGTGTTTATTGAGTTTTAAATTAGATAGTATTTGTACAATCACTGATCGCAGGTGCAGAGATCATAATCGAATGGCATAGCTACGTTGATCAAGGCTGGTAGTTGGTAGCACCGACCGAAGTTACAGGAAAACTGCAAAAGGTATCTTAATCAAAATCCAGTATGTTCAGATTTTATTAGGTTATCCATTAACAAGTAATTGAGAATTTTTGTTTTTGATTTTAATTAAGTCCACTCTTCTGTAAAAATTCTGATATTAAGTTTGTCGAGTCTCTCAATATATAAAAAAATAAACAAATTTAAATTAACTTACACATTAAACTAAAGTTATGTACTTAGCAATATATTCCCAGATTTGATTATTTTGCATTTTGATGGATACTCATTTTTTCAATTTTTGCAAATAATTATTTCCCTGTAGAAGCTTATGTGTTCTATTATGTTTGTTGATTTAGAAGCTTGAGCTTTCCTAGTCATAAGTCAATAAAAGGCATGGTTTGGACGACTTTCCTATTTTATGAAAGCTTAGATGTGAACTAATATAATCCGTCTGTCCTAGCAGGTAATTTTTTATATGAATGTTTTAATCTTTAATAAGAATTTTCATTGAGTGTACTGAGATAGTATTATTAACATAATTAGGAATTTAATATATGTTATCTCATTTATCATCAAAACTGTCACTACTAGCTTAAAGCTAAATCTGAATTTAAACGTAATATCCTGAATATAGAGTGACTATCAACAAATACAAAATCTACTAATCGCCGTGTTCATTTTAGGGAACCTAATATACCATGAGGTTTTTTTTTTCTCTGAACATAGGAACAATGTTAAGTTGGTTGCATACATGCTTGTAATAGATTGACTTGGACTTTTAAAAACTGAGCATAAATATCTAATCGAGATTTAGGCACTACTGTCTTCATGTTAAGGTATTGTAATAAGTACAAGTTTAAAGAACAGAAAATGTACGTTATTGACCTTTAAAAAAAAAAAAATCGTCAAAAATTTTACTGTAAATGTCATCGTTGACATGGCCTACTCCTCAGTTATTACGAATCTTATGTGATCTTTTAATGTTCAGTTTTTAAAAGTCCAAATCAATCCATTGGAGGATGAATATGCAACCCAACATACATGCACGATCCCTATGTTCAAAGAAAAAAAACCTTCACGGTGTACTACCAAAATGTAAGGGGTTTAAATATAAAAATTAAGGAAGTGTATACAACCTCGATGTTAGAATATGATATTTTCTGTTTTACTGAATTGTGGCTTACAGCTAATGTGAGTAGTGGTGAATTGTTTAATCTTAAGATTTATGATGGCTATCGTTCTGACCAAAACTTCTCGATGACGTTTTCAAACAGAGGAGGTGGAGTACTGATTGCGATCCAAAAAAATTTCCATTCAGTTAATATTAATATAACTTCTCTTAACGATGGCTTTAGAAATACTAAACACATCGACATTCTTGGGATTAAATGTAAAATTAATGCTAAATCAGACTTCTTCATTATAGTTGGTTATGCTCCACCAAATTGTCCCTTTGAGGAATATGTATCTTTTGTAGACTCTGTTGCATCACTGCAATGTTTATGTGGCTCAAAAATCTTAATCGTGGGTGATTTTAACATTCCTGAGTTCTGGGAACAGACTAACAGAATAGGTTTAAAAAGTAACAAAGTTTAGCAATTTGAGATTTTGGCAGCTTTTTTTGATATGCTACAGTATAACAATGTTTTGAACAAGGATAATAGTACACTACTTAGATCAAGTTTTCTCAAATTTTAATATTAATGTTGTTCGTGGAGCAGAGGTCGTAACAAAGGAAGATAATTATCATTCCTCTTTAGCGATTTCGTTTTCAGTCCAACAAGGTAAGTCCAAATTTTAACAAATGTGAGTACAATTTTAAAAAAGCTAATCTAGTTTACCTCTATCACGAATTAGCTAAAATCAATTGTAATGAGATATATAGCACTCAAAACGTTAACGTTGCAGTTAATCTTCTCTACTCTAAAATATTTCAAATTCTCGACAAATATGTTCCTATAAAACAGAAATCATTGTGTAATTATCCTCCTTGGCACAATAAATAAATCATTCAATTGATCAAAAGAAAAGATAAATTGCACAAAAGTTATAGAAGAACGGGAAATTTGCAAAATTATCAATTACTTAAAGTAGACATTACTTAGAGCAGACATAAAGCAACTAACCACAGAAGCCTATACATTTTATTTGCAGACCATCAGCATAAGAGTGAAAGAAGATCCAAAAAATTTTTGGAATTTCTTTAAAGCGAAAAATAAAATTAAATCAGTACCATCAACAATGACTTTTAACAATCAGTTGTGACTGTGAGAAAGGCATTCAGTAAACTAAAAGCAACCCTAACAGCTGGACCTGACTTAATACCATCTTTCCTCGTTAAAGACTGTGCCACTATCCTTTCGAAACCGTTAACAGCTATTTTTAATATGATTTTCACTTCTTGCAAGTTTCCCGAAGTTTGGAAAGAATCCCGTGTTACTCCCGTTTTTAAGTGTGGGGATAGATCTGACTTTTCCAATTACAGGCCTATAACTATAATAAACAATTTCGCCAAAATTTTTGAGCAAGTAGTGCATAGTTTCATCTGCCCTCACATATCAGGAATACTTTCAACATGTCAGCATGGGTTTGTAAAGGGGAGATCTACCATAACAAATTTAGCCGTAAAAACTCAATACCTACATATGTGACGTTCATGACAAGCATGGACAGGTTGATTGCCTTTACACAGACTTTTCTAGGGCGTTCGATACAAGAAATCATAATCTTCTTAATGAGTACGTTCACAGCGCTAAGCTTGTAGTGGACTGACCCATACCCTCACCTAAATCCAACCTACGTAATCCTCTTTTAGTCTGCGTTTACATCAGCAATGAGTACGTTTACAGCGAGCGCTTAGTCCGCAACCTAAACACCAAATTCGACCTAAGTGAGTTTAGTCCTCATGCTGTAAACGCAGACCAAGTAGTGGAGTAATGGATAGGTCAGTCCAGCACTGCCGCATGGACTGACCTAAAACTGGTGCGGTATTTATTCAGTATTAATACTGTTGATATTAATTGCTGTTAAATAAACACCGATCACTGATGTTATAATAATCTTTTATAATGCGTGGTGAGATGGCGCTTCACAAAATTTAGGCTAGGACTAAATTCGACCTAAAAATGTCATCGGGCAGCTTGCATTATTGCTGATGTAAACGTAGACTAAAAGAGGACTACGTAGGTCGGATTTAGGTGAGGGTATGGGTCAGTCCACTACAAGCTTAGCGCTGTAAACGTACTCATTGGGAAACTGCCCAATTTTGGATTTACATCTTCTCTTATAAAACTAATTACGTCTTATTTAGAAAATCGTCAGCAGTTTGTCTCTATTTTTGGGTGTCGTTCAAGGTCATTTGTTCAATCGTGTGGGGTTCCTCAGGGCTCAGTGTTGGGACCACTCTTGTTTAACTTATTTATTAACGACATCACAAATAATCTAATATGTAATTATTTAATATATGCAGACGATTTAAAGATATTCTTGGAAATTAAAGATATTAGCGATTCTGTAGAACTACAAATCAACCTCCAAAATTTATCATTTGGTTTCTAAGTAATAGTTTCAAGCTCAATCACGGTAAGTGCTTTGCAATGTCATACAGAAGGAAACTTAAGACCACAGACGTTCAGTACAATATCTCCAATAATACCTTAGAGAGACCAGAAACTATTCGTGATCTGGGCGTTATCTTTGACGCAAAGTTAACTTTTTTCATCACAGACTGATATAGATAACATAGTTTCATCTGCATATAAATCCTTGGGATTTGTTATACGAAACACTAAAAGTATAACGATCTAGACGCATTAAAGATCCTCTACTATTCTTTTGTAAGGTCGCAATTGGAATATGCTTCTGTGGTTTGGAGGCCTATTTATGATGTTCATATTAATAGACTGGAGAAGCTTCAAAGGCGATTTCTGAAATATACAGCTTTCCTTATTGATGATGTATATCCTTGTCAGGGTTATCCCCAGGAAATTTTACTACAAAGATTTGGCTTACAAAGTCTGCACGTGAGACGAGTCGCAGATTCCATTTCATTTCTTTATTTAATTGTAAACATCAATATTAATTGTCATCAGTTACTGGAACAAATTTCCTTTCGAGTAACCCGCTGTAATGCAAGAAGTAAGAGCTATTTCATAGTTCCTGCTCCAAATTCAAACCTTATCAAAATGTCACCGCTTTATCAATCAATCCATAATTACGTAAATATTGAGGAAAAACTTGACATTTTTGCATGCAAACTAGCCGACATCAAGGGACTACTATCGACTAAATGTTGTTAGATTATACTCATTTGTGTGTGAATATGGGTGTTGGGTATGTGAGTGTGTGAGTGCATTATTTATGTTTAATTGTTACTACTTTATTAACTCATTAATTGGGCTTAGCCTGTTGAGTTATTTCCATTAATAATAATAATAATAATAATTTAGAGATTTGTTGTCGACTTTTCCTGCAAGTCCCGCTCTGGTTATCAATGTTGTTTTCTCACTGTCGAGAAAAAATCTTATAAGATCGCCCCAACTTTATAAAAAAAAGATTCGGACAGGATGAGGGATCATTTTCAACTGAGTCACATGGAACCACTTTGAAATCTAATAGTCGTACCACTAATCGCAGAGCCATTTTTAATGTTTCGTATAACGAGTATTACTTTAATGACTACTTACTCGTAAGTTGCAAAGAAACATTTCATGTATTTTATTACATTTTCTGTTGCACCCCAGTGTGCTTTCTGCCGACATAAAGGTGACGTATTGGCAAACTGGTCAACGACCATAATTGACCAACGGCGATTTTTCCGTTCCGTACCTTGCCATTCGGATTTTGCTTAAATTAGTTGAACAATAGGGTTCCTATTTTCCTGTAGCTGCTGCTGCCCTTTATAGTAACACACACGTCGATGGCATTGTAACGAGACATTTCTATTCTAAAAAGGCCCTATTTCTTGTATTCCCCTCATCTCACGTGTGTTTCGACGCAATGAATTTAGAGAGCAATCTTCCTTCATATGTTTTCTAATTTGTAGTACAGCCCCTACATCAACGATGCAGTAATTAATGCAAGGGCGGTTTGATAAATGGCTTAAAAAATATTATTAACCAAGGTTGTTAAGACAATCATTCTAGACACAGCGTCGAGGGCTGTGAAGCGCGAGGTCTACAATTGGCTTCACAAACGTGATTAATATACTACTTTTTTCACTAGTAGAAACCGTAAGACAATAAACTGAAAAAATGAACCTTCAATTTTTTTGTGCAAAATGATTTTGTTTTGATTTTTAATCAAACCTTACCTAAATCTTCAAGAAAAGAAAACCGTTTCGAGTTGTCACTGAATTAATTTTATCTTCCACTGTCTATCAACTAGCTTGCATATACTGAAGTGATGTTAGTTGTATACATTTATTCATTTTAAATAATAATTATATCAGGTATTTCATGCATAACCTATATCTTCTTTTTTAAACTTGGTAGTAAAGTTGAACTTGACTATCTCGAAACAAGTCGACAATTGCATGCTTCATGGCTACTAGTTAAAAAAAGGAATTTTTGAGAAAAATCAGTTTCATTTTTCAACATAATCTTATAGCGCTGTGTACTTGGTGCAGCTAGTTTCTAATTTCTTTATTCCTTCAGCAAAGTATACTATTTCAAACCTGCAAAGTACTCATTTATGGCTTTAATGACCATTTTATTCCATGAAAATTTCTTCCGACCACCTCAGATTTTTAAATTGATAAAAAGTGAGAAGTCAAACGAGGCTGTGTCCAGAAAATAGGATACATAAGGGATCAATTTCAACCCCAGTTCGTACAATTTTTCCATTGCAATTGTCGATTTGTGAGGTCGCGCGTTCTCCTGATTAAAGAGCAGATTTTTATACGCCAATCTTGGTTGTTTTTCCCTCAGTTTATCTTTGTTTCAAACCATCCGAAAATGCCATACAATAGGTTCCTGTTACCGTTTTACCCTAATGACACTTCATTCCTTGGGTGTCCCAAAAACCAATGACCCATCCTTGTCAGCGAACAAAATTGCTGTCGCCTTCTCTGGGACATTTTCACCATATTTTATCCACTGCTTCAATTGATCTTTTGAGTCCGGTGATAGCTATTCAGTTTTCGTCAATTGTCAAAAAATGTCGCAAAGTTCTTTGGATTGTGACTGAACACTGCATGATAATGTCCTTAGCGTGCCTTTTCGATTTTTCGTCAACAATGGCGGCACCTATCGCAAGCATAATTTATCATTTGTAATTAATTCTTCATCCAAAATATTATGCATTCGTTCTGTTGATGTGTCCACAATCTCAGCAATCTCGTTTACTTTCATCCAGCGGTCTTCTATCCATGGATTTTCTCAATTATTTTGTGCGAAGCTACCCCAACTAGAACTCCGGAACACGTTTGGTTTTAGGTGAATGTTCGACAATCTTTAAATTTCTCGAAATCACATTAAATATTGTCAGTATTTGGCATTGTCTTGCATACATTTATCCCTAATGTGGATATGGAAGCTACATGTAGTCCGGTTCCTTAGAACTGGAGGTGGTGTGCTCATTTTTGTGGGGAGTGTAAATGATTTTCGACGCTTGTGCAGGCTCCTCGGCGTTAACCGGCGCAGTCGTCGACCGTGTGAAAGTCGTGTTTTCAATTTTTGTAAAACGAAAAAGTGGTCAACTACAAGGTTAAAATTTGGCAACAGGTTCTCTAAAGGATCATCTTGATAACTGCAATGCCATTTAGGGGATTATTACACCGCATCATGCAAATTTACCACACTTCTCAAACAGCCCTCGTAAGTGATTTCTCTAGTATTGGACCGCATTTTTGATTTTCTTATCGAATTTTGTGTAATGAATTTCTCAGTTATAAACATGGGTTTGGTGACAGTTCGGAAAAAAAGTATTGATATTATTATCATCATTATTATTGTGAGATGGAAGCTGATGAATCAAGTTTAACATACTACAGCTAAAAAAATTACTATATATCCTAAAAGATATAATTTTGACTCAATGTCAGCAAAAATGAATTTTAATCTTCTTGGCGTGATCGAAAATATGTCTATCTCCTTTTTAAATGATGAATAATTTTTTAGCATGCGATGTATTGAGGAGAATTGCAATACGTTTGTACTCGCTATGTCAACTTCAAAAGTGTGATATTTTCGGCATCCACATAATGCTACTTTAAGACTCCCCAAAAAATTATCCCACCACCTTAAAAATTTTGTATATTCCCAATTTGAATATATCGAGAAGAAACATTTCGATCGAAATCATATTAAATATTGTCATTATTTGGCATTGTCTTGCGTACATTTATCCCTAACTAGCTGATCCCGTGAACTTCGTTTCATCTACAATTTAATTTTGAATCTGCAAAACCGAATGCTTTGAAATCTTGCAAATGTTTTAAGCATATGAAAAGCATAATACATTTTTATTCAAAATATATTTACTTATCCCCTCCAAAAAATTGATGACGTCAGCCCAAAATTTTGCCAAATGAAACCTATCTAAAATAGGATGAGACTATACTTGTGATTTATCATTCCACTAATATTTTTTAGTTTTGCTTGTAGGGGGTGTCTCAAAAAAATTAATCACTGAGTCAATTTATTTTATTGATTGAATCAAGAATTGCAAAACTGAATTTTGAAATATTGCAGACGTTTTGAAGTTACTGTTTGACATGGTAGGTTTTTAATCAAAATATATCTGTTTATCAAGCCCGAAAACCTAATGACGTCATCTCAAGATTTTGCCGAATAAATCCTATCTAAAATGTGCAAAATATCATCAGTATATTTTCGTAATTTATCATTGCATTCATATTTTTTAGATTTGCTTTTACAGTGACTCAAAAAAATGTATGGATCAGTCAATTTATTGTAGAGAATAACTCAGAAATGAATACTTTGAGATCTTGCAGACGTTTTAAAGTTATTGTAAGCATGGTAAATTGTTAAGAATACTTATTTATTCTCCCCAAAAAATTGATGGAACGGCTCACTCGATTTTCGCAGATAATTTTGGGAATACAATACAGTTATTTTTAGTATTACACTGCACCAATCCAAGGTGGTATACGTGTTGATCGTAAATGTTGTTTAGGTCATCACAAAATTGTGTGAAGAAAAGACTCAACTCGAAAATGCTGAATTTGTTTCATTATACTTTTGGTGCAAAGGAAGTTCTGTCGAAACAACGGTCGATCAATTTTTTGACAATGGTTGATATAAATAAAACTCAGTAGGTACTCATACTCGAAATACGAAGTATCTACTCGAATATCAAATCAAAATATTTCCAGTTTTTGTAGATGATGCAAATAGGTAACAGTTGATGCTCAAGTAGCATCTCGATACAACAAAAAAGGAAAACAGTGACAGTGGTCAACCATCAAGGCAATAATCGAGTCACCAAAATATAAGTCAGTATGGGGTAGACACCTTGAGATGGGAATCTTTATGGTCAGTGTTAGAAAAAACGCACTGCACAATTTATGCATAAATAAAAGTTAATTACCTGAACAGTTTTCGATATTCCTGCTCCTAATGTGTTTTTCAAACTGAATGCACCTTTTGACGACGTTCCACGTTCATGAAAGTATCCATGTTTACTCAAAATTCACTCTTACAACGATCCTACTCGTTTTCTAAGCTGCTTTACAGACAGCTCAGTCATTTGCCACGCCGATGCTCATTTTTAGATTAAATGCTCACAAAACGCGTAGGTAGATGTTCAATTTGTGTCCGGGGAGATACAATGTTTCCAAGTAGGTACTCAGTATATAGAATAGATGCTCATGTATATAAGAGTAATAATGAAGTAGGTACTTCGTACTTCGAATATGAGTATCTATTCAGTTTTATTCATACCACCCAATGTCTCGCTTCAATGTTTGATTATGTTGATTATGAGCACAACGCTGATCAACTTCCATATCCGAATTACCCATGAAATAAATCATTGCGGATTGACTTCGTGGACCTATGTCAGCTTGTCGTCTTTTCGGCATTGTAATGAACTTCATTAAACGACACAGAATTATTTTCACAGTCAATCAAATCTGTAAATTTTGTCTTGAGAATTTTAAAATATTGAAAATTTCAAATTAAATCCTCGAATAACGGTAAAGCTTGAGGTTTTGTCGAAACCAACAAAGTGAATATACGTAAATAGAATGGCAGATCAAAATTAATAAGAAACTTTCGCAATGCGTAACTAAATTCACTTTAACGAACACTTTTCTTAAAATAAACGACGTTTTTTGTTACGAAAAAACAAACAACAACTTGAAATGCAATAATACTTTTCACAATCGCACGGAAGAAATAGTTTTGTATGACACGTCAGTTAGGTGACAGGTCCGTCACGAACGCCAACTATTCAATTTCATTCGAAGTGGCGATTCCCATGCAAAATTTTTATTTTTTTTTTATCTTTTAGCCGTCTTATCTATCTATTCTATCTATATTAATAAAAATGAATCGCCGAAATGTATGTACGCCCATAACTTCAGAACGACCGCACCGAATTGGACGATTCTTTTTTTTACGTGTTCCTCATTGTCAGGACAAGGTTTATATGTAAGAAAATTTATAAAAAATAAGAAGATGACAAGCTGACATAGGTCCACGAAGTCAATCAAATGTGCGACGAACCACCTCAGGTGCAAATCGCAATGATTTATTTCATGGGTAATTCGGATACGGAAGTTGATCAGCGTTGTGCTCATAATCAACATCATCAAACATTGAAGCGAGACATTGGGTGGTATGAATAAAAGTGAGTAGATACTCATATTCGAAGTACGAAGTACCTAGAAAGAGTAATAATCTTATATACCTGAGCATCTACCCAGGGCCGGCTTAACACGGTAAGCGAAAGATGCACCGCATCGGGGCGCCCGTGACAAAGGGCGCCGGGCGGCGGGCGCCGCCTATGCTATTATATTAACTCTATAAAAAAAAAAATAATATTAGTTTTGCATTGAATCACTACCAATAAAATATTATAGCAGTAACAGACCAAGGCGCCCATCAAAAACTTTTTTTCAGAAAAAGCTACATTTTAACATTCCACTATGACCAGCAAAACAGATCCCAAGAAGTCAATTCCTGGCACTTTCAAACTGTAATAATTGAAAAAAAGTGCGCCTTTGGGTTGGGTGATGGGACCTTTAGATCAATACCGACAAAAAATAACCAGATTTAAGATGCATTATCTGGGTAACAATTTGACGAGACAGCGGTATGACCACACCCAGATGTTTTTCCTAACATTTGTCACGTTTGTTTTTACCATAAAAGTCCATGTCGGCATACTTAAAAATTTTATTTTCCAAGTCTAGTCGGTTGGTTTTGGTTGTGGTGGTTGTTCAACAGTTTTGTTATATTTTTCACTGTTCCTGTTTGTAGCCGAATTTGGTTGTGTGTATCATTTCGTAGCTTTTTGTCATCATTAATTTTAAATTTAAGTTTCGATTAACATTGAGGAAAGTCTAAATTAAAAATAACTTTGAAATCGTATCAATTTTACAATATTAAAAATTGAAAAACGTTTGCAATATAAATATTTTTATATTTATACTATATATAGTTTAGGAAATATCGGTGTACCCTATAAAATTTTATTGACAATAACGAGAGCGGACAGTAGTACAGTGGTAAGAAATATTTAAGGCTCACACCAGTCCCCCCCAATTTGTAGGAGAACATTTAGCAGGTAATTGTACGCATGGATTGAACTTCTGCTGCTTTAGAAATTTAAGGTCTGCGGATTACCGCCATGCGACAACTTTAAGTTGTAAATATCTCTTGTTATTGTACTACTGTCCGTCTCGTTAATGGCAAGAAAATTTTGTAGGGTACAATAACGATATTTCCTAAACTATAGAAAAGTTGTTGCCCGCAGCTCCGTTTGCGTGGAATTCGCAATTAGGACTCATCATTTTTCATACATGATCGTTTTCCGGGTTGGAACCGTGTAAATTGGGTTTTTGGGCTCAACGTTTCGCACACTTTCGTAAGTGGCATCTTCAGGAGCAGGGTTAAGAATAAGGCAAAAGAGCACGGTAACTCAGTATGTCAACCATACCAGAGGCGAAACTCTTTTGAGAAATTACACGGTTCCAACCCGGAAAACGATCATGTATTGATTCCGACCGTGGAAGCCTCCGAAATTATCATTTTTCATCTCGTTCACTCCTCCCTCCCTAGTGAACCCGTCTGACTTAAAAACTCACGGCATTTCTGCACAAAGCTTCATCCCCTATTTTGTCCCCGTAGGGGCGGAATTTCCAGAAATCTTTTCTTAATGGGTGCTTATGACACAAAAGTAACCTACTGTCCAAATTTCATGTTTGTACCTTCAGTAGTTTAGGCTTTGCGTTGATGAATCAGTCAGTCTGTCAGTTAAGACAAACATTTTTATATATTAAGACTGATTCATCATAATTTTATGCATGTTTGTTAATAAAAAGTAACTCTCTACAAAAATATGTGATTACAAAATGTTATTTGTTTTTTTTTTACAAATTTTTTTTAAGGGCGTTGAACAGTAAGTTTGCATCGGGGCGCCTGGTCCCTTAGAGCCGGCCCTGCATCTACCCGATGTACTGTGTTTCTACTTGCAAGCATTGTATCTCCCCGGACACAAATTGAACATTTACGCGTTTTGTGAGCATTTAATCTAAAAATGAGCATCGGCGTGGCAAATGACTATTTGTCCTTATAAATAATAAATTAAATGTAATATTTTTTTTTTCCTTAAGAATATAGAGTTAACAAAGTTAGTTGAGTTACAAAAGTTTCTTTTGCTCCACGTTGGCCACCAACGAGCGATTTTCATGATTTTTGTGAAACTTTGCTGGTTTTGAATTTGAATTTTCTGTCCTCGATAGTTGATGCTCAGCAAGAACCACGGGAAGGTCTGGAGCACATCTCGCTAGGAAAGGAGAGGGCTAGGAATTGTTAATGAGGGATAGAACGTTATACAGTACAATACAACGGAAATACAATACAGGTACCTACAATCTAGCTACAATACAGAATACACTACAGATACCGATACAATTCAGATACAATACAAATGCAAAGTTAGTACCCAATACACCACCGGAAGAAATTGCACCAAAAATTGAGAATGTTGCAAAATGAAAACCCAAGCAAGCACACCGATGGAACTCGGGACGAAATCTATTGGTCGCAGCGCTCACACGCCCAAGGGAGAACGCAGCCGCATAAATCCAAGGTCCTCTTACCTCATTCTCAAAGAACGATGCAACCCAGCGTCTAAGGGCCAAAAGAACCCCCCCAGGCCAAAGCGTCTGACGACATGGAGAATTCAAACCCGGAACCAAAGAATGCACTGTTGCAAAATTAATACCCAAGCAAGCACACCGATGGAACTCGAAACGAAATCTATAGGTCGCAGCGCTCACACGCCCAAGGAGAACGCAGCCGCATAGATACAGGGCCGACTGACCTCATCCGTTTAGGATGATGAACCTCATCCGTTTAGGATGATGACCCAGCATCTAAGGGCCAGCAGAACCCCCCCAGGCCAGAGCGTCTGACGACATGGAGAATTCAGTCTCGGAACCAAAGAATGCACTGTTGCAAAATTAAAACCCAAGCAAATGCACCGTGAAAACAAAGCATTTGCACCACTGGAGCTAAATTGGCAAGGCCCAAGTTAAGTTAGTAACACATACAATTTACAGTACAAAATGCTTCAATTACAAAAGTTACAATATACAAATTTCTCCACGTTTGCCGCCAAAGAGCGATGACTGTGCTCGCTCGTTGCTGTTGCCCAGCAAGAACCAAACAATACGAGGAGGTCTGGAGTGCGTCTTGCCATTAAAAGAGAGGACTAGGGTTTGATAGCATGGGTGAAGGACACCGTATTTTGTAAATTTGGACGCCGTAGTTTAAAAATGATGCATACGGTATTTTGTGAATTATGAACGCTGCACTTTGTATATTCCAAAGCCGTACTTTATCAGTCCTGAATGCATGTTATTAACAACATATTTCAAAAAAAATCGGGCATTTTTGGAAAAATATCCACTTTCCTTCGTGTTCACAGCACGTAACACAAAACATTTACGCTAATATTTATTAACAACTAGCTGACCCGGTGAACTTTGTTTCACCTACAATTTAATTTTGAATCTGCAAAACCGAATGCTTTGAAAACTTGCAGATGTTTTAAACATATGATAAGTGTTAGGTAAATAAGGTAGGCAACCAGCTCACCATACATGTAATTGCCTACCTTATGGAACGAACAAATACAGTGAGTAGAGAACCGTAATGGCGTCTAAATGACACAAATCCAGATCCTTAGAAAAGAGACAAAACAGATTATAACATGGCGCAGTCGATGGATAAATAGTCAAATAACGAATCTACATTGCGGTGAGTGTAGTACAGTGAGCAATGATGGGTGAACAGCGAGGAATAGCACCCATGAGAATGGAAGGAAATTTGGCGGAAAATTGGGCCACGTGGCGAAGTCGTTTCAACAATTATCTTACAGCCTCTGAAGTGTCCAAGAAGGATCAAACAATTCAGTGTGCACAACTGCTACACTACATTGGAGAAGAGGGTTTCAAAATATACACTACATTCCAGTTCGCTGATGGTGAAGCTGGTAAACTCTCAGTTTTAATGGAAAAATTCGAAGCTCATTTCGTACCAAAGGAAAACTTGTCATACGAGCGCTATAAATTCTTCTCGTACAGGCAGCAAGGAAACCAGGCTTTTGAACAGTTCGTCACAGAATTGAAGAAGCAGGCTCAGAAATGTGCATTCGACACTCTCGAGGACTCTCTAATCAAATCCATGATAATCTGCGGGGTGACTAACTCGACGATGAGGGAACGACTCCTCCAGGACGACTCTCTCTCATTACAAAAGGCTATAGATCTGTGTTTGGCCATCGAAACATCAAAGCAGCGCACAGTGGCTATAGAAAACAAGGAGGTTCCGCTGGATGTCATCCGTAAGTCAAAGGACAAGAAAGTGAAGCAAGGTCAGATCTCGAACTGCAGTAAGTGTGGTAGAAATCATCCTATAAATAAGTGCCCAGCTTACGGCAAATTTTGTAATTTCTGCAAAAACAAAAACCATTTTGCATCAGTGTGTCGAAAGAAGCTTGCATGTGTAAACTTACCAAAACAAAAGGCTGTTAACGCAATTGATAAAAGCATAGAAAATGATAGAAACTGTTTGTTTATAGGTACACTCACACAACAGAATAATTCTAAGGACGGATGGTTTACAAAATTAAAATTAAAAGACAAGTTTATTAATTTCAAAGTTGATACGGGCGCAATGGCTAACGTCCTTCCTTTAGATTTATTCAAATCATTGAAAATGCCAATGACAGAAATACGAAAGACAAGTGTTAAATTAAAGTCCTATACAGGAAATTACCTAAATGTATTAGGAATTTGTAGGTTAAAGTGCAACAAAAATAATGTCAATTACTTAATAGATTTTTTTATTGTTAGTTCAGGTGAGCAGGCTATTTTGGGTTTGCAAACGTGCGAAAAGCTGGAATTAATTAAGCGTATCAATTTCTTAAATTCAAATGAAATTACTTCCACGAATTACAGAGAATTTTTGGGACCATTCGAGACAGTATTCTCAGGAATAGGGTGTATTCACGGGGAACACCACATCCAGCTATTGCCTGACGCCAAACCAGTCGTACATGCGACAAGGCGAGTTCCATTGCCAATATTAAATCAGTTAAAAGAAACTCTAGATGAATTAATTGCACATAACGTTATTGAGAAAGTTGACGGTCCCTCAGATTGGGTAAATGCACTAGTGGTAGTACGGAAACCAGATGGAAAATTACGTATCTGCTTAGATCCACAAGACCTGAATCGTGCCATAAAGCGGGAATATTGTGCGATACCAACTTTAGAGCAAATAACAAGTAAATTAGCAGGTGCTACCGTATTCAGTAGTCTAGACGCAACAAACGGGTTTTATCAAATACAACTAGACAAAATGAGTTCGGATTTGTGTACATTCGGAACTCCGTTTGGAAGATACAAATTTCTTCGACTTCCATATGGAATTAAATCAGCACCAGAAGTGTTTCAGACAAAATTCAAATCAATTTTTAATTTAGAAGGAGTAGAAGTGTATATCGATGATATAATCATTTGGGGTCGAAACAGAGCAGAACACGATGCACGATTGCAAGCGGTGTTACAAATTGCAAAAGAAAACAATGTCAAGTTCAATCAAAATAAATGCAAATTTGGGGTGGCAAAACTCAAATACATGGGACATTACATTTCCGGGAGAGGTATTGAACCCGATAATTCTAAAATCGAGGCAGTTTTGAACATGCCGCAGCCAACTTCAAAGCAGGACGTTCAGCGTTTGTTAGGTATGTTAACATACGTTAGTAAATTCATTCCAGAATTTTCAACAAAAACCTCACCCTTGCGAGACTTAATTAAAAAAGAAGTAAATTTCGAGTGGACAAGTCACCAGGAAAAAGCATTTACAGAGATACAAAAAATTCTAACGTCAAAACCAGTTTTACAGTTGTATGATGTAAATAAAGATGTTACAGTTTCAGTAGACAGTTCTAAAAACGGACTGGGGGCGGTAATTTTGCAAAACAGTCTTCCGTGTGCATATGCTTCCAAAACAATGACCGAGACTCAGCAAAGATACGCACAAATAGAGAAGGAGCTCCTGGCAATCTGTTTTGGTCTAACAAAATTTCATGACTACGTTTATGGCAAAAAGGTAACTGTCGAAACGGACCATCAACCTCTTATCTCTATCTTTAAAAAGCCATTAAATAAATGCCCAGCGAGATTACAGAGAATGTTATTACAGTTACAAAAATATGAAATTAATTTAGTCTACAAACCAGGCAAATATTTGCTCTTAGCGGACGCGCTATCTCGAGCGACGTATACTGACAATACACAAAAAGATGAAATAGAGGAGGAAATTGACGCTCATGTGTTTCTAATACAAACTCAGATTAATGCTACTCCAGAAAAAATTAATCAAATTAAAGAAGCCATTCAAAATGACCCAGAAATGCTGGAACTAAAACACGCGATAACAGAAGGATTTCCGAAAAATCTTAAACGTGCAAGTCATACAATCAAACAGTACGCCAAATACAAACACGAATTAACTGTTATTGACGATTTAATTTACAAAGGTCAGTCTCTCGTTATTCCATATAAAATGCGCAAAGACATGATAGAGAGAATCCATTACAGTCATTTAGGCGTGAATAAATGTTTAAAACTGGCGAAAGATTCAGTCTTTTGGCCTACGATGACCAACGAAATTACTCAACGTGTTCTTAGTTGCCATACATGTTTACATTTCTCTAAATCCCAGAGTAATGAGCCTCTCAAAAGTCATGAAATACCAATACTACCTTGGAATAAAGTAGGCTCAGATATTTTCGAGTATAATGGAAACAAGTATCTTCTTCTAATTGATTACTATTCAAAATACATCGAAATCGAAAATCTCAGTCAAAATATGACTAGTAATAACATCATAAACAAAATGAAATCTGTGTTTTCACGACATGGAATTCCAGTAACGTTAGTAACAGACGGAGGAACACAGTATACATCCAAAGAATTTGATCATTTTTGCAAAGAATGGGAGTTTGCACATATTGTTTCTTCACCAACTCATGCTAAATCAAATGGAATGTCTGAAAGAAATGTTCAAACAGCCAAAAACATCTTTAAAAAAAATTTGCATGATAAAAAAGAGATATATATGGCACTCTTGCAATATCGAAGCACGCCCATTTTTGAGAATGTCTCGCCAGCCGAAATCTTGATGTCACGTAAATTACGCACATTAATTCCAACGACAGTAAAAAAACACACACCTAAAGTAGCCTCACAATATAATTCATCAACAATAAAGCAAAAGCAGGCAGTTCAAGCTGAATATTTTAATAAATATAAAACCAAAAAACTAGGTGATCTTCCTGTAAACTGTAATGTGTATGTACAAACGAAACCAAATTCTACATGGACACCTGGAATAGTCATAAGTAAACTTAGAGATAGGACGTACAAAATTAGGTTGGACAATGGCGCATGTTTGATCAGAAACCGAAAATTTATCAAATGCAATGAGTACATGCAAAACCGTTCATTACCCAACCTAACTTATAATAAAATTCATTGTGAAAGGAAAGAGGAAAGAGAAGAACCTCTAAGATGTTATATAGAATTAGACAGTGCTAGTGAATGTGAAACAAGTGAAACACCAACTGTGTTAGAACCAGAACAACATGAAGGATACAAAACCAGAAGCGGCCGACCTATAGTCCAGCCGGAGCGGCTTAATCTTTAAGTTTTAATTTTCTTTACGTTAAGAGAAATATGTTTTTTTTTTTTTTTATTTTTAAGGGGAAAGATGTTAGGTAAATAAGGTAGGCAACCAGCTCACCATACATGTAATTGCCTACCTTATGGAACGAACAAATACAGTGAGTAGAGAACCGTAATGGCGTCTAAATGACACAAATCCAGATCCTTAGAAAAGAGACAAAACAGATTATAACAATAAGCATAATAAATTTTTATTCAAAATATATTTACTTATCCTCTCCAAAAAATTGATGACGTCAGCCCAAAATTTGTCAAATGAATCCTATCTAAAATATCCAAAATAGGATGAGTCTGTACTTGTGATTTATTATTCCATTCCTATTTTTTAGATTTGCTTATATAGGGTGACTCAAAAAAATTAATGAATGGGTGAATTAATTTTATTGATTTAATCAGGAACTGCAAAACCGAATGTTCTGAAATCTTGGAGATGCTTTAATGTTATCATAAGCATGGTAATTTTTTGACTAAAATGTATTTGTTCATTCCCCCTAAAAAATTGATGACGTCACCTGAAAATTTTGCTGAATACATCCCATCTGAAATGTGCAAAATATGATGTTTTTACTTGTGATTTATCACTGCATTAATATTTTTTTAGTTTTGCTTAAACGGGGTGTCCCAAAACAATTAATCACTGGGTCAATTTATTTAATTGACTGAATCAAGAATTGCAAAACTGAAAATTTTGAAATATTGCAGACGTTTTGAAGTTACTGTAAGCATGGTAGCTTTTTAAACAAAATATATCTGTTTATCAAACCCAAAAACTTGATGACATCATCTCAAAATTTTGCCGAATAAATCCTATCTAAAATGTGCAAAAAATCTTCAGTATATATTCGTAATTTATCATTGCATTCATATTTTTATTTCCCGAGCGTAAGCAAAGGAAGTATTGTAATCGAGTCCGTCGGCCGACTCTCTAGTTTTACCTTTTCTTGATCTTTCATGATCCCTAGAAGACGAAGAAATAGGTCTCCTATTTCCATCTGTCTATCCGTCTGTCCGTCTGTCTGCCATCCCGGATTTTTATTAGACAGATAATCTCCGAAAGTACTCGACCGATTGTTGTGAAATTTTGTACTTATATTAGGAATATCATGTAGATGGTAAAACGCTAACCAAAATTTGTCTAATCATCCCCACCACTAATGCGATGACGTCATTTCAAAATTGTACATAGTAAATCGGTTTTAAATTGTATAAAATAACATAGTGTTTTACGATTCCGAATTGAGTTTCTACCCGAAACGTCCAGATTTTTGGAAAAAAATCAAAATTATAAAACAACATTTTGAAATTTAATTTTTAATCTGCTAACCTGAATGTTTTGAAATGTTGCAGATGTTTTAAGGCTATAAAGAGCATCATAAATCTTTAGTCAAAATATATTTGGCTATCCCCTCCAAAAACTTGATGACGTCAGTTCAAAAGTTTGCCGAATAAATCCTATCTAGAATGTGCAAAATATGATGAGTATGTACTTGTGATATATCACTTCATTAATATTTTTTGGATTTGCATATACAGGGTAATTAAAAAAAAATTATTAATGAGTAAATGTATTTTACTGATTTACTCAGGAATTACAAAACCGAATGCTTTAAAATCTTAAAGATGTTTTAAAATTATCATAAGCATGGTAAATGTTTTATCAAAATGTATTTGGTCGTCCCCCCTAAAAAAATTTATGACGTCACCACAAAATTTTGTTGAATAAATTCTACCTAAAATGTACAAAATATGGTGAGTTTCTTCTTGTGATTTATTATTCCATTCAAGTTTTTTCGTTTTCCATATACAGGGTGTCTCAAAAAAATTAATGAATGCGTAAATTTATTTTATTGAGTTAATCAGGAACAACAAAACCGAATGCTTTGAAATCTTGCAGATGTTTTAAGGTTGTAAAGAGCATAATAAATGTTTAGTCAAAATATATTTGCTTATCCCCTCAAAAAAATTGATGACGTCAGCTCGAAAGTTTGCCGAATAAATCCTATCTAAACTGTACAAAATATGATGAGTCTGTACATGTTATTTATCACTCCATTTATATTTTTGTGATTTGTATATACAGGGTGACTCAAAAAAATTAATGAATGCGTAAATTTATTTTATTGATTTACTCAGGAACCACAAAACCGAATGCTTTGAAATCTTGATGATTCTTTAAAGTTGTCATAAGCCTGGTAAGTTTTTGATCAAAATGTATTTGCTCATCTCCCCTAAAAAATTTATGACATCACCACAAAATTTCGCTGAATAAATCTTATCTAAAATGTACAAAATATGATGAGTCTCTCCTTGTGATTTATCACTCCATTCATATTTTTTGGATTTGCATATACAGGGTGACCCAAAAACATTAATGAATGCGTAAATATATTTTATTGATTTAATCAGGAACTACAGAACCGAATGTTTTGAAATCTTGCAAATGTTTTAAGGTTATAAAGATTATAATAAATTTTTAGTCAAAATATATGTGGTTATCTTCTCCAAAAAACTGATGACGTCAGCTCAAAAGTTTGCCGAATAAATCCTATCTAGAATATACAAAATATGATGAGTCTGTACTTGTAATTTATCATTCCATTCACATTTTTTGAATTTGCATATACCGAGTGACTCAAAAAAATAATGAATGCGTAAATTTATTTTATTGGTTTACTCAGAAACTACAAAACCGAATGCTTTGAAATCCACTGCGAAAGAAAAACATAATAGGCATGCAGTCGTCACATTTCCGACAGCGAGGAAAGTACTGTCTAAACTCTTTAGACCAATTTTTTAGATTTGCTTTTACAGTGACTTAAAAAAATATATGGATCAGTCAATTTATTTTATTGAATAACCCAAGCGTTGCAGAAATGAATACTTTGAGATCTTGCAGACGTTTTAAAGTTATTGTAAGCATGGTAAATTGTTAATCATTAAAAATTGATGGGACGGCTCACTTGATTTTCGCAGATAATTTTGGAGATGCAATACAGTTATTTTTAGTATTAGTTACACTGCACCAATCCAAGGTGATATACGTGTTGATTGTAAATGTTGATTTGGTCATCACAAAATTGTGTGAAGAAAAGACGCAACTCGAAAATGCTGAATATGTTTCATTATACTTTTGGTGCGAAGGAAGTTCTATCGAAAAAACGTTCGATTAGTTGTTTGACAATGGTTGATATAAATAAAACTCAGTAGATGCTCGAATATCAAATCAAAATATTTCTAGTTTTTCTAGATGATGCTAATACTTCAGTAAGTAAAACTTGATGCTCAAGTAGCATCTCGATACAACAAAAAAGGAAAACAGTCACAGTGTTCAACCATCAAGGCAAAAATCGGGTCCCCAAAATATAAGTCAGTATGGGGTAGACACCTTGAGATGGGAATCTCTATGGCCAGTGTTAGAAAAAACGTACTGCACAATTTATGCATAAATAAAAGTTAATTACCTGAAAAGTTTTCGATATTCCCGCTGCTAATGTGTTTTTCAAACTGAATGCACCTTTTGGCGACGTTCCACGTTCATGAAAGTCCCCATATTTAGTCAAAACTCACTCTTACAACGATCCTGCTCGTCTTCTAAGCTGCTTTACAGACAGCTCAGTTATTTGCCACGCCGATGCTCATTTTTAGATTAAATGCTCACAAAACGCGTAGATGTTCAATATGTGTCCGGGGAGATACAATGTTTCCAAGTAGGTACTCAGTACATAGAGTAGATGCTCAGGTACATAAGAGTAATAATAAAGTAGGTACTTCGTACTTCGAATACTATCGAATCTACTCAGTTTTATTCATACCACCCAATGTCTCGCTTCAATGTTTGACTATTATGTTGATTATGAGCACGACGCTGATCAATTTCCGTATCCGAATTACCCATGAAATAAATCATTGCGATTTGTACCTGAGGTAGTTCGTCGCACATTTCATTGACTTCGTGGACCTATGTCAGCTTGTCGTCTTCTCGGCGTTGTAATGAACTTCATAAAACGACACAGAATTATTTTCACATGTTCAATCAAATCTGTAAATTTTGTCTTGAGAATTTTAAAATACTGAAAACTTCAAATCAAATCCTCGCATAACGGTAAAGTTTGAGGTTTTGTCGAAACCAACAAAGTGAACATAGGTAAATAGAATGGCAGATCAAAATTAATAAGAAACTTTCGCAATGCGTAACTGAATTCACTTTAACGAACACTTTTCTTGAAATAAACGACGTTTTTTGTTACGAAAAAACAAACGACTTGAAATGCAATAATACTTTTCACAATCGCACGGAAGAAATAGTTTTGTGTGACACGTCAGTCAGGCGACAGGTCCGTCAGGCATGGCCAACTATTCAAATTTTTTCGAAGTGGCGATTCCCGTGCAAAAAAAAATATTTTCCCTGTTTTCCTGCTTTTCTCTTGAAATTTTTCCAGAATTTTCTTTGCTATAAACCTCACGGAGCCCGAGACCTTTCCAACGAATGCAAAACCGTGGAAATCGGTTCGTGTGTTCTGGAGTTATAGCGTCAGGAAGGAAAACCCGACTTATTTTTATATATTAGATAAATTAGAAATTCGCGAACACGTGCTACTTTTAAGCCAAAACGGAGCTCCAGTGTTGCTGCTACCGGACCGGAATCAAAACTAAACACAGAGGATGGAAAAATTGACCTTTTATCAGGTAGCTCACGTGACAGTGACGTCATCGTACGTCACGATGAGATTGCAAACATTTTTTTTCATATTTTAGATCAGAAATTGTACATTTTCGGGGTTAATTTAACAATGTTTAAACAAACTAATTTGTTTTTGCTAACCTCGTGTTCTTAGGAAGATGGATTTCGGTTTAATTATCATATATTGATACTTATCATATTTGAACATTATGAATTCTATTAATTATGTTTAAATTTTATTTAATTATATCGCGAAAATGTATAGCTTTGACCCACCAACTTCAATCGTTTCGAAAATTTTTCCAAAATGTAAACATTGTCGACCAAACGAATCACGGAATCCGATAAATTAAAACTGAAGTCGTACTTACCCTGTTTTCGGTCTTTTTCGGAAAAATATTCATTTTCGTCCGTGTTCACAGCACTAACACAACAAATTTTCCATAATATGTATTAATAATAAAATTGAAATTCGCTAAAACGCTCCACTTTTACGCCAAAATGACGCGACGATCTTGCCGCCATCAAACAGAAATTAATACTGAACACAAAGGACCGTAAAACGTGACCTTTATACAGGTAGCTCAGGTGACATTGACGTCATCGTACGTCATCATGAGACTGCAAAAATTATTTTTCATATTTTGGCCGGGAAAATGCACATTTTCGGGGATAATTTAACATTGTTTAAACAAATTGATTTGTTTTTAATAATTTCGGGTTTGTAGGAAAACGAGTTTCGGTTTAATTATCGTATATTGATGCTTATCATATTTAAACATTATAAATGATATTAATTATGTTTAAAATTTATTTATTCATATCGTGAAAATGTATAGCTTTGATCAGCCGATTTCAATCGTTTCGAAAATGTCCCCAAAATTTAAACAAAGTCCAGTGAACGAATCACGGAATCCGATAAATTAAAACTGAAGTCGTATTTACCCTGTTTTCCGTCTTTTTCGGAAAAATATCCATTTTCGTTCGTGTTCACAGCACTAACACAACATATTTTCCGTAATATGTATTAATAATAAACTAGAAATTCACTAAAACGTTCCACTTTTACGCCAAAATGAAGCGACGATCTTGCCGCCATCAAACAGAAATTAATACTGAACACAAAGGACAGAAAAACGTGACGTTTATACAGGTAGCTCAGGTGACAGTGACGTCATCGTACGTCACGATGAGATTGCAAAAATTATTTTTCATATTTTGGCCGGGAAAATGCACATTTTTGGGGATAATTTAATAATGTTTAAACAAATTGATTTGTTTTTAATAATTTCGGGCTTTTAGGACAACGAGTTTCGGTTTAATTATCATATATATTTATGCTTATCATATTTAAACATTATAAGTATTATTAATTATGTTTAAAATTTATTAATTTATATCATGCAAATGTATAGCTTTGATCAACCGACTTCAATCGTTTCGAAAATTTTCCCAAAATTTAAACATTGTCGAGTGAAGGAATCACGGAATCCGATAAATTAAAACTGAAGTCGTAAGATAATTAGCTTTTATTTATGCATAAATTGTGCAGTGCGTTCTTTCTAACACTGACCATAGAGATTCCCAACTCAAGGTATCTACCCCATACTAACTGATATTTTGGTGACTCGATTTTTGCCTTGATGGTTGAACACTGTCACTGTTTTCCATTTTTGTTGTATCGAGATACTACTTGAGCATCAACTGTTACCTACTGAAGTATTAGCATCATCTAGAAAAACTAGAAATATTTTGATTTGATATTCGAGTAGATACTTCGTATTTCGAGTATGAGCATTTACTGAGTTTTATTTATATCAACCATTGTCAAACATTTTATCGAACGTTGTTTCGACAGAACTTCCTTCGCACCAAAAGTATAATGAAACATATTCAGCATTTTCGAGTCGAGTCTTTTCTTCACACAATTTTGTGATGACCTAATCAACATTTACGATCAACACGTATACCACCTTGGATTGGTGCAGTGTAATACTAAAAATAACTGTATTGTATTCCCAAAATTATCTGCGAAAATCGAGTTTTTTTATGAATATTCTTACATATAAACCTTGTCCTGACGATAAGGAACACGTAAAAAAAAAGAATCGTCCAATTCGGTGCAGTCGTTCTGAAGTTATGAGCGTACATACATTTCGGCGATTCATTTTTATGAATATAGATAGATAGATAACAGGGTTTCTATAAATGATTGTAGGGTCGAAGTAGGTCATGAACACGTGGCGCGTCTCGGATTTGAACTTTACTAAATGCCCAAGGACGCATGACAAAGACCACAGCATCTGTATAACTGGTATAACTGGTTGCCTTAATGTTTCATATCTTATTAAAACGTACAACGAATTCATTACAATAAAAAGAACCTAATTTATTGCAGTTAAACATCACAGTAAATGTTGAAAATGTTCACTATTTTGTTTACGGCACATGTTCACTCTCTTTTTGATTTAAAAAATGTACTGTAATCCTTTCGTCAACCAATACCCATTGTTGAATTTCATCTTGCAACAGGATCTCCTGACTCCTGAAACAATCTTGTCAAAGATGTTTATGGATTCTGCTCAACTCATCTCAAATCATCAACAAATTCCTCAGAAACTGAAAGTCTTCCACGAGATTTCCCTTTGTCGACACTGCCAGTTCGAATAAATCTGTTGATTACATCTCTAATGTGGCCAGATATTCTTGCTTACAAGCGGTTACAGAATACACACACTTTCCCATTGCGATAATAAGACATAACAATGAAAGTGTCTTGTTCAACAGAATAAACCATTTTCACGGTCTTCGCTTCCTAGCACAAAAACAAAAATTTTCGTAGGCAAGCACCAAGAGTTTTGAGAACGACTGTCTCGTGGTTTTGAGCTTGGATCAACGGGAATTACTGTAATTCACGCAGTTTTTTAGTTTTTAATATTTCATGAATTATTGCTTTTGAAATTCCCATTTCCCTGCCAAGGGTCTTAAGTTTATGTCAGGGCGATCTTCAACTTGCTCAAGGACTTCTTCCTCCACATCCACAGTTTTTGTAGTCTTTGTTTTGACAGTTTTGTAACAGTTTTACATGTTCACCGGTTGTACAATGTGATACTAAGAATAACAGTATTGATTTCCAAATTTTAGAGAAATGGAATGATTTATTAATCAATAAAATAAATTGACTCATTCATTAATTTTTTTGAGCCTCCACTTCCAAAAAATATGAATTCAATGGCAAGTCACAAGTATAGACTCTTCATATTCTGCACATTTTCGAGAATTTATTTACGAATCGTTATCAGTTTTAAAGGGATCGTAAACGGATACATTTTGATTTAACGATTTACCATGTTTCCGATAACCTTAAAACGTTTTCAGAAGATTTCAGAACATTCGGTTTTGCAATGTCAAAATGAAATTATAAAGTTTCGTTATTCAATCAAAACTCAACACCGATTCATACACTACAAGTGGAGGAGTATGTTATTTAGTAAAATTTAAATGACATTTATTATTGTACATTTTGAGGATGACGTCATCGTATTGGTGGTAGAGATGATAAGACAAATTTTTGTTGGCGTTTTATAATCTAGACGATATTCCTAATATGCATACAAAAATTGACAACAATCAGGTTGGGGGCTTGGTAGTTTAGAAGATTATGTGTCTAATAAAAATCGACGGCAGGCAGACAAAAACGAGAGACCTATGTTGTCGTATTCTAGGGGTTCATGAAACGTTGAGAAAACATAGAAGTAGCGAGCCCGCCGATGAACACGATTACAATATTTCCTCAGCTTACGCTCAGGAAGTAAAAACGAACGGCATTGAATTTTCAACATTTTTACTTCCAGAGCGAAGCCATCAAGGAAGTTTTGTGTTCGAGTCCGTTGGCCGACTGCTACTTCTATGTTTTCTCAACTTTTCATGACCCCTAGAGCACAAAGAAATAGATCTCCCGTTTCGGTCTATCTGTCTGTCTGTCTGTCCCTCGGTCCGTCCGTTCGCACATCCGCGTGATTGGTGTCAAATTTTATACGTGTGTTGGAAATATCGTGTAGATGATAAAACGCTAACCAAAATTTTGATAATCATTTCCACAAAACGCTAACCAAAATTTTGATAATCATCTCCACCAACAATTTGGCGACGTCCGTTCATTATATTGCATATGCACATTACCGATTTTGTATGAAGTAATACGGAATGGGACTATTTAGCGCGGCCGATTTGGCGCGAGCCATTTTGGCGCAAAGCCAACTTGGCGCAGGGACACTTTGGCGCAAGCCATCTTGGCGCGAGTACGTCGGTATATAATATCAAAAATATTTATTGTTCGTACTGTGGTTGACACCCTGTTATTTATGCTAGTGCAGGCAACCAAATACACAGTTTCATTCGCACAAATTCCAATAACTAAATGATCCACGGAGCAAGAAGTTCCACGTTTAGGAGTATGTTTATAATGGGGTGCAGGGCGCGAAGCGCCCGTGTGTCCATTAAAAAGTCGACATTACCCCTCCACTCGTTGGAGGATTAAAAATTAGGTTGTGCTAACAACGGGTGCATTTTTTGTATGTTTATATCTATTTTTCTTGGTGCGAGTTCATTCGCGTCAAGATGGCCCGCGCCAAGATGGCTTGCGCCGAAGTGTCCCTGTGCCAAGTTGGCTTTGCGCCAAAATGTCTCGCGCCAAGTTGGCCGCGCCAAGTCGGCCGCGCCGAATTGTCCTAGACCGGAAATAATATACTGCTACGTGCGGTTTACGAATCTATCTTGATTTTGTTCATTATTACTAAATTTTTTTATTGTTTAAAACGCCTTGTTTTTACGAACATAGTACGAAACTAGCAGATTTGGCTCAGTGGTAAAGTTTCTGCTTCACAGACCCATCAGGGTCGACGGGTTGAAACTAGCGGGCGGCATTTTTTTTTTTTTTTCATTACACAATAGGTATTTAGGAGTTTAAGTGATACTTTATGTGATGGAGTATGGACGATTAAACGCCGAGCGATAGCGAGGCGAACTAAATCCATACGAGTCACATAAAGTCACTTAAACTCCGAATGAAATACAATATTTTATTTTCAAACGATTAATCTTCTTTTGAAATGATTATTTCCTATCTTCTTGCTTCATTAAGGAATTGCCTTGATTTCACTTACCATGGTTACTAGCTATGGTTGACAACCACTATGATTTTCACATATTTATACTCCGGCGGAGTATAAGTAGTATTTATGCGCCGCTCAAACGTGATGTCATAGAAATGACACTTAAACCCCGGTAACAACGTCATATAAGTGTCAATGATGTCAATACATTTATTTTCAAACGTCATATAACTGAACTGCAGATTCAACGCGTGCGAAGCACGAATGGAATGTGCTGCTTCGGTTTCACGAGCCATATCTTCGATTATTAAGCATATTACGAGTTATATTCAACATGAGAATATAATAAATGAACACATTTTTTGATAATAGAATTGAATTGGTCGTTTTGAGCTTACCCCCAACGTTGGCAAGCCATAATAGACAGAAAAATTTATGAAATTCTAAAATTTGTCAAATTTGACAGTTTTTAAATTTAGGTAGGAACAGACCACAATAAGGTAATAAAATTATTATCGCTGTGATAGACATGTAACTAAGGGCATGAATAAATTCTATCGGAAGAAATGGGGTCATGTGATCCATGAATTATATTCTCAATAAAATACCTTAGCAACGCATAAATGGCACTAACTTGACGGAATGTATCAATTTAGTGAAATTTTAATTCTAGATTATTTTGAAGAAATCCTTCCAGTTGTAGGAAAAACGTTGTTTATAACACAAGAAACGTTACGTTCACGCGTGCAGATTTCCGCACGAGGCGTAATGGTTCTTTTTCGGCACTTGTTATAAAATAGTTATTTATGCAATTAAGTGAGTAAAGTGTATCTTTTTTTTTTACGAGAAGGAAAATTTACCGCACGAGCCGAAGGCGAGTGCGCAAATCCGCCGAGAGTTTTATCAAAACGTATTTTCATATCTACAAAGCGAGGAAATCAAATCACTCCATTTTGATAACGGGATTTCTTACACAAAACGCTTCTATGCCTTTGTGTCCATCCATCATGATCATTATAAAACTGTGCCGTTTACTTGAAATCCAACAAAAAGAGCAAGGCACGCTAGCGTCGCGATTTACTTTCTAACGACTTCTTCGGAAAGGATGAAAATGGGGTACGATAAAACTTAACCCAAGGGTTCGATGCCACATGAGGAGAAACCGGGAAATAGCGAGGTGGGACAAAAGGAAATATGCTGGACAGCAGAGACAAATCAGCTCGCGACAAAGAATGACACTCGGAGACGATGCGTAATGCACTTGTTACAAACCTCTTCTGAGCGGAAAGATTGTGAGGGGAATATTATACAGAATGTTACCTAAGATTTTATAATATAAATGATTATATATAAATTACGGGAGAGAAGATTTTTCGAGCGCTCGCGTTTTAATTTCCCTCGATCCTTCGGATTCCGGGAAATAATTCACCTCGGGTGAAAAAAGTGTCTCCTCTCTCTTGGTATAGGTATACTATTAGTTACTCAGGCGATTCATTTAGAATTGGTTACTGATTGCACATCGTTAACATTCATAGGAACCTTTAACAGACGCAGAGGGGCAGAGGTGCTTACCTCTTATTTACTAGGACAACACAACAGCCAGCGTAGTAATGAAGAATTGCATTTTATTCATCATGACATCATAAAATTAGCATCATTTCAAAAATTCACCAGGAATTGTGAGGAGATAATGTTAATTGCTCTACATGTTGGCAGTATATGGGAGAGTGATATAAAGTCTATGAAATTTCATTTTAAGAGATGTACATTGTACCCATATCTCAGGTTTATAGAAGTCTACCTGAATTCCTGTCCCATTACTCACTCCATTGTCTGAAAGTCCTGACGATTTACCGACCATAATAGCAGATCATTTATTAATCGCAGCTGCATTAACGGCATTAGTTGAACACATCTTGGGTACCGTTAGCTTTAACATCCACCGAGTAGATCATTGGCAAAAGATTCAACAATTGCGTAATGATTTCTGGAAAATGTGGAAAGGTGGTCCAGACAATATTTTTAATACATCATGGAAATACAGCAGCATTCTAACTGGACTACGTCAGCGCGACCACCATCGTGATAATCCACAAGGAGAACATACCTGCGTTTCGCTATGTATTAAGCCCTTTGCAAGTTTGATGAACTAGCCTGTGTTGTATGTCCTATTTTAAGATCGTAATCATTTATAATTCACATTTTTAAGTCATCTATGTTATTGCATTATTCAGTATTTCACTATTATATTGTATTTCCAAGTTAGTTCTTCAATGGAGGGACTACATTCGGTTTACCTGAACAGAGGTTGGGCGTAAACCAATAATCCACTAAATGCAAATGCAGCGAGGTTGCGAGCCTATGGGCCACTTGAAGGTTACTCGCAGGCGTCCAGTTTCTCATTATTACTAAATGGGACTGAATTATGCACTCGCACAGGTGCCTAGGAATCAATTATTGATAATAAAAATTTGACTTATAGTTTTTGCCAGAATTAAAAAACCACTACTTATTGATCTGAGGCTAACAAAAAAAGCACAAATAAAGTGAGTCAATTAGGTTAACGGTTGCAGAATTTATCATTAAAACGTTTTGAAACGTCAAAACCCTTCCAAAATCTGTAATTGAGTGTAAATTAGGTGATAATATCCCCCCTCCCCATGTCAAACTTTGGATTTAATACTACGGTGTTATCAGTTATATTTTCAAGGCAGAATGCAGTGTTGGTGGTTTTTTAGCTTTAGCAAATACACTCCCCCCAAAAATTATCGCACCACCTCCAGTTCTAGCGAACCGGACTACATGTGGTTACCATATACATAGTAGTGATAAATGTGTGCAAGACAATGCCAAAAAATGACAATATTTAAAAAATATACATATTCTGGGCCTGATTTGGAGACTGTCTTAATGTAGGTACATAAGTTTATAAGCGTTAATTAAATTAATATCGTGTATTTCCACCCCTGGCTTGAATAACGACTTCCATCCGTCGCTGCATATCTTCGTAAAAGTGCACAATATTGTCTTGAGGAATATTTTCCCATTCTTCCATAAGAACTGCTTCTAGCTCTTGGAGAGTTCTAAAAGCAATTCTACGGCCCGCAACACGACATTGCAGATCATCCCACGCATGTTCGATGGGATTCATATCAGGGCTTCGAGCTGGCTGTTCCATAACAGGCGTATCTGTTTCTCTGAAATAAGCTTGTACAACGCGCACTATGTGCGGCCGAGCGTTATCATGCATATAAACAAAATTTGGACCAATAAATGGTCCGCATGGAATGACATGTGGTTCTAAAATGTCTGTTATGTAACGTACAGCCACCAAACGAGCTCCAGGTAATGGTACTAAGTCTGTACGACCTTGCAAAGATATGCCAACCCAAACCATAATGGAACCTCCACCGAACTGTACACTTGGTTGAAGTTACATTGAAAATACCGCACTCTAGGCCTTCTATACACCGGTATTCGTCTGTCATTTGAGCAAAGAGAGAATCTAGACTCATCAGAGAACATCACATTTTCCCAATCTTCAATTCCCCAATTCACATGCTCCCTTGCGAATTCTAGCCGGGCTACTCGGTGAGCTCTGGTGAGTAATGGTCCTTTTGCAGGAACACGAGCTAGAAGATTATCTTCGCGAAGACGATTTCTTACTGTCTCTACAGAAATATCCACATCTCGAGCACCAAACAACTAGATTTGAAGTAATCGATCAGTGCACAAAGCGCTGTTAAGTGCACAAAGCGATCATCCCATAGCGAAGTCACCCTTCGACGACCTTGTCCTGGTCTTCTGGCAACACTTCCTGTTTCATGGTACCTTTGTGCAAGTCTAACTATTGTGGAATGATTAACTCCTAAAACTCTTCCTACGTCTCGTTGACTACGACCATCTTCCAACAGAGTCAATGCTCGTACAACTTCGTCGTGGCTCAAATGCAAGGTTAAGCATTGAGGGACCTCCATAATGTCGAATATGTATGACAGTAGCGCTAGATGTCTACATAAATCCTTCGCAAATCAAAAGGACGAAATTCGTATATGTGCATATTTATCCGAAGAACTAGAAACCATCGTCTTAATCCTCATATTGGTTTTTATTCTGGCAAATAAATAAATAAAAATATGTTTGGATATGATTTGGCCCCATATGTGTCTTCTACAAATTTTCAAATTGGAAATAACCAAAATTTTGAGGGTGGTGCGATAATTTTTGGGGGGAGTGTACTATGCTAATCTCAGAAATGCATAATTTTAAACTTTTCTCTAATAGTTCACATGTCACTAGAACTTTTTCATTGCTTTGATTAATTAATTGTGCCTGCTTTCGTTAACAAAAAACAACCATATTGGTATAATAAATTGCACATAAGCTTTCATAAAGTAAGTAGATTCCGGTAGTTTTTTATCCTACCACGTTTTTATTAAAAACAGATTTTCTCACTTTTGAATCATATGATTTGTTTTGTTTCCTCAAAAATTTGAAAAACTAAAAACATAATTTTAGATGTAAATAATTATTTAAATATTAATTGCAGCATGTGATATGAATGTTCATAAAAGATGTGAGGAGAGTGTTCCTAATTTATGTGGTTGTGATCATACTGAACGGAGAGGAAGAATTCAATTAAAAATGAGTTATACCGGACACAAACTAAGTGTTGAAGGTTTGTAGTTTAGTTTTGTTCCTTTTGTATGTAACAATTTGTTTACTTCAGTTCAACAAGGTAGAAATTTAATTCCAATGGATCCCAATGGCTTAAGTGATCCATATGTTAAAATCAAACTCATTCCTGATTCCGATAGTGTTAAGAAGAAAACCAAAACCATTAAATCCAATTTAAATCCAGTTTGGCATGAGGTACTTACGTTGTAAGGCATATATTTGTTCTTTCTGGAATATGTTTTTTTATTTTTAACATAATTCTAGTGAACTGAAACCAGAGGACAAAGACCGACGTTTATTAATTGAAGTCTGGGACTGGGACCGAACATCTCGTAATGATTTTATGGGATCATTATCGTTTGGCATTTCAGAAATAATTAAATCACCTCCGGATGGCTGGTTTAAACTTTTAACTCAAGAGGAAGGCGAATATTACAACGTACCTGTTCCTGAAGAAGGGGTTGATTTAGCAACAATCAAAACTCAAATGAGGGTAAGAATATACATATACAAATAATTCTAGTATTTATTCTATATCTGCATAGCATGTGTTAAATTTTGATGCTAAATATCTCATCGATTTAAAAACAGTAAATTTTGGAAAATATTGTTACGCTGTCGAGGCTTCATCAGAGTCACCGATCATCGCCATTCATGCTAGAAGATTCATAGGCGTGGTACCGGGGCGGCGTATGGATTTTTTCGTAACAATATCATCGCTATGGGAAAGCAAAACGCTATTTTTAAAACCCATAAGTAATGGATTTTGTATGCAAAAATTTGCCGCGGTGTAGACAAATATCAAAAACTTAACGAATTCTATAGAAGTTGATACCATTATCTTATGCAATTTATCAAAAAGTTTTTGTCATTTCGCATGTATCCGTGTTAAAATTCGCTGTTTATATATTAAAATTTCATGGTACATCATATTATTTCTTGAATTTTCGTAATTCTAAAAACTATGAGTGCATTGATAATTCATACGTATAGACTCATAATATTTTGCATATTTTGGAGAGGATTTATTCAACAACATTTTGAGCAGCATACAAACCGGCAGACGGACAGATAGACCGTCAGGCAGACAGAGAGACGGAAACGGGAGACCACTTTTTGGGCACTCTAGACACATCGAGAAAACATGAAACTGCCAAGTCGTTCGATGGACTCGATGACTATACTTTCACAGGGGGGACACAGGGACACCAAAGTCAACTTGAAGGCGACGGCCTCGGCGAGTGGCATTCTGGACGGCGGCGATATTCTGACCGGTTAACGAGAGACAGGTTGGAATATGCAGTGTCATCAGACGGCAACGATTGAACGATACGTCTAATTCCCCGGTACGCAGGATCAGTCTCTCGCTGAACCTCATTCACCCTCACTACGAACAAAATAGACGAGGCAGATTCGAGTAGGTAATAGTCGGTTTTGGCGGTAGTGTTGGCGGCGGTTCTGGTTAGTGCTGTGCAGGTGAAATTCGGGCTTAGACTGGTTATTTGCTGTAACGGGAACGTTGAAGCAACATTTCTACAATGTTCTTGGACCTGTTCGGTGCCCTCCGTGAAATCCATCAGATCAGTGTCATCATTGAGCATACTCGGCTCTTTTACTCCAAGTCCAGCTCGTGCAAGTTCGCTGGTGGTACGACGTATGACATAGACTGGACGGAGCAGCGCCTTAAGCTTCAAAGTAACAACACCCCTCTTCAAGAATTAATAGAACCAAAAAAATGTGTTTACCCACCTCTTGGAGAACGTGCCTCTAGTAAAACGCGAGATATGTGGTTCAGACATGATCCACCGCACTACGCAAGGAATGTTTCCAATTGATTAAACCCTAATTTTAAGAAACAATGGATTGACAGAAATAGATCCGTGTTGTGGCCCTTCGTGCCACTGACTTAAATCCATTGTGATTGTTTCTTGTGGAGGCATATGAAACAGCTAGTGTACGCGAACCCAGTAAATTCAGTGCACGTGTGAATGTTGTTACCGGGACGATTCATCAGAATCCTCCAATGATTATGAGAAGTTCAACTTTAATGTCACAGCGAATCGAATCAATGATCAATTACAAGTACAGACTCATCATATTTTGTACAATTTAGATAGGATTTCTTCGTACTTTAAAGGTAATGAAAAGTCAAGAAAACGTAAAATTAGAGAGTCCCCGACGGACTCGATTAAAATACTTCCATTGCTTACGCTCAGGAAGTAAAAAAAATCCGAACTAACAAAAGACGAAGTATTACAAAACCCGATAGAGAAATTTATACAGGGTGCCGCATCCAAGTTTGGAGATGGGAAATTAACATGGGAAAACGGTTTTTATTTTATAAGATCTCCCCATATCATTTTAAAGCTATTATTGAGTAATGCATTTGTGGAGGTAAAAGAGGGCTATCGGCCAGTATTTTTTTTTTTCAAATCATTGCATCGTGCTCATTTACTGTAAGAAGGCTTTAAAAATCGCATTTTGAAATTAGCGCTCGATCCGATTTGTCGCGAAACGTTTCGTCCCAGTTCGACGATCGCGTCTTTGGATTAGTCATGGAAAATCGGAATATCAAAGTGAATTTAAAATTATTCGATTCTCACTCAGAAATCACTGAACAACTCAAATTGAGTTATTTTTTATCCAGTGTGATGATTATTGACGAACAAATTAAACGGAATAAATGCACAAATTGATCTATGTATTTGTGCTGGGTGCAGCATAGGAATCGCCCCACGAATCACCTATGGTCGTAGTGCCAACTCCGTCAAACGAATCATGTCCGACTACACCCAGGCCGTATACAAGAAGCCCAAGATGAAGACCTTCGAGCAGCTCATCTTCCTCAACACCTCCATCGACACCATCGTGACACGTCCTGGGGGCCTGTCAAACTAGAGATTTACTCGCACTGCGTCACTCAGTAAACACTGAGCAGCTCAAATTGAATTATTTTATTCAGTATGATGATTATAATTATTATAGTAGAACAGATTAAACGGAATAAATGCATAAATTGCACAAAATATTTTATGAGGTTATGTTGCCATTTTAGAGAGTTTTTATTACTAAAATCTCCTTAAAATGCTATGTTCTACTGCGATTAAATGACAACGCGAGTGCCTGCTTTTTCTTATCGTGTGATGTTAAGATTTACTATCAAAACAACAGTTGGCGATTTTGAAGAGAACGTTTTAATAAACCATTTAGATAACAACAAATACAAATAGCAAAACTTAACAATAATTGGTGGTGAATGAAGCAATGAAATATTGTACAAATCTGGAGAAGTATTGCACTATTTACAAGAATTGTTCAAAAAGGCCCCTCTCAGCTCGGTCTAGGACAATTCGGCGCGGCCGACTTGGCGCGAGACATTTTGGCGCAAAGCCAACTTGGCGCAGGGACACTTTGGCACAAGCCATCTTGGCGCGAATGAACCCGCACCAAGAAAAATAGATATAATTATATAAAAATTGTCAGCATAACCTAATTTTTATAGTCTCCAACGCGTGGAGGGGTAATGTCGACTTTTTAATGGACACACGGGCGCTTCGCGCCCTGCATCCCTTTATAAACATACTCCTAAACGTGGAACTTCTTGCTCCGTGGTTCATTTAGTTATTGGAATTTGTGCGAATGAAACTGTGTATTTGATTGCTCTCAGCTCCTGTAAGTAAGTCGATCTTCAAAACTCCTACGAGTTTTGATCAGCATTTGAGGTGAAATCAGAAGACAATATTGTTGGATTGCCTGTTTCAGCACTTCGCTGTTTGAATAGCTGGTATTGTTGGAATAGAGATGGTCGTGAAGAAAGCCCCAAAGAAAAAAAAATTATAAAACTTTGCAATCCAATATTAGGGGAAAAAGGTGCTTCAAATAAGTAACGCATATACGAGCTGTATGGGTGAAGATTCAGTCCAGGGTATAAAAGACCTGCTGCAGATGCCACACTCTTCGAATACCAGGAAGTTACTCTTCGTTTACGAAGTCCCATTGCGATAACAAGACATAAGAATGAAAATGTCTTGTTCAACAGAATAAACCATTTTCACAGTATTCGCTTCCTAGCACAAAAACAAAATTTTCGTACTCACACACCAAGAGTTTTGAAAACGACTGTTTAGTTGTTTTGAACTTGGATCAACGAGAATTGCTGTGAGAACTGAGCAGGGTTGCCAGATTTTCCTCTCTCAATATAGCCAACTCAAGAACAAAAAGTAGCCCAAAGTAGCCGCTTATGCCGAAATTGTGGTACACATGTAACGCGTCATTTGAAAGTTCAAAAGTGGTTTTAAAAAATAAATTAGACAACTTGTTCATGATAAACATTATAATTCTTACAGTATTAATGTACATAATACAAAAGCAAAATACACAATAACTTGTATGAGTATAACAAAAAATAATTGTAAAATACTAAATACAATTACGTTCTATATATATATATACGAGGACTGTATGATAACTACCCGTGTTTGAAGACTGTGGGTACCACTGACTCAAAATCTGTAAACCATGGTCTAGTGTCATCTTTCAAACGCGTTACAAGTTCGGAACATTGCTTGAATATGTTTAAGCACAATTCGAAGGACTTTCTAAGGCGTTACGCGACTGTTGACGAAACGTGGATACACCACTACACTCCAGAGACTAAAGAACAGTCAAAACAATGGACTCTACCCGGCGAACGTGCTCCAAAGAAGGCGAAAACGGTTCCTTCGATCGGAAAAGTTATGGCTACTGTTTTTTGGGATTCGCATGCCATCATTTTCATAGACTATTTTGAAAATGGCAAAACAATCACGGGGCAGTACTATGCTGACCTATTGAGCCGATTTGATGCTGAATTAAAGATAAAACGGCCCCATTTGTCGAAAAAAAAGTCCTGTTTCACCAGAGAACATAGAAAAGCGACATAGAGGCTGATTTTGCAAAACCACCCTTATTGACACTGGAGTCCTCAACTGCCAAAGGCAAGCGCCAAATTTAAATAGTCGACGCCCATAAAAACCTTGTTTCACTATAATTGTAATTCGTGTGACCTGAATGAAAGTCAAGGAAACAGTAAGCAGCTTGTAATATTCTGGTAAATTTAGTGTCAATTTGTCGGAAATAAAACGCGTTATTAAAAATATTATGACATTTCTTCTAGTTACTTTTATCCCTAGTTAGAAACAAACACTGCTACCAACATAAATTGAGGAGTCCGCAACCGTCATTTAATTTAAACTATGGCGCTTCTCTATGTTCTCTGGTTTCACTATGATAACGCACCGGCTCACACGTCTGCAATTGCTACAGCAAAACTTGTCGAATTACGCTATGAATTACTGCCTCATCCTCCCTATTCGCCAGATTTAGCACACCCCCAACGTCCTAACGGCCCTCTTCATTATGCGGTCCCCGACGCGTACTGATACGACCCTGGCGCATCCATTGGAACCTAGATGTAGTTCTACCACTCGTCCTCGTCGCCAATTTAAGGGTGGACTAGGATAGGGAAGAAGGACCAACATCCCCAGCTGTATTTGGGATGTAACCCGGTCTAGCCAGACCGGTGTGGGTCCCAACAATATTAGTGTGAGAATAAACAAAATGATTGCTCTTACCTTTTTGATGGCGGCGTCGACACCAGGTCACATAATTCACTGTTGAAGTCGCGAACCGCAAAGAGGGGTTGTCAAAAAAAAGGAAGAAAACTACAAAGTAGTCTCGACCAGCCTCCTTTATTATTGGCACACGTTTGGAAAATTATTAAAACAAAACACAAAAACAAAGACAACCCTAACTCTATGAACACAAACTGAATTTAAACTAAAAGCTGAAAATTGAACACAAGTCTACACAAATCGCAAAGAATCAACCCGCAGGAGAAGTTCCCGACCGACCACTTCAGAACCGAAACAGTAACTAAATTTTTGGACAAAATTTTGAAGCCAAGTCGTACCTTCCTGATTAGAGGGGTACTTCTTAGCCAACCACCTCCTTTCGGGGGCGGTTTCGCGCCGGGGGCTATTTCCCACAGCTTTGACCTAAAAAAGCGAGCAAGGACTTTGAGCGGGTGGTCTGTCGGCAAATTCGTCCAATTCATAGAAATATCCTTCCCGTACAATCGGCTTACAACAACAAACACAAGTTACAGATGTACTCTTCGCCCATTGTAAACGGTGAGAATTTCCTATCTCGAACCCTAATAAAAATTACCCCGCTTCGGAATTTGCTGGCCGATTTCTTCGGCCCATGCTCGAAGCGGCAATGCAAAACACGCCTCTACAAATCCAGAAGCGAGACAATCTGTCCGGCCGAAACTAAAGCTCTTTTCTCAAAAACCCTATTACTATGTACAATTATCCAATCTACAATCAAGCAAAATCATCTATCTCTACGAATAAGTTCCGCGTCAAGACTGGCATATCTGGTGCTTAATGGCTCCGATCAAGAACGTTTCAATCCTACAACTCTAAACGATGGGATTCCACGTTATTGCTGGGTCCCATTGTATAAAGTGCATTAAACCGAAAACGTGCTCGGTCTATGGGGATTTTTGGGAACTTGGGTACGGACGGATATTGCAGGGTAATTTCGGAATTTTGGGCAGTAAGATGGGACGGAGTAATAAACCATTATTCAACAGAAATGACATCTTAGTTTTCTGGAAAAGTTCCCATCAGAAAAATGCGTCGGTTGCCTCTAATAAACGCGATGGTTTGCAAGTGTTACAGGGACATAGTCCGATACCATCGCCCTAGGTTGTAAATGGCCCAAATATTCCCGGGACCATCGACGCCAAAAGTGTTGACGAATTTGTTCAACATGTTGCCATCGGGATAATCGTCCCGTCTTCCAGTCGCTTATGAGCGACTGACGTTAACAGCTGTACCGGAACCTGATATGTCAGGTTCCGGTACAGCTGTTAACGAACTGCCAATCAAAAAATATCCTGGCGTCAGGACTTCGTCGTCGTTCAGATCCTACGTCAATGGACATAATGGCAGCGAGTTCAGACAAGCCTCTATACCTACCAGCAGGGTATACAGCTCCTCATACGTCAGCATTGCATTCCCTATAACTCTTTTAAGGTGAAATTAAACTGATTTAACCCCTGATTCCCAAATACCTCCAAAGTGAGGTGATCTGACTGGTATAAAATGCCAATTTATGTTTTTTCTGCTGACCTCAGTTAAAATTTCCTTGAACTTATCTGCCTTAAACAATTCTTTTAACTCTACTTTTGCACCTACAAAATTACTACCGTCATCTGAGTAAATGTTGTCTAACAGTCCTCGACGCGCCATAAATCTTTTTAACGCGTTCAAAAAGCTCTCCGTGGTCATATCACCGACCAGTTCTAAATGAATTGCCTTAGTGGAACAGCATACAAAAAGTGCAATATATACGTTTACTGTACGTCTATTTCGCGTTTTTCCGTCTCTTATGAATAGCGGACCGGCATAATCTAGTCCAGTATTTTTGAACGCTCGTTCCCTTACCATTCGTCACGCTGGTAGTTCGCCCATGATTGAATTTACGCTCACTGGTTTTACACTGGAAAGCAATTATAACATTTGTGTATTACCTGTCTTACTTGGTCTCTACCTGCTAGGGGCCAAAATTTTAGGCGAATTGCTGTCAGTGTTGCTGTGGGCCCAGGATGTAAATTGGCCACGTGTTCTTCTTGAATTATTAATTTTGTCACGTGATGCTTGGGCAACACAATGGGATGTTTTTGTTCGTAATCTATGCTGGCGTTACGCAAACGTCCCCCTACTCTTATAATACCGTCCTTATCAAAGAAGGGATTAAGTGTCCTTAATTTACTAGATTTGCTAACGGACAAATTATTTCCAAGTTTGATTAAGTCGTTTGAAAATTCTAATTTTTGTATCATTGATATTATTGCAGTTGTGGCCCTAGCGTATTCGTTCTTTGTAAATGCATTTACTACTTTGTTACCCTTATTCCGACAATTGTGAATGAATCTAAAGCAGTTGGCGATGACGCGTTGTAGTTTGAAAATCTGTCTAGAAAGTTGAACTCCGAATGACTAACACGCACTAAACGAGACCTTTTTATTATTATACTTCCAATATTTCTGTCGGTTGGACGATTTTACCTGGACAAATTTTCTCTCTTTTGCTGAGCCAGACGGGCCCGTTAAACCATTTTCGATTATTGATTAATTCACTGGGAAGCGCTCCTCGTGAGATTATGTCCGCGGGATTTTCGTCTGAGATTACGTGGTGCCATTTTTCAACGGTAGTTAAGGTTTGAATTTAGCTGACCCTATTAGCTACAAAGGTGTTTAATACGAATGGTGAAGTTGCCATAAACTGTTTGTAAGGAATTTTGAGTGATTCATCGCATTTCAACTTATTTTCAAGGGTTGTAAACCGTTTTCTAGCTATTTCGTCGGACCTACCCACTGTAACCGACAATTATCCATAATTACATTACATAATTATGTAATGTAATGTGGTTCAGAGCAGCTACAAAAACGTCTATACTTTTAACGTTTATTTCTCTAGCCTGACTGATACAGAACTAAAAACTATATATACAGATTAAGTGGGAGAGGGTGGTTGCGTCCCCTTCCCTTCCGTAGCGGGTTGAACGGCGGGCTTCTCGATTGGCCCGAACAAACACCTTTCGCTGTCAATTTGTTATTGTTGACGATATTTGTTAAATGATGAATGAAACATATGTTGCAAACTGTAATTCTAATTTCCTCATCTCTACGATAACTGTTTACGTAGTCGAAACACCTAATAAAATAATAAATTTTAATTGCTTCCGTTAATAATAATTAAAGATAACCACCTAAACTTGTCAAATTTCTTTGGTGACTTGACGAAACAAAACCATACTTTCGTAAATTCTTGATATGCATTTCCCAGTTTGCATGTTTTCTGAGGTCGGTTTTATGTGCTCGTAATTCTCTGTGGCAAACCTTACAAAATGCGCCCACTTTGAACCTGCTCACTTGCAACCATCCTAATAACAGGCAGAATAAAAGAACAATATCAACTGCAATATTTAACAATTACCTTTAAACAATGTTTCTTTCTCCCAGCTAGGATTATATTTTTTTGTGTATTTGCCATAATTTCTTGGCCTGGTAAGATAGTAGGGATCAAAATACAGGTAATTTACAAAAAAAGAACAATTAATAAAAGTTACTAGTGAAACCACGTGATACTAGCACTGAAACCATAAAGCACAAAACAACAAGAAGTCTGTATCGCAAGAACTTCAAGAAGAATAAAATGAAACCACAGACCATAGAAATAAATCTGTGGGCCGTACACGCGTAGGCGAGACATCAAAATCCATAAATTAGTACTAATTTTTGTATTGTACATACTTTTGTACGGAATGGGACTATTTGGCGCGGCCAACTTGGCGTGGCCCACTTGGCGCGAGCCATTTTGGCGCAAAGCCAACTTGGCGCAGGGACACTTTGGCGCAAGCCATCTTGGCGCGAGTACGTCGGTGTATAATATAAAAAATATTTCTTGTTCGGACTGTGGTTAGCACCCTGTTATTTATGCCAAATGTAGGCAACCAAATACATAGTTTTATTCGCACAAATTCTAATAAGTAAATGATCCACGGAGCAAGAAGTCCCACGTTTAGGAGTATTTTTATAATGGGGTGCAGGGCGCGAAGCGCCCGTGTGTCCATTAAAAAATCGACATTACCCCTCCACGCGTTGCTGACTATAAAAATTAGGTTATGCTAACAACGGCTGCAATTTTTGTATATTTATATCTATTTTTCTTGATGCGACTTTATCCGCGCCAAGATGACCCTCGCCAAGATGGCCCGCGCCAAGTTGGCCGCGCCGAATTGTCCTAGACCGACTTTTGTAAGCGCAAACTGTCAAAAATCAGTCGCGCAAATTTCAAATTTTTTCAACCAACTAAAAATAGAAATCTTAAAACCCCAACAACCAGATACAGAAAAAAAAAAGTTTATTGTTGACTATTTAAAAAGACAGAATTTTCCGAATTAGTACATATTTTAAGTAGCCCAAAAAGTAGCCTGTCGCCACTTCAGAAAATTTAGTAGCCAACACATTTAAAACGCCCTTAGAACCATTTATAAAAGCCCTGTATATCTCCCTGAGCTGAAAAAATGAACAAACGTGTATGCAGATGCATCTTGCAACATTGTCATGAAAGTTATTACTTACTGATTAAATTAACCATTAAGAACGATCAGGCCCTCGCTTTTTCATCTAACAGCATTTTAATGAAAGTTTAGTAATAAGAACTCGACCGCGCTAGCAACATAACCTCATATATAAATATGTACTTACTTGTTTGCACATTTTAAAAAAATATCTGTGACGTTACGGTCTGCGCGCCTTTTGGCGCTGCACCCCCCCGCAATGTGGGGTCTGCGGGGGTGCTATTTACGCCACTGAGTTTGACAGGCCTCCAGGACGTGTCACGATGCTGCTGATGCAGGTGTTTAGGAAGACGAGCTGCTGCAAGGTCTTCATCGTAGGCTTCTTGTTTACGGCCTGGATCTAGTCGGAAATGGCTCGTTTGATGGGGTTGCGCACCACTACCACATGAGTTATGTGGAGGGGATTCATCCGCTGCACCCAGCACCAATGAATGGATTAATTTGTGCATTTATTTCGTCTAAATTGTCCTACAATAATCATCACACTGGATAAAATAACTTAATTTGAGTTGTTCCGTGATTTCTGAGTAAGAATCGAACAATTTTAAATTCACTTTGACATTTCGATTAACCATGGCTAATCCAAAGACGCGATCGTTGAACTGAGATGAGACGTTTAGCGACAAATTGGGTCGAACGCAGATTTCAAAATACGATTTTTAGAGACCACCCGCTCCCGACGGTGGTCTCTATTTAAACAGCTACGCGTTCCTTCTAGAACGTCCTGGAGTTATAGTGTTCCAAGTGTTGGCTTTGTTTTTACGACTGCATCCTATTGTGAAGGAGTTAAGTGTTCCACAAGCCTTTTTACAGTGAATGAGCGCGATGCAACTATTTAAAAAAAAAAATACTGGTCGATAGGCCTCATTTACTTCCACACATACAATAGCTTTAAAATTATCAAGGAGATATTATAAAATAAAAACCAATTTCCCATGTTAATTCCCTTAAGTGTTCCACAATACGCCTCTGCCGCAAGTAATCCAGCGGTCATAAACTATCAAGAGACCAACTGTCTGCACTACACAGGGCCGTACGCGCCCGTAAACCCTATGATGATTGATGGCACGGCTATTTACAGTTTCAATAGAGTTCCTAATACTTACGGTAATTGAGATTGCAGTGGTCAAGTGCGAAGTCAGACTTGGACAACTATACTTCGAGATCGTTGCTCCGATGTCGTCCGGACCATGTCACCGAAACTTCTGCTTCTAGGGTTTTCTTTATTCGAGCGTCACACTCACCGATGATGACTCATTGGCGTACTTACTAGAAAACCCATGGGCGTCGTACCGGGGCGGTGTGTGGGTTTACTTCGTTAACACTGCCCCCTCCTTAGTTCTGATCGTACCAATCAGAAACGTCAACGACAACAAATTTTTTATTACGTGTAGATGGCAACGATTACGCCAAAATTGTGACAAATTTATTTTAACAGTCAAATTATTTTCAACTTTTGGTAACAGTGCTTTCAAATTCCGAAAAAACCGATATGCTTTTAACGTTGGGAAAGTGTGATGGAAATTTCGATGCTGCCGTTCGTCTACATACCAGACGATTCAATTCCTTCTAACCAAGTATTCGGAAGACTTGAAAAAAAATTAAGAGAAGTTGATCAATTTAAAAAAACTAAAGTTAGACGTCTTACAGTAACAACATAAGAAAATAAAGCTGTCCTGATTGAAATTATAGATGATAATCCTCACGTGAGTCAACGGCAGATCAAAGACAAATGCAGATTAGTCAGAGTTCGGTTTTTAATATCCTGAGGGCAAACCGATTTCACCCATGCCATTTCAGCCCTTTCAATTCAGAATGAAGATCATTTGCGCAGAAAGGATCATGGTGTCATAGAGATATTCATACATATAACACCCGATATTCTAATTAGACTACGTAGAAATTTTGAACGCAGTTATCGCTGTGGGAAGAAGGATAAGACGGACAGTTTGAGTACTTATAGGACACCTATTTATTTTATTTTATTTATATTCGTTTAAGGATCGAATAAATTACGTTCTATGTTCTTTAAATTTTGCCATTGTTGTTTTACGTCTTTGTTGTAATTATGACATAGTGTGATTTTTATGTTGTTGTATTTATTATGATTGTTAATTTAAAAAGATAAATAGATTGGTCAAAATTGCTTATTGTATGTACAGTGTTTAACTGGTATATTATTTTTATAGATGCCTTCACAAGTTTCTTCTGTTAAATTTGAGTTTTTTTCTTTGAATTGGGACAACTGGTTTTATTTCCAGGGCCATATTTTCACCACACTGGCATTTTAAACAAAGTTTCTTTAAATTTGTTTAGAAAAATAAATATTACGTATTGCCAAAATAAACACCTTCAAAGTTTTTTTTTTACATTAAAATATTGCATTTGACATCATTTTAAAGAAAAATGTAATATTTGGCAGAATATTATTATTATCTAATTACCAATTGTGTCCCAGTTTTTTTTGTCCATCCGTGATACATCAACATTCCAAATATAATTTCATAGAGAACGGTCGCCTAGATCAAAATTTTATGAAAACTTTTTGGAACTACTGTGTAATTTAAGATATCGACTATTGTCTTTGCCACTATTGAAACACCACGTATTGATTTTGCATAAAATTTAGCAATTGATAACAGCTTTCGGTTGATAGGCTTTTAGTTAGAAAATTGTCTGAATATGAACGTTGCCAAATTTACGATTAACAAGTGGTGTTTCAATAGAAATGGCAAAGACTATATAATTATTGTTCATTATTAATTTCAGATACCTAATTTAAATTGTACAATGTATACCATACATTACGCAAATAAATATATAAATAAAAAAAGAGATATTTTTTCCATTTTTTTTTTTCGTATAAACTCTTGAGATAAAGTACGTTTTTTTATTAAAGGTCCACCAACGCCGCACTCTTCTAAAAATATAAGTGGCAACATAGCTAGGGTTTTTTTAGGGCGAAGAAAAAAAATAAGGTTAGAATTATAATTTGACAACTGAAACTGCAATCTCAAAAACTCATTAAGTTTGAACCTGAACGGTTCGGTTCTTCCGATATTGGAATTGTGTAATTAACTAAAAATATGGTTGAATAGATTAATTTACGTTTGTGCGAGTAACACAGAACACGTCAAAGTTTTTTTGTCCACTCTAAAACATTCTGAGTGGAAAGTGGAATTCATACACCCATGCATCTGCTTCTGCTTGTACTGCTGGTTGTTTTCACTGCTCTGTTATTTGACATTAACACTGAATTGTAGCATGTGATTTGTGGCAAAACAAGGGTATTATTATTATTTTTTGTAATGATTTTACATTTTTCACTTATAAAAGCAAGAAAAAGTGAATAAGCGTGCATTAACAAAAACAAACTAACAATAACATATATAACAAGTGAAAGAGGTGAGGTTTAACAAAAAGAGGAAGTGCTGGGAACATTTTCAGGTTCCATGTTTTCAACGTCTTGATCGTCGTCCTCATCTCTGAGATTGAGAAATCACTGTCTGAATCGTCTTCTGTTAACTTTACAGTAATCGGTGGTATATCTTGTACGGAAAAATTGCCCATTGCCTTTTTCCAGTCTTCCTCAAGGAGTTTTTCACAGTGCGTAATACTGTTTTGCCACATTTCAGGAGTGAAATTATAAATAGCTTCAATCCACAAATTTGCTGTTCTTTGGGGATCAGTAGTGTCCATATTTATATGTTTGTTATAATGTACTGCTTGCAGTAACCCCATGCGAACTCTATTGGGTTATATTGGCAGTGATACGGCGGCAATCTTAAAACATCCATACCATTGTTGTGGCAAAATGTGTCTATTTCATTTTTGATTGAACTATTTGGTAAAGTAGGTTTTATCAAATCCCATAATTGCTTTTTGGTTAAGGTAGGTTGGAAGCTAATATTTATTCTGTTTTTCTAAATGGGTTTGCATTGCAGCTTTATTTGATGATTGGGTTGGAGGTTTTTCAAGACGCACAGAATGGTAGGGAGCGTTATCTAATATCACAATAAAGTGTTTTAAAATCATCAAATTTCAGTACAGGAAATATCTAACTTTGCACCCACTCTTTAAAAATGTCACCAGTCATTGTTTTGTGGTAATCTCTATCATTAGTTTGTGAATGAAAAAGTAAACCACAACCATCAAGAAAACCTGATGAACAACCAGCATGTAGCACTGTGAATCGTTGGCCCTCTGACTTTCTTAATTTGTAACTTGTAGTGGGAAGATTATCATTAACCCATGTCTTCGTGGGAGAACCATTTTTGTATATCCATGTTACATCAAAGTAAACAAATTTAATATTATTCAGATAATCTTCGTTATACTTTTAATACGTTTTTAAGAATTTAATTCTCTAGGCTACTATATGGGGTCTTTCGATTAAAATTTTCCTGTAGTTTTCCATATTGCACTTATAGCCCATGGCTTTTAAAATTTTGTATAGTGTTGACTTCTTTCCCCGTAATAAAATCATGCAAAATTCTACGTACAGTAGCTCTGCATACCTACAAAAACTAACTTTTGAGATTTTGAAAATAAATTACCAACCAAACGTTCACTGAAAAAACATTAGAAAGCTTTTCTTCAATATCGAGTTTACTGGGGGAAGGGTCTAGGTTTTGAAACTCTTGGGAGCATTTTATTAGAGCCATTTTTAATGTCGCATCCAGCAAATTTCTCCTTTTACGATCCATTATTGCAATATTTTTAAATTTTGATTAGATCAACGAAGCGCTTGCGCTACAAACAGGCGTCAGCAGTCCGTACGTCGAGCTAACTGAAATGACGTCTTTTGACACTCTTGACAGAAACAGTTAGCATTGCTGACACTTATAGCATAGGAAAGTTTCTGTCGTTAGGAAATTTTGATTTTTATAACCAAAATCAACAGGTGGTGGACCTTTAATTTTAAAAATGCACTTTACCTTATGACCTTAGAAATTCGCATTGTTTTTTTTTTTTTCAGAAAACGTCAATAACCAAAAAACCTTCAATAACTGCTGATAAAGATGTTCCTCATAATATGGGTAAAAAAGATATTATAAGAGCCAGCGACTTTAATTTTCTGATGGTACTAGGCAAAGGATCATTTGGAAAAGTAAGTCGCCATACACTTATTTGCAAATATCTTAACATTATTGTTTGCAAGGTTATGTTGGCCGAAAGAAAAGGAACTGATGAACTCTATGCAATAAAAATTTTAAAAAAAGATATTATTATTCAAGATGATGACGTCGAATGCACTATGGTTGAAAAACGTGTTTTAGCCCTTTCCAACAAACCGCCGTTTTTAGTTCAACTTCACTCTTGTTTTCAAACAATGGTATCCACTTTTGTTTAGCTTATCTCTAATTTTTGCGCTAACAATTAACAATCAATATTATTCTAGGATCGCCTTTATTTCGTTATGGAATATGTAAATGGAGGAGATTTAATGTTTCAAATTCAACAATGCGGAAAATTCAAAGAACCTGTTGCAGTGTAATTAATTTCAGTGTTGTAGCCACTTAAAACTAGTTAAATCATTTTTAGCTTCTATTCTGCAGAAATTGCTATAGGTTTATTCTTTTTACATAGTAGAGGAATCGTATACCGTGACTTGAAACTTGATAATGTCTTACTAGATCAAGACGGTCATATAAAAATTGCAGACTTTGGGATGTGTAAAGAAGGAATTACAGGCGATAAAACTACTAAGACCTTTTGCGGCACACCGGATTACATAGCACCTGAGGTAAGATTATTTTTTAATTTATGATCACTAACATTTAGGTATATTAATAATAATAATATTATACATACACGTGTTGTTGTTCTGTACAGATTATTCTGTATCAACCCTATGGCAAATCTGTTGATTGGTGGGCTTACGGAGTTTTGCTGTACGAAATGTTGGTTGGACAACCACCTTTTGATGGTGAAGATGAAGAGGAATTATTTGCAGCCATTACAGACCACAATGTTAGTTATCCCAAAGGGTTGTCCAAAGAATCTAAAGATGTGTGTAAAGGGGTAAGTAAGTACAAATAATTAACTTGTAAATAAACACTTTGGGCAGACAAAAGTTGTATACCAACATACGCACATAGTTAGATTTCATTTGACCGAGAGCTGCAGTGTTTAATTGGTGTAGGTAGTTGGCTATTAGTACGACATATTTTACATATATGTGAAAAACTACAAATAGGCAAATTTTAATTGTAATTTTTTTTCCTACAATCGCTATATAAAGTGGATATTTTGATTGTGATTTTAATTTCGAAATGGCACGTTTTTAGACACAAGTGCGTAAAGTGACATACGATTGCGTAAAAGTATGTTAGGTCTCACTTTTACGCACTGTTATTATAAGCATTTTGTAAGTAAACAATTATTTAAATGATTTAAATTAATGGTATTTTTGTTGACGAAGATGAGGAGAATGCCTTGTGAATATCTACTGCAATTGGCGGTAATGGATCTGAGGAATTCAGGGGTTCGTTTTCAGAGATTTTTGCCTTTTTGGAAACAACTTCTTTGTCACCTAGAATTTTCCTTGCAATAAGACTTTTGTTTTCCAAAGAATTCTCAACGTATCCTTCGGCACTGAAGAAGAACGCCAACCACCCCCATGTCTCAAGTCGATACATCTTCAACCTCTTTTGTGCTCAAAAATGTAAGTTCCTCTCTTCTGCAGGCGCCGGATATGCCAACAATTAATGCAACCTTAAATGTTAATAAAATAAATAATTAATTTGTTAAAATTGAAAATAATCGTTTTACCTCCATCAATAAATAGCTTGTATCATCTGCTTCTTTAATAAATTTTTCTATTTCTTCTTTGGAAAATATTCGCGACTTTTTAAGTCGGTAACTCTCAGCTTTTCTATTCAAGAATGCGATGAACGTTTGTGTATTTACTAATGTCGATATTTTTTTTCACGTAAATTGTAGTTCGAAGCATTGAACTTACTCCATAAAGTTGACGCTTTTAGAGTTAAGAATATTTCGGAAAAATATACCAGAATCACATTTTCTGAAATGCAGTGCACTTTTTTCTGATCACACCATTTGTTAAACTTATTGTAGGTTGTTTCGTATCCTTTTTTCGACTTTTCAGGAATTATTGTTGTTAGTGCGGCTTCATGTGCTTGCTTGTTCGACGTCGGACGGGATTTCGGAATCACTCATGCTGGTGTTTTTATAATTATAGACTCAATGTTATAGTGTTTCCTTACTTTTTTGATCGAATAATACATTAAACTGCATTAACACTAAAATAGGCACAATTTTTTTTGTTGAGAAACAATTTCTTACTAGACAACCAACATGTTTCAGTTGTTACTAGTGGCTTACTTGAAGTTGTATCAATAAAAATCTAAATATTGTCAAGTCAAGTATCAATTTTAAATTAATTGTGAGAAATGTCACTTGAAATGTTTATTTTTAAATTTTGTTGCGATTGTAGAAAAAATCTTGTTTGCTACACGTGCGAAATGGGTCTTACGCACATGACGTGTTGTCCAAACTCGCCCTACGGGCTCGTTAGACAAACTTCACGTCTAGTGCATAAAACACTACCATTTCGCAACTTGTAGCAAAAATAGCTATTATGGTTAAGTGTACGATAATTTTTTCCGCAGTATTAATTACGTATTTCTCTTAAATTTTTTCTTCTCTAGCGTTAACTAAGGGTGTTGTAATAGGTTAGCGTTAACTAAGGGTATTGTAATAGGTTGATTGTGACTAATATCTGACTTATTATTTTCTTAGCGTCTTAAAGCTTGAAAAGTACAAACACTTTGATTGTTCGTTTCCACCTATGTATTGTCTGCTCTCTATCGGCGATTTTGTTAAGATAGATTTTCACGAATGTCACAAATCAGTAATCTTGAAATGTATCCATCTCTCGCAAGAATTTGCGGAATTTTAAAAAATTATTACTTCCGGATCACAAGCTAAGGACCCCTAGAGTACGAAAAAATAATACTCCTATTCCGTTTCTGTCTGTCTCTCTGTCAGTTTGGCCGTCGTCTGTGTCGATTTTTATTAGACTTCGAAACCACTGGATCCATTGTTATCAAATTTTCTATGTATATTAGGAATGACATGCAGATGGTTAAACCCCCCGTATTCGTTGATTCGCTATTAAAGCACGGCCAATTCTCTTAATAAATGTTCTAGCTTGCCTTGACCGTTCATCAGGTGCCAATATCCATGTACTGCATACTGCATGTATGTACGGTCGTGGACAGTGAATTTCGTCCATCCAATTTATATCACAGAAAAGAACTCTAAATTAGCCCTTAGATCTTTCTAACCTTTTTTTATCATTTTGACATAAAGGGGCAAACTAATTTACTTTTCTCTTTCTGAGAAGTTGAAAAAGTAAAGTAGAACAGGTACTATACGGGCTAAATTTAGTAGCTAAATTTTCTATGAAAACTCTTCAAATTTTCGCTTTAAATAACTCCTAACAAACATGCATTCCAACGAAGCTAATTATTATCTCCGTACTTAAGCCTACTATCATACCTGCTTCTCAGGTTAGAAATCAATCCAAGACCAAACAGAAAATAATTTCAAATTATAAAAGAAACTCAAGAAACTTTATTACATGCAGCACAGGCAGGTGTTTAGAATACAACAGTCAAAATATTCTATTTTTTTCACTAGCAGCCATGAAGCATGCAAATGTCGACTCATTTATTAGAGGTAGCAAATTCAACTTTTGCGACCACGGGTTTAAAAAGAAGATTGAGGTTATGTACGCAATACTTGATGCGATTATTTCTTAAAAAATGAATAAATGTGTGCTACTAACATTATTTGAGTATACGCATGGTAGTTGGCAGATGGTAGAAGATAAAATGATTAATTCAGCGACAAGTGTAAACGGTTTTCTTTGTGTTGAATTTAGATTAAGTTTGATTAGAAATCAAAACAAAATCATGTTGCATCAAAAAATTGAACGTTTATTTTTTCAATTTATTGTCTTATGGTTTCTACTAGTGAAAAAAATAGTATATTAACCACGGTTGCAAAGCCACTTCTAGACCTCGCGCTTCAGAGCCCTCGACGCTGCGCGTCTCGGGTTCTAATTTGCGCTCGGCCTAGAATGCATGGCTTTGCAACCTTGGCTAATAATATATTATTTCTGGCACGTGTAACATGACCCTACAGAAATCCATGCCCACGTGTTGACAGATATTTCGCTTTGTTGACATGTTTGAAGATTATATCGTATGTTTCAAGGCCTGTATACTTTTAACTTGCCATTTTGAAAACTCCAAAACCCTCTAGCCTACATGAGATGTTGTATACTAGACGCAAACATTTAGTGCGTTTATGGCTTCACACCAATTTAACTCCCATTACATATAATACAACGACATCAACAATGATTGAAATATTTAGTTGACAAAACTGAATTAAAATAATTTTGGTTTTTCAATTGGCGGGAAGAACTGTCCGCCAAATATGATGTTTCAAAGTTGACTTTGTCGTATAGGTGTTACTTTTACCCCCATTGAATCGTTTGATCGGCATTTTAGCATTTTAATTTGCGACTAGTAGTCCGGTCAAAATAGACAAAAATAGTAAAATGAAATAACAAAAACTCCGACAGAGCTGAATTTTGGTAGAGACCTTGAGTACACCAGTAGAAATAAAGTGTCAAAAGTCCCCATAGATCCCATCTGTGCTAAAAAAGTTATTCAAGGTCAAAGGTCAAAATTTTTTGTTTTTTGGATTTTTCTCGAAAACCGTATGCTTTATCAAAAATATAGTTCAGAAAAAAATTATAGAGCATAAAATTGTCTACAAAAACGGTCCTTATATGTTTTTTCCTGAGAATCACCATTCTTAAGATATAGCCGTTCTAAAAGTTGAAGGAGTTACATTCTATAATTCTATATGATATGCACACATTTCCACACCACCTATGAGGTAGTGTACTTGGCGCGTTTTTTTTTAACGTGGTTTCCCCAGTAGGCCTACAATCTGTTATGACGGACTTTTATGGGAAAATACTGTATTTACTGCATGATGATTATTGATTTTGATATTGATACAGTTGATTGATTCGAACTATACTTCTAATTTCTGTTCACGTTTTAATCTGATGCATACTCTTCAAACTCGACTTCAACAGTCATGTCTTCTTCAATTTCTTCTTCTTCTTCCTCTTCTTCTTGCTGGATGTTCATAAATTGTTCAACTGAAGATGAATCAGCTGTCTCTTCATCGATATCACATGAATCTTGGTTTTTTGATTCAATTGAACATTCGAGCAAGACTGGCCTTGGCAATTAGTGCACGCTGGTGAACACAACAACCCTACTCTTCTACAGCCACATTTAGTACAACTTTTTTTGCAATTGCAAAAAATTATTGTTTGGGAGTATAGTTTGAATCGGTTCCAAAGTATTATCTGTTAATTTTCAACCCCAGTCTTCGGGGTTCAGTTGTGATAGCCTAGCCATGTCGGAACTTGATAGTATACTCGATACAAGTTTTGATGAGCAGAAGCCGATGTTGGTGGAAGACAAGATAGTTGTACTTGTTTCGTTTTTTTTTTTTTTTTTACAAAAGTTAAGTATATCTATACTTGTTACAATTAATTTTTTTTTGGAGCTCCATAAACAGCAAGGAGAAAGCGAATTCCTTTTGTGATTATGATTATCGTTCGAGGAGACGAATCAATTTCTTCTAATACTTTAGCGCAATCAAGTATCGCAGCCGGTTATTGCATGTAAAAATACAATATGGTTTTGGCATTTTGGATAAGCAGATAAACTTCTTGAAGAATATGTTTCTGTTCGCTGTTGAGCCTTTTCAGGTTTTAAAAAGTAAATAATTTTTTCAAACTATGGTAGAAGAGACTGGCTAAGGGACTGAGTTTCTTTTGAATGTATATTCTCAGAATTGTTAGTAGTTATTTATTATATTGTTCGTAGGTATTTTATACATGTAAGAGACACGAATGGCATTTTTACTTATATTAAGAGTCTGACTATGTAGGTATATACATGGCATTTGTGTGCATGTCATGGAGGATGTAACTCTTTCAACTTTAAAACGGCGATATCTTGGGAATGGTTATTCTTAGGAAAAAACTATAAAATTCATTTTTGTAGATAATTTTATGATATACAATTTTTGTGTGAATTATATTTTTGATAAAACTTACCGTTTTCTAAAAAAATCCAAAAAAACAAAAATTTTGACCTTGAATAACTTTTTTAACACACATGGGATCTATGGGGACTTTTGCCACTTTATTTCTATTGGTGTATCCAAGGTTTCTACCAAAATTCAGCTCTGTCGGAGTTTTTGTCATCTGAAATATCTATTTTGACCCAACTATAGTGTGTGGGTTTGTGTTTTTGGTTCAGTTTTTTTCTTCAAAACATCCATGTTTCTGTGGAGCAATATACCTTTATGGTAATGACATATTTTCGCAGTGGAACCCAATATGAATTTGGAAATTGGAATTATTCCATAGAGTTTTGTTATGACCAGTTCATAGGCATGTATCCTGATATACAAATTGCATCTCATCTTTTCACATAGCATTGTACACGTATTGTTGGGCAGCTTCTTGAAACCGGTGGTATCGAACAAAAGAAATCAAGTGAAAAACCGGTATCGGTGGTAACTGAACAATCAGTTCATAATGTTGAAGAAAGAATGCCACATAGTCCCAACAAATCTATTAGGCGACTGTCTCAACAGACAGGTATATATCTTACGGAAGTTGTCAAACAATGTTAAAAAAAATACTCCAAATGCACCCATACATCAAGGTGACCACGGTTCAACATTTACTCCCCCAAGACTTTGAAGCCCGTGTTCGTTACTGCCGCTGGTTCCTGGGTAATATAATTGCAGATGGAATTTTGGATACGACTTTTTATACGGGCGAGGCTTATTTCCATCTCTCGGGAAACGTTAATTCCCAGAATTATCGAACTTTGTCTACTCAAAATCCTCATATTTTTGTGGAGACCGATTTGCACCCCATTAAAATCGGTGTTTGGGTCCGCCATCTCTCGGAGAATGAAATTGGGTCTATCTTCTTTAATGAAACGATAAATGCCGACCGATATAGAACACTAATTTTAGACAATTTTATAAATCAACTAGACGAAGAAGAACGAGAAAGTTGTTTTTTTTTTTTTTTTGAACAAGACGATGTGATTTCGCACACAGTTGCTGCTACGCTGCATTATTTAGAACAAATATTTCCTGGCAGAGTGATTAGTAATTATGTGGTTCCAGTGAGAGATTGGGATTTCTTGACAGTTGACATGTAAGTTGGCAGCAACCTAACATTATAAAATACACTAAAATTCCTACGCTGTCACTGTCTCTGTTACAAATATAAAACTACTGAAAGTTCCATTACTAAGGTTAGGCCACTTTTCTGACTCTCATCTCCAGTGCTTCTTTAAGGTACGTGTCCATTTGAGAGGGCGCTTGCGAGAAATAATTCCAAGATCATCCCGTAAAGCCATGGTCGGGCCTGCTCTCAACTGGGTAAGCGTATCGCTTGCCCAGGGTTTCTACCTGGTTTCTCCGAGTTTGTGAGCGACTCTCACAATACAAACGCGTTTCGTAGTGCGACAATGATCTCCGATAAGTCTGTTTTACCACAAAAATTCTCGAGTAATGTAAAACTTATGTTTTGTAGCGCTTAGATTAGAATGATTTTGAAATTTCAAATTTCGCGCGGATGTTACACTTTTCTTCGCGTAGATTTAGTGACTTTTCTGTCACTCAATGTATCACCGTACGCAGTATAGAAGATTATAGCCTTCTAGGTGACCAGATTTAACATCTCCAAATTTCTTTTTGTTTGGACAAACAACATTTTTCGCAATATATTTCATTTACACATGTTTGAAAATTTAAAGAGAAGGGTGTATAGAAAATGATTCACGAATAGAGTCCATTTTAAAAATTGTGTTTATGCAACCCAAAATACATTTTCACAGATTGCTTCGCGAATTATTCATTTGAATAATTTTTTATTATCAGAGTTATCCAATTTTGAGAAACGTCATACTGATTAGTGAAGTTTCAAATAATTACTGTGATCTAAAATGTTTACAAACGACCAAAAATCCGACATGATATTAATATTTGGAGAATGCAAAAAAAATGCAGCAGCGGCAGCTAATTTCTACAGAGCCAGATACCCCAACAGAAGGGCTCCAAGTAGAAAAGTGTTTCGTCGATTAGAAGCAAAACTAAAGACTACAGGAAAGTTGGCCGCCTATTGAAAAACCGAAAGCTCGAGTTGCTACTAAACTCGAAAACGAAGTAGAAGTTAGAAGAGCAGTAAAGTTTGTCCAGAATTATAAGAATTTTATGGACTCCCAACGTTAATCCGTTTTACAGCCCAGGCGTCAATTCTATTGTACAGGTAAAGAGCCTGTCAGGGGAAAGCCGAAGTTTTCTGTACCTGAGTTCGCCCCGCTCTTCAGCTGTACAATACAATTGACGCCTGGGCTGTAAAACGGATTAAAGTGGGGAGTTCATAAAATTCTTATAATTCTGGACAAACTTTAACAGAAGATCCACATGCAAGTCAACGGATAATTGCAAGCAATGTGAGAATTAGTCAAAATTCGGTATCGAGGATTTTGTATGCCACTAAATTCCACCCGTAACCATGTTACATTAGTGCAAGAATTAAAAGATACTGCATACCCTAAAAGACTTGAGTTGTATGCTTTTTTCGTGAGCGTTTGAGAATTAATCCCAATTATTTAAACTCTCTTTTATTCAGTGACGAGGTTAACTTCAGTAATAATGATAGCGTTAACAAGCACAATCTTCATTATTACGCTTACGAAAATCCTCGAATTCGTATGGATCATTTCCAAAACGTCATTTCGACGAACGTTTGATGTGGAATTATTGGAAATAAAATTATTGGGCCATATTTTTTTCGTGGAACATTAACTGGCGTACGCTATTTACAATTTATCCGAGATATCTTACCAGAATTGTTAGAGGAGTTGGAAATTGACACATGACGTTCAGCAAGATAGAGTTCCATGCTATTTTCATCGCATTGTGCGCAACTATCTTAACGATAGATTTGAAGGTAGGTGGATTGATAGAGGCGCAGAATATGCGTGGCCCCCTCGTAGCTCTGACATGACCCCGCTGGGTTATTTTTTATGGGGATTCGTGAAGCCAAAAGTTTATGAGACATGTTCGGAGCTCTTTCTTGAACCGCCTAGAAGTTTGTGAAAGGAGCGTTGGTGTAGATTTTGATCATTTATTGCATTAGTTTTGTAATTCTATTATTGTTTTTCCGTATTAAAATGTATTTTGTTTCTAAGTTCAAAAAAATATTTAAACAAATAATTCGCGAAGTAGCCTGTGAAAATGTATTTTAGATTGCATAAACACAACTATTACAGCGAACGCTATTCGTAAATCACCCTGTATTTGCTTAGAAAATATTGGGTAACATTTTCAACATTTAATTGTAACCTTTTTCTGCTTCTTTAGTTTCCGTATTACCTACGTTATGTTTATTTATTTATTTTTAATTTTCTATGATATTTTGAAATAAACTTGGGTAAGACATTCTTACACAAACCTCATTTGACAAACAACTGTTAAAACTTTTACGACTTAAGCGGCTTATGTCAAAGCACCCTTATTGTGTGCATGTGCGGCGAGCTGGCTACAAACCTCGAGAAAACCCTATCGTTAGCGTTACTCCATAGGCGTACATCTCAGTTATTTTGTTCCAACAGGTTTTTTTTTTTTTTTTGATAAATTCGACATGGTGAACTGCAAACTTTGTAAGTCGTGGAATGAAAGTAAACAATCTGTGAAAGACAGACTTTGTTTGCATAAGTAAGTTATAAATGTATAACTTGAGTAACTTTGCCCCGCAACTGTTTAGCGGTACCTTCGAACGTAGGGGCGTGGTTTAGCCGAGCGCGTGTTCCAAACACCGTCGTAAGCGGTGTCTGGATTTCGAGCGGTCGGTACCACATTTTCAACCGTACTATCCCTCCGTTCTTATTCTACCCTCCTCGCACTAATTTGGTTGTCCCGTTGGATACCCGTCCCGTTTACCTGTCACGCCACTGGATTTATCATAACCTTACAATGATTTGTCACCGACAAGGAGGTTTAAATGTATAGAAATAGTATGCCGTATACCTCCATATATCAAAGTGTGACCAACATCTCCCGGGTGAGAGGAGTGAGGCGCGAGAGGTTTATTGCAACGCATGCAATTTCAAGAAAAACAAAAAATATTGGTTTTTAAACAAAATGTGTGGTTAATACACTTCCCATACGTTCGCGTATCTGGTCTTTGCAAACATCCACTAAAATTTAGAACAATGACAAATGTATTACAACTAATAGACAGCAGTAAAATCTAGTTCCGCCACTGACTCGCTCAATTGCTTATCCGTCAATTCACGAATGTGTACGAACACCATACCAATCCATACGAACAGCAGATAGGGTTGTATATGTGCGATACAAAACAACGAGCCCAGTACTGTCTCTACACATTTAAACCTCCTTGGTCACAGATTTGTCATCAGGTTGACAACTTGAAGAGAAAAACAGTAGGTACTATGAGGGAAATGGAATTCTGGCACAGATTCTGGGCAGTATATTCTTGTCATTTCAAAAAATGTCAATGTAAATGCACCTTTAGCGTTAATATGATCGATATTTTCAAAAAAACTGTCAAATTAACTTTCAAATATATCAATTGGTTCTATACAAATTTCATTCGAGATACACCCACATAAACCTTTATGACAGATAATGAGTGAAACCCCTGCACAATGGCAATTTATTGCTTTAAACACCCTATGCGACCAAATATCGGCACTTTCAGCAGAATTTTTCAGGGCCGTACTCTGTTAAAAAAATAAGGTGAAATAGACAAATTGTATTGGTTAAATAATATTTATAAGATTATAAGTCACTTTCAGACTCAGATGAGTCGTTATTTATTGAAATTATAATTTCGTTAGGCCGTGTATTTACAAATGTTGATTCAACTTTTATAACATGCCGAATACAATTCTGCCATTTTTCAGAAGATATGAGTTCTGATTGTTGTTTAATGAGATTTATTGCAGCGGGAGAACTTTCTGGACGATTATTATATTTTCTAATATTATATCTATAACATTACCGAAAACAGGTAAAACTTTGAACTCAACCCGAATACGGCTATGTATAAAATGACCTGTCAAGCCCTTTTCATAATTTATGGTTACGGTTTCAGGAGCACCGATTTTTGAGAGATTGGTCCCATAAAAATTTATGTGGATGTATCTCGAATGCGGTTACAGTACATGCCAGCTGTATCAATTTTTAGCAAATCTCGTAGCTGCATGTTAATATAATTGAAACAAGTTTAATAAAACTTCGACTTTGCCCGCGTCAAAATGAGAAATGCGCCAGACATTAAAAGCGTCGTTATGAATAGCTAAGGCCTGGTTTAGAAATTTTGACAATTGTGTGACACCTCTGCCCAGTTTTCCGTGTCTCCGATGGCACCAACTCTCTCAATCATTTTTGATCTTTCTGTAATGCTTTGAAATGTGACTAAACGCATGACAGTGAGTTGCTAACACAAAAAATAATCCTCGATCGATAATCGCAATCATTAAAAATTTCGGAAGGTGACATCATCTTTTAAACTTCTGCATTGATAACATAATAATATAAGAATGAAAATTAATAGAGGCAGCCGTGAAATCTTTTTGTTCATCTACCACAAGCCAACAGATGACGCAACACTACAAAATTTCCCATGGCCAACTCCATTAATCTCTAATGTGATTAATATTGGAGTTGGCTATAATTTGACATCACTATAGTAGAGGATCCCAAGTAAGAACGACCTTCACCGATTTGATAACCAGGTGAAAATTATATTTTAAAAAATAAAATATGTTTGTGAACATGTATCAATAAGGTTGCCATAAAAAAATGTTCATCGCTTATGATTGATTAAAATTATAAAAAAGTATTATTTTTTCAAATTTGACTGTCTTGGTTGCCAAATGACTCATAGTCTAATTGAAAGTATACAACATCTGCTATATGCAGTCGATCGGTTGCCTACCTTTTTCTGTTCCCTTTTACCTGGTAGCCGCGTGCAAACAGGTAAATTGATATTAGTAATTGCGCTCATCTGCTTACCACGATATTTATACATATATCAAAATGTAGGTAAATTTATTGCGAGTAGAGTAGTATAAGGTTGCTCAAGAAAATTTATTCATAGATTACGGTAGCTACTAGCTAGGCTTTGAAGTTGCAAAAATTGGAGCATGTAAATATGTGTGACAGAGAAGCATTGCTCGTACTGTACCATGCGATAAAGGAGGACGTAGTATAGCAGCTGCGCGCTACTGACCGGTAGAATATAAGAGAGTGCGCATGCTTCCTATTCGTAGTCCGTAGTATAGACAAGGAAAAAAATAGTATACTGTAGAGGATCATTTTGGAGCGTAATAAAATAAATAAGAAAAGCATAATAAAAAAAAACCTTCTCAAAATTAAAAAAAAAAATTAAATAAATTTACTAACACGTGTATAGTTTGAAAATTATAAATCTTTATTATCAAGCAATATTTACATAAAAAAGACATTAAATGCCAAAGTCATAATTGTAAATTATTCCGAATCGGAATCTCCGGAAGTTATATCGCCGTCTTCTAAGTCACTTTTTTGTAACATGAGGAATGATAACCTACAAACTCCAATAAATCTCTGTTTAATTGTAACTCCTCGTACTTAAAGCCTTTAGATCGTCGGTATGCTAATTTTAAATAGCAATGATCAGATGTTCTGTCATTAAAATCAATAACAGAATTTTTCAATCCACATAAAAAGCATTTTTTTTTCCATTTTTAATTTTTTTCACAAAACACGTGTTTATCACAACGTACTACGTTTGAAAATGATCCTCTATAGTATACAATTTTTTTCCTGCCGGCTCTGATACTACGAATAGGAAGCATGCGCACTCTCTTATATTCTACCAGCCAGTAGCGCGTAGCTGCTATTCTACGTCCTCCTTTATCGCATGGTACAGTACGAGCAACGCTTCTCTGTCACACATATTTACATGCTTCAATTTTTGCAACTTCAAAGCCTAGCTAAAGTTTGTCCAGAATTATAAGAATTTTATGGACTCCCAACGTTAATCCGTTTTACAGCCCAGGCGTCAAGTGTATTGTACAGCTGAAGAGCGGGGCGAACTCAGGTACAGAAAACATCGGCTTTCCCCGGACAGGCTCTTTACCTGTACAATAGAATTGACGCCTGGGCTGTAAAACGGATTAACGTTGGGAGTCCATAAAATTCTTATAATTCTGGACAAACTTTACCGTAATCTATGAACAGATTTTCTTAAGCAACCTTATACTACTTTACTCGCAATAAATTTACCTACATTTTGATATATAAATATCCTGGTAAGCAGATAAGCGCAATTACTAATATCAATTTACCTGTTTGCACCTTAGATCATATAATAAATAGATACCACCATGCCGTGTTCTTTCCCTAGCAGAGCCTGTGACGACATCCTCCTGTCACACATCTCTCTCGTGCATGGAGGGATTACAATGAAGCTATCCTTGCCTGATCACTATTTGAATTTTGGCCGCCTAAATTTTAGGAAGTATGTCTGAACTACCTTCGTACGAAAGATGTTGACAGCTTGATTTTATAAATAATTCACAGTAGATAATGAAAGGAATGGTAAATTATTGGGCAGCAATTGTGATCCTTTATGATTACATCACTTAAAATAGGATCTTTGTTCTAAATTCTAAAATTGTTTTTTGTACAACAACTCGAAAGAGAGGTTAGAAGAAACATCTGTCAAAAGCGATTTGTTGCGCTGGTGCGGTACAAGGATGGAAGTGAAATAGACATATACAGATGAAATGCATATAACAAAGATGAAGATGTGGTGATCACACAAGGATAGCATTATACTACTCCTCTTGACGTAGAAAACGACAACAGATAGCTTCATGTCTAGTCACAGCTTTCAGTTTGAGTATTGGTATCTATTTATTATATGATCTAAGGTTTGCACGCGGCTATCAGGTAAAAGGGAACAGAAAAAGGTAGGCAACCGATCGACTGCATATAGCAGATGTTGTATACTTCAATTAGACTATAAGTCATTTGGCAACCAAGACAGTCAAATTTGAAAAAATAATACTTTTTTATAATTTTAATTAATCATAGCCATGAACATTTTTTTTATGTCAACCTTATTGATACACGTTCACAAACATATTTTATTTTTAAAAATATAATTTTCACCTGGTTATCAAATCGGTGAAGGTCGTTCTTACTTGGGATCTTAGACTACTAACTAACTTTGAAATACAAAATTGAATATGTTTCATTTCATTCAAGTTGCATTGCTTAAAGATGAGAATTTGTAGTGGTAGAACCTTCTACATCCCAGATGCATCGGTTTCTTAATTCTGTAAAATATCCACTGCGTTTCAAGGAATGGTTAAAGCGGGCAGGTAGTAGAGAATTATTTAACCTGGACTCAAGAATATACATATATAATGAGCACATAGTTTGCTGCATAGGTTTGCTGTTTACACTTCAAAGAAGGTGATTTTACTTTCAATAAGAAACTTAAATATAAATACAGCTGTGCCCTCCCTCAATATTCCAAACCGTACGTAGTTTGACCATTATTATAAATATACATATAACCATTGTTTAAGTATATTATAGTTGGACAACATAATACAAATTTTACTTCGCCTTAATAGTGAGCTTTAGGACAAGGAATCCAGGGGGCGTGGGACAAATTTTTCGTCAACGCGCATTTTCACTACAGTGAACCAACGTATTAGGTTTATTTTACTGTACATCAGATGGCGCCCTCAAAGATTAGCAAAGGCAAACACCCTTCATTCTGCTCTTATACGAGGAGTTATCCATAAATCCATAATTAACATTCTTCCGTAAACAGTAATGTGTATAAACTTATTTTTACATAATATGTACAAAATATGAAAATATACTTGACATAAAAAATATGAAGTAACGCGTTATAACGTTATACGAAAGAATTGTATTTAAATAAATTTGACGCCTATTTTTATTTTACTATATCTGAAGACTGACAGAAACTTTCCAAGGGTTTTTAAACTGGTATAATTGTTTAGTTTTACAAGATTAAAGAATAAAACAAGATTTTAAGTAAAATTTAGATTCGTGGTGTTATAAAAATATTAACACAAAATGAAAATATATGTTCAAAGTAAATAACAGAATGACATAAACTTTCGGCGTTAACATTACAAATAATTACAAGAGAGAAAAAAACGCATTAAGAACTTAAGAGGCATGTTTGTAATATCGAGTTATTAAAGGCTGCTTTGAAGACTGTTTGTTTATATGAAAAACAATTGCTGTTATCGGACATTTTGGTAGATTTTGTTCCAAAAATACGAGATAACTAATTGTTTCTTGAACTAGTTTCCGTAACTTCTAAAATTTAAAAAGGATACGCCGTTCTGCTGTAATAAAATCTAGAATAAAGTCAAAATCACACTAATATTACATCTGATTTTGTTAACCACATGAAAATAATTTACATTAAAATAAGTTACAGACATTGTTTGAAATGTTTATTATAGTTCGAAAACAAGATAAAATAAATAAATAAATAAATAAATTGTGCATTTTATAAACTTCAGAATTTTAGTATAAAAATAATCATGTTTGAAGCTTTATTTTGTCTGTTCCATTTTATTGGGTGTATTGAGCCCCTCTCTGGATATAGCACCGACATCAGTGCACCGACCCAACGTTCTTCAACCGATGGGATGATTTATTACTTCCGTTATGCTGGCCCTACACACAGCGATTTGGTTTTCGGATTTTCGGCTAGATCTGCACAGTTAACTCTTTGCGCACTGCACACTGACATAGAGTATTTTGTTCACGCGAGCATCAAAAATATTACGCCGAAAGCACTTCTTCAAGTGTTATTTTTTTTAAGATGTCATATTTGTCAGCGTTTCCAAAATTTTCTTCTTTGCACAGGTCAACTAATTTTTCGTAAACCGCATTTTAAAATTTTTGTTATTGTAGTAGTATTAATTTATTATTTGCCTTACAGGCTTAATAATATTCCCAGTAGGGGTACAAATTAACTTAATCTACCTCATATAAATCCATAACAATAAAATAAATAAAATAAAATAAAAATTCGAGTGTTATATAATAAATATTCTATTCTTTCTGCTTGCCCACCCCTTGCCATAGTTCCCTTATCTTCCATACTTCTTTCATCCAGTCCAGTCCTCTTCCATCCTCGTTTAGCACTTCTTCCCTACTTTCCTCCGATTCTCTCAATCCTTCACATCCTTCCAGCATATGCTCTATTGTTTCTCCCTCTCTCCAACATATCCTACACCTTCTGTCAGTTTCATCCATCCAAAAATTATTCTCTTTCTCTTCATTTCCACACCTAAATCTCACCATCATTCTTTTCTCCTTTATACTTTCTCTGTGTGTGTACTTTGGTACTTCATCCTTTACTATTTTTCTATAGTCTACATTATATCTAGACTCCGATATTCTCGATCTTATCTATATCCTTATCTCTTACACTCAGCTCTTCTTTCATACTCCTTCCCATTTCTCTCATTCTCTCTATTTCTTCACATGCATATCCCTTTCCTTCATAATACTTGTCCCTTTCGTTCCAAACATGTTTTCCCCCTTCCTTTCTTATTTCTTTCCAACATTCTTGCAATATCTTGCAATCACCTCTCTCACTGAACTTCTCTTCAAATCCAACCGCCCTTTTACCCGCTTCCACTCTCATTTTCTCCCTTTTTGTTTCTTCTCTCACTATATACCCCGGCGTATACTTTTCCAATCCCAATGTCCATTTCAAGTATTTTTCTTGCACTCTCTCTATTTCTTCATATTCCTTCCATCCCCAAATCTCAGCTCCGTACATGAATACACTTTTGACCAAACTATCAAACATCATTATTCTTCTCTTATAATCATGTCCAAATTTTCTCTCTCCTATTCCCCATACTATTCCCACCACTTTGTTCGCTTTTTGGACCATTTCTTGAATATGCGCTCTATCTGAGTTATTGCTCTTTAATGTATATCCTAAGTACTGGAATTCTTTCACCTGTTCAATCTTCTTCCCTCTCCATGCCCACTCTTCCTTCTCCTTTCTTACTTTCTTCCCAAATACCACCATTTTTGATTTTTCCACATTCACTTCCAATTCCTTTTTTTTTACATACTTCTCCAAACTTGTAATCATTATCGAATTCAGATGTTTCGTGTTTTGATTGTTCAATTTCTCAATTTTTCAATTTTTAACTTTCCTTTTCGGCTTCCGGCTCCCCAATTTCTCGATCCTCCGGTTTTTCGATTTCGTCTCAGTTTTTGAATTTTTCGATGTTTCGATTTTTGGATTTCTCGGTTTTTCGATTTTTCTCTTTTGAGCTTTTCAATTTCTGGATTTTCCAATTTTTCAATGCCCCGATTTTTCAATTTTTCAAATTGAATTGGATTTCTCGATTCTTGAATTTTGCGATATTTTAATTATTCATTGTTTTAAATTTTAGTTTTTTCGATTTCAGTTCTTCAGTATTTAAATTTTTGAATTTTTCAAATTTTTGCGTTAAATTTTCAGTTTTCTGATTTCTCAATTAATCTATTTTTGATTTTCCTACTTCTCAAAGTTTCGATTTTTCAGTTCTTCAATTCTTCGATTTTTCGACTTCGCTTTATTGGTTTGTCGATTTCTCAATTTTTGGATATTTCTTTCAGGTTTGATATTTTTCAATACTTCGATTCTTTCATTTTTCGACTTCTAGATTTTTCTATTTTTTATTTTTGGATTTTCAGTTTTTTGTTTTTTATTTCAATTTCTCAATTTTTCAACTTTTTCATATTTTAATTTTTAAATTTCTAGATTTTTCAGTTTCTCGAGTTTCCAGTTCTATATTTTAATTTTTTAAATTTATGAATGTTTAAATTTGTTGAGATCTCAATTCATTGAGATTCGGATGTTTCGATGTTTTGATTATTCAATCTCTCCGTCTTGGGACCGTTGTTCTTTAATATATATATTAACGATATTGCGGATCAACTGGACGTGCAGTGTTTGTTATACGCAGATGATTTGAAAATCTTCCATGGAAGATTGTTTAGTTTTACAGAGAAATATAGACTTGGTTCATATTTGGTCAAAAAAAAATCTACTACCTCTAAACAAATGCAAGTGTGTGATCAAATCCTACAGTAAAAAAGTTAAACCGATTGAATTTAAATATAACTTAATGGAGTAGTGCAGGAACGTCCAGAATTTGTTAAAGAGCTGGGAGTAACCTATGATTCCAAGTTGAACTTTATTGAACATATCGCAAAGGTGAGGGCATCCGCAAATAAAGGTTTAGGGTTTGTTATTCGTAATTCTAGAGAGATAAGGGATTTTAATGTTATGCAATTGTTATATTCCGCACATGTTAGATCTAGACTAGAGTATTGCTCTGTTATATGGAATCCAATTTATCAAGTGCATGTAGAAGATATCGAAAGAGTACAAAGACGTTGGCTGAAATGTTTGGTGTTTAGAATAGATGGTGAGTATCCATGTAGGGGTACTCCTAACGATATCCTCAACCAAAGATTTAAAATGCGCAGCTTGGAATCACGAAGAAAATGTGCATATGGTATTTTATTATATAATATTGTTAACTACATTATTAAGTCGGAAAACATTTTGGAGTTAATAGGTTTGAATGTTCCAAAGAAGAACTTAAGAAATAAAATAACTTTTCACCAAAGCATACCAAGATCCAATGCTGCGAAATCGTCGCCGTTATACCAAATGTTGGAGTTCCATAAAGATATTGAGCGAAGTCTGGACATATTCGATTGCAGATTGTTTGAAATCAGAAATTGCTCCATTTGATCGAAATATAATGCAGTTAATCTTCGTAGAATATAATGATATATTTAAGGAGTTTAATAGTAATTCTATTCTGTTGTATAATATTTATGTAATTTGATATTTGTAATTTGTTAATTGTATAAGCAGTGCCCCTTAGTAATTGGGCTCTATGCCTGTTAAGGGACTAGCGTCGTCTTCGTTGATTCACTATTAAAGTCTCTCCAATTGGTTACAATCATCCGACTTGTCAAAAGGGAAAATATCAAAAGATGTCACCCCCTTCGGGAGTTACAGGAACCTGTAATTAATCCGTTTTGTCGCGCGCCAAAACAGTTTGTGCTTGAATTGATATTATCAAAATGTCCAAAAAATATTGCTCTGTGCCTGCTTGTGGGGTAATCAAGGATCCTAGAGACCACAAAATAATGCAGATTCCCTTCAAACACTGTGAACAAAAGGTTGTGGTGCAAAAAGGTTTTTAATGCTACAAGTAGGTACCCCAACATGAATCTTTTACCTAAGGGAATGTATAGCCATTAAAACCATTTCAGGTGATAATATTGCCAATAATTTATACATTTGTGGTAAACACTTTGAGAGAAGTTGTTATTACACAAATAAAAGACTTAAACCCGGCTCTGTTCCTACTTTGTTCCTCCATGGTTCCAAGTCACCGCTACCTGTTCCTACTTCTTCAAGCTCCCCAGCAAGTACTAAACGTGATCCAGAATGCAGCTTCATAATTCCTGAGACACATTCCGATAACAATGTAAACACCTCAAAGAAAAACTTTCCTACTGCATATCCCTTTGCAGACCATCCACACCCATGGCGTTGTGACTTTGGCACCGGTACCGAAATTTTGCCTCTTTTTCAAGTAAAAACTGAAATACATGACGTCAAATTGTGTCAAAAAGTCAGACCACGACAGACATTTAGCCGACATTACAGATTCCTTTCCCTCCCGACGTATGCTCCCTCACATGTCACATTTAAGGGATTGGAGAGACTTTAATAGTGAATCAACGAAGACGACGGGGACTAGAATTAATAAATAAATAAATAAATAAATAAATAAATAAATAATGTGCATACCCGAAAGTAGAGTCACAGTATAGATATCATTCAGTAGGGACAACTCGCTATTCTTACTGACCCGTTTTCATGGGTGGTCGTTTGTCTTGTGACCGTATGAGGGCGCGCAGCGCAAGGTACTTCTCTTTTTTACACATTGGGACATTGAACTGCGGTACTTTGGTTATCTAGTGATTTTAATGTGAAATATTTGAAATTTGGCAGTTTAGTTGCATTGGTTTTGATGATTTAAGGCTGATCTTCCGATGTAATTATTGCAGTTAAGTGTAATTTTCACAGAGACATTTTAAAAAGCATTGTTCATGTTTTGATGGGACCATCGTTTACTATTTAATTTTTTTGTAAAAAAAAACTAAATGTACATATATTAGCGTTTTCTAATAGCGTTGAATTTTATAACCATTTACAACCATCATGGAAAAGAAATTAATGAAACTTAAAATCGTAATCAGAGAAGCGGGGCCAAATCTGAATTTCAACAGGCATCTCTGTTATAGGATAGCGCGCTTAATTCATTATTTATTACAATAGACTGAGGGATTTCTAAGATCAACTAGTTACATAATGTTGTTGTTATTACACTATTTTTAATTCTTTTCCAAAAACTCATTTGCACAAAGTATAGTAAATTGTGTACACGAATCAATTTTAAAATTTTCAAATGAAGCGTTTGTGATACTTTTTAAATTGGGTGGCGACATCTAGAAATATTTTGGGCAACGACCACCGATGATGGCTTAAAATTGTGGCCAGAAAGATCAAAGGCGCCTACACGAGTTGTCCCTACTGACTGATCTCTATACTGTGGTAGAGTCCCTAGATATACTTTAGAAAAGAGTTGTGACACGGACATTTTCTGTCTCTATCTTCGTTACATGACGGTCAGTTATGAGATAGCTATAGCGATTGCTGTCTTTATCTAATTTAGTGATTTAGTTTCAAAGACTTCAAAAGAAATTTATAGGTTAAGTTAAATTTTCAAACAGTGGCGTAGTGCTCCAAATAGTTTCTTTGAAATTTTGTTAACAGTACTGACCCTGATAGTACCTTGTATTTAAGAAGAAGTGTTATGCGGTTAAGTATAGTAGAGCAGCTTTCATAACGAAAGGGTACAGCTGGTGGGAGTGCGCAGAACATTGTTTTGGTTTGGCCTTACAAATATCGTGAGAGCAGTGGCAGCGGCGATAAATATTTCGACTTTGAAATATCAAAATACTATTTTTGCACTCATGATCTTTTTTGATGGCTTTCGTGCATTCACCAGGGTGCGGGAGTTCGAACTTCCCGCACACGTGCATTTTAACTTCCCGTTGCCATGGTAACCTTAAAATACTCGCGTAGTGTCAACATTGTGATGTGTTGACGGCGCCATTGTTTATAAATAACTCACAGTTAATTTCTTCAGTTTAAAGGTTTATTCGTTGCAAAAAATATTGTACACAACACGTTCGTGAGCCTGCTTCCCGCATTCACGCAAATGCGGCACTCCCTTCGGTCGTGCCGCAAACAAGCGTTCATGCGGGAAGCAGGCTATCCCGAACTAGTTGTGTAAATTACTATTGTGTTAATAAAAATATCAATTTTCTATTTTATTAGCGTTGACATTATAGAAAATGAATTTAACGGTTTGTTAATGCTGTATTATGATGTATTAGTTGAATAAAAAACTAAGTAAAAGAAGTAAAAAGGTAACATTTAGTGAGCAATAACAACTGATAAATTACGGTACAGTGTACAGTCAAAGCTATATAAACGACAATTATGCTAAAATATGAACTGTGATTATTATTTCGAGGTTAAAGACAGAAAACGTTAAGCCTTATTGTAATCTTTATAGTATTAACAAATTGTGCCAGAAAATTAAAAACCATGTAACTATAGTCATGGGTTGCTAATTCTCAGGGTTTTATCCCCGTTTTTATCTAAAGATTTAACTGTTGATTTAAGACTAGTCGACTATAAAATAGTGTATGATACTGGTTTATAATGCGGGGTTCGTGAAATTTTTTACTCATGCTATAATCCCTATTGTTACGTAAGCCTATTTTTTACCAAACAAATAAATTTATTTTTATTAAATGGTTCTGTATTCTATTGTAGAAATTGCTCTATTTTCCATTGTTTTTGAAAGAAATATAACTCAGCGGAAACTGAGCCTCCCTTCTCAATACATCGATGTTACGCCACTGCTAGTCCGACTACAACTCGCACAACTTAAGCCCCGCCCCTATGCCCTTTCGTTATGAAAGCTGCTCTAGCTGTCACAATAAGCTGAACGTCTCAAACGCTCAATAAACCCCTAACCGCAGCTTATAGATGCCATAAATTTGGGCTGAATGCCGCGTACTATTCAGTTAGTACTTAAATAAGAGATATGCTGTGCCCAAACAGTGGAGAGTAATAAAAATTACAACCATCCTAATCACTTCAATGAGCAGCAGCACGACCGCGGCCCAGGTACCATTCGGTCTAATTTGACGGTCACTTTACTTCTTACAAGTTACAACCGGTATCTTTGGTAAAACAGAAAAATATGGAATACCTAATCATACTGATTTACACTTTATGAGATTATGTCACAATTTGCAGTTAAGTTTGAACACCATTCTGTACCCAAGTACTGTCGTTGTTCTCAACGCAAGTTTTGGAGAATGTATCACATTGTCAGTGTCTAATCGTTTTGATTCTGATCAAAACAACATTTTGTAATTTAACGAACTGGGAAGGTAAAGTGCACCGTTGTAAGGAATTTGAAGCATGTTTAGTGGGTTGTTTATCTACTACTCTATAATAAACAGTACTTTTACAATGTCCTCACATTTTCATCATGAATATTTGCTCTTATATGTTGAATAATTTCAGTAGAAATATATAGATTCATGTGCCTGTGTATTAAATAAAACTTACAAGTTAAAATTTGCTGCTTATTTTTTAAATTAAAATAACTATGAAAAAATTACAAAAGCAAGCAAGGTCAATCGAATTTCTGTAACTCGAAATATTTAAGAAATATTCCACAAACAATTAATTAAATGGCCGAAGAATACATGAGGTTGGAATTCCCAGTAAAATGATAACATACGATTTGTTTCCATCGTAAGCTTACACCTCCTAACACAAAAAAAAACATGGGTGGCCACTTATTTAAATTTGTTAATGTTGTTTCCCAAAAGTAATGAGGAACCTGGACAGTATTCTTTACCTGGATTGATTGCTGCTTCGCCTAAAAATAAATCATTTCTTTCCTAATATCCTAATCATTAAAATTTTTAATTTTGATTGTTAAATAGGTAAAAATTTCACGTAAAATTCCTGATTAAAACGGTATGTGCTGAATTTTACGACATAGGTTTCTACTTGAAGGTAACGGAAAATTTATATTTAGAACATATAGTTATGTCCTGACGTTCCACAAAGAAATTTTGTTTTAAGGGCTTTTTCTATTGTTTTGTTGTTCCACCGTTTTTGTTGTTTGCGTTTAACACTTAAATTTTGAATTTGGTTTTTGTTGAAAATCCCTTTTATACTTCTGTTTTATGCATTGTCCTTATTTTGTTCTTCGTTGTCAGTCAACCGAAAGCTGTTACCAACTGCTAAATTTTAAGCAAAATCAACAGGTCGTGTTTCAATAGAAATGGCAAAGACAATATCTAAGGTCTCTACCTGAAAGTATTCAGGCGTTAGCAGATAAAATAATCACCCTGTATTAAAAAAAATGTTGCTAAAGATCATAATTAAAGATTATGATTTCAAACATCAAATATATGCGCAAGTTTGTAAAATATGTTTTACCAATAAATACCTACACCAACAGTAAATATTGTAGCTCAATAGTTTTATAATTATTAAAAAGCGTTTAATAAAAACACACCTTTGATACAATAACTGTTTTATTGGGCAGAAATTTTCTGTTGGATATTTTTTTCCAACGAAATTAAAGCGAATAAATGAAATCTTGGATATCCCATCTCTCAATGTACATTGTCTAAGTAAATTAACGTTTACAGCTTTTAACGAAAAATCCCAATAAAAGATTAGGTTGCGGATCTCATGGTGAAGAAGATGTACGAGCTCATGCATTCTTTAGACGTATCGATTGGGATAAAATTGAAAACAGAGAAGTACAACCACCGTTTAAACCAAAAATTGTAAGTAACGCGAAACAGGAAGTACTCTTCTAAATGTTTTAAAACGTTTTTCTTATAGAAACATCGTAAGGACGTAAGTAACTTTGACAAACAATTCACTTCTGAGAAGACGGACTTAACACCTACGGATAAATTGTTTATGATGAATCTTGATCAAACAGAATTTATGGGATTTTCTTTCCTTAACCCTGAATTTATTCAACACGTCTAAACATTCATTTATAGTCAGGGGAACTATATTTATTTAATAAGGATCATCTTAGAATAATGTAGATTTATTTATAGAATCTATTTGTCTGTTGAGATTTGCATTTCAGTCATTTTTAATGTTGTTTGTACTTTTATTAGCGATATTTCATTGAATATAAAAAAGTAAGTCGTTATTAACATCTACGTATATATATAAAAGTAACGTACTTATACTTGTGCCAAACGCTAACATTAAGTTTTTGGTTCTACTCTTCTTCTACTATCAGAATTAGATAAGTATGTTGAGGCATGCTCCAGAATTAAACGCACAGATTTTGATTTTAGATAAATTACAGTTCCGAGTGTATTATAAATATAACTCATTCAATTTTTCCAAAATTTCAACACTTTTTTTTATCTATTTAACTGGTTTCTTTAGAAATGTTGAGTGTAAGTGCTTATTTTCTCTTGTTATGTAGTCTTACTGCTACAAGAGACATATGTCACAAATAGGTCAAGCTCATATTAAGTGAGTTCAAGATTTTTCTGCAAACATGATTCACGGCGAATGTAAATTGCAGCGGGCCTTTCGCAGGATCCGAAAAGGTCTATGTAAACTACAGCGGTATACAGATGCTGTACTTGATGGGTTTGAAGATTTACTACACAGGATTTGATTTTTTTTTTGTATTACTTATTAGTAGGTTAAATTAGTACTAATTTTGTAAAAGTTTGTATTAGCGCGTCAACGTCCAGAATAATTTTATTTGTATTACTAATTTTCCTTTTGAAAAAGTTAAAAATAATTAATATATTATTTTTAGTTTTGTAATAATGTTATAATATTATATGTTGGGGATTACGGGAAATATCATTCTTTTTGATACAGTAAATGCCGCGATTTTGCAGAGGAACTATCACAGACCCAGATATGCTAAGACGAAGCAAAAATCAGTTTCGAATGTCATTACAGGTAAACAAGTGACCCTATTTTAGAGCTAGTATCCGATTTTATTATCCTCTACAATTTACATGTTATAAACATTTACTGGGCTCGGGAAGATTAATGAATTAGTTCCGTTGCAGTTTACATGTGCCCCATAATTCAAACAGACCAATACATTATAGAAACATTGTAATTTCGCAGAAACGGAAATGTTTCCTTAGGCATTGGACGTGTTCACATATAATGACTTAGGTACAGGCCTGCATATCACCTGCCTTACTAACGTTATTTGCCAAATGGTTCGATATCATAAATTTTTGAGAATCATGAATATATATTTGTTTTTGACAACATAATACAGAAGGCCTGCTAGTTCTATTAATCGTATTTATAACAAGGTTCATCAACGGTAAGAAAACAGCAGATTTATTTAACTGTGTGTTTTTGTTTGCTTTGTGTAAGTGTTTAAATGAATTCTCGATCGTAATTCTACCCATACATAATTATACTTTTTTGCTGAATCCCTAATAGTCACTAGTTACTTTCTTTTATAAGTGAGATCTTCTTCAAAATTTCCCCTCAAATTTCATTTTTAATCACTGCTGTTCGAAAATCTACCAACATTTATTTTATGCACCCGTCAGAGAATCATTTCTGTTGATTAATTAATTTTATCCATATTGAACTGGTAAAAGGGTTATCGGCATAGTGGCATAGTCGTAAAAATATGCTGGCAGTTATAAACTGCGTTTTTTTCTGGGGTAAGCCTTCATTTATTTTTGTTATTTAATTACACGTATCTTCACGTCCATCTCATATTTATGAAGCACACCCTAGAACAGAATATATATAAATATATTTTTATTGATGATTAGGCATTTAAGTGTTATGCTTATGACTGTTTATTTGTAAAAATGTACATAATTCTTCTTATACCATTCTAAAACATATCAAAATAAGTACTATTGGTTATGTTGTATTACACATGGTTACTATTGTTTGTTCTGTTAATAATTTCAACGTTGGACTTTGTTCAGAGCTTTTTACATTTTAATTGGGAACCTCTACGGTTCATAATTATATATACTATTAAAGCTCAGTCGTTGACAGGCAATAACGTCTCTTAGACACCATATATGATTTACAATGTTTGTTTTTGTACACTGTTTTCATTTTAATATTGAGACTTTGTAATAGAAGGTGGGTACCTATTCTTTTGCTGATATTATTTTTGCTTCATAATAGATAATAGACGTTAAGATTATCTTGAAATTTGCAAGTTTATTACTATTTGCGTACGATTCATTTATTCCTGTCAGTAATAAGTTATTTACTAATAATATATTTGTTACTATATTTCGTGGGTAATTCAACGTCTTATTTTGACTACATAGATATTATCGTTCAATGTGATGATTAAAGCAAATCGACAATCTACTTTAAGATAAAAAAATACGATATTGTACATTTTAAGCATTCCAAATAATTAAGCGCCCTTATTGTACATTCCTGTAGAGAAAAATGACTGATGTGCAAATAATTAATATACTAATTATCTCGTTTTTACTATCGATTGTCGCACTCTTAAACACGGTTAAAATATTATTGCAATCAGAATATTATATTATTCACGCGTCTTTTTCTTACAGTTCTTCCAGTCATTTAAAATGACAAAATTTGTGAATGTAGAGAATTTATAAGGATATATCAGTAATTAATGTAATTAATGTAATATCATTACAAATATGTATTTATATATTTCTTTAAAAAAAAATAACGTCAATCCACGTAAAGATGGACGTAACTAACACTAACTGCTTCACTACTGTTTCAAATAAATATATATTTTGTAATGAAAAACAAATATTTAAATATGAACAAGATTTTTGGGCATCTTCGATATTTTAATTACAGAGAATTTAGGGCAAAAAACAACACAAACTAAAATACTATGTCAGATATCTGTTATTAAATAATGTCACCTGTAGTACGTTATTATTTTCACCGAGCAAACAACTTTTTGTACAACTATAACATTCTTATTCACCGCTGTTAGAAGTTTTAACGGTATCTCACCATAATGAACAGTAGAACTTTCTTTGCTGCAATGCTAACTGGGTTTCACTGCAAATTCTGCCTCAAATGATTCAGTTGTACCTACACATTCAGTGCAAAATGTTTGTATATCTCAATCAATGCTAGGCAGTTTGCCCACAACGTACTGCAAAAATGCAGCAGTCTTTTAACATTTTGCTGATTAAGATATATTTAAAATAACACTACTTACTTTGACTTGAAAAAAACCTCTTAAAGCTTGCATGCTATTTACTGAATAACACACATTAAACATCTAACAAACCAGTATTATGATAAAGTATTCTCTTTGTTTCTAAATATTACAAAACCATTTATATTAGAAAAATCAACGTAACACTCATAAAATTTTCATTTTTCGATATTAATAGCCCAAAAAATAAATTTTTATTTAATAATATTGGTATTTTCATTTATTTATAGTAGTGTCTGCCTGGTGTCGTACATCGACATCGTGTAACCTAGCCTGTTAGATTCTCCCTATGCCAACTTTGCCTGCCCAATTCTTATGCTATATAATTCTGAAATACCTATGAAAGAAAATAACGGAGGTAAATCTAAAATCTGCAAAAATCAATACAACCCATTAAATCTAGTAGCTGTTTACGGCATTAAAATCTGTTAACCATCTATTTTGGCCCTATATAAAAACGTGTTTCCTAAAAAAAAAATGTTCATATATCTTTCTACTGCGTCATAACAATGTAACGACGAACATGAGACACGAAAAATTTGATGATCATACAGGAAAAGAATAAAAGTACATAGTATACTGATAAAAAACGTATTGACGCACTGTTTCTTTATACTATGGTTTTCAGTATTAAGCATGTCAAATAAGTAACGGCACTAAACAATAAAATTAATATTTTGAACTAAGAGCAGCAAAATAAAAACAATTTTAGAGCTTGATTTTTTTTTTAAACAAAGAACATTTTGCACTAACAAACTAAACATCAGCACCAAATTTTATTATTTTATCTTAACATTTTGGTACCGTACGTTATTAATGATCGACACATACCCTCATGTATAGTGAACCAAGAGTTATAAGGTTATATGGCCATCATAAAATCATCCCATCGTGTCGAAGTTAAGTTGTTTACAATAGAAAAGGTTTTAGGGTCGTAAATAACGTGTCCACTGCAGCTCGACCGGCTCTTGTGGTTTCGTTCAGGGGCGACTTTCACTAAATATGAAAATCCACCACTCCACTATTTCTTTACTACCTGCAGCCGCTGAGGGTTCCGAAATAACCACTCGCTTTGAAAGCCGGCCCTGTTAAATATGAGCAAGAAATGTTTAGAAGATGATTTATTGCCAACCGGTAAGCTTAGTGCGAACCACACAAAGGGGGTATTTATTTGCGGTCAACTACTTTTATGATGGCCATATAACCTTATAGGTCTTGGTTCACTATACCTCGATAGCAATTTTTCCATATCCGCTTAATTTCATTGATGTTTCTTCACATAACTTTACGCTTTGAACATTTTTCTTTACAATTAGATCAAAATTGTTCTATAGAATGGGCTTGTGGTAAATTGGTATGGTATCACACCAAGTTATCAAGCCCGATCTATTGGATAGTATTGGAGTATTTATAAAGAAAAATGGCACGATGCAAGATCAAGAAATTACTGGATTCAAGCGGCGGACATGGAGGAATTGCTGTCGAAGTATTATAGAATGGAGGCTTGGCACGGTACTAAAATGTTAAATAAAGTGGCAAAATTTGGTGTTGATATCTAGTTTGGTATAAACTGCTCCTTGCTTCAATGAAAAATTAAGCAATTATTACTGTTAAATTTTTGTGCTTTTTTTTTGACTAGTGCACAAGATAGCAAATTTCTGAAAAATATTTTGACACAATTTTACTTGGAAATGTAGTTTGTTAGAAAGTTGTGTGGACCTCGGTCCGATTTTTTGTAAATTGACAGGAAGTTGGAAATAACCATTTTCGAATTACTAGGCCTCCAGAAATATTACTAAAGTAGATTTTTTATTACTGGTGTGCACCACGACTCTAATTTCATGTTCCCACTTGATTTTTGGGACACTAATGCAAACTTGCACCACACTTTTTATCACGTGATTACCGTTATGGCAGCACTTTGACTACTTTTATGGTAATCCTATTGCGGCCTTAAAAGATGGGTCTGACACGTCTATTTGCCAGGACTACAATTTTATTGTAATTTGTTTTTCTTATATTGTATGTGTCGGTTTGTTAATTAATTTCCGTTAAAAAAATCTAATGATTTTTTTATGTTTTAAACAAATTTAAAAATCCAAACAATCTTGTAAGACACACGTTCATAAAATGTTTTTTCGAGTACTGACGATATCACTGACTCATACTCGCAAACATATATTTTCCAGTCTTGTTTTTCAAAACACTATTGATTCACGGTATCTTCTACAAAGCACAGTAAGGAGACGTATGTATCCCATTTAAAAGTTCAAGTTTTATTTCAAAAGAAAACTGATCTAACCTTGTCACGTGTTAAAATAAATATTAGAATAAGAGCTAGACTTGGACGATTTGGGCCTTCACGATGTTCTGAGCATACTTACTTGTACATATTATTTAGAGAATATTTACCTTTCCAACTAATTTAAAGACATGTATTTTTAGGACCTCAAGACGCTATAACAAAAAAGGTTGGTGATGAACCAACCATCAAGTTATCAAGCTGTCTTGCTAATCATCGGCTATATACAACAATAACGAGAAAGACAGCTGATCTTTCGGTACTAATTAGAGTTCAGTGCTGGCATAACCGAAAAAATTCGTTCAAATAGGTATTTTTACTTAAAAAAAAAAAAAAAATACATTAATTCAACTTAAAGTTGAATGATTTTATTGTAAAGATTCATAGATACACAGATTTTTCGTTTAGTAAAATAATGGCATATTAGATTTGTTACGATGACTACTTTTTTTCAAATAAAAACGTATTTAATTGTTAGATAGTAACACACTATAGAGGTGGACATTGTTTTCATTTATTTAAAGTATGTTTGGCGCTAAATGCTAAGTTGCTATTTTGAAATAAAACCTTTGTTTATTTAGTTTAGGGCCGTTACTGAAGTCTTAAAAGACTATTTACGTAATTAAAGTTGCAACTATTAAAGTTCTTCACTTTTACAAAATTCCTAGTAGATGGTAATTTTAACTTAAAAACGTGAAATTTTCAGTACGTACAGTCATGCTCAAAAATGAATAGCATGGATACAAATTCGGATTGTCATCTGTACGGGATTTATGTGAGCATAACTGTACACCATTTCTATCAAAACCATCCTACATTAGCTGTCAAAGAAAAGGATAGATAGAAGTGAAATATTATTCAAAATTAGAAACAAATAGTCATAGAATGCCAAAATAATATCCAAATGTTAATAACCGCAGCGTAGATATTTACTTTCTCATATTCTGAAAAAAAAATGGAGTTTGAAAAATTGTCTGAAAGTCTGTGCTTTGTCATTCGCTTTATTAGATTTAAAGTTCGTAAAACAAGACTTCATCTAAGTAAGTACAAAGTGCAGTAGTGGAAGTATGCATAATAAGTTTATTGTACTTTTTAAAAATATCTAATATTATATTGCCACAAATACATTATTGCTTTTGAATTGTTTTTTCTACCATTTAATTTGAAATTATTAATGCTAGAACAGTGGAACTCAAAGAATTCATGATTATTGAATGTATTTGTGCTGCCTATTGTTAGTGATGTGTTGAAACTAAAGTGTGTTAACCCCGATATTAATTTATGATGTCATATAGGAGTATATATTAAGTGCAACCGACTTTTTTATGTACCATGATTTACTTTCAGAGTTTTAACAACTGTAAACCCAACGAAATCACCATGCAGTGGTGTCTATCCTGTGATACACCATCCTCTAAGCTTTCTGCTTGACGTCTTGTATTAGTTACTATTAGATCTACTAGATTTTACACAATAGGAAGTAGAAGGTAAATTTACAATTTACATAAATTATTATTGATACAGAAGTTCTCCCAACAGTATTTTATTTATATTATTCATAAAAAAGCATTGACTTAGGGGCATATTTGTATTTTTATTTTTTATATTTAAAAATTATTCCACTATTTTTAAAGCAGAAAGCTTGTAAAGCTGTTAAAAGTGCCGTGATTTTGGAAAAGTAATAATTGTTTACGTTACAAGTGCAGAAATGCAGAAATTGCCTATACATACAAGCTAAAACGCGGCCCAAGGAGAAAGGTTATTTGTGAATTATGATTAGGGAGCGGATTTCTGTCGGGCTAGACAAGGCCAAACTCGGTACGGCTCGTTCGGGATGGGAATTCATTGCAGTTACCGGCTGTACTTCGTTTATTTGAGATTAGAATAACGCTGCTTCGTTGCACTCTGCTGTTAATTCCAGTTCTCATTTACTTAGCCGTTTGATTAATAAATCGTTAATTGTATTTATGAAATCAAATGACAATTAAATTCAGTGATTACCTATCACCCGCTACTGAGTCCCGGCGATGCAGCGCGTCTCCACCTATAATCGTGACGTAGCCCGACAGAAATCCGCTGTCTAATTATGATATACCAGCAACCCGGCCCAACTGCGCACGAGTAGCACACATGTGCAACCCGGAGGTTGAATATTTGTTTGTTGTGTTGTCTATATAGTGGTGAAACCACAGCATAGAAAACAATCAGTAGAGACAGCTCGTGTCGGCGCCTTTGTTCTTTCTGACCCGAATTTTAAGCCGTCATCGGTGGTCGTTGCCTAAACTATTCCTAGATGTCGCCACCCAATTTAAAAAGTATCACTTCATTTACAATTTCAAAAATTGATTCGTGTACGCAATTTATTGCAAACTGTCTAGTTTGCTCAAATCGTATAATCGTGAATCGCAATAAGAAAAAAGAAAAGTCCATATTTAATTTATAAACACGATGATTTGTTACAGTTTTTATTTTATTCATAACCACCGGTTGTTGTTCGTTTGCGACGACTTTTTAAAGAAAAAATGTGTTATGTTTACTATCTTTTCCAAGAATTCCAAACACGAGGGAGAGAATAAAGCGCACAAAGATTTTACATTTTATTGTGAAAATTACATTTTTATACTATTTGTACAATTCTACCGGAAAAGCAGTCTTAAACAAGCAAAACTGGCAAAAATATTGTAACAAAACTGCCAAATTTCAAATATTTTAGACGTCAGTTGGGCGCCCTCATTCGGTCATAATGCGAACGACTACCCACGAAAACGGGTCACGAAAAACGGCGAGCCGTCTCTACTGATTGATATCTATGCTGTGGTGAAACTCGCATGAAAATCCGTGAAGTAGTTTTTGAAATTATAGCGTTCAGACATACAGCCAGACAGACAGAGGCTTTGTTTTATACTGTGTATAGAAATGAATTATTTTTAATTTTTACAAAAGAAATGAACAACATCGGAATAAAATAAATAAAACAAAAAAAAATACGTCTCGTTTTTAAACAAAACAAAAAAAACTGTTTTAAAATAATTAAAACAAACCGTTATTTATTCACTAACATCGCTACAAAGATATATTTGAGTCATTTAAAAGTAAACGATTGTTTTAGCGAAAATAAAAAAAAACACCACCCGTTGGTTTCAGTTGTTAACAAAAAACTATAGTGGTGATTTTCATATTCTTAAAGTGACCATAATTGTATTATTTATTAAAATTAAATAATAAGTCCCGGAACGATTGAATAGCTTTGTTATTTGAAAATCTTTTTTTTTTGGAAATTTGGTATGGATATATAGTTAAACATGGTGACTTGATTACAGCAGTTCTTCTTTTTTTACCGCTTGCGGTTTGACACACACGGTCGCCTACTTTTTTTTTATGGAACACCAGATTTTTTTGACATTTTCTGATGCAGAATAAAAAACTCATTTCAGAAATTATCAACCTGTTTATTTCTACTGATAGAACAAATAGAAAACAATTCACAAAAAAACACCGACGATGATAACAAACCGTTATCATCTTAGCCAATTCAGAAAACAAAACAACATTTTATCTGTTTCTAATTTGATGTAACATCAAACGTTTTTGTAAAAATCTATAATTTTCCTTATATTATTTCATTACATATTATAAAACGATAGAAATCTGATAAGCTGGCGTAAAGGTACAAAAGTCGTCCCCGTCATTAATAAAGTCATCTTACCGAAAAAAAAAAATTTTAAATTTGTAATTCACACTTACAGTTTGAAGCTAACTGAAAAATAAAACCGACTGTTATGCATTTCATTCCATGGTGATCGACCGTTACATCATAAATTGTATGTGTGACCTTAAATTTTAATATAATTACACTAGTTAGTGGTTGCAGCAAAGAATTATGTTTTGCAAACTTCAAACATTTTTAAATATTTACATAATAGTAGCCATTTTTTGGAGAGTTGCCTACCAAAAATTGCAGAATTTTTACTATACACATTTTGTTAACATGTAATATGTATAAACGAAAATTTGTTGACATTTAATGTAGGTATGTATATATCTGTTATAGATATTTTGCATTGAATGAGGTAAAGCAATTTTTAAAACAATGCGGATTATTAAAATCGGTTCATTTGGTGTTAACATTAAATATTAGCAAAAAAAACTGCTGTAGTCATTTGTTTAAGCCGTATGAAAACAAAAACTAGGTTGTTACTTTGTATAATTTTATCATGATTACCATAATTTTTAATACAAGATTAACAATCAAAATATAATTACGTAGGAAAAAAATTAGCGTGTGTTTTATTATCACAGATTGGTGTAATGGGCTTTAAATATAAGTGCATGTGACATTCTAGTCGTTCATAATTTAAAAAAACTATCTAGTCTCGTAATATATTGGTCTAAGTGATCTTTTTATATATCTATTTACTGTTACAATCTATTATGTAATAATTCTTGTTGTAGTCATTACTTATTCATGTATTATAAATTATATATCAGTCTGTGTTTGTTGATATTATACCTTTTCTGCATCTTTCGAAAGGTGTCCAGAAGAATTAAGAAATTGTAATCATTTCTTTACTCGAAATACTTACATCGCCGTCATCAATGCAGAGTTATTTACATTATTTACTTGTTGAGTCTGTTTGCAAATAGTCTCGGAAGTTTCGGCAAACAACCACTTTTGTTTCGAGGTCTAGAAACAACTGCTACTAACCGCTACCGCTAGAACCTAGCTGGACTTGACATAAAAGTTATAACAATGGCGTCCATACTACCATGCGTCGTGGCTTCACCAAAATGCACTAGAAATGTCAGAATGTTCTACTAACAGCTAGTCTGTGTAATTTAAAGCCTCTGTATATTACATACTGAGATGGAAAGTACTCCATTCTTGTCGAGAGAACTATAGATTACTAGTTCGCAAGACACAGGAATGATACTTTTGTCAAAGTTTATATGTATACTATTTTATTCACAATCATTTAGTAAAACAAGCAACATTATAATAATAAAAAACAACTACCTCCATAATACACTGACCGGCAAAAAAACCGGCCACCCTCAAAAATTTCGCAAAACCACTTTCATTACACAAACCACAATTATTATTAATTTAACTAGTGATCGTTATTTTATTAAAGAACCATTCTCTATTGACACATGTGGTACAAATTAGCAAAAAAAGAAGACATATAAACGCAGAATTAAATTTAATTTAACAGAATAACAGAAACAGACCCAAGTAAGATATTTTCTTAATTAAAACAATAAAGGAGGCTCTTGTTGTAAATAATGTTTTTCATCATTTGATTATAAGTTTAGCAGTTAATAAACGTTTTCACCCGAAAACAATCCCGTTCACTCTTACAGGGCTCCGTAACGAAATAGCGCTTGACAAAATAGCGGCGACTAAACAGCGCCGCGACAAAACAGCGACGCGACACAACAGCGATCGACAAAAAGGCGCTCGACAAAATAGCGACGCGACGTAACAGCGATCGACAATATAGGGTCCACACAAAAAAAACGATGCGACATAACAACGATCTGACACAATAGCTATCAACAAAACGGCTGTCATTAATTAGAAAAGTCCAGGTGAATTAAATATCGACGAAACAGCGACTACCAAAGCGCCAGGACGTTAGAGTCGCGTAATGCCCGTAACTTTAGTCGATTGCACAAACTAATTTCAAACGCTTTCAAAAATAGCGATTGAAGTAGGATCAGCACGTTCATGTGGATCAAAGCTATTTTTTGTGACATTCGTCATAAAAATATTTACTGATTTGTCACACAAAATAAAATGTCAAAAACGCAGAAAGGGGGAAAATTCTCTTCCATGAGGGTTATAAATATAGAAGAGACAAAGTACACCTCAGCACAGTGTCGTGGCGTTGTACCGAGAAGGGTTGCAACGGCAGGCTAATAGTTGGAGATAATTTCAAAAGAACACTGTCATGCCCCTGAGCCTGTCGAAAAGGAAATGTTTAGGGTGATAGAACGTATGCGCGAATTGGTTACTACATCCACTGACAGTCCCAGGGTGATTATTCAAAAGAGTGCGGAAAATTTACCCGAAGAAGCTGCAGTGCATCTTCCAAATTACGAAGCTGTTAAATTTAGCACTATAGTTGTATTAACTATTGTTATATTGTTTGTTATAATATTGTTTTGATAGCTAATATAGTATTTAACGTTATTAGGCTGATATTAAGCGTATAACAGTCGAGGATAATTGTTTGATAGCCGAGGCGTATAAATATTATCCGAGACTGTTATACGGTTTATAGGCCGTATTTCGTTCACTATTTTTCGTCATACCTAAAACTAGTTAATTAAAAAAATACTCATAAAAAATACAAATTCAAGAAACTAATCAGGTAGTCTTTTTATCCATAGTAACGGTATGTTTATAAATCAAAAATAAAATTTTGACATGTTGCCTAAAAATGTAGCTGTTTGTGAAATTCCCGAAGATATTCGCGATGAAGCGGCCTTTGCAAATTTGGCTTTATTGCCTCTGAAGACAAGTGTCAGGTATGAAAAGGAATATCAGAGTTTTACAATATGGCGTATAAAGAGAGGCGTTAAGCAAGGTTAGAAATAGAGAATATCTATTAAATGACTTTGGGCGTTAAGGGGATTAGTGACGATATTTTGCTCTGCTACGCGTCAGAATTGAGCAAAATTTTTTCGCCAAACAGCTCATGGACAAAAATTTCCATGTTAAAGACATGCTTGAAATTACATGAAAGTATCGACATTTCTGGGCTAGTATTTATCATTTTTAGTTACGTCTTATTACTCAAAAGTTACGTTTGTTACAGATATGGAAAACTTTTTATGTTCCTGAAACGCAAATCTGAATTTTATAAACCAAAAAGGGTAAAAATCCTAACAAATGAGCAAATCATCAGATTTCTTCTGGAAGCACCAGATGAGTACTTTTTGCTGGAGAAGGTTATTTTAGTGTTCTAGTAATTTGTAATTTATTGAAAAACGTGATGGAATAAATCTGATTAAAAATAATTAGATTGTTAAATAAATAACGTTCACGGCTGTTATTATAACGTCCGTGGCTGTTATCGATGACATAACTTCCATGGAGACACAACGGATATGATCAAATAACAAAGAGGTATGACAATGATAATTTTTTAACAATCTACATACTAATGAGAGCTGTTTCGTACCGCATTTTCTTTATCGGATCGTTACCTTGTGAGAACGTGCTGTATTGTCGATCGCTGTTATCATTGTTTAAGTATATTAATAATATACTTAAACAATGCTGTTATGTCGCGTCGCTGGTTTATCGAGCGCCCCTCCTGCTGGAAATTCGCCCTTATATAGCTTCGTTTTGGACAGGAATAGACCCGTGTTTTTTATGTGGTACCGTTTGCCTGTATATGGTCATGAAACTGCGAAGATGCGTTAACCAATCGGTAAGTCCGCTTCCTTATATGGAAAAAATATGGGAAGCTGATGAAATCCCAGTTCCGAGGATGAAGTGGGGACCAGTCTAGCGAGGGCTAAGATGAGTGTGCGTGCACACATGCACTGCTGAGTTGATTATTTCACTACAATTTTTTGTCGTAATGATGTGTAACGCAATCAACAAGTGTATAAGAAAGAGAGAGGTGTAAGAAGGTGTGCAACGGACTAACCGAAACCATTTTCATCAATCAATAATCAGCGAAAAACTTCACCAACAAACCAACACAGAACATCATAAACCAACAATTTCTTCTCTACAATCAAATTGGTCAAATGTCAACGAAGGATAACTAATGCCGTCATCAAAATGTGTCCAAATTTTGCATATCGTCCAATTTCGCTATTCGGCAGGCTTTATCAACCCAACTATCAACGCAAGGAACGATAATAAGTATCGTCCAGGCGTACGGTCGAAGGCCTTCGAAAAATCAAAAAATGACAGATCAGCACTTGCTCAGATGCTAGTCCTTTGCCTACTGACACTGTTTCTGGCTGCTGATCAATTTCAAAAAAAACAATGAACTGAGTACTGACACCAGGACAATCATTAGCGAAATGCCCAATCATTTTACAAGGTTGTCATAACTTAAGAAGATCTGGTAGTTTCTTTCAGAATCAAAGATGACGGAAGGTCTAGCGTCTCATTAGGCTTAATATAAATTTGTCTCCTAAAGTTCAAAAATGATTGTATTCATTGTTTATAATAGCCGCCCGCAAAAAACACATTTGTGATAGCGTTGTAAACAATGTTGAGCAGTATCTAGATACTTGTATCTAAATAAAGTATCCAGATACATTTTTGGGTATCTAGTATCTGTATCTAGATAAAATCGAATTTAAGCACAAAATATCTGTATCTATAGTCTTTACCACATCTACTGGAACACCACCTGTTGATTTTGCCTAAAATTTAGCAATTGCTAACAGTTTTCGGTTGATTGACAACGGCTTTTAGTTCGAAAATTGTCTGAATATGAACGTTGCCAAATTTACGATCAACAAGTGATCTTTCAATAGAAATGGCAAATACTATAGATACAAAATTAATGGCGCAGATACAGATACATTTTTTTATTTCACTTTTTTTCAGTAGTTATTAGTTGAGTTATGCTAGTAGTAATTTTTGATACTTCATGTTGGTGATTTTGATCACATAAACAAAAATAGAGGTAAGAGGTCCACTAAGAGTCTTCTGTCACGGAAATTTTCATATTTCAAATACCATCATTTCCTACATTGCAGCCTTCAGTACTTATACACCTTTAAATATAATCCTGAGGGGTAATAAATCTAAGCCATGGTAAGATGGTATTTTAAAAACCATAAACCACAATTCACTATTCACTGCGTTCTACCCTTATCGAGGCAATGAATTTTATCTGTGTACCTGAGCAACCCGGGTCCGGTAGACCCGCTGATTGTATTTATGGTATTAAATAAGAGTAATTTTAATAGTAAAAATATTTGTTTAAGGTATGTTATTATTTTTAGAAAATAATAATTGCGTGTTACATAATGAATTATTTTTTCAATTAGCACAAATTAGTTCTGTAATCGACTAATCGAATGTTCAATGCACACATTTCTCTCGCATAAATCGCATATTTGTTACTGTTTTATACCTTTATTTTTCAGACAAATGTAGCATCTTTTCCTGTTGCCACATGTGTCATTTCTTCACTTTTTCATTGTTGGACCTAACGCGAGGCGGGCTTGGCAAGTCCATTTTGCCCTAGAATGTGCCGATTATGTTTAAGTGCAAATCTTGGGCAATAAAATTAATATTTTTACAACCCTCGGTAGAATAATTTATCGTGATATATTCTCAGAAATCGTGAAAGGAGATTAAAATAAAATGAGTTTCAACAAAAATCTGAAAGTTAAAGTTGCACTCTGGTGATTCCGAAATTGTACTTATTTTGCCTTAAACGGAACCAGCAATTCTTCCTAAAATGTATATACCTGCCGCACCGGGATAGACGATTACCGGACATGGTTATAAAAACATCCTAAGCCGATATTGAAGAATAATAATTTATGACAGGTTGTCGACAACAAACCTTCACCACAGAATAATCACTTCCCGTATTCTTTTGAATTAATTTTAATGCTGGAGATAATTATTAGATATACTCAAACACAATTTGGACACTGTTGTATGGGAATAAAAACAAAAAAAATATTCTTTTTAAGCGTACGTAATAAATATTGCACAATTTGCGACACATCAAACAGCGAAGCGATGGTCTAAGTATTTGCAGGAAAAAAGAAAAGATTTTTCAGACTTGAATAACTATGCTAATACAATAAAATGTTTGTTTTTTAAATTTAATACCACAATCCCTTCTTCTGCACCTGTGGAGCGGGTGTTTAGTAGCGGAAACCAAATTTTGACACCAAGAACAAATAATTTAGGTGAGAATATAATTCATGGATCACATGACCCCATTTCTTCCAATAGAATTTGTCCATGCCCTTAGTTACATGTCTATCACAGCGATAATAATTTTATTGCCTTATTGTGGTCTGTTGCTACCTAAATTTAAAAACTGTCAAATTTGACAAATTTTAGAATTTCATAATTTTTTTTGTCTATTATGGCTTGCCAACGTTAGGGCAAGCTCAAAACGACGAAATCAATTCTATTATCAAAAAATATGTTCATTTATTATACATATTCTCATGTTGAATATAACTCGTGATATGATTAATAATCGAAGATATGGCTCGTGAAACCGAAGCAGCACATTCAACTCGTGCTTCGCACTCGTTGAATCTGCAGCTCGGTTTCACTCGAAATATTATCGATAATAATCATATCACTTGTTATATTATAATTGACAATACGTTCGAAATGTTGTTAATTTAAAAAAAAATCATTAAACAATGCATACAAAAATACATAAACATGTTTTCAGTTATTTTATTCGCCAAAGCTTCAAAAAGTATCTGTTTTCTTGTATCTGTATCTAGATACATTTCGAAAAAATCGAAAACAATCTGTATCTAGATACTTTTATCTTCCATATATCTATATCTGTATCTAGATACTTTTAAAAGTATCTGTCCCCAACACTGGTTGTAAAACCTGTGCTTTTCACAAGATTCTCAAGAATAGAACGTAGAATCGATATACAAACGTTCAAAAAGATCATTCTCTTAGCCAGGTTAATTATTCGACGCACCGCGATTTGTTTATCTTGAATAGTGATAGCTGAATGCTCGGAAATAATTTGGTCCATGTACCAAACATCACTCAAATAAAGGCCTATGCATTTATTAGACATATGAAAACCAAAAATAACATTCTTTGGTGTGGCTATATCACCTATAGCCACCACATAATCTTAAAGTTTCAAATTTATAACAGAGGTTAGCACAACGGCTTGTTTCTTTGCCGGAAACTGACATCTGCATTCTTGGCAGGTTGACCAAAAGGTGCTGTTTAATTAGACTTCCAGTCGTACAAGAGCAAGAGTACGTGCTGAACTATGCTGAACATGAAGCGAGCGCCACGACAAACCGCCGTCACTCGCCTCGTCAAAAAATTCGCTATCAGCTGTTAAAAAATATGAGTGATACTGATAACGGAACGACGAATACTATAATAAATAGCGACGATATTTTAAACCCAACTATGGTCAACACAACACGTATCGGTAACATCCAATAACCACCAATAGTACATCTTTAAACGAACAGCAGGTATGTGTTTAATTTAAACTCACCCAAAAACGCTGGAAAGTGAGGGGCAAGCAAAAACACACCCGCACAGTTCGACAGTCAAAAATGTTTGCCAAATTTTTGTAAAATCTTTGAGGCGATTTTATCGGACCATCTCTTATAATGACGTATCATTTCCAAAAAATTTCGGGCAAGATGAGCAAATCAGGTTCTCATAGATCAGTGAAAAGCCATGAAAATATGACTTCCATGTGAATGTCATTTGCCCGAAATTTTTTGGAAACAACGGTAGAACCTTACATTAGTGACACTCAACATCGATTTGTCCATAAAAAATCAGCAGTAATGCATCTATGTGTATTCACTCAATATGTATGTGTGTGTTTACAGTTTTGATCCGCTTAATCAAGTCAATGTAATTTACACCGATTTGACTAAACATTTGTGAATCATTAAATTATGTTCCATACTTCGACGGTCTTTTGGAAAACTTGATGAAATTATTTCAATCTATTTTAAGTAACAGGTATCAGGTGTACTGCGGCTGACAATCGAATAAATTTCTCGAAGTGGTATAACGGACGCTCATAATCTTGGACGTATTATGTTTGTATTATTTTAATGATGCTCTTAGTTTGTTTAGTTCTCCTATGTTTGCTTACGCTGACGATTTGAAAATTGTTAACTGTAGAAGACTGTTTAAATTTACAACATGATGTCACTAAGTTTTATGCATGGTGTATACAGAATGAGGGGTATTTGCAGTACCACACCAACTTGCCATAAAATCATTTCCCAAGTAGTATTGTTCCGGCCAGCTACGGGGCTGGCTTAATACAACGTCTTTGTAAAGTGCCCAGGAGACTTTCAATGCAACCATCCCAGAAAAGAAATGGGACATTTGGCCGGCAAGGGTAATGTTTAAGAAGAGCGGTATACGTAGTTTTTCACGTTGTTACGTACTGTTTTGAACATTTTAATTACAGTGTCATATAAAGAAGTTATTTCCTTTGAGAAAAAAAAAAAAAAATGGAAAGGTAACTGAGTCAGAGGAAAGAAGAAGTGCGTTCCAAAAAAACGCAAATGAAAGGCAATTTGTCTTAAGGATTTTATAACTGATATATTAGAAGAAGAGGAAGACGGTCAAATCCCACGTCCCCCAAAAATTTATTAAAGGTAACAGTAACTAAAGTTTAAGTATGTCGCTTTATTGTATGGAAAAAACCGTTTGCATTTCAGCACCAACTTCACCAGCTGCATTACCTCCACGCCAAGTGATATTTGTATGTTAAAAACGAAGTGTATTGTATAATTTTTTATATGTTCCATGATTTTAGTATCTGCCAAATCCTATGGTGACATTGCCACTACTTCTGGTGATACTTGTACGATAGTCGCCTAATACGTGTAATTGTTTTTTTAAATATTTATTGTTCTGTTTTAGCATCAGTAAGAAGCTTGGAACTTACTAACAATAACGACCTGCGACCTGTACGTAGAATACAATATTATCAAAACGTCTTAGTTTAAGTTTTTAATTTTGTAGTATCGTTATGTTCAGATGGTAACGCTTCTCCTCAAGACTTCTTAAACATGACTGAACCACATAACGTTGACGGTAAATTTAAATAAAGTTAAAACAAAAAATTACACATAGCTAGTGCGGGAGTTTTGCGAACGGATATTATATTTGTAGATCCAATTATAGACAAACTAAATGAAATCGTAAGAAAAACCACCCGTATATAATTATGGTGAAAAGATTATTACAAAAAGTTAGTAATGATCCTACACATACCCCACTACATAATTCTGACATTAGTACTACATGTATACAAGCTTTCACAAAGTACGGGCTATTATGTGAATACGATGAAAAATTATAAGCTTTGGAGGACGCCAGAAATGAACTGTAAATATGTAATATTAGTTTATACGTATCACGACCTGCTTTATCAATATACACCGGCCTATTTATTCCCTTGTTGCAAGTGTCGTCCGCATGGCGCCACTCAACGGCTAAATGCCAAACAAAATAAGCGCCAACTACAAAAAATACATCGATTCAATGTGTCAAAAGTGACATGAACAACCTGGGAGGACCCGCGCCGCTCCCGTTTTTCCCGTCCAGTGGGTTTTAAGGCTGGCCCTGCTGTGGTGGGTGTTTGAGCCACCACCCGGCCTGGTCTAACGCACGTTACCAGCTACCCAGTCCGTACCTATTGGAAATGGGATTGGTTGACTTGATGAGCTACGAAATAAATTTCGAACCGCAGGCCTTTTGAAGTAAATGAAAAAAGCGAGTCAACTAGAGGCAGCCGCCACGCTCCCCAACTGCTGAGTTGAATCCTTCTAGACAACTTACTACCCGCACAGCTCCTTTACTAGAAAGTAAAACCTTACCAGAACGCAAGCGTTTCGTCACGGGTCGGACTTCTTCACGTTTCCACGTCCCAGATTCCGTGCGGAACTAGTCCGTGGGGACCATACGATGCGATGCATCGGGCTCCTTAGTTCGACGGGTACTAGTGAACCTGGCTAGTGCTGTCTCGAAACTTAGTAAGCTTTGCTTCCGTGACCTGTCGAAACAGGCGGCTAGTTCGAACCGATAATCCCAGCTCTCCCTGGAGTGTCAAACGTCCTCTCGCCTCCCATACGAATAAGGCTAACTCACAACCTGCCCATCCAGTTCGAAGGACTAACACACCATGATCCGGTACCCAGTCGGAGCTCGAGTTGCTCTACACCTGGCCCAGGCCTGTTCAAGAGGCTCTCTCTAGGTCCGTGGGTACTAAGGCGAGACTGACGGTAAGGTCCGCCTGCCGTTTTCCCCGTGGCCTGTCGGTGACACTCCATGGCGGGATCGCATTCGAACATCGCCCCGCCCGCGCATGCCGCGGGCTTCCTTAGCTCCTTAACCGCCCCAGAGCCTGTCACCAGCCGGGACCAATGTAGCAGAAGTACCCGGTCTCAGATTCTCAACTCGGTTAAGCGAGATTAGAGGCTATGGTGAGCCTCCTCCATAGCTCCCGTCACTAAAAACAGCCTGTACCTCGTGAAGGTGGGAGTTGACATTGAGCAACAGAGGCTGTGTGTTCGCTTCTTTGTTCCATAAAGAATGTCGTTCCAGAACATCATACTGCTCCTCTCACATCCCCCTGACGGAGGTAACGCTTGCCAGCCCCAGTTTCCTAGTGCCGAAGGAGCCAGACTCGTCAAAAGTGACAGTCAGAATGTTCTCTTGCAATAATCTACAATGATGAAATACACCATAGATTTGCATATAACCTCCAAGCCACAGAACCCAATTTCAAGCCATAGCAAATGAAGCCAGGAGGCCCAGGAGAGCGCCATAGCGCGTTTCCGCTTTCCAACTGAGTTTTGGGTAAAAGACATGGTACAAGGTACAAGCAAAAGGAACATAATAGGAACGAGGAACATATGTCAGGTTGGGAAGCGGCAAATTTAATTTGAATTTGAATGAATTTGAACGTTACGAGATACAATAATTTTAGGTAATGGTATATTTGTAAACATTTTCTGATATTAAAACTCACACTAGTGATATGTTATTAACCTAATCTGACAAATTTGTGGAAGTGATGTCCATTTGAGCACTTGACATATACCCATTGAGTATTGAGTGGCGCCGATGTGGGAAAATCTGGCGTTTCTCCGAGGTCAAAAAAACAATGAAATTCAAAACAAATGAACAGGCCGATTAATAACTAATATAGCAAGTCGTAATATGTATCTATGTAAATTTTAAATAAAAAAAAAATAGGGCAATATTTTCCGTTTATGTGGAGGCACTTCCACTAAAAAAGACCGTATAAGGAGAGATGTACGCCGCGTATTTGACGATCAGTTAGCTCGTAAATGCTCTTGGCTGGGAAGGAAGAATAATTTTCCAGTGTCAAACTTAATGATTATGGATATATTAAACAGTAATACTCCTAATATGTAATGTTTATTATTTTACTGATTTAAAGTACATACTTACTTTTTAGATGCAGTTCGGAAAAATTTCCCTTTATTAACGGACAAAATATTTGAATCAACCGTATCTACATGGCTTAGACAAGCTTCACGAGAAAATCTGATAAATAATTGTGTAACTTTAAAATAAATTGTACAACTTCAAAAACGGTTTCGACGAATTTGATAGAGCAGCTTAACATAACTATTTATTTGTATTTATGGGTCATTTGCATTTGGAGATTCAAAAAAATAAATTTTAAATTTGATGTTTTTTTTAGTGCTTATGAGTTTATTCTGAGAAGATGAGTCTAAAACACAGTTTGTATTAATGGTTGAGCTTAAATGTCACAAAAAGGGCGAAAAAAATTACTAGCAACAAATTCATCCACGTCGTAACAGAATGTCCATGGTTGTGATAATCATAACGTATTTTTAAACATGTTAACAAAAGTAATCTTACTAACTGGAATAAAAATAAACATTTTACTCTTTTTTAGTAAGCGAAAAATTTTTGTTTTGCTGTGTGCGCAAGTAGACTAACTAAGTACAAAGGGTAAATTAGGAATAATTTTTAGGAGATAGATAGTATTTTGAAGGATAGGTTAACTAATATTAGGTTGGAAAACACTAGTGCGAAAAATTCAGTAAATATGACTGCAAAATTTGATTTGAAAGTTGCCTCTGGCTTGTTGCCACATATGGATAATTCGGAAGAGGTAACACTACGACTCATCGAAGGTATTGAGTTATATGATTCAATGTTAGAGAACGCAGGGAAACCATTGTTAACCATGTACGTGCTAAAAACTAAGTTGTCACAAAGTGCAAAGTTGCGATTAAACAAAACGTATCCGTCAAATTCAGATTTAATAAAAGATATGAGAGAAAAACTTATCGCAAAAAAATCTATATCGGGTTTATCGATGCAACTTTTTTCAGCCAAACAAGGCAATAAATCGATACAAGATTTTGGTCGTAATATTGAAGACCTAATGTTAAATTTAACAATTGCACAGGCAGATGGAAATGATACCGCGAGCGGCATTTTAGCAAATACCAATGAAAAATTGGCGATTTCGGCATTTGCCAATGGGTTGCGAGACGAAAATCTTCGCCTAATCACCAGGGCGCGGGGATTTTCGACTCTTGCAGAAGCTATCAATGGTGCGGTTGAAGAGTCAAATTTCGTCAAAAATTCTGAACAAGTATTCTATACGCGAGATCAGAATGTGCGAGGACAAAATATGCGTGGTAGAAATAGTTTCGGAAATAGGCAAAGAAATTTCCGGGGTAATTTTCATTTTGGAAATAATCATGAAAATCGAAACGTTTATTTTGAACAAAATCGAGGTCAAACACGCGGAAGACATAATTTCAGAAATTCGCATCGTCAGCGTAGTGGTGATAGCCGTAGTCGTGGGTCATATGCTGCGTCACATTCGCGACAACTAGGTCAGGCTTACCCAATAATTGAGAAAAAAGAACAAGAGGTAGGATCTGCAGATGAGAATCAGTCGGAACAAAGTAGACTACAGTTTTTTCGGGACTTCGAATGAGAATGATGAAGTTGTGCTTAGTATGAATGGGCTAAATTTTGTAAAAGTGAGATATGGAATGAGTGAACTGAGATTGTTAGTAGACACAGGTGCATCTTTGAGTATAATTTTTAAGAGTAGTTTGACAGAAGATGAATGGGTAGATGAAAGTACAAAAATAAAAATTGCCGGTATAGCAGGTACTACTTACACAGTAGGAACCGTTGACATTGACATTGAGGTAGGTAAGGAAGTGTTGACGCATAAGTTTCATGTAATGAATGAGTGTGAGTGTGAAATGGATGGAGTAATAGGAGCAGATTTCTTAGCTAAACAAGGAGCTATGATAGACTACGAAAATTTTTTGCTTTACTTGAATAATGGAACAGGTAGAATATGTGTGAATTTAGAGTCAAAATTTAACAAAATAACTAAAATTCCTTCTAGATGTGAAACAATACAATATGTAGAAATTGAATGCGAGGAAGAATGTGTGATATTACCGGAAGAAGTTTGTAAGGGAGTTTTTGTTGCGAGTGCAGTAGTCAAACCGGGAAAATCGAAGGAAGTACCTATTAGATACATTATCTAAAACCATTCCATAAAATTATCCATTATTACGCTTGTTATGGTGGCCATGGTTTTGACACCCTACGCGGGACGACATTATCATTGCAATTCTTGGTCAAAATACGTTACAAAATTCACATGACTTAAAATTGTAATAATGAAGCTTAATAAAACGGCTTTTGTGTCTCAAACCTTCTTTTATATAACAAAGAATATGGTAAACCCCAAATCAGAAAAAATCTGTGCAATTTGAGGCAAAAACGTCAATTCATAAGTTCAAACATGCAATGTAATCATTTCATTAAAAAATAAGGTAGGAAAGGGCAAATCACATTTTTTCCACGAAACGAGAATGACCCTTACTTACCTATGAGTATATTTTTACTTCCCGAGCGTAAGCAAAGGAAGTATTGTAATCGAGTCCGTCGGTCGACTCTCTACTTTTACGTTTTCTCGATCTTTCATGACCCCTAGAACACGAAAAAATAGGTCTCCCATTTCCGTCTGTCTGTCCGTCTGTCTGCCGTCCCCGATTTTTATTAGACAGATAATCTCCGAAAGTACTGGACCGATTGTTGTGAAATTTTGTACTTATATTAGGAATTTCATGTAGATGGTAAAACGTTCACCAAAATTTGTCTAATCATTCCCACCACTAATGCGATGACGTCACTTCAAAATTGTACATAGTAAATGCGTTTTAAATAGTATAAAATAACATAGTCCTACACATGTAGTTTACGACTCCGAATTGAGTTTTTACCCGAAACGTCCAGATTTTTGGAAAAAAAAATCAAAATTATAAAACAACATTATGCAATTTAATTTTGAATCTGCTAACCCGAATGTTTTGAAGTGTTGCAGATGTTTTAAGGCTATTAAGAGCATCATAAATCTTTAGTCAAAATATATTTGGTTATCCCCTCCAAAAACTTGATGACATCAGCTCAAAAGTTTGCCGAATAAATCCTATCTAAAATGTACAAAATATGATGAGTCTGTACTTGTGATCTATCACTCCATTCATATTTTTCGGATTTGCATATACAGGGTGACTCAAAAAAATTAATGAATGCGTAAATTTATTTTACTGATTTACTCAGGAACTACAAAACGGAATGCTTTGAAATCTTGCAGATGTTTTAAGGTTATAAAAAGCGTAATAAATGTTTAGTCAAAATATATTTGCTTATCCCCTCCAAAAACTTGATGACGTCAGCTCAAAAGTTTACCGAATAAATCCTATCTAAACTGTACAAAATGTGATGAGTCTGTACTTGTGATTTATCACTCCATTCATATTTTTTGAATTCGCATATACCGGATGACTCAAAAAAATAATGAATGCGTAAATTTATTTTATTGATTTACGCAGGAACTAAAAAACCGAATGCTTTGAAATCTTGAAGATGTTTTAAAGTTATCATAAGCATGGTAAGTTTTTGATCAAAATTTATTTGCTCATCCCCCCTAAAAAATTTATGAGGTCACCACAAAATTTTGCTGAATAAATCCTATCTAAAATGTACAAAATATGATGAGTCTCTTCTTGTGATTTGTCATTCCGTTCATATTTTTTCGATTTGCATATACAGGCTGACCCAAAAAAAATTATGAATGCGTAAATGTATTTTATTGCTTTAATCAGGAACTACAGAACCGAATGTTTTGAAATCTTGCAGATCTTTTAAGGTTATAATGAGCATAATAAATTTTTAGTCAAAATATATTTGGTTTTCCTCTCCAAAAAACTGATGACGTCATCTCAAACGTTTGCCCGATAAATCCTATCTGGAATGTACAAAATATGATGAGTCTGTACTTGTAATTTATCATTCCATTCATATTTTTTGAATTCGCATATACCGGATGACTCAAAAAAAATAATGAATGCGTAAATTTATTTTATTAATTTACTCAGGAACAAAAAAACTGAATGCTTTGAAATCTACTGCGAAAAGAAAACATAATAGGCATGCAGTCGTCACGTTTCCAACAGCGAGGGAAGTACTGTCTAAACTCTTTAGACCAATTTTTTATTATTTGGAAATGTCTCACAGTTTTGTATTTGGACGCATAGGATTCTCCTCCCTCCTTTTCGTTTGGTTAATAACAATAAAGCTGCACTTCCTGTCAGTTTTTTTATATTTTTTTATGATATGTTATATATATTTATTTGTTTATTTTGCCTATGCTCTTTATAAGTTACGTTTGTTTAAAATTACCATACACATATGTACTAATAAATCTCAGTAAAAGATATAAAAAAAATTGTTGAGGTTGCAAACTAAACTGTGATAAAAGAGCCAGTATTTCGAACCCTAAACCAGATATCAGTAGGTCAGTATATATGTATCAATGTACCATAACATGGGGTGAAATTGATTTTGTGTGGTGACTTTAATAATATAACGGGATTTCTTAAAATGGTTTAAATTACGCGTCCAAATAATCTGTGAACATCGCCGTTGATTTCGTCGATTACATAAAACTGCAGTGGTTAGTGGGAAGCTGTGTGCCTACGGTAAGTTTAGCTAAGATTATTTTTACAAATTGTTTAAAGGGGACCTAGCTGTTTGTCACTTTACAATACTCTACAAAATCCTCTGCTCCTTATTTAGTTTCAAGCCGAAAACACATATTACGGAATAAATTGAATATTTTGAGATGTTGTAACCTCACAGATCAGTCTGGCAGACTTTTTATTCGTTGAATACTTGTAGAATTATTTGTGCTGTGGGGTCACTTTAATAAATAATTGAGGTGAAATTGATAAAGTTATCAATATCACCCCAACTTTATAAATTATAGTAGTAATTGTCCACAATTCAGTCTTTTCTGTTAAAATAATAAATATTTGATTTCTACAGACTAATTAATGCGAAGAGAATGGGAAGAGGACCTACAAGAGAAAAGTTGGTACTAGACTATTAAAATTACAAACCAGAGAAGATAGAAGAGGCGCTTGAAAAAGTGCATGAATATTAAGTGTTTCATTTGTTTTTGTTAATTTTAAAATAAAATGTATTTTTTCACTTTCAATAAAAAATTCTATAAAATTAATAACAAAGCAATTTTGTTGGGGTGACTTTGATATTATATGCTTCTTAGGTAGGTATCAAAGTTATTCAAATTGATAGCGGAAACTGCTTGGCGAGATTTACAATGGATGAAATTAATAACTTTATATGTATGTATGTAATACATACATACATACATTTTAAAAGTGGCTATCAAAGTCACCCCAATGTAAGTATAACTTTGACGACGATTTTTTTAACAAGTCCAGTGGCAACTTCTAAAATGGCACTGTTGTGTAACTTGTACGTCGGTACAAACTTTATCATTTGGCTAATTTTGTTTAAAGCAAATGACAATAAAAACTATACAAAAAGTAATAAAATGAAAAAAATCATCAATTTCACCCCATGTTACGGTATAATACACATGCATATGTAAAAATAGATATATTTACAAGGTTATTCAGCTAAACGGTACGCATATTTTAGGCAACCGAAATACAGTCTCCATTTAACTACTAGAGATGTGAAAAAATGGCTTACATATCATTGTAAGGGTCCCCAGTCGTCGCCCGCAAAATCGGTTCCAGTGAGAAGAATTATTTTTTGTAACTATGCAACCCAAAGTACGGACCCATCGCAGGTACCGACCCAAAAACACGAGAGATTATGGTCACTGTAGGGAGTCCGTCATAAAATGCAAATCGGTAAACAACACCAGATAAGCTTATTTATTTTCAAATGAAGGGTACAGGGAAATAACCATCGAAATCCATTTGTATGTATTTTGAAAGAAATTGAATTGAAAGTTTAAAATGCTGCGGAAAATAGATTGAGAAACCCACAAGGTTCAGTCTAACACAACTTTTTATTTTTTTTTATAATATTTTAAAAATATATAAAATAAACTGTTTATGTTCAAATATAACAGCAAAAAAAATTGGTGAAAGTTGTTTCGACAGAACTTCCCTCGCACCTAAAATATAATGAAACATATCCAGCATTTTCGAGTTAAATTTTTACTTTAGGTACACAATTTTGTGATGAAATCATCAACATTTTGCAAGGACACGTAAATCAATGTGGATTAGACTAAAAATAACAGTATTCCCAAAATTTTTGGGAACATGGAGTGAGTCGTTCTTAATTTAATCAATAGAATAAATTGACTCATTCATTAATTTTTTTGAGCCACCTAGGTATATAAGCAAATTTAAAAAATATGAATGCAATGATAAATTTAAAGTAAAAACTCATCATATTTTGCACATTTTTAGTAGCATTTATTCGGCAAAATTTTGAGATGACGTTATCAATTTTTTAGTAGCATAATCCTGAACTTGTGGTTTATAAATACAATATTGAGATTTTTCGGTTTTTCGATTTTTCTACTTTTGATGTTTCAATTTTTCAGTATTATAATTTTTGACATTTTCAATTTTTCCATTCGTCAAATTTTCGATTTCTCCATTTTTTTATTTTTCGATTTCTCAATTGTCCGTTATTTCAATGATACGATTTCGCAATTTTTCAACTTTTCGATATTTTAATTTTTCAATTTTTAAAATTCTAGATTTTTCGATTAGTCGAGTTTTCAGTTCTTCTATGCATATTTCAGTTTTTCAGTTTTCGGAATTCATTAAATTTCCGATTTTCCATTTTTTTAAATTTTCCGATTTTCCAGTTTTTCGATGTTTCCATTTTTCAATTGTTCAATTTCTCGATTTCTAAATTTTAGATTTTCTAATTTTAATTTTTTTTTATTTTTTCATGTTTGGACTATTTATTATTGCTAAAAATAAAAGTAAAAAATAACTACCAAAATTGTGACGAAAAATATGTAAAAATTAATAGAAAATAGAACACATTGCTGCTAAAACATAAAAATAAATGTACTTTCCCAAAAAAAATTATTGCATGATTACTGTTCCACTAGTATTGCTAATTTACGACGTTAGTATCAAACGCAATGAAAGTATTAATTCTTAGTTAAACAAAAAATAGTTGCATGTCAAAAGCGAGTGAAACATGTGAGATGTGTGTAAACAAAAGCGTCTAAATAATAACTATTTCCCGCAGAATTGCTGGAGGCTTAAAGAGTCGACATTGGCCTGAGCGCGCTCCGGTCTGTGGATCATACAAGTTCTCGGGCGACGATGTATCTAACGAGGCAGTTGAAATACTTGACATGTCACAGCGCAAAAAGTATTTCTCCAAAAACTTTCAAACGTTGATGTCTTTTTAATCGAACAAAACACAATTGGCGAACGCAATAATCCAGAATGGTGCGCAGATTCTGGATTGGATTCTAGATTCTTAATTATGGGGGCTGACCATAGCCAGCTGGCACTTAGGCCTCGCCTTGGGCCCATTGTACCTTCCCCAAGTCCATATCAGGGTGTTTTCCCGCTCCTCTACTCGTCAATGGTGCGCAGAAAAATCCTTTAGACTAACGGAACGTTAATTTGGTAAAATTTGCAAAATGAGAGAACAAGTAACACGGCTAATCCTACTGTACTGTGAAAAACATTTTACATCCCTGCAAATCTAGTTCAGCATGTACTCTCCCAAAATCTTTGCATAGAAAATGAAGCAAGAGCAACTGAAGCATTTTGCAGTAACACCAAACTGACAATAAGACAATGCGGTTTGTTCATTTTTAGCGGCATCGCCAGACGGCTTAGTAAACAAAAACGCTATCGTAGAAATATATAAAATGCCCGATTTAAATAATACTTAATTCAACGAGATGATAAATTTTGGGAAAAATTTTATTTATATGCCTTACTTCCGGAGAGAGTAGATTCTCGTTATTATTATTATTATTATTATTATTATTATTATTATTGGTCATAATTGAGTAGAGCTCTAATGAGCTATAATACTCTCTAGAAATATTCGCATCAAATTATTGCCACATATAAAATTTGTCCAATCGGTTTTTGAATATATTTGTATTTTCAGATTCAATAATATCAGTAGATAGTTTATTCCAATCATTAATTACCCTTATAGAAAGAAAACTTCTTCTGATATTCGTTTTACATTTTGGTGTTGATATGTGTAATCGGTGTCCTCTTAATCGTTCAACAAGTCAACCCATTAGACAAATTGTAAAGAAAAAATTGTAGAATTTTTTATTTGCATTCGCGTCATGTGTCGTTCATATAAATCTTTTGCCCTTCTAGTATAAACATACACAGGAATAAATAGTAATATTGGAATAGGTTTACTGGAGATACCACGTAAAAAACGTGCCTATAATACTCTACCTCATAGGTGGTGCGGAAAAGTGTATCAAAAAATTAAATTTAAATAAATATGATTGTTCAGGTAAATAAGTGGTTAGTGAAGTGATGAGAATCTAAGTCTTGTCAGTTTTGTGTATTGATTAAATAATATATAAAATGACAGATTAATACAGAATATTTGAATAATTTTTTGAAAGAAAATATTTTAGAAGAATGTATAAAATTATAAAAATTTGCATACTTTTAAATCAAATTATGTCAGCAATGAAAGAAGTCAACTTGTAAAAGAGTTTCAACAATGTTGGTCAGCTAAGAGTATTTATGAGTTTTATGACTTAAAGTACCTGAATTGATTACCTGAAAGGGTCGGTCGGCAAGGCTCCATGCTGTGTAAAACTCAGCTATTTATTGAAACGTATCTTTGTAAATAGGGTTGCCTAGTTTCACTTTATTTTCATTATTCAGTATTTATTTAAAAAGCAAACATTTTGATAAATATAAATTTTAAACAAAAATGACCGGGTCTTCCCCATAGAGCTCAATGTTGTCTTTGCACTGATATAAAAGTTGAAGCGAAAAATGCTCTCTCCTCGTCTAAAAATGCACTTTCCTTCGAAGAATGAACGATTAATTAAACACTAAACAATCACTTATTTTTAAAAATATTGTGTCTTTCCCACAGATTTAGACATAATGTATCAATTGAAATGTCGATCTTTTTTTCAAAGTTGAAATTACGCCCGTATAATGAAATTCTATTTAGCTCATTTTTCGGTCAGCTACTGTGCACCCTTAATGTCATGGTGACTGTATTTTGGGTTGCCTGAAACATTCGGCCAGTTAGCTGTATAACCCTGTATATATAAACAAAGTATAAAAATGGGTATTAAAAATATATATTAAGTTATTGCTGAAACATCCTTGACCCCTAAAAAGATGTTTTATGCAAGATGTTTCAAAAACAAGCGGAGGACATTTTTGATTGCCGGGATGTTCCGGAAATGTGTCCGAGGTCTGTGAGAAATGTTTCATGTTTGTGAATTATTGTTTCAGACACATAAAAAGGTTTACGACGATGAATACCATTAATAGAACACAAAACTGGAAATCATCAGGACCAGACAAAATACATAATTTCTAGATCAAAAAATTCGATTCTGTACACACTTATGTACTAAAACACTTAAACCAGTTCCTTCTTACTCCATCCACATTTCCAATATTTTTATGTCATGGTGTAAATATATCTAAAACCTAAAGATGATGACACAACAAATCCATCAAAATACAGAACTATCACGTTTGCCTACAATTTACAAAATACTAACCTCATGCATAGCGCAAAAAATGTATCAACACTGTTTTAAATCCGACATCAACAATGAAGAACAAAAATGATGTATATCGAAGGATCCTGTGGTTGCAAAGAGCAATTAATCATAGATTCCATCATCTGTGAACAAGCTAGGAAAGAAAACAGAAACCTATATATTTCTTTTATTGATTATAAGAAAGCTTATGATTCAGTCCCGCATTCGTGGCTATGCAAAGTTCTGGAATTATACAAAGTTAATCCTAAAATATGTGCTCCTTTCAAATATACAATGGAATTTTTGAAAAAAAACACCCTTCAAATAACCTTAAATGATCAAATAATTCAATCAGATTCAATAATAATCAGAAGAGCAATCTTTCAAGGCGATTCCCTCAGTCCGCTATGATTCTGTTTGGCAGTAAATCCTCTTTCCGACATCTTGAACAGCTGCAATTATGGTTTCAATATAAGAATTAATACCAAAACAGAAAGTAGATTAAGTCACTTGCTGTATTTGAATAATATAAAAATATATGCAAGTACGAAAAATCGATTACAAATCTAATGAATCTAACAAAAGTTTTTCGGTGACATTGGCATGAGAGCTTCGGTGTTGAAAAATGTACGACTCAAGCAATCAGAAAAGGCGTTCAAAAACAAATAGCAGATTAACCTAGAATAATGAAATAATCGAAGCCCAAGAACGAAACGAAACAGAAAAATATCTGGGCTTTCATCAGTCTTTCCATATTGATCATACCAAACAATGCCAAAACTAAAACAAAGCTCGAAACACAACATTCTGGCAAGAGTAAAATTAGTTTTGAAGACGCAGTTAAACGGAAAGAATTTAATGAAAGCAGTAAATATATTGTGTTCCACCGCTAACATATTCTTTTGAATAATTAAATAGTCAACAACTAGTATGAAAAGTTAAAATATCTCAGAAGGCATCATCCGAAATCATCAGTTGAGAGATTTTCATTACCAAGACAGCGCGGAGGAAGGGGATTCCAGGACTTAGAATTGAAGAAATATTTCCTGAGACGCGCAGAAAGAAATTCACTATTTTGCACCACAACAAGGACAGACTTGAACCACACACTATTAAATCTATCCAATACCTACCGAAGAAATCGTCACACCACACAAACTAGACAACATAATAAGTGGGCTGAAACAAAAACAACTACATGGAAAATTCTTCAAGAGCTTCAAAGAGCTAGACGAAACTCACATCAACAAGAAAATGTCATTGATTGTTTATATGCCGAAACAGAAGGGTTTTCGTTTGCTATTCATGACCAGGTAATTAATAGCAAGAATTATTATTAACGATTGTTGTCGATTTTGTAAAGAAAAACCCGAAACGATTCAGCACATAACTTCATCCTGCCTCAAACTGACTACAAAGCTAGACACGACAACGCAGTCAAAATCATTCACAAAGACTTAGCAAAAAATCTAAACTTAATCCAAGACACGACACCCTATTACACCTCTATCTTTATTTAGTAGTTACATGTTGTCCTCCAAGACCTTTAAGAAGTAGTGCCTTATTTTGGTGCAAACTTCACAATACCAACTACGGATTTTTCTCTCCAATTTCAAGATTAGCATGTGAAGCAAACTTCTATAGAAGATTGATACATGCTAATTTTTAATTTTTGAATTTGTATTAAGTTAGGATAAGATTAGTGATGAAGTGGTTCAGAATTGTATGATTAATGTTGTTTTAGTACTAGTTTAGCAGTATAACTGATTAGGTTGCTGAAGTTTTTTGGGTAAATCCCATAATAAAGTATTATTATTATTAATATTATTACATTCCATCTCCATTCCTTATTGAAAACACTGAATACAAGCTATACTAGGATCGCACAATACTTGCAGACAGAATCATACAGCCAACAGACCAGATATCATACTTATAAACACACCAATGAAACCACTCTCATTGACATTGCTGTTCCAAACACGCACAACATAATAAAAACATACCACACTAAAATTTCAAAATATCTACAATTATCAAGGGAAATGAAGGCAATGCTAAATCTTGAAAAAATTTCAATTCTACCTTTAGGTATGTAGATGTAGTAGGTACCAAATAGTTTGGTTGAGAATTTGAAATAGTTAAACTTAAATGATTTAATAACTCTCGAAATGCAAAAATCTGTTTTGTTAAGACATTTCATATTGTTTGTAAGTTTTTCGAACCGTCTTGATCCTGTTATGCAGAATAGGTTTATCCCTCTGTTTTGAGGCGATGAATTCATTGAAATCCAACAAATTTCTACCTGATATCTTACGATGTATAAACAAGCACTTGAAGTTAAAGCTTCTTATTACTGCTGAGATGCCGTTTTTCTAGTTCTATTATACATTGTCCGTTCGTGTGCAATTTGCGCCCCCCCACTGCGCAGAAATTGCCAGGGTGTTATTTATGTCGCTAATTTTTCCGTTACATAGGATAGAGGTCATCACAAAATATCACAAATCTAATTTTATAATTTTTCAAAACGGGATGTGTTAAACTTGTACCTCAAGAACGATGAGAGTTCTGTCGAAATAAACTTCGATCAATTTTTTAGTATTACTTATACAGGTGACAAATAAATTCACGAATGAAGAAACTTATTTAATTTGTCAAATAAAAAACGGTGCACCCTATTTTCCAGAAAATTTGACTATATAGTTAATATCATTGCATGGCATATTCAAATTAGTAAGTGTCCTTGCTAAAATATTGATGACGTCATCACAAAATTTTATAGTAAAATTCATTTGTAACATACGCACAACATGCTTCGTCACTTGTGCTCTACCAGTCCACACATACCTACATTTTAACTTACAGTGGTTACAATGTAAAATAAAATTCGCAAAATTTAATTTTATAATTTTTCGAAGAATTTGTATTTGTTGGCCTGTGTTTTGTAAATAACTTTAGAATAATGGCTCGAAAAACAGGGTAAAATTATTTTCTTTTTTAATAGAAGCCGTTCAAGTAGGTAAATCGTTAAAACTTTAACCTTTTTAATAAAGCCGTAAAAAAGTTAAAATTTTGATTTGTTGTCAATAGACCCATGTAGCAGTATCATATATTAAAAATGTTTCCACGAGTATTTCTATACTTCGTATTTTGACAGCTAGTCTACACTAACAATATAACTGTAACATTTGGAGTAGCTTATTAGCTGCAATACATGGACAAATATATGGAAAAAAATCACAATATAAAGGTCTAGTAAATCAATCAGGCACGGGTTGTCACAATTTCAGGTTCATCATCGGTTTCTTTTTTATTATCGGGATCTTCCTGTGGATCCCAGGGCTGCCGTTCACCAGAGCCAAACAGAACATAGAAAGTGCAGCAAGCTGCGTACACACCAGCAGCTGTTATGAATACAATGCGCCACTTAGCTTGACTTGGCTGAAATAACAATCAGGATTATTTTACAAAAAACATGTGAAACAACTTAATGTCTGGTACTTACCGTTCCCACAACTACGTTTCCAGCGTAGATTGGGGCTAACAATCCAGCTAAATTAGCTAAACAGTTTGTAAAAGCCATAAGAATTCCTGCGAATTGAGGAGAAATATCCAAATGATTGACTTTAAATCCGGAATATATCCCACCATTTAAACCTACTCCAATAGTAAGTATTGCTACTGTCAACCACCGATCACAACCAGTAAAAGATGCTGCTACTAGTGCTATTGCGGGACCATACTGACCTGAAAGAGACATGTGTCAATACAGGTTATCTACAATTCTGACTTAATTGTACCAATTCCATTTATTAGTTTTCGCACAATGGTGTGTGTAAAGTATGGTTTAGTTAATAGCCAGTCAGCAACATGACTTATAAATATAGAAAACAGCCACATAGCTAAATATGGTAACGCTGAGAGAAAACCATTCTGTAACACAGAAATTAATTAATTAATACATATATACAATGGTTAGAATTATATCATACATCTTTAATACTGAAATGTAACACTTGCTTCATGTAAGTCGGCAATTCCGTCATTAGTGTTTCATAACCATAATTATGACCCATATGTGCCAACAAAATAGCCCAGAATGGTAAAGATTTTGCAATAGACTTCCATGGAATCGGTGGGGTCTAAAAACACATTGTGGGTAATCTATATTTAACATTAACATAAATTATTTACAGGAGCACCCAATCTCTTTCCTAGAGATTTTTGGATGTACTTTTTCTCATCTATATTCATTCGTGGATTGGCTTCAGGATCTTCATAGACAAGAAACAAAAAGGCAATGCACCATACAGTCCCCACAGCTCCAAAAACATAAAATATGGAAGGCCAACCAACTGAGGATGCAGATAGTAAACCACTTAACGGCATAGATATCACCGTTCCAAATTGTGCTCCTATAAATAAAATAAATTACGTTAAATTAAATTAAGTGCAGTATTCAGCCAGTGCACTCCTCCCGTTCTTTCCCTAAGCATAACAATTACATACAAATTCGAACAACACATCTGTATAATACATAGTACATGTTGTTTCTGATGCTTTCTTTAAGATGCGACGGTAAACATCGCTGCATAAATATTGGTTATTAGTACAACATATTTAATATAAATATAATATAATGCTGTTTGAGAGAGAAAAAATCCACTCTGCATCACACTTTACGCTTAACAACACACAATACAAAAGGAATACTTATACCTGTGAAAATAAAATCTCGTAGGTAACTGATTTTGTAAAACGCCCTGAGATTAATAGAATAAAAAAATTGGGTTAATTGTTATTAGCCAAAATGGAGATGATTGCAGTGTTGAAAAAGTTGTAATTATGTACTAGTTTTTCCAAGGGGGCTTTCATTGTATAAATTTATGTTATCTTCAATAACTGGCGTAAATTGAAGAGTCTATATTATATTTCTGCTGTTATTTCTGTTGCTTTCATGTAGACAAGCAACGCATTTTATGCGTTTTTGAGCGGTATTATCGATTTGTTACAAGAACTCGCACTTTTTGAAGTCGTTAATATACACTTAATATACCTAACTTGATTTTTACTTACAAAATTTTGTTTTATTTTTAATCTTTCTTAAAACTTCCTTTATGTTTTTAAATTACACTTTTCTGTTACTTTTCATTTACGTACTGTATATTTCAGAGTGTATTTGAAGTATTAAGTAAGTATTGTAAGTTTGGTATAACCCAATTAAAACTCTTAATTCTAACAAAGATTAAGTAAAAAAAACATCGTTCAAACCTACACGAAACGTATTTTGCTAACTTTCCACAAACGAACATTTTCACGAAATTACTTCTTGGATTTCGGAAATGTGAAGGACAACTTCGGGATAGTGGGCACAGTGAATTAGAACTCTATGTGCATATGCAATTTCGCTCTGTAGGTATTGTCTATTAATATATAAATCGATGCAGATTATGTGAAAGTAACGTTAATTTTAAGTTACACGTAATTGGATCATCGGAGTATACGGGGACTACCTTCGCAATATTAGATAATACTGACAATTATTAATCGATCAAATAAGTATGATATCGACAAAAATACATGATGGAGGACGATGTACATAAACATTAAGATATATCAGTGAAAACAGTTAGGGTTGTAAGGGATGGCCAACTGTGGACTAGCTTTAGAATGTGCTTCGTGGGAGGTGTAAGACAAAGACATAAGTGCCACTCTAGTACGAGGGGCGTTAACAAATTAATAAATGTTTTTGCCGTTAGACGTTTCAAAATGACATTAGCACTCGGTTTTCAGGCTTTAAATATATATTTTTTTGTCAATAGAAAGAATATTTGTAAAATAATTGGTTTTTAGTGGAAGAATTTCCGCTGTCATAAGCTATCTCAAAAGAAATAAATTATACCTAGTAACCTTGCTGACATTTCATAAACGACACAGATATAATTATAACAGCGTTTATCTTCATATTTTTAATTATGTTAATTATTATATATATTGACGAATTTCCCGAATTGCCTTGAAACTTTGTTTCACTTTGTCTAAATGCAAGTCAAAATAAGATCTGCATAGTCAGAGTTGTTATTTCATTTGTCAATTCTTCAGTGACATTAAAACTACAGAAATATCGCAGTAATTACCATCCTTGCAAACTAGTTTTTGACTGACTTGACCGTGGTGTGGAACTTAACCTAACAAATTGAAAACTGTATAGGTAGGCCACGGCCTGGGAAGCATGGAACAATACCGAAATAATTTCTGCAATGTTTCTGTTCTCTTAAAATTAAATCAGCATAATGTTTACTAATCTTTTTGATCACTTGGTGCTCTATAACGTCAAAACGTTTATTCCCCAGAACATCGAAACGAAACGGGTTCATAAACGAGTATGTTTTCATATTTAATTATTTCTCGATTGAATTTCTCCGCTGCATCTTTGACTCCATTCATTGTAAACGTCGATAACATCGGGATAGTAAGTACAATATATGTCAAAATAGCAATGAGATTTACAGTTAATACTTAAAACTTCACTACTACATTATTATACATATTTCATAAGGCGGCTGCATTGAGGGGTGGCCAAATAGAATGAGTGCCACAAGTGGTCTTATGAAAAGAGTGTGATATACTGTTTTTTTTCTACTTTGCATTGTAAATAAATTTTAAAAATATATTTTAAAAAATATCTTCGATTGGGAATTTTTGACAGTTGGTTGGTAATTCATTCAAATATTCAATTTAGCTAGTTTTATTAATAATGTTCACTGACATTTGGTTTTAACTTTCGACTACCTTTCGACTGCCCGCATAATAACATTGCCAACTTAATCACGGAAAAGACTACTATTTTGCGTGCTTTAATAAAAATAATTGCCCTTATTGACACAAAGTAGAAAAAATAAATTTTGACTCCCTGAAAAGACGTTAGCCACCATTCAAGATTAGTTGTCATTCAAGTAACAGCAGTGGTAATTGCACAATTTTTTAATGATGCAGATTTGAACGTGCACCAAGTGGAATCAAGCTCGTGGCGAGCAGATTAGCGATGAAATTTTTTATTTTTGAACTTATTACATTGTTTATTTAAATAAAGTTTTGTTTATGGAAAGGTCTAATAGCAGCGAGTTTCAGTAAAAATTACACAAATCAAAACATTGACTAGTGTCGGAATGTGCCCAAGGTCGTGCATCAGCCTTCAGATTCTCACACATTAAGAACTTATACAGCAGAAAAACAACTTGCACTTCACTGTTCTGGACGATTCATTTTTTTTACTTTTTTTTTTAATTAAAAACTATACCTAATAATTATTCTCGAATTTTTTTTAAGTTTGAATGCTAGATTTTGTGGGAGAACTATGCTGACAAATATCCAGATCTGGAGAAATTACTATTTAATAGCCTAAAGTAATAAGACGTTAACAATTGTTTTTCTTTTTAATATGTTTTTGATACTTTATAATGTTGAAATGCTGGTTGAAAATTATGAGAGTATCTCCTAGGGAGAAGACTGTAGGGCAAAAATAAGCAGAATTGATGAAATATAACAAAAAAGAAGTACACAAGGAAATTACCATCAGAAATATTATATGTAGTTCATAATGAAACGGAATAAAGTGACCGGGTAACTAGCGCTGAGTTTTTCCTATAGTGTTTTTAAAATTTACACTTATAACCGCGAATAAACCCTAATTTGAAGTTTTTTGTGAATATATTATAAATTATAGTTTAATTATTATTAATCTCAAAAAGAAAACATACAATTTAAACTTTTTCTGTACTTAAAATAGATCTGCAAATATTCTTAAATAATAATTTGTTACATAACTGACCCAGGCAATAAAAAATACGCATTTGGATCAATTTTAAAAGAATTTGAACAAGAAAAATCAAAAACCGATTAGTAGAAGGGGCCCTTAAAAATAAAACTTATTAATGAGCGAAATTAACAACAGTAACATGTTGTGACTTACATGTTAAACCATTTTATGTACAAGGCTTCGTTTGATTAGATACAATTCTTAATTATTTCAAAAATTAAAGCAAATATTTTCCATTTTTTACACGCCGTCGGCATGTGCTTGGTTCTATTTAGTCAATGGGCTCACCTTTTTTAACTTTAGTTTCTCTTGTTTTTATTTTAGCATTCTCACTTTTACGTGTAATTTGCGGAAGCGTAGAATTAATGACCCAACGGCAATTTTATTTAAAATGTTGAAAAAAAAAAAATCTTCGAGATGTAATACGTAAAAGCCCAGATTTTTGCTGAAAATGGCTTGTACTTTTGCTTTAAAGTTTGACACCCCGTTCATCTAATAATAGATTTAGTTAAGGATTAGTAGTGGTACTTCGCGTTCGCTTTGGTCGCACGCATGTGGGGACTAGTGGTGAAACCCAATAACTTACTTTCACCTAATTCTAGTTTTAACATATCTACATGGTGAACTGATTTTGGTACATAGGATTTATACATCTTGGCATTGAACAAATTTTGATACATAGAGATTTTTACTCATGGCAAAGGTTAAGAATAATTTCGTCGGGAAATAATTATTTTCCAGTAAACTTCTAAGCACCAAGTTGTAGAGAAACAAACGACGCTTTTAGTATTATTTCTCGTTATTTTCTTGATTCCTCGTTAAGTTCTTAAATATTGACAGAATATAACTCTACAAAGTCATCAATAATTTGAAGTGAATTTAATTGTCCGTTAAATTTTACAAAATTTTATTTTAATTGAACATTATACAACAGAAGGTAACATTGCCACGTACAATTTAAATTTATACTATGGTACAATTTTTCACGTTACCCTGACTGTGAAAGTTTAAGTTGAAAATTCAACAATCAAAGACACATTTTCAAAAATCTATAGCTTTCTTTCAACGTGTATTTTATTGCTTTCTTGGTATAATAAGTAACAATAATTTAAAATTAAACTCACGATGGTTTTAAAGATGTATTTTTTGCATATTTAAGAAATAAATGAAAATAAACACAGCGGTTTTAAAAGTGCTTTTTGATTCTACACAACTTTTTCATTTAGAAGTTTGTTGTAAGAATAATAAGTGCGAAAATACTCCGGTTCAAATGAATTTAGCAGTAAAAACCCTTGTATCAAAATCAAGTCACTATTCAATTTATTTCTATATTTAATGTAGTGTAAGCACAACTTGGACACATCCTGCATCAGTTAATAACTACTGTCATTACAAATTACTCGGATTTGAGTTAAATTTGCAAGAGGCTGACTATATACAGGAATTTGGATAAAGAATTTGCATGTATAGAGGAATACATTTTTTTAAACCCAATAAAGAAGAAATGAGTGTTTAGAAACAACAGGACTTGTTTGAAAAGCTGTAAATCAGATTTAGAGAAAAACTTTTAGATGAAACGTCTATATACCTGGGCACCCTATACTCCAATGTTTAAGGAAGTTGATTAATTTGACAATATGATGAATAATGACTATGCTCACACAAAACTTGAATTTTACCAAACTGATACTACTGCTAATTCAGATTCAAACAACATACCGTCTTGTACTTTATGCCATAAAATCATACGTTACACTGTCTCGTGTTCAGAACTGCAGAAAAATATACCTGCATAAACGAAAGCACCCATTCGACTTCTCTCGTTAGGAGGGATCCATTTTGCCAGGAGAGCGTGTGTGCATGGGACAATAGGGCCCTGACCAGAAACGATAGTTGAAAACCTATACAAGGTACGAAAGTGAGAGGAAAACACCATTTTTGTTTCAATGACTCAAAAACCAAACGAAATAATAATTAAAAAAAACAACAAAAATGTGTTGTCTCACTTTGTACTTGTGACAATTCTCTACTCACCTCGCCAAGACCTTGAATGAATCTCACGGTTATTAACCACCAGATACCCATATCGGCTGATACGGGGACTAACAATCCAAATAGAGAATTGATCAGCATTCCAATTCCAAGGAAATAAATGTTTCCATATCGTTTTGACAGGATCCCAAATGGAATTTGTGTTATAACGTAGCCATAGAAGAAGGAACTCAAAATGTAGCCTTGCAGATCAGTTTCCCAAATAAAATTCCCATCGCTTTCTGAATGAGAGGAGTTGTCCTAAAAATTCATGAAAAATCATTTTTTGATAGGGTAATGTTTTTTTCCGTTTAATTTACAGATACTTCAATTACAAAACATTGAACTAAATGTTATGCTTTTAAAAGAATTTCACATGAAACATACGTCTATTCACTTTAAACATTAGTAACGTAAACTCATTTTATTGATTCTTTATCTCTTGGTAGCCCTTTAAAGTATACTTGAAGAGTACCAAGGACCAAAAGTTGTACATAATGTATTTATTCGCTTACAAAGTTTGTCTCGTAGATCAAAATACATAGTTACATTGTTTTCAATTGGAGGGTGAATAGTTTATTTATATTGATTAAAAATCTAGAAGGAAAGTAATGTTCTAGGATGTACATGTTTAATAATACCTTTTTTATTGTATATTTATTTTATTATGTTGCCAACTTACCAATATTACTTCTCCGCATTCCGTGTCCACATCAATGCTGTCATTGTGACTAGATCCAGAAATTTCAATTGCTGTGTGATTTACCATAGCGACAATGGCCACCGACATATTGGTTCTCATCACGTAGGCGTTTGCCATTCCAAGGAAAAGCATAAATGTCACGAAGTGTCTTGTGCCGAACCATCCTAAAATGTACATACAAACTTATGTAGACATCTCTGTGTTTGTGTTTACATGACGTTGAATTTCTTTTAGTTTAATTTCGTTTATTTCGATACGTTTTAAACACTTGTTCTGTTCGTCTTCAGGGTTAGATTCTATTATTAAGTGTGCTAGTATCTTAGCGGTTGTATGAATGAAATTATTAATTGACTAAATGAATGAAATTAAAATAATGTTTTAAAATACAACGTCTTAAAATGTACATAATTATTAAATGCAAGAGATCCTAGTTTTCTTCAAAATCACATTTAATGCAAGGATGTTTTTATTTTTGGCATATCGCATGTAATGATGAGAAGAAAAAATCGTACCCAGCCAAAACACATGACCTTAAGGAGTTCATGGACTCTTATATAAAAATAATAAAATTTATTTCGATTGTCTGAAATGTGTTATTTTACTTATAATGGGTCGCATCCTAGACCTCATTCTAGATTTACAAAAACAACGTCGAACTTGAAAAGTTTTAACGAAAGAGCACACATATATATTTAATATATATTTGAAAATGTATGTTGTGAGGCAATTAGTGGTTTCCATGTTTTCTAATGTATGTATATTATAATACAAAAGAAGTAAAATGAAATTACAAATACTAAAACAAAACTATAGTAATAGTAAATGATATATTTTTTTAACATTTGGTTAAATCATTAACGTTATTCCACATTCTTTTGATTTTTTGTCGTGATGCTATTAAAATATAATAAAACAATTATAATTAAGATTTCAGTTATTTAAAGGCAAAATTTATCCGTCACGAATATTGCTTTGGAATGGTATTTAGGATAATAAACAACTTTTTAACAATAAGTACTTTAAATCCAATGAACTATTTTGAGGTAAATCATTACTTCCACGTTCGGAACGTCATCAGATCACGCGTCAATCGAGTAAACACGTTTTTTATACAATGTATATCTAGCGTTATTACACTTAAGTTAAATGACTCATCAAAATTATTACTTATTACTTGCAGTTAAAATGAAATGACCTTTACACTGAGATCATTGATCAGTGCCGTAAAATGACGAAATCTACAAAATATCTTGTAAAACATGATATTGATAAAATTAATTAGATTTTATCATCTATAAAATGTATATAAAAACAGATCGATTGCTACTTATCACAAGGTAAAAATCTATTTTAATACAATGATAATTAGTGAAAATCAAAATTGTTTTTCTGGATCATTAGCGTAATTAGAATGTTTATGTAACCGAAACGGTGCTTCCAGTGATTCAAATTAAGGTTTGTAATAATCCGTTAAAGAAAGATATGTTCATGTATTACCAAGAAACACAACGTATATTTATAGCTAGATTTTTATTACAGTGTTAAAATTATTATTTTACTGAACTCTGAACCCTTAACGTCAATTAATGTTGTAAGTCGGCATTGAGTTCTGGAAAAACAGTTTTATTTGCAATATGAATATAAACATTAATTTAATGGTAAAATACATTTTTTGCATTGATTTTTCAGTAAATTTGTATCTGTCATAAAAAAATATTTCACATTATATCTATAAATTTATGGAAGACAATATTTCTTAAGAGTGTTGACTGGAAATGCATGTAACTCAAATTGTAAATAATATTAAATGCTTTATCTGAGACACGAGATAACACTGATGAGTGGCAATTTCGAGGTGAGTGTCGACATCCCACATGTAAAATTTAAAGTATAAATCGTTAAGAATTTTCCAAAAATGTTTGCTTTTTAATAAAGGAGAAATATTACAACGTCTTAAATTAAAATGGCTTCAAGGTTGTTTGTTTTTTTGCATTCTCATAAGTGTTACACAATTTGTACATGCGGTAGACTGCTGATTTTTATAACTGTACTAACTAATCACTGCCAACCTATAATATTTGAAAATAAGTTGAAGTTAAAGATAAGCGATAAACAATCTCTGAAACAAACAACGAAAATTTTCCAATGACGCATACTAAATACTTAGAACTTCAACGTATTCAAAAAGCGCGCCCATTTGCGCCAGGAAAAGTCTTGTTAAATTTAGCATGCGTGAAAGGACGAACGAATGAGTCAAACCAAATCGAAATGGAGGTAAGGTAGCACCTGCTGCACGTGGAGCACGTGGTTTCAAGTGTATTACAACAGGTAACAAAGTAAACCGAAATGCGTTATATATAACTACAAAAATTTACCTGACTTCTCCTTCACTTGGGTGCTGAGGTTTTCTTGGTCGAAAACAACTGTATACCTTGCGTTGTTATGGGTCCCGTTTGTCGCGTTAGTTTTCATTCTTGCGGCAATAAATTACGATCAGATTCAAAAGTAAAACTACTACTATATTGGAAAAATCACACGAAATTAACACACATTTTTACCAACGAAAATGAGAATGTTAGCGAATACATATAAATAAAACGAATTAGTTCAATGCAAAGTAGGCGCCAAAAATAAATGTTAACTTAAATGGCGAAAATGCACTACAATTATTAGTTGTTCACAACTTCAGTCGCTTCCGCTTTCGTGATGAAACGATTCGCAGTAAATCAAGAAATGGTTTAAAAATAAAAGTCATAATCAAACGTTCATAATAGTTTTCTGTTCTGCGAACTTTCAAACTTTTAGTAACCGAATGTAATTAAACGCACCACTTGGAAGACACCACTTTTTATTTTACGCGTCTCGATAGAATAGATGTTTGTGTATAACAATGTTAATAACCCGTCTTCGGTGCGACTTTTATCAGTTGTACACTACCGAAGAGGAAGGAGTCGGACCGGGCCGATAACTCGATAACAGTGCACACTTCTGAAAAAATCGGAATTTTAGTGGGGCTCAGCGCATGATCCAAATGACATGTTCAAAAAGGAGCGGGTGTTTCAATAAAAAACTGCTTATCAACGCGGTGTATTGTCTTTCTGGATTTAGCGGAATTTATTACACAATAGCCGTATGTATTTCACGACTTATCTGTGCTTTAGCATTAAATAAATGTGGGGATTTTATAATAATCTAAATCTTTTTTCAGAAAAATTTATACTCTACATACCGCGCTACTTTGGAGGTTTTTTATTTTCACAAGAACAAGAGTGACGAATACGCATAATGATGTAAACGAAAAACCTTATAGAAACTAAACCGTAAACTCAACTAACTAATTCAATTTGTGTTAACTGGCAACATATACAATTCTTAAGCAGTATATTTTAAGCATAAGGTTGAAGTATATTGTTTATACGTCAAAAGCAAACAACATAGTTTTGTACTGCGAATTCACAACGGACAACATTCCTATACATTGTTATTACACATCACTGTAAGAAGCACCAAGTGAAAAACCCAACTGGAATTCCAGTTGGAAATATATTGCACAAGTGTTACATCACATTATTAATTATATTATTATTGTTATAACCTAGAAAAAAAATTCTCATTTTGATAGAACCATCCCGTATTTACGAAAAACCTAGTACAGGAATTCAGCACAGTTTACTATAAAATATTTATTATTCTGATAGATTTCTTGAAAAGTCTTTATATATGAAAATTTGATTATACATTATAACCTTTGTTTGATTAACTAATTTTATTATTTATTTATTTATTTAATTGATAATAGGTACACTCGAGAAGCTGTAATCGAAAACACAGGCTGGCAGTTTAAAATTTTGTACTGATGATTTTTTATTTAGGGTGTGGAAAATTCCTCGTAAAAGAAGTATATAATCAACAAAAAAAATTCCTCAATCTGTCTGTCTAGTCCCTTACTATGTGTAACAGACGACGAGAATGGCAGCCTGCTCGTCAGCGACAACTTGAGAACATATTTGATGATTCTGTCACATAAGCATTAAATAGTATATTAGAATACAAGTGTATAACCAAGCCTTTAAAACACGCACGACGAGTTTAAGACAACGACGCGTTAGTGCTTTAAAGGCGTTTATACCCAAGTATTATACGCTATTTTTTATTATACCTGCACTACAATGTGAAAATTAGAATGAAAATTATAAAATTTGTAATGACTAGAGCTGTGCGGTTGAAATTTATTTACCCCCACTATCGGCCCACAGTGCCGATCGCTACACAGCCTTGCCTTGCTTGCTTCTCGCTTTTCAGTTGTGGATTATTTTTGATAATTCACACAAATAGTTTTATTGTCAGCGAGACGGACACCTGAACATTATTAAAATTATGATTACTCTTATTTCGTGAATATGGATTTTAAAATCATCAACTGACATGCCGTTAACATTATTTTTCGCGTAATTTTCTTCGCGATACATAACGTCGGATGCAAGCCTCTGGCCTGCCGGAGTGGGGGTCAATTCGCAGCGTTTAAATTTCAACCGCACAGCTCTAGCTAATGACCAAAGGTTGTATGTGATTCTGAAATCCAATCGTTTCCGTAGAATTAGTTATAGGTTATGGCAATTGTTTGTTTACGTTGTTATGTTTGAGCAAAAAAATCAAGCAAAAACGTTCCTGAATTGGTACAAAATGAACTACAATATTAAAAAATTGGCAGAACAAGCAGAATTACGATTAATTCCTGAGAAATCCAAAGTTGCGTACCTACTATAAAGAATACGACAGATTCGTGAAATGAGCGGCAAATAGTGGAATGAGCGTGGATGAACTGAAACGTCAAGTAAGCTGGAAATCTTCGAGCGTGGCTAGTAGCTACATTGAAGAATCCACTTCAAACAAAATAGTTGTTTCCAAACGCATTGCTGGTGTTCTTAACACATCTGTTGCTGAATCAACTTCATCAACACCTATGGACTTTCAACCAAACAGTGAAAATGCAGAAATTACTACTAGTTTTCAATTAACAACTAGTAATCAACTTAAAACGGCGGGGTTTCAAGTTTCAAACAATAATTGTAATTTTTAAATTTATTTAAATAAAAAATAGTACGTACTCTCTTATGGATAATATTTATTGTTACCTAGACGACTTTAAAACACTAGTGCTTCAAAGGCCCGATTGTGCACGCATCTGTGTGTTTTAATCAAGGATTATGATGCAGGTATAAAAAAAAATAATATTTTGGGACGCATTAGTCATATTTAAGTTGCGACTAAAACAGCAAGATATATAAAAACACTGAGGCGACAAAGTTTAAGCATATGGCTTCTAGACCAAGGAAGAAAAACTATGTTATAAAATCGATGGCTTTCTTAAGTGATTCAGTGTTTATAGCGGATTTAAAAAAAATTGGTCGAAGGATGTTTCTATGTTCCTCGTTCCTGAAGTACAATGAAACATATCCAGCATTTTCGGAAAATCATAACATTTGATTTTGCGAATTTTATTTTTTATGAAAACCCTTATAAGTTGAAATAAACATATGTAAGCAATGTCAAAGTAAACATAAAAAAGCGGGCTATGCGTATGTATCAAATGAGTTTTTAATTTACAAAATTATGTGATGCGTCATCAACATTTTGGACAGATATATATCAATTTGGATGGGTGCAGTGTAATACTAATAATAAGAGTACTGTTGTCCCTAATTTTTGGGAAAATGGAATGAACCCTTCCTGACTTAATCAATAAAATAAATTGACACACTCATTAATTTTTTTGAGCCATCTGTATAAACAAATCTAAAAAATATGAATACAATGATCAATCACAACTAAAAACTCATCATATTTTGCACATTTTAGGTAGGATTTATTAGGCAAAATTTTTAGATGACGTCATCAATTTTTTGTATACTGCTTACTTTTCCTTTTTACTATTTGATTAAAAATTTATCATACTTACAATAACTTCAAAACGTCTGCAAGATCGCAAAGTATTCGGTTTTGCAGATTCAAAATTAAATTGCAAAATTACAATTTTTTTTTTTCGAAAAATCTGGATGTCTCGAGTAAAAACTCAACACAGATTTATAAAGTACACGTATCTGACTATGTTATTTTATACAATTTAAAACCAATTTACTATGCACAACGAGAGTAGTTAAGAGTGCACTTCAAAATGTCACAAAAGTTCTTCAATAACTATTAAAAACTCTAGAAGGTCCGATATTTGAAGAAACATCGTATGAGTTTTAGACGCATTACCTTGGAAACGCACGCCAGCATGGCACTTATTGTGTTGTCTAGTTCTGTCATTTAGATTTTTCGATTTCTCGTTTTCGATGCTTGAAGTGAGTGTGGCGCAAGCTATATTACTGAGGAAGCAGCAATTGTAAGTGGAAATTTGCCTGAATCAACTTTGGCTGTCATTTCAACTTATAATAGTTTAAAATAGCACGAGTAGGGGTGTAAAATTTTTACAGGGTATATCCAGTTAAGTGATATTTTCATGTTGAATACAGTGACTTGATAAATTGATGTTTACAAGTGAGGAACAAATAAAATCTATTTCTTATTTTTATAGAACTGTTTTGTTTCTTAAGTTTTTAATACTTGGTAGCCACCTACCTGATTATTTTTGAGAAAAATTGTATTACATATTTTAGTTTACCTAGAAGAATTTTGAATTTAACGTAATTTAATTGTGATTTTAATATAGTTACAGGAAGGTACTACGTGGTTTTTTTGTAGAAGAGTTTATAGATTATAAAAAGTTTGTTATTATGGGTAAAAAGTATTCATGTCTTTAATGTCTAATATTAATTTTTTGTGTAGGATCCAGTAACCGAAGAATAAATAAATATTTTTTAGTGCAGTAATTCTTAATTCTACTGCAAAAAAAATGCCTACCTTTTTTTAAGATTGTTTTATTTTACACATTGCCGATGGACCACCAGGTACTCTATACAATCCCTAGGAGTTGTATACATTACCTAGGCCAAGTATGTAATGGACAATCATATTCCTAATATTTCATACATTGCCTAGACGCCCCCGGTATTCTACACATTGCTTGGTATTGTACAGAATACCTAAATAATATAATTAATTAATTAATTAATTAATTAATAAAAGGTGTGTGCTTAATTAATTAAAGTCAAATAGAAACATTTTGTTGCACAATTTTGAGATTTTTAGGAAAACTTATGTTAGTTGTACCTACATACACCTATAAATTTAGAAATAGAGGTAGGCTAATAATTCATACCTACAGATGTACATACATTATTTAGCAAAATATTTGTGCATATGAACAGGCGCATTCTGGTTAGCGATTTACCATGAGCAACATATTGTTGAAATACGTTTACCCTGTCAAAAAAGGTAGATGTTTGTCAAAATACAACTGTTTTTAATAATAATTTTTAACTTTTTTCTTATCGTGTAATAGGTAGTTGCTGGTATTGCATATAATTTTTTGCATCTTGACACGAGTCAAGTGAATGAGTGTATAAAATATCTAACCCAAGGCCATGGTGATTGTTAATCGGACGGTTTAAGCCAAATATTACTTTTGTTTGTCGTTATAATAAACAAAATTCCCAGTTTGTTCGAATTATTATTGTTATATTTATGACAAGTATGTCTAATGATTAATGAATCTTTACCGTCTATTGCAAAATATTAGTAAAAATCCTGCCAAGACAATCATGACACTGATCGATGGGAATTAAAATACTTATGAGATTACAAGGAAGATAACTATTGTCTGAATTCATAACGAAGAAATCATGTACAAAATAGTTTTTGAAAGATTAAATTGGATATATTTCTAATTTATCTATGTATAGGCTTAAGTCTAATAGTCTAAATTTAAAAAATTGGTCGAAAGTTATTTCGACAGGACTTCCCTCGCAGTGCCATAAATCCCGCTTCTTCGAAAAATTAAAAAAATTGATTTTGCGAATTTGTATTCAATAAAACAAATACAAGAGTATGCTATTTTATACAATTTATTATACATTTTTGAGATGTCATGACATTGATACGGAGATTGTGTAAATTTTGGTTAGAGTTTTACCATCCACACGATATTCTTAACATACATATGAAATATAGTCCGGTAGTTTTAGAGATTATCTGCCTAATAAAAAACAGACGGTACACAGACTGAACCACGAGAACTAATTTTTCATACTCTATGGGCCATGAAATGTCGAGAAAACATGAAACTAGACAGTCGTTCTCTGATAGACTGGATTACAATACTTTCTTTACCTACGCTTAGGAAGTAAAAAACAAAATTCGCAAAATTAAATTTTATAATTTTTCGAACATTTTGTATTTTATAGAATGTGTATTTCCACAACACCGAAAACACACAATATATTTGTCGACGCGTTTCGCCAACCACGTTGGGGTGTTATTTATGCGTCTTGGTTTTACTTTACAGCGTTTACCACAAAACGAAAAGAGTAAAATCAAATTTTATAATTTTTTTAAAGAGCTGGATTTGTCGGATTATACTTATAGCCTTCGACCGATTTTTTATTGATCAAATTAAGAACTTCATTTTTTAGATTTGCTTATACAGAGTCACGAGTCACTCAAAAAAATTAGTGAAGCAGTGAATTTATTTTATTGAATAAATCAAGAATTGCAAAACTGAATACTTTTAAGTCTTGCACACGTTTTAAAGTTATTGTAAGCATGGTAAATTGTTAATCAATATATCTGTTTATCCCCCCAAAAAAATTGATGACGTCATTTCAAGATTTTGTCTAATAAATTCTACTCAAAATGTGCAAAATATGACAAGTTTTTACTTGTGATTTTTTTGATTTGCTTAAAGAGGTGGCTCAAAAAAGAAATGAATGAGACAATTTATTTTATTAATTAAATCAGGAACGGCTCACTCCATTTTCCCAAAAAATTTTGAGAATACATTACTGTAATTTTTAGTTTTACACTGCACCAATCCAAATTGAATACGCATCCTTGCAAAAATGTTGATGACGTCATCACAATATTGTGCAAAGAAAAAACTCAACTCGAAAAGGCTGGATATGTTTCATTGTATTTCAGGAGCGAGGAAAGTTCTGTCGAAACAACTTTCGACCGATTTTTTTAGTGAAATTTACTACAAAACAATGAATTGAATATTTTGCGTGTAACGCAATAGTGCACTATAAAGGTCACTTCAATCGCTAGTGCTGCGCGCTGAAATATTGTTTGTCACTGTGTAAACACGGAAAAAGGGCTAGCCTCAGTTTTATCTTTTTTCAACACACACACACGGTTTATTGGTGCATTACGGACAGCCTAGATATTGAACGACATCAGTTTTGCGTACACTACAGGCAAGATTCGAGTCTACCTCCACTCGGTGTGTTGAAACGCACTATTTTTAAAATATTACATACAACATTTATTAGCCAGATGTGTCAGTCAGAAATAATAAAAATAATAATTAGAGATGAGCGATACCGTGATTTTGCGATCACGGTGATTACAACGACGGTTCCTTTTGAATCACGGTGATTTCGGGCGGTGATCAGTGATCACCAAGTAATGGCGTGTAACGAAAGTAGAGATTTAATACTTAAATCACGGCGTCGGCGCCGTCATGAACCGCGATTTTTCACGATTCTTTCTTATCACCCTGACTTGGACGGTGATCACAGCATCGCAGTTTCGCAGTCACGGTTTCAATTGTAATAATAAATATAGAATAAATAATAATTGTTGGGATCACTAGATGTTACTAGACGTCGCCACAGATTTTACAGCAAACTGTTATGAAAAGAATATAAAAGTAAAATTCACCGTTCACTGTTTCGTATTCACCGGGCGGCATCAATTTTAAAAGGGAAATTCACGGTCATCGTTACTTGCCTATACCAACAGTGACAAATGGATTACGGTGAAATAATCACCGGCAGTGAAATATCTCGCATCTCTAATGATAATACAGCGCCAATTTATTGCTGAGGCATTGCCTCACTTGCATCATACTAGCTGCCCCTGGTAGAATGATAAATCTCAAGCACTATTTGAGTTCAAGGAAAACTATATGTCCTTCTAAGATTTCCGGTCCCAAGGCGTGCACAACCAAACAGGAAACACCATAACTCTGCCCTTCTTATTCAATAGCTCTGTCAGATATTAACTATCAGCGTTTTATACCAGCGAATTGGTTATTACTGCTCAAGCGTAAGCTAAGGAAGAAGGAAATAATAATCGAGTCCATCGGACGAAATGCCACTTTTATGTATTCTCGACGTTTGATGACCCCTACAGTACAAAAAAAGTATTGGTGGGGAACATTAGACAAATTTTGGTTAGTGTTTTACCATCTACATGATATTCCTAATATATATGTAATTTGACAACAATCGGTCCAGCAGTTTCGTGTTTAATAAAAATGGATACAGACAGACAGAGAGACAAACGGACAGAAACGGGAGACGTCAGTTTGTCTGTCTGTATTCATTTTTATTAAGCACGAAACTGCTGGACCGATTGTTGTCAAATTACATATATATTACGAATATCATGTAGATGGTAAAACACTAACCAAAATTTGTTTAATGTTTCCCACCAATAGTGTGATGACGTCACTTCAACATTGTATATAGTAAATGGGTTTTGAATGGTATAAAATAACATAGTTCTACACATGTAGTTTATGATTCTGTATTGAGTTTTTACCCAAAATGTCCAGATTTTTTGGAAAAAAACTCAAAATTATAAAACAACATTTTGCAATTTAATTTTAAATCTGCAAATCCGAATACTTTGAAATTTTACAGTTGTTTTAAAGTTAGGATAAGCATGGTAACCTTTTAATCAAAATATATTTACTTATCCCCTCCAAAAAATTGATGACGTTAACTTAAAATTTTGTCCAATAAATCCTACTTAAAATACGCAAAATAAGATGAGTCTGTAATTGTGATTTATCATTCCATTAATATTTTTTGGATTTGCTTATACAGGGTGACTCAAAAAATTAATGAATGCGTGAAATTATTTTATTGATTTAATCAGGAACTACAAAACCTAATGTTTTGAAATCTTCGAGATGTTTTAAAGTTATCATAAGCATAGTAAATTTTTTATCAAAATGTATCTGTTTATTAACCCCCAAAAATTGACGACGTTATCTCAAAATTTCTCCTAATATATCCTGTCTAGAATGTGCAAACTATGATCAGTCTGTACTTGTAATTTATTATTGTATTGATATTTTTTAGATGTGCTTATGAAGATGAGTGACTCAAAAATGAATCATTCATTTTCTTTTTTCTCGCACTGGTAATACGCTGTGACTACTTCTCTTTTGTGCTGTGACTAGTATTATCCATGTTGATGACGTCGTCACAAATTTTTTATTGGTCAAATTAAGAACGAGTCACCCCATTTTCTCGAAAATATGAAGAATGATATAATAACGATAAAATAAGAATTATAATATTCAGAACATTTTGTTCGATTGTGGTATAATTCTTAATTTTAGTCCTTTGTTTTGAGGAGACAAACTGATTCAAATCAAACTAATTTCTACGTGACATTCTTTCGATGTATAAACATAAATAAACACTTGATCGTCAGATTGCTATTACCTAGTGTTGAAGGACCAGGGTTGTTAGAGATGGATTATTTTAAGTTCAACATGGTGAGTCATCAGAATCTGACAACGGACCGTCAGTCAGTAGCATAACATGCACACTTCAGAAGGGGTGGTTTTTAAATTTATTTTTTTAAATCGCAAACAATAACACGCAGAAACATAAACTTAAGTGAACTGTTCAACACGCTAGCACGAATGCGGATGAATCGATTAGGCACTAATCTAAACAGGTATCGATCGCAGGTAGAAAAGTTCAGTATGACAGAGAAACGATGACGGACGCCTCTGAGGGCGCGCCCATTCGAAAATGCTGGATATGTTTCATTGTACTTCAGAGGCGAGGGAAGTTCTGTCGAAACAACTTTTGACCAATTTTTTCTTTGGCACTAGTTGCGCGCGCTCCAAACCGGATGTAAACGGATAAAAAACCTAGCTTTCCTTGGGGTCAAATCCTCTCACTGTGTCTTGTTGGGGTTTATCATTTTACCCTCTCTAATCCTATGGCCAACTGGATGTTAAGAGAGTAGACAAAAAATGAAATTCTAACGTCTACGCTTATTAGTGATTTTTCAGCGGACACCCGAAAAATTATAAAATTGGAATTTTGTGAAGAACCTATCAACATTTTTGTAAAGTCACGCATATGAATTTGAGTAGGTGCAGTGTAATACTAATAATAACAGTATTGCATAATTCTACTCAATGAAAAAGCGTACAGCATATGTAGAGTCTTGTGAACGTTTTTGTCACTGACAATTTAGTGACACGATTTGTCAAAAAAATCCGTCTAATATTAATTACTCGATATCATCATAATCAATTACAGTTTGCAAATATGCCTCAGCATTTGCCTCTCCTAAAAAATGTTCACATTATAACGCGATTGGAACATGTTTGGCGAATTTAAGTTGTTATGGTAATTACAATTTAAACAAAAGTGTAGTTTTAAGATTAATAATCGCTAGGAACAAGACCACTCATTATTACGAAAAGTTGGTTCAGGTAGAGCTAAAAGAAGATGCTACTCGTTTAAATTATTTAAGAGCAAATCCTTTTGATTCTGTGAAATATTTAGACCACAAACTGCTGATAATTATCTGAGCGAATTCAAAGAAAAGAAATCAACGAAAATAATCTTCGAAATTTAATCCACTCAGTGCTAAATAGACTAGAAGTCAAGTTATTGCCTAAAACGGAGCTATGCTATGTTATTTGAAATCACAATTTTCTCCAAGCGTACGCGTAAATGAATTTTGGTGTGTTAATTTTACCTCTATTTTATTTTAGGTCATGGAATAATAATGCTACATGCAATTACAAGTTTCTTTAATAAGTATCTTTACACAAATTTTACTTATCATTATTAGTTCAAAATTATATAGACAACCCATAATACTTTGAACGTTACAATAATATATTAGCCCAATTTACAATAGTAAAAATTATTACAAAAAAGAACATAACAGTTGCACATTTGTTCATTGAATACGACTGTGCTGCCAAATTTTCGGGAAAATTAAATGAGCCGATCCTGAGTTAGGTAATCAAAAAAATAAATTGACTCATTCATTAATTTATTGAGTGCATATCCATTTTACATGGGATTTATTCAGCAAAATTTTGAGATAATGTAATCAATTTTTTGGGAGACAAATATATTTTGATTAAAAATTTACCAAGCTTACGATAACTTTAAAACGTCTCCAAGATTTCAAAGCATTCGGTTTTACTTTCTCATTTAATCAATAGAATCGATTTTTGTTAGACAATCTGTGTTGATTTTTGTTTGACAAATAATGTCCGAAACTACGGATCGATTTTTGGCAAATTTAAAAACTTTGTTTGCTTCATTTTCTCGAAAATTTTGAACTACAATACTGTTGTTATTAGTATTACACTACATCTACCCAAATTGCTATGCGTGAACTTACAAAAATGTTGATGACGTCATCACAAAAAAATTTTATAAAGGAAAAACGCATTTGAAACATGCGCGTAGCACGCTTCTTTGGATTTACTTTAACATTAAATACATATCTTTGGCAAAATCAAATTTTATAACTTTTAGAAAAAGCAGGCTATGTTTTTATTATACGTTAAGGGCGAGGAAGGTTCTGTCGAAACATTCTTCCACCAATTTTTCTTGCAGTAAAAATTGATCAGAATACAAGAAAAAGATGTTAACATTAATTTTGTTATCTTCAATACAAGAAAAATTGCAAAACGTTTGATATGCATGAGTCACTGTGTTCCACTGTTTTGTGTTTGTTAAGTGATCACTGCTGAAAAGATGTACATATGGATAAATAAAAAAGAAATGTGAATTCGATAAGTTAAGATAGTGAGAACAAATATCTGATATTACACTGGAAATATTAAGACGACTGTGATGTACGAGTACAATATGACGTATATCTATTGTTTGGTGTGAGTTGCGTGTTTAAATCATGATTATCACATCTCTCTGAACACAATTACGCCATATTTTTTGATTGCACAATAGAACGAGTTTTATGCTTAAAAAAATAGTAAATCATATCTGCAAAGAAAAAATTCGTCCAAGGTTATTTCGATATAGCTCCCCTCTCCCCTAAAATACAGCCAATAAAATACAACTGAAAAATTATAAAATTTAACTTAGAAAATCGTACGACATACCAAATACTGGCCAATAGGAGGGCATAATTTAGCACGGTTGCCATAGTAACACAAATTTTTCCTGGAAATTTTGTTCCCTTACTAACCAGGAGAGATTAATAAGTGATTTTTTTTTCAACCAATCAAAATCAAAAGTTGCATTTTTTTATTATGCATCATAAGTAAGAAATATTACCTATTCATTAAAATGAAATACACAATTATTATAACTAATAATTTGTTGGAGATTGTTAAGAATACTTTTATTACATATTGATACATTAATTTAAATGAAATGGTCTAGATAGGGATAGTATAAGTGTGTTCTGTGTCGTCTAAGATTTTCTTACCGAATCTGCTCTTGTGCAATGATTGATTCTCTGAAGTTTTTTCTGATGCATTTCAATAATGTAATTAGGCCCTCTTGTTCTCCTAGGGCTAATTAATACATTATTGGAATACATTCGAAAAAATTTCCGAAAACAACCATTGCACTTAGGAGACTTATAAATGAGAATTTTATTTCTTTTTATGAGCTAAAATTATTATGTGTGGATTGTTAAAGAACAGGTAAAAAGCATTCTTGTGAAACTGCCTCATTCATTAATTTGTTTGAATTACCCTGTATAGGTAATTCTAAAAACTATGAGTGCATTCATACCCAAGTATAAAGTCATAATATTTTGCATATTTTAGAGAGAATTTATTCGGTAAAGTTTTGAGATAAACGAATAAATTTTGATTAACTGTTTACCATGATTACGATAACATTACAACATTTACGAGATTTCACAGCATTCAGTTTTGCTGTTTCAAAGTTAAAATTTGTTTATACAATTTTGATTTTTTTTACAAATATCTGGATGTCTAGGGTGAAACCTCAACACGAATTCATACACGGGAGTATCTTATTTTATAAAATTTGAATTAATTTACTATTGTAAATCTTGGAGATGACGTCATCAAATTGTTGGTGGAGATGATCAGTAAAATTTTGGTTAACATCTACATGATGGTCTTGTACATATACATATAAAATTGGACAACAATCGGTCTAGTAGTTTCGGAGAGTATCTGTCTATTAAAAATCAACAGACACAGACAGACGATAAACAGATAACAGACAGACGACAGGCAGATGACAGGCGACAGACAGACGACAGACAGGCGACAGACAGACGACAGACAGACGACAGACAAACGACAGACAGACGAAAACGGGAGACCACTGTTTTCGTTCTCTAATCATAAAACGTCGAAAAAACATGAAAGTGGCAAGTCGCCAGATGGACTCGATTACTATACTTCCTTAGTTTACGCCGAGGAAGTAAAAAAGTTTATTTCGACAGAACTTCACGCGCTTGAAGTCCAAAAAATGACGCTTCTTCAAAAAATTATAAAAGTGGTATTGCGATTTTTGTACTGTGATAACCTCTATAAAGTAAACACTAGCGGCATAGGTAACATCCCCGCAATCCATGCGCCGTGCGGGCGCAAATTTCTAAGAGACGTGGTCTGCACATATACGGAGAGGGTTCAAGAGAAGTTTTTGAAATGGAGCTTTCGAGTAGCTAGAAAGATGATAGCAAGATTCTGATGCAGCATGAGGGGAGAGAAAATACGTATTGAGCAGAGGATGAGGAAAGACTATGCAGGATGTGTTTAGAAGGGCGAGAAACGTTGAAGCATATGTTGAAAGAATGTACAGAAATGAAAGATAGACAGTAGATTAGAGACGAAGCGCTGTGTGAGAATGGGAGAGTAATTGACTGGATGAAAGAGGTATGGTAGAAATGGGAAGGGCACGGAAAAATAGGGGGAAAAATCAAAGACGATATAGTTAATTTAATTTAAAGCATTGTAAATATTTAAAACACATGTAGGGAATGTGTTTAAGGTTGCAGGCTAAAGTAAATTTGATTTTAATTGATAGTAAAAGAACGTTGTGGTACATACCTACGCAATTGTTGGAACAAAGTCTGAAGTTATATCTGCTATTTTTGACTATTTTACATAAATTTTTATGTAGTAGCTTGCAGAGATATACAGTGTTCGTATATAGAGTCGAAAGTAGGTGGACTTATTAATGCCTTTGTTTTATGAGGTCAAGTGTGCTTTAGTGTGTATTATTATTTTTAAGGGTTGTGAATTTTCCTATTTAGATATTACGTTTATGTGTAATAATTGTTACAATTTCTGTTGAATTAAGTTTTGGTCAAGTATTGTTTTTTATCAGCATTATCTCAGGTGAACATATTTGAACAGTAGTTGATCAGAACTATAGTAAAAATGAAATCCCAACGATAGAGTTATTATTGGCGAAATGGAGCTCAAAAACTGAACAGATTATATTATAAGGGAAAAGTCGAAATGTATAATTAAATACACCTCTGTGCGACGCGTGCCACAGTGACGTCAGAAATTCCAAGCCATCGTCAGTTCCTTTTGAGCAGGTTTTATTTTATGTATATGTTACAGTGAAAGCTGGAAACCGGATGTAACAGCGCAAAAGCACTCTTTATAGGCAGTTTTTATAGACGCAGGCAATTTTCGATCGTAAGTACGAACACTCTCTGCAAGGTACAATTTACAAATTTCGATTTATTGTACGTCTGTTATTTTTGTCGTTCTATTTTGACACTTAAATACGGTAGCCAAAATTTCAGTCTTTTCCCAAATTAGTGAACCCTATTAAATTGATGAAAATTCATTTTGCCACAAAGTTTTGTCTCCGAATTTAACATACAGGAGCAAATTGCGTAAGTAATTTCACTACGAAAGGGTACAGGGGCGGGGCTTAAGTTGCGCGACTTGTGGTCGGGCTAGCAGTGGCGTAACATCTATGTATTGAGAAGGGAGGCTCAGCTTCCGCTGAGTTATATTTCTTTCAAAAACAATGAAAAATAGAGCAATTTCTACAATAGAATACAGAACTATTTAATAAAAATAAATTTATTTGTTTGGTAAAAAATAGGCTTACGTAACAATAGGGATTATAGCATGAGTAAAAAATTTCACGAACCCCGCATTATAAACCAGTATCATACGCTATTTTATAGTCGACTAGTCTTGAATCAACAGTTAAATCTTTAGATAAAAGCGGGGATAAAACCCTGAGAATTAGCAACCCATGACTATAGTTACATGATTTTTAATTTTCTGGCACAATTTGTCAATACATACTATAAAGTCGGATTACAATAAGGCTTAACGTTTTTTGTCTTTAACCTCGAAATAATAATCACAGTTCATATTTTAGCATAATTGTCGTTTAATATAGCTTTGACTCTAGACTGTACCGTAATTTATCAGTTGTTATTGCTCACTGAAAGTTACCTTTTTAGTTCTTTTACTTAGTTTTTTATTCAACTAATACATCATAATACAGCATTAACAAACCTTTAAATTCATTTTCTATAATGTCAACGCTAATAAAATAGAAAATTGATATTTTTATTAACACCAATAATATTTTGATATCTCAAAGTCGAAAGATTCATCGCCGCTGCCACTGCTCTCACGATATTTGTAAGGCCAAACCAAAACAATGTTCTGCGCACTCCCACCAGCTGTACCCTTTCGTGATGAAACCTGCATAAGGAAAACGACAGCTGAAGTACATAAATAATATCTCTGCTTTTATTTTCGTTCACAAATATTCGCAACTTTTTTTAGAGGAAGTGTTTTGCATCACTATGAGGGCCGTTTTCACCTATTTTCTTGCAACAGTATTAAGAGAAATAATAAAAAAGCGTGAGTGAAAAAGTACAAGATGAGGGAAAATTTTCACTGATTATTATGGTTATATGCAACCACTAATACTTTGGTGCACTCTATGATGTCATTCAAAACGTAACATTTTTTCGTTTTTCTATTTCGAGCTATGGAAATAATGAAATATTGTTACCTACAGGCTACAGGAACACTTTCATGAATTCCTAATGTTGTCTTTTCGTTTTAGGACTTATACAACACAAAAATGAGGCTACCCCGTTATCAGTCTGCTTGTCAGGATTTTGGAATTATATTAGGTAGAGAATCTTCGAAATCAGTGATCTACTTAGTGTGAAATTTTAGGTCGTGCAAAGTTTGAAGCTTGATGACATCCTCTCAAAAATTTGCAAGTAAACTAAATCACACATGAAATTTATATTGTAAAATAAGCACTTCTTTATCAATGATTTAATGGTATGTAGGTGTATCGACAGTTTTAACATTTTAACCTTACCCAGTTACACGTTAGTGACGTTATCGAATAATAATATAATTAATAGTAATAATATTAATAATCAAATTTGTTCAATGTAATTTTACTACTTGTTTTGGAATACATAATACATAACGATTTTTTTATTTTGGTAATTTTTTCTGATTTACACGAACTTTATTCATTGTTATTTTAAAAGACATAACTACATAGTAATTAACAATGGTGGCTCGTCAAGGAAGGTAGTGCCTCCCCTGGAAAAATTAAGAATTAGTTTGTTTTAATATACCTACATATGACAATATCAAAAATATATTATTAAACAAATAGCAAATAATATTTATAGAACGTTGTGATTGATTAAAGGGCGTCTTGGTAATATATTTTGAAGTACACGCTTTCAATATGAATGTGCGCTAGCTTCACCCGGAGGTGTGTCTCAGATAGACGGATATTTTTAACATAATTAGTCAGTGATGATGCTAATATGTTTTCGAGAAAGACAATAGTCAGCAGGGCTTTATGAAAGCGTCAACGGAGGCACGGACGCCTACCATTTTTAAGTCAATCCGAGAAGGGTAGAACAAGAGGGAGCATGTCGTATGCTTTCAATAGTACGGTTTTGGCTCAAAATTAACCACCGCAAACCTGCTTACGATCGGTCTGTGTCACTTCATAGGCCTACATCTCAGTTATTTGGTGGATGATGTATCTTGGGTGGGTTTAACCATGGTACAAGAAGACATGGTATGCTACTCCGGTGGATGAATTTTCGTCTGCTTTGGGCACCAGCCACGTGAGGTCATATTGCCTTGAAAACCGTGCTTGAAACGCTCTTCTAACAACTTCGAAAGCTTTCAAATATCATTTTAGCAGTGAAATGTCAAATGTGAGATTATAACGGAAATTGAGATTCGGTTCAGTTTTTAATCATGGGTTGACTTATCTTCGAAGGTTCTAAGTTGAAATCAGATGCTAATAACATTCAAAATTTAGCATCGTTCGTTGATAGTGATAATACGAACGTGCAACAAACAAGAATTCAAAGTTGGCGGTCATGAGATCCACATGACGTCACAAACAATGCGCAATATCATAGATCTACCATGTCTTCTTGTACCATGGGTGTAACGACAACTTTACTTGTCGTCAATTTAAATCTGCGTACAAGAAATTAATGCTAAATTCAGAAGTAAAAGAAAGAGGAATTGGAAACTGCCATTGGAAAATATAAACACTTTAAATTGTTTTTCTGTGAAACAAGAAGTAAAAAACAACGATTTATCATCAATTAATCCCAGTTATAGTGAAAACCTAATAGACTTAGATGAATATGAAAATATACTACAACCAGTCTACAACATGAAGAAACATTTTCTTAATTTGCTGATGAAGTAATAGTTCATATAGCTGGATTTATAGCACGGAAATAAGGACAATTACTAAAATGTGAAACATGTGTAGAATCCTTATTTAGCATCAAAGAAAATTTGTTTGGCAGTTTAATTGACCTTACGTCGCGAGGCGGATTGTACTATCCATGTGATATTTTAATTGATGTTTGTAAAAAAATTGAAAAACTTTAGAATTGCATTAAAAATTCAAGAGAGAGAGTGAGAGAGATTAAGAAGCAAGAAATTATACATCATATTTTAGAATACTTTTCTACAAAAACAACTTTGTACAAAACTCACCATACACGTTATTATATAAGTAACTTGGTAATATTTTATAATATCTTAAATTGTGTAATGGGTTTTTCCTAACTAAAATATTATTTAAATTTAACAGTTTCTCATTTGAGAATTTTAAGATAGTAATTGGTAGTATTCACGATTTAATTTTAAACACGGATTCTCTTTAAAAATTGTCAGTAATGTAAATGTCACCGTGAATTCAAAGGGGGAAAGGGGACTTTATGCTGATTTTATTATGCTTTATGTGTTATATTACTTGAATTTTGGAACGTTTATTATCGGACACTCCGCGCATGGTGAACTGTGTTGCGCACGATATTATTGTGATTTCGACCATATTTAATATTGTTACGATGAGCGGGCGAATAATTCCGCGTGGATGAAAACTCAACAAATTATTTCTTACTATCTAGAATTTACACGACCAACAGCAATAAAATAATTTCGGCGCAACTTCTCATCACTGAGAAGCTGAATAATAATGTGTTCCCGAAGGCGGTCTCTATTTAAACCCATACTTCGGCGATCCAGGTCTTTCTCGAATTGGGTATTTGCGACTTCCGAGTTCGACGGTCCATAGGCGTCGTACTGGGGTGGCGTATGGGTTTATTTAGTAACAATATGTTTTTTTTTATGATGGGGGATTCAATTCACGAGTCTTAATCCATTAATTCTGCTTTATTGAATTCGGGTGGCGAGAGCCAAATCCAGAGTGATAATTTTCTTTTCATTCCATTGACTGTTTATACCCGATTCCGACAAGTGAGATACTCGGAGGATGTCTTGCTGGGAGAGTAAACTCTGTTGGGAGTAGCCAGCCCCGTTGGTCGCGCGGGGGATGGAGCATAGTTGCGGAGACAGAAGGCATAGCGGACACTTGCGGGGGCACCGCGGCATGCTTGTACGTAGCTGTGGTTGGTGCGAAGAGACAGTCAAAGACAGGACCTACAACCGGTAGCACAACTCGTTTCACGTCCCTTAACTTGTTGAATTAAATCGTGTTCTTTTTCATCCAACTGCCAATAAAAAAAAACCTGCCAACACGCCACCTTAATAATGTGGGCATTGCCAACCACGCCGTTTAGGTAAGAGGTTGAAGAATTTGTTAAAGATTTGGGTATTACTTATGATTTCAAATTAAATTTTATTTATGTTGTAAGGGTTACGGCATCAGCGAATGCATGTTTAGGGTTTGTCATTCACAATACTAGGGAGATCGGTGATGTTAACGTCATGAAATTACTATATTCTGCGTATGTCAGATCTCGATTAGAGTATTGCTGTGTTATATGGAGCCCAATTTATCAAATCCACATTGAATATATTGAAAGAGTACAAAGACGTTGGCTGAAGTATCTTGTATTTAAGGCAGATGGTCAGTATCCATGCAGAGGTTTTGTAAATAATGTTTTGCAGAAGATTTCGAACAGAAAGCTTAGAAACAAGAAGGAAATGTACATATGTTATTATATTATATATATAACATCATGAATTACACCATTAGGTGGGAAAACATCCTAGAACTAATAAACCTTACTATTCCAAATAAGATCTTAAGGCTGGCGTCTGTTTCGGTTTAGCCCTATACTAAATACATTGAAAACATCGTCGCGGTTTCCGGAGTTGCATTTTACAAATATGAGATATATCGCTTTAAAAAAATTATATTTCGAATTAACAAACTTCAGTCCAGGGGACCTCCATATTTATATTCATATCTAGTATGCAGTTTTTACAAAAAAAAAATTATAAAGTTGAACAACTTTTACATCACATTTTAACCGGCACATTGATGCATTTTTTGACGAAGTGCTGAAGTTTTTTGCATTCTGAGATAGGAGGTCCCCTGGGGAAAAGTGTCAGCTTTCTTTTGATACCATTTATAATATTAAAAAATCCACGACTGAGGTAAATGACTCGCGAAAAGTCAAAATCTATTGAAACGAGAAATCGGCATTAAACGAGCTGTGATGCGGTAGCAGAATGCAGGTTTACTTAGATTCTGACTTGGTTGAAGATTTCAGTATTTTAAAAATGCAATTCCGGAAACTACGACGATGTTTTCAATGTATTTAGTATTGGGCGAAATCGAACCAGACGCCACCCTTAAGAAAAACTATACTTTTTCGGCAACAGATACCCAAAACTAATGTTGCGACAGCTTCGCCATTGTACCAAATGTTGGAGTGCTATAAACCATAGTGTGGATATATTCTACTGTAGCCCGACGGATATTAGAAACTGCTACCATCGCTCAGAATAAATTTCGTTAAATCGGGTTACTAATATAAACAAATGATGTCATTTGTAATTATAGCTAATGCATATAAATGTATGACCTGTTAAGCGACTACTACTACTACTAGTATTAATAATAATAATGTTGTAAAGTAGAGGATTGTGTACATTTAACAAACTGTGTGTATGCGCTCGAAATTTGTAATCTTGCAATTCAATGGAACGTGGAGATTTTATAGTTGAGAGAATACGGGGTTTTGAAAAAATGTAATAAAATTATTCACGCCATATTTTTGTGTCGTAAATTATAAGTTACTATTCCACCTGTGGGGTCCACCACTTGCATTAGAACGCATGCCACCATTTCAAAACATAACGCCTTTCAAATTTTTCGCGGGTTTTCGAATTTTTTTCACATGCCAATTTTTGGCGGAATGTTTCGGTTATCATATCCTCTTTTATAAATTTCCAAACCAATAACAATTCTGTTGTGCCTTCTTTCCTTAAACATTTTCTTAGAATTACACTCAAGAGAATGTTAAAGTGAATGCATGATTGTATGTTTTTACCATGGTTATCTTTTTTGTTCAAAGTTCGTTAGCAGGCTTCTTTATCGATTGCCTACTAATTTCATTATCAATTGGTAGCTAATAAACAATTATTGTAAATTGGCGATTATTATCGACAGATGTGTATGGTTGGTTATCTATATAAAAAATCGTAGTATTATGCCACAATATATTATCAGGCGTCATATTGTAGGCCGACAAAACAGTTTAATTACGATTTTGTATACTAGACAATATAAAGATTCACTCTATTGAAATGATAAACAATCAGTTAAATATTCAGAACTTTTTTGGACCAAGAGCCGAAGTTTCGTTATCCCGTTCGGTGAGCAAGTAACTAACGAAAAATGGCGTGTGAACATTCTCATTATTTGACTTACTTAGGGCCGGTTGCATAAACGCAAATCAAATTTAATCTCTGATTAACTCCATAGTAACGATTGTTATTATCATAGTTACAATTGTTCTTAATCAGAGATTAAATTTGATTTGCGTTTATGCAACCGGCCCTTAATAAATTTGTCATAGTGTAATACTCCTATAATAAAATTTATATAGTCTCTTTTATCATTTTAATAAGTTTAAGCTATGCAAAACCTGGGTCATTCGCCCTATGATTCAACAATTCTCAGTAATCTATGTATATCTATGTAAATAAAAATGAATCGCCGAAACGTATGTACGCTCATAACTTCAGAACGGCTGCACCGAATTGGACGATTCTTTTTTTTACGTGTTCCTCAGTGTCAGGACAAGGTTTATATGTAAGAAAATGTATAAAAAATAAGACGGCTAAAAGATAAAAAAAAATAAAAATTTTGCATGGGAATCGCTACTTCGAATGAATTTGAATAGTTGGCATTCCTGACGGACCTGTCGTCTGACCAGAGGTCTGACTGACGTGTCACACAAAACTATTTCTTCCGTGCGATTGTGAAAAGTATTATTGCATTTCAAGTCGTTGTTTGTTTTTTCGTAACAAAAAACGTCGTTTATTTTAAGAAAAGTGTTCGTTAAAGTGAATTTAGTTACGCATTGCGATAGTTTCTTATTAATTTTGATCTGCCATTCTATTTACCTATATTCACTTTGTTGGTTTCGACAAAACCTCAACCTTTACCGTTATTCGAGGATTTAATTTGAAGTTTTCAATATTTTAAAATTCTCAAGACAAAATTTACAGATTTGATTGACTGTGAAAATAATTCTGTGTCGTTTTATGAAGTTCATTACAATGCCGAGAAGACGACAAGCTGACATAGGTCCACGAAGTCAATCAAATGTGCGAGGAACTACTTCAGGTACAAATCGCAGTGATTTATTTCATGGGTAATTCGGATACGGAAGTTGATCAGCGTTGTGCTCATAATCAACATAATCAAACATTGAAGCGAGACCTTGGGTGGTATGAATAAAACTGATTAAGATACTCATATTCGAAGTACGAAGGACCTACTTCATTATTACTCTTATATATCTGAGCATCTACTCTATGTACTGAGTACCTACTTGGAAACATTGTATCTCCCCGGACACAAATTGAACATCTACGCGTTTTGTGAGCATTTAATCTAAAAATGAGCATCGGCGTGGCAAATGACTGAGCTGTCTGTAAAGCAGCTTAGAAAACGAGTAGGATCGTTGTAAGAGTGAATTTTGACTAAACATGGCGACTTTCATGAACGTGGAACGTCGTCAAAAGGTGCATTCAGTTTGAAAAACACATTAAGAGCGGGAATATTGAAAACTTTTCAGGTATATAACTTTTATTTATGCATAAATTGTGCAGTGCGTTCTTTCTAACACTGGCCATAGAGATTCCCATCTCAAGGTGTCTACCCCTTACTAACTTATATTTTGGTGACTCGATTTTTGCCTTGATGGTTGAACACTGTCACTGTTTTCCTTTTTTGTTGTATCGAGATGCTACTTGACCATCGACTGTTACCTACTGAAGTATTAGCATCATCTAGAAAAACTAGAAATATTTTGATTTGATATTCGAGTATGAGCATCTACTGAGTTTTATTTATATCAACAATTGTCAAAAAATTGATCGAACGTTGTTTCGACAGAACTTCCCTCGCACCAAAAGTATAACGAAACATATTCAGCATTTTCGAGTTGAGTCTTTTCTTCACACAATTTTGTGATGACCTAATCAACATTTACGATCAACACGTATACCACCCTGGATTGGTGCAGTGTAATACTAAAAATAACTGTATTGTATTCCCAAAATTATCTGCGAAAATCGAGTGAGCCGTTCCATCAATTTTTTGGGGGGAATAAATAAATATTCTTAACAATGCTTACAATAAGTTTAAAACGTCTGCAAGATCTCAAAGTATACATTTCTTCCACTCTTGAATTATTCACTAAAATAAATTGACAGATCGATAAATTTTTTTGAGTCACTGTAAAAGCAAATCTAAAAAATATGAATCCAATGATAAATTACGAAAATATACTGATGATATTTTGCACATTTTAGATAGGATTTATTCGGCAAAATCTTGAGATGACATCATAAAGTTTTTGGGCTTGATAAACAGATATATTTTGATTAAAAACCTACCATGTCAAACAGTAACTTCGAAGCGTCTGCAATATTTCAAAATTCAGTTTTGCGATTCTTGATTCAATCAATAAAATAAATAGACTCAGTGATTAATTTTTTTGAGACACCCCTTATAAGCAAAACTAAAAAATATGAATGGAATGATAAATCACAAGTATAGTCTCATTCTATTTTGGACATTTTAGGTAGGATTCATTTGGCAAAATTTTGGGCTGACGTCATCAATTTTTTGGAGGGAATAAGTAAATATATTTTGAATAAAAATTTATTATGCTTATCATATGTTTAAAACATCGGCAAGATTTCAAAGCATTCGGTTTTGCAGATTCAAAATTAAATAGTAGGTGAAACGAAGTTCACGGGGTCAGCTAGTAGGTATATAAAAATCTCGTGTCACGATGTATGTTCGGGATAAACTCGGAAATTACTGAACCGATTTTGATCAAATTTTGTATAGTAGCTTGCATAGATATTGTAGCCGTCCATAGAGTCGAAATTTGCGAATAAAAATAAAATAAAACCGGTTCAAATGGTACTTTATATTTCTAGCGTTTGCCATCTAGGTTGCGTAGACATCCGGCAGAGGGCGTAACTACTGAGCCACAGCAACGCGTGGCTGGGTCAGCTAGTATATAATATATAAATCTTAACAATATAGCACACTCATAATCGCACTTGTGTAACCGTTGCAATAAAGCTTTCAACTTTTTTAAAACCTAATTTGCAGGTCCTCAAGTTTAATTCAATTCAAATTCGGTATTGTAGAAGAAACAGCAGAATTTCATCAATTTTAATTTTTTTATACTTTTTTGAGACACGGACAAATTTGTTATATGCTATATTTAAAAAAAAAACTTAACAAGTCCTAGTTTTTGATACCTCGTAAAATTGAAAGAATTTTTGTAAGTATATTGTTTGGATGTAATTTTAGCTGTCATAATTATTATTAAGTACTTGTGTAGTTTCTGTCACAATACGTGCTTCATAATCGTTGGTTGCTCTGGCAAATGTAAATATAGGATAAAGTTACTATAGCTTAAGAGATTTACTTCGTACATTTTAGCTTTTCATGAAAATCAATGGACAAAGTTTTAAAAAACACGTCCAGAAATGTAGGTACATATGTATATGTTCGAATAACATACGAGCGGGAATAGGGGAATACTGGTCCAACACTTGGCGTTGGACCTTTAATTTGTTGACCCGGGATATTTAAGGTACACAATAAAATCCCTTTCTTTTCTACATATTCATAAAAATTTAGCAACATATTGATTTTTACCAAAAAAATACCTTTATGTAACTATTTCCCTCATTAAAATTTTTAGCTTGAACAAATAAAAATAATTTTTTTATTCGAAACTTAATAATTTTTTCACCCAAAGTCTAAAACTAGAAAAAAGAGCGGCCCATGCGCCGGAATTCTAATCTAGGTCTCCCAATTGCCAATCGGTTTTGCTAATCACTACAACACGGCAAGCCTTCTTTCTACTCGTCCACTTAACGCACCAAACTCATATGCCTATTGCCTACAAACGAACAGTTATTTTAAGAAAAACATTTTTTTAATGAATATCATTAAAAAAAAATATTTTACAATGTCACATAATAAATTGACACCATAGATTGACACTAATCGGAGTTTGTCTCATTTCTATGACAGCGTGTTTGAGCAGCATATAAGTAGATATTACTTACACTCCGCCAGAGTATAAATAGAATACGTTTATATGAAAATTATCGTGGTTATCAACCATAATAACCATGGTAAGTCAATGCAAGGCAATTTTTTAATGAAGCAAGGAAACAGGAAATAATCATTTCAAAAGAATGTTAATCGTTTGAAAATAAAATACTGTATTTCATTGAAATTTCAAGTGTTTTTATGGGATTCGTATGGATTTAATTCGCCTCGCTATTGTTTGACGTTTAATCGTTTGTAAAGTCTCACTGATTAAACTCTTAATAAAATAATAATATATTATTTTATAAGAAGTAAAAGTAAAACTATATATTTGTGGCGAGTCTGTAAATTTGACAGCCGACCGAAAGGACGCCGGGAATGACAGACGAGCCACAAAAACTCCCTTTTCTCCGAATAGAAAAATTGGTCGAAGGCTATTTCGACAGAACTTCCCTCGCCCTTAAAATATAGTTGTGAAATTGTATATAGTAAATGGGTTTTAATTTGTATAAAATAAAATAGTCCTACACATGTAGTTTACGATTCCGAATTGAGTTTTTACCCAAAACGTCCAGATTTTTTGAAAAAAAATCAAAATTGTAAAACAACATTTTGCAATTTAATTTTGAATCTGCTAGCCCGAATGTTTTGAAATGTTGCAGATGTTTTAAGGCTATAAAGAGCATCATAAATCTTTAGTCAAAATATATTTGGTTATCCCCTCCAAAAACTTGATGACGTCAGCTCAAAAGTTTGGCGAATATATCCTGTCTAAAATGTACAAAATATGATGAGTCTCTTCTTGTGATTTATCATTCCATTCATATTTTTTGGATTTGCATATACAGGATGGCCCAAAAAAATTAATGAATGTGTAAATGTATTTTATTGATTTAATCATGAACTACAGAACCGAATGTTTTGAAATCTTGCAGATGTTTTAAGGATATAAAGAGCATAATAAATTTTTAGTCAAAATATATTTGGTTATCTTCTTCAAAAAACTGATGATGTCAGCTCAAAAGTTTGCCGCATAAATCCTATCTAGAATGTACAAAATATGACGAGTCTGTACTTGTCATTTATCATTCCATTCATATGTTATGAATTTGCATATACGGGGTGACTCAAAAAAAAAAATGAATGCGTATATTTATTTTATTGGTTTACTCAGAAACTACAAAACCGAATGCTTTGAAATCTACTGCTAAAAAAAACATAATAGGCATGCAGTCGTCACGTTTCCGACAGCGAGGGAAGTACTGTCTAAACTCTTTAGACTAATTTTTTGCTTTTATGACACTTCATAACGTGGTATTTCCTTAAATGAAATAAAATAAATTTAATCACAATGAATAAAGTAAATGGTCGACTGAATTACTTGATAATATTGGTTCGTTTCTTAGAGTTAATATTAAATATTAACATATAAAACATGCCAGCTCTGCTTGAAGGTTGAGCGTATCAAATAGGAGTATTATGTATAAAGCATTGGGTGACAAGTTAATTTTTTGTCGAACTGAAACTTTAAATTAGCGTGTATTGTTGGCATATTGTTAAAAATAATAAACGTTACAAGTTCTATTCGTACTAGATAATTCTGTAATATCGGTGTTTGTAGATTTCATTACGTTTGGTATTAATTTCACAAACTTTTCCTTGAAATATTATTGACGCTTTCTCCAGGAAATTCTTGAATTCCATTAAGATATGATTCAGCTAAGCATTACGTTAATAATGAATGTAAGAATGAAATTCAACGTATTTAAAAGGGTAAAATTACTTTGTTTAACTATGTTATATTGTTATAAATAATAAATATAGCAATTTTTCAACTTCATTTGAAGACGGAAGTGGAAGCATGAAATACATACTGTAATAAATTGTTTCATTAGATTTTACATATTACTTTACAATGACATGATATATGTTAAATAAACCAACTGGAATTTCCCTGTTACTAATAAATAAATATTAAATTTAACTAGGAGTATGGTATACCATCTTTATTTTATAAATTGTTTTAAAATCTTATTTGAAACGTAAAAAGAGGGAACAAGAATAATAAGCGCAAATCAACATCTTAGAGTTATCATTTTATGACTGAGTTGGCAGTGATTATCTTAACAAATATTAAACGTTGTCAAATGCGTCAATTTAAATCAAGTTTACTTCAATCTGTTACGTGGATTTGTAACCACTACAAAACTAATTCCTTTGTTAATCCTTAAAAAAAAAATAAGTGATTTAATGTATCTTTATGGGAAAATTCTTGTAATAATGTACTGGAACATAATTTTAAATACCTACTTAATTAGAATACATATTCCAAATTTAATTATTACTTTACAACTGCAATAATTATATAATATAATCAGTGTAATTAAGGTGTGATAGGTACATTGTGCCTAGCATAAATGTTTTTCAGCGGTTGGCAGATACGCAAAATGTGAAATATTCCAATAATAGTGCCAAATACTGTTGTTGTTAAAATAACAAATTTTAATAAACCTTAAACATTATTTATTTACTTTTCACTAGTAATATAACAAAATACTGTATTTTCGATTTATATGGCAATAATAATAGGACTAACAACTGATTCATTTTGCGGCGTTGAAGCTAGTGACATTAACTGTTTACACTTCACCTTGAGGTTTTTACATTTAACTTCATTTTAAATAAACCCGAGTGTTAAAGACGAATGTTTACGCTTCTCTAAATCAATTCAAGAATTTAAAGTACTTTACTTAAAATATAGGAAAAACTAATTTTTGTCAATAATTACATTGGGTAAACGTGCATAATACCTGCTACGTTCGCCACCAGACTACTAAACGCCACGGCATATAAAGACTAAATACAAGAGTCATTTTTTTAAGACTAAATACTGATACTGTTTGCAGGAACTACAAAGTAATTCTACTAAATTACGAATATTCGTTATTTATCTACACATTATTTCCCACACAGCGACCAATAGTATAAGTGGACTGACTAATGCAGTAAATCTCGGTTACATCGTTAAGATGTAAAAGGGACAGGTACAAATTGTTTCTAATGTGCCTCAAGAGTTATAGAAAATTAGCGTTATTAGTATTACATTACTCAAAATATGTGATGGTATTTATGTGGCATTTAAAATGTCGGCCTATAATTTAGCAAATTATGGCCACCTACGGTTATATACTCCCTTGATTGTATTTGGTAGGCAAACCTTAACAAGCGTGCAAGCGTTTAAATATTTCAAAGAACTATTGTTGAAACAATAAAGTCAAAACAAAGAACCGGAAAAAGATAACCTTGATAGATTGTGCTGTCGTTAATTTGATAACATAAAAGTAATAACTGTTTGTGCACATGGTCAACCATTACTTAAATTTTGGTGTTACGTTTTTATGGTCATAAGCAGTGTACGTTTGCTTATTTGTTTGTTGAGAACATTATTCTCCAATTTTTTCATAATTTTACCCGCTTCCTTTTAGCACTCATTTAACTACGTGTTTCATAATTAAATTTTAAAGCAGCAATATATTTGATTTGTTTGTTGTTTTTAAATGTAGAGGTCATTCAAGTTGCCTCCATACATATTTTTGTTCATTTACGTACAGGACAGGAAAATTGAGAAATAAACTTAACTATTTGATCATTTTTGCTAAAAAAAACAGAAGTATTTACAAATACAAAACTAATTCTACACCTTGTCAGATCTGATAAAGTGGATTTCACTAGGAATAATTTTCATATTGTCTGTTGGACACGAGAAAGGAATTTAATTTAAAAAAAGCAGTAAATTCAGAATGTAATTCTCTGGAAATAGTAAAAGATAGTTTCACCAAATGTAATGTTTTCGTGATTTTTTTTATCACTGACCTGTTGTTTAAAAATTTTGTTTACTTAATAAATTAAAGTGCTAATTTTAAACAAATAATTTATATAATATTTTCAAAACAAGTATTGAAACGTAGGTATAATGCAAACATGTTATAGGAAAAAAATAATCCCTATACTTACGTGGGGGGGGCAAATTTCCCTCGTCAACTGGCATTTTCTTTTCCATTTCCATACCATTCGTATGTTGGAGCATTTTAAATACAAAGTTGTGGCAATGTTTCAACCAAATAAAAATTGTGAATAAATTTTAAAATAACAGAAGGTAACTAGGTATATGCAATCGTAAAAATAACGACGAAAACTGGAATATTATCGAAAAAAGAACAAAATTGTTCAATATTGTGGTCTCACGAAACGCGGACGCGCGGTACACACCACGCAACAGGTGTTGGGTCACTGACGCTCTATGCGCGATATCTTCATATTTTTATTGTTAATCGGCGTCGCCCGCCCAAAAGACACACGTCTATTTAAATTTTATAGGTTATTGTTGTTCTGAATGTTTGGAAACTTCCTTATCGACTAACAAATAAAGGTCAATACTACTATAAAGTTATCACGTTAAAAAGTGGGGCGTCTGCAGTTTAAAAGGAGGCCGCCCCGTCGTCACTCTCAGATCTAACGAGTAATGTGTAAGTACCTACTCCATACACATTTATGAGTACAACAAGCAGTTTCAAGTTTATTCTATTTATAAGAACACTTTCTCTGTACTCAAGGGAAACAGAAGTAACAAATGCTTGGAACGTAATTTTCAACTAGTGACAAGAGTTTAAATACTGTTAAACAAAATATGTTAACAAAAAATATTCATTCATGCATTTTCACGTGTTTTAAATTTGTCTTTGTAGGTTACAATATAGTTCCCGCAAAAATTATCGCACCTTCCTCAAAATTTTGTATATTTCCAATTTAAATATATGTAGAAGAAACATATCGGTGGAAATCACATTAAGTATTGTCATTATTTGGCACTGTCTTGCATACATTTATCCCTAATATGTATATGGTAGCTACATGTAGTCCGGTTTACAGTGATTTACTATAATTCAATGTGATGCGATAATTTTTGTGGGGAGTGTATTTTAAATTAATCAGAAATTAATTTTTTGATGTCTCATTATTAATAGAGCCCAGCGGAAAATATACCCACCACTGATGGCTCGGCGTGCTGCAAAATGATAAGCTGTGCTCCTCATTTCACAGCGTAGCTTCGGCTGCTTCGATTCTGGCTTTAGTGTATATCTGATTTCTTTACGAGGTGGTATCTAGTCGATTTGTGTTCACAACATTCGATTTTTTTTATTGTAACTTTCGTAAATTTAAGCAGATCCACTAGTCTCACAAACAAGCTGGCCGATCAATTCGACATTGATCGATATCACGCGCAAACAAAACGACGCATTATTTACCTAGATGATTATCCGAGATATATTTTCGCCACGTTCTGTTCATTATCCATTCATACATTTCAAATATATTGATGGTTTTAATAAAAAGTGTAAATAGGGAACATCAAATAGAAAAATATACCTAATAATTAGAGATAGGCAGATGTGCACTAAAAAGCTTATATGCAATCACATGGACCTTAAAAAACTGGTCGAAGGTTATTTCGACAGAAATTCGTACGCTCACCGGCATGGAAAACGGGCCAGCTAATATTTTTCTGAGTACAGTACTTTGACGTTTTTACTACGTTTATTTTCGATATTATTCCTTGGCCAGCATATTATGAGCTTCCGAGTGTGCTTTTAAAGGAGTGAGAGAATATCCAACAAGAATCAACAAATAATTTATTTCGTTGGATGCCCTGAAGAATGGCAGCTATCTTACAGTTTCGTGTGGAAAAAATCCGTTATTGACGTCCTTAAAGAGTGTGTCATCGGTTTTGCTTTTTTTGGAAACTTCAATTTTTTTTCAGCTTTGAATATTGAATTTTTATCATTTTCTATTGAAATATATATTTTTTAGTTCTTTTTGGATAAAAAAATACAATAAACGTTGCATAACAACATCAAAGTATTGCAGCCGAAAGTACTTTGTTTTGCACATTGTCGGATCTTTGAAAAAAAAAATACGGGTGTCCCATTTTTCGTTCCGGTGAGTGTACAACAAATTCTACTATTTTAAAAAATTATAAAATTTGATTTTGTGATTTTCGTTTTGTGATCACCTCTGTAAAGTAAAAACTAGCGGCATAAATAACGTTCAGACCAATTTTTTAACAAAACGTGGCCAGTCAGTGCAGTTATGGAGTAAATACTATGAAATTGTTGCAGGGCAGGATGATGAATTACACAAATTGGATTATGATCCGTGTTATTTAAAATACAGAAACTTCAAAGAATTTCTTTGCATCGATTCAATACCCAAGATCCACTTTAGATCTGATCAAAGTACTGTATAATGTTCTTAAACAGTCTACGCTGTTGAATTGTTTGCAGTTTCTCTCAATGAAGGCCAACATTCTATAGCTGGCTTTACGACGTTGTCTAGATATGAAATAAAAACTTAAATCTCTGTCGAAAGTACACCTAAATCCTTCACGTGATCGTCACGAGCGATAAGAATGTCATTGATTCTATAGTTATCTACATGATATAAATATGTTTTTCCTAGTAAATGTCATAAGCATGTAGATATTTTTAAATGTAGTGAATTAACTTTATCCCAGTTACTGTGTTTTTAGATCGCTTTTCAAAATAAGTCATTAAATGGAAGACTCTTCAGAAATATTTTAAAGTCAACATAAAACATAATAAATATAAGAAATAATCATTAATTAAGTCATTAATAAATATAAGGATTAGTAAGAGCCGTATATTGGAGCCCTGTGGTACTGCTGATTTTGGTATAATACATTCCGAGCGAACATTTTGGGATTCGACTAATTATTATGCACGACCTAGAAGGTATGACATACATAACCGAATTAAATTGTGGCTTAAACCAAATATCTTAAGAGACACATCTGATCTGGTTAAATGCATTTATAATCTTGACTAGTTTTTAGACCACTTTAAATTGACACGTTCACGCACTTGTTAAGGAAGTGTTGCAATGGGTTGCGTTCTGAGATATGAGGTACCCCGAAGAAAATGTCGATTTTCTTGTGATACCATTTAAAACTTCATAAAAAAATCCATAACTGAAGTAACAACCATGGTACACGAAAACATAGTATGATATTGCGGATTTTGTCTGACGTCATGTGGCTGTCAACTTTAAACTCTGGCTTTTTGCGTGATCGTCAACGAACGATGCCAGATTTTGAACATATGTTATTAGCATTTGATTTCAACTCAGCACATTCGAAAATATTGTTGAGTACTAAGAATCGGGGTTGTTTACCCTTCTACCTCAGGTAGCATTCTTATCACCAACCGCCCTGAAACGGTCAGTAACACAGGTCAGTTACATCTAGACATTCAACCAATAAACACAAAACCTAACAAATACAGTCTGTTACTCAAAAACACAATCAAAACACATCCTAAGCTACAACACTCAACCTATGGTCCTTCGAGCCGGATCAGCGCCTTCATCGAACAACATATTAGGGCGCATTTAATCGTTAGCCACTGCAAGTGTAGTGAGTGCAATCATCGTCCATCATTAGACGTCCTACAACATTTCGAAGGACGGGAACGTGGAGGGCACAACGTGGACAAATAAGGTTAGTCTTTATTCTTTCTAATACGCGTACATTTCCTCAATCGTTGTCAATATGCCTGATAAAGCGGTAACTTTTTTAAGGCTTCTAGGTGATCTAGAGGAGCTTGAGAGCTTTATAGACGAGGTCGCGAACCATTCAAAATTAAGCATTTTAAAGCGTCGCCTGCAAGTGTTAGAGGAACTAAAAGTTAAATGCAAAGATTTCGTTGACGGATTTGACTCTGAATCAATCGGGCTAGCGAGCGACGATGTGTCCGAAGAAAGCCAGTATCGTTTTCGAGACATTCAGGTACAGATCGTCGAAACCCTTGCGAAATACGATATGCAATAGACATAACCTTAAACAATTCGACTAATCCTCCCAATTCCTCCACTGGTAGTTCAAATAATGCGCAATTCGTTAAGCTTCCTACCATTTAAGTTGCCTAAATTCAACGATAATTATGCGGAATGGGCGTCCTTTTTCGACACATTTCAAAGTTTAATTCACACAAATGACGGTTTAACTGATATGCAAAAACTTCATTATCTCAAAGCATGCCTGGAAGATGAACCGAAAAGAACGTTAGAATCATTAAAAACAGATAACAACAATTATAAAATCGCGGTAGAATTGTTAAAAAAACGATACGAAAATAAACGTTTAATTATTATTAACAACAGTATAAAAAACACTTTTGATATTCCTTCAGTTCATAAAAACGACTCCAAAACACTGCGGATTTTGCTAGATCAAATAAATAGGTATACCTAAATATCAATACATTAAAATCCCTCGGTCGTCCGACTGAGCAGTGGAGCTATTTAATTGTTTGTATAATCTTATCTAAACTAGACCACATATCAACTTCAATTTGGGAGGAATTATTAAAATTTTTAGAGCAACGGTGTCAAACCCTGGACTCAATCCACATTCACAAAAATCATTTTCACAAAGATGTTAAGCAAGTTACGTTTGGAAAAAGCTAAAATCACACACCGACTCATAAACGGGTGGTGGATGTAGACTGGAGTCAAACATTTAAGGCGTTTATGGTTTCACACCAATTTGACTCCCATTATTAATTTAATAGGCCGTCACAGCCGGATGTCTTAAACCCGCTCACCGATACCTACCTGAAAAGACCTTTTCTGGTAAAAGCACAGAGCAGGACTGAGTTTTGCATTTACCGACAACTGCCCCCGGTAACATGGGGATCGACAAAACAACATTATTGTCGTACGCTTCATAAATAAGATGTCGAATTAGGTCTCCGTGGTGTTTTTCAAAAGTCTTCGAATTTCCGGTGTCACTCCTGACTGAAGAAATGTTAAAAACAAAATTACTCTTAGTTCGGTCCTTCGCGTCTCGGCGGTCCCTGGCAATTGGCATGGTTTACATTTACTAAGTTTTATGAAAGGTCGGCTGTAAAGTACTTTAAACGTCAAAGCCATAAACATCTTAAATGGTTGAGTCCAATTTAACCCGAAATATTAAAAAATATGACGTTATCGCATGTTTCTTTTGCAATAAGTTACATAACATTTTCAGTTGTGCAGATTTCTTAAATTTAGAACCACTAGCCCGCGAACAGCAAATCAAAAACTTGAAAAGATGCACAAATTGTTTTAGGCTGAATCATGAAACAAAAGATTGTAGAAGTTCCAATTGTAAAATTTGCAATCAACAACATCACACTTTATTGCATGCCGAACCACTAGATAACCGCGAAACTAGCTTGTTAGAAATTAATAAATCTCAATGTAATTTTAGCCATTAGTTCAAATATTATTTTATCAACAGTATTAATACAAGTCTGAGGGTGAAATCAAATATTGTCGCGCTTTATTAGACAGTGGTAGCCAGTCCCACTTTGTGACACAACATTTATGCGATTTACTTGGTTTAAAGTTAAAAGAAATTAACATGTCAATTATAGGGATAAACGGTAGATGTACTGTTAACAAAGTAACAGAAATCGAAATCAAAAGGAAAGCTACGTCATTTGTCACTAAGATTAGGTGTTTAGTAATTCCAAAAATAACGGAACCAATTCCCAGTAATAGTTTTAACATCAAGGATTTCCAAATTCCTTCTAATGTGAAACTGGCTGATCCATTCTTACATTGTTCTGCACCGGTAGATTTAATGATAGGGGCCGAATTGTTCTTGAGGTTACTGTTAGCAGGTAAAATTATTCTAGGAAAAAACCAGCCCGTTTTGCAAAATACGGTTTTTGGATACATTCTTGGCGGGTCATTAGGAAAATCCACAGGAAAGGAAGCTTCTTGTTATAAAGTAAATCTTGAACAAACAATTGCCCTGTTCTGGGAACTCGAAAATTCGGGTCCCATAAATGAACAGCAGGTACCATGTGAAAGCCGTAATAATCCTTCCGAACAACATTTTTATGATACGACCACTAGGTTACCCGATGGTCGTTTTATGGTCAGGCTACCGTTCAAAGAAAGCCCGCCCATTTTGGGTAAATCCAAAGAGGCTGCTCTAAATCGTTTGTTGTCCGTTGAGAGAAAACGTGCTGGCTTTAGTCATTTGAACGAGACACACGTAAAATTCATGAGAGAATACCACAATTTGGGTCATATGGAACTAATAGCGGATGACACTCCTGAAAACTCTTTTTATTTACCACACAACTGTGTAGTAAATCTCAACAGTACAACAACCAGACACCGCGTTGTATTCGATGGCTCATGTAAAAGTTCAAATAACGCAACGCGAATTAGCTGAATTTTTAATGGATCCCGAACTGCATCGTAAAATTAGACAAAATAATATATTGTGGAAAATTACTCCTCCCCGCGCCCCTCACTTTGCTGGGCTCGCTGAGGCAGGTATAAAATCCGTAAAAGGGCATATAAAACGCGTGATTGGAGAAAATCATATCACTTTTGAGGAAATATATACGTTGTTGGTAAGGATAGAGGCTATTTTGAATTCACGTCCATTGACCGCCCTTTCCAATGATGTCAACGATTTCAACGTGTTGACTCCGGGACATTTTCTTATTGGACATCCCATCACGGCCCCCATCGAGCCAGTCCACACTGGCATTCCAACAAACCGCCTATCCCGGTGGCAACTCATCGAGGCGAGTTTTTGGAAACGGTTTTCCAGAGCCGTGCCTACATATTTTTTCACCTGAGGCAGATAGCCAAATCCGCGCCCCCATGTTTGCGAGATATTTACCTACTTACCTGTACGTTACAGATGATCTGTGTTCTGAATTTCTGGACAAAAAACCAGAATTGTAATTGAAAATGTGCATAAACATGAAAAATTAAATGGGTTTATTGATTTTAAGTTATCAGAAATAAACAGATAACAGAATCGAAAGTTAAAAAAACATACAATATAATTCATAATAGCAAATTACATAGAAAAATTTGTAAATAATACTTAATACGAGTAATATTCAACAAAAAATACGCCTCTATATTACTTCCAAAAATTGTACAACTTTTTTTTTTGCTTTTAATGAAGCAAAAACATAAATGATTTTTTCAAAATCTATTGGATTACATAATTCTTGTCCACTGGAAAAAATAGCCATGTTTGACAATTTTTCCTGACCAAGAGAAGGTCTTAAATAACTTTTACTTATCTTTAGTTTATTGAAGCTTCTTTTTCCAGAAGCTACAGTAACTGGTAAAGTTAAAAATATTCTTAACACGACTTCCAAATTTGGATACAATTGAACTAAACCGTATTCGTGAATTATATTTTCAAAAGATCCAAAGCTATATCTGCTCGAATATCCGGAATGATTGCAATTGCTTGGTTCTTAAAGCTAAATATTTCTGATGATATTTCTACAGCATTTATATCATTTGAATATTTAAGAGCTAAGTCGTAAGCTGCTTTTTTTAAATCTTCTGTGTACAATGATACTAATTTTTCGTCAGTAAGAAACTGAAAATTGGAAGATATTTCATTCTATTTTTTATACCTCCATTTGAGTTGTGAAGTCAAAACGTCCGGTACCCCTTTCACTTTATATTTTTATATTTTTGACAATTGGCCGCCCCTCTAATTTGTTCATCCGAGGCGAGTGCCTCTCTCGCCTCACCCTCGTCCCGGCCCTGCGGTTTTCCAAAGAATACCTAACGACGCTCCAAAACCGTTCCAAATGGCACCAGCCCTCTTCAAAGGTCCCTGAAGTTGGTACGCTAGTCGTAATGAAAGAAGACAACGTACCCCCATTGCAGTGGCGACTGGGAAGAGTCGTCAATGTGCCACCCCGGGACTGACAATTTAGTGCGGGTCGTTAGTGTAAAGCACAAAACACTTATACTCAATAATCAGTGTAAAGTGCCAAAGTGGTGTTTTTAAACGCACCATTACCAAAATTTATCCGCTCCCAATCTAAAATGAACAGCTTATTACTCACATATTTTTACTTCCCGAGCGTAAGCAAAGCAAGTATTGTAATCGAGTCCGTCGGCCGACTTTCTACTTTTACATTTTCTCGATCATTCATGATCGCTAGAAGACGAAGAAATAGGTCCCCCGTTTTGTATTTATATTAGGTATATCATGTAGATGGTAAAACACTAACCAAAATTTGTCTAATCATCCCCACCACTAATGTGATGACGTCACTTCAAAATTGTACATAGTAATTGGGTTTTAAATTGTATCAAATAACATAGTCTTATACATGTAGTTTATGACTTCGGATTGAGATTTTACCCGAAATGTCCAGATTTTTGGAAAAAAAAATCAAAATTAGGAAACAACATTTTGACATGTAATTTGGAATCTACAAAACCGAATGCTTTAAAATCTTGCAGATGGTTTACACTTAAGATAAGCATGATAAAATTTCAATCACAATATATTTAGTTATCCCCTCCAAAAATTTGATGACGTCACCCCAAAATTTTGCTGAATAAATCCTATCTAAAATGTACAAAATATGATGAGTCTCTTCTTGTGATTTATATTTTTGGGATTTGGATACACAGGGTGACTCAAAAAATTTAATGAATGTGCAAATTTATTTTATTGATTTAATCAAGAACTACAAAACCGAGTGCTTTGAAATCTAATGCAAAAAAAAACATAATAGGCATGCAGTCGCCATGTTTCCGATAGCGAGGGAAGTACTGTCTAAACCCTTTAGACCAATTTTTTATAACTTGTATATATATACATATATTCTGTACGGTACCGCGTCAATTCGTCGCGCACAATTCGTCGCGCGACAATTGATCGCAAACAACTGATAGCAGCGTCAATTGGTCGCAGCGACAACTGGTCGCAGTCACAATTCATCGCAACACAATTCGTCGCAAGTACAACTGGTCGCATGCGACAATTGATCGCAGGCGAAAAAGGATAGCATTTATAGAGAAAATATGTAATTGTTATGAATGAGGAAAATAAAATAAAGTGTTATATTCTCAAAAATTTCATTATTTCTAAAAAAGTGTCAAAATAAATACATACGAGTTCCATAAAAACAGTAACTAGTAACTAGTAAGTGAAAATATTGTAAAATAATTTTTTTAATGCTGACACATATTTCGTCGGTATGCTACTGTAATGTTCATTTGGATTATTCGTCTTATTAATTAGACACTCAAGTAAGTGATTCATGCTTTTTTTTTCACAAGTTTAAAGTTTGTCAATTACACGAGTGAAAAAAAAATAGCTTTCAAAACGTGTTACACACGTCATTTTTTTAATAAAAAATGGCTTTAAAATTATTACAACTGTCAAATTAAAAATTTATAGATTTATCATAATCAATGAAATCGTGAAAACACTCTCCTTACAGTTTTAAGTGAAAAAGATTATTTTCATTACGTTTGAAAGTTTAAAAAATTAAATAAATATATATTTTTTTATAAATTTGGTGCAAGAAAATTTAAATTTATATATTAACAATTAATCTTGCAGTTTACTGCATGCTTTGCATACAATTTTTTGGTCACTACAAATTAGTTCTGGATTATCTTTAATCCATGATAAAACCAAAGATATTTTTTCATTCAGAAATTTTTTGAACGCTTACACTGTTAATGAGGCGCTTGTAGATACGAAAGAATGAATAATTTATCTCATTCCCTTTGCTAAGTACCTACATACCAATCTCCACTTTTACGCCATTTGTGTAAACAAGATCGTAAAAAGATTAGTTTTGATCATAGAGCAAAGAATATACTCATACTGGAGGAAGTGCCAGACTTAAAATGATGGTTTCGAGCCAAAGCGGAAAAGTGTCATAAACAGTACCCGGATAAGACTGCCGATGATAGTGACGTACAGTTTTTTTTTTTTTTTGAAGCGGCTCATGGAATAAAAATTGTTGAATAAAACAACGCACATAACAGATTTATATTCTCTATTAATTAATATTATTTAAAATATTTAAATCAATCAATACATCACGAGTAACACGTAATACAAACAGTGAATACCGTTAAAAAGTAGAAACAAACAGGATGACGACGCCACTGAATAGTGGTTATTCGCAATGGCGTGACTAATTTTTAGCTTGGGAAGTTTGAAAAGTTGATTGAGGGGCATTTCACTTGGAAGGCCGACTATTCACTATTATTTGCCTAATCTGTGGGATGTAGGTGGGCTTTCTCCGGCCCATGTTGTAAATTTTTGTAGGATGCAAAGTGCGGAGAATAATAAAATCAGGTAGCAGTTCGTAGCAGGGTCATTCATGGAAAACTGCGAACCAATTATTTCTTCCTTTTTTTTTAGATCTAAGAACTGTTTTACACGTCACAGAAATATCTATCGTAAAAGGAATTTTTAGAAATAATTTTCTCGTCGTTAATCGGTTGCAAAAGATCAAGAGGCGCTTGAAGCAAGCCCTGACAAACTTATTAGCGGCGCCAGCGGAGATCTCCAACTGGCTGCGATACCACCATGGACACTCACGTAACCTCCTTTTCCAAAATTGTCAAAATGACATTGCCAAACTCAAAGCAATCATGGATTAAGTATTTCATTTTAAATTCAGTTAGTATCAAGTGGTACACGGGATTCGTATTTTGGGTTGCGTAAAAATAATTTTCAGAAGTAATTTTCTCGTGACTAACCCTGTATATGTATTTTTTACACCCCCAAAATGGTACAATTGAATTTTTCTTCAGTACAATACTAGTCACATAATAATAATTAAAAAGTACAAGTTTTTAATTGCATAAGTACCTACATTTCTTAGATTTCCCGGTAACACAAAATTATTCTTGACGCTCTAACAAAAGTTTTTGCAATATATATTTACAATACACGTAAACCTTTCTCAAACCCTGTAAATGATCCGTTGCAATTTACAAGGGATTAAAATAAATATTATATCCGTCCAGTGGAATTTACATTCGCTGCATATGGATAATCTAGATGTATTATTAGTTCATAAATTTTATTGGTTGGTGATATGTATGAAGACAAGAATAGACAATAGAGGCAATTCTTTATCAAGATGTGTTAAAATTTAAAGGTTGTTAAAAATATGATTTTTTAAATAATTGTATAATAAATCTAGTTAAGAACAAAAAACACTTTTTTTATGTTGAGTACTTATTATAATGAAGCTAGTTCCTATAATATAATAGGTAAAATAAGCAACGACATAAATAGTAACAATCTCTTAAACAAAAATAACCAAAATGACAATTTATTAACAAAAAATCTTATGTAACAAGGTGTTTACGCTCGTATTTTTTAGTTTTTAAAGTGCAACTACAAACTTCGTCACTTATCTATATTCAAATTGTTTTTAATTCGATATTTACACCTTACCTGATTGCTAAATTTATTGCAACTTAAAATTCAAAATACAAAATATTCAGTTTTAATAAAAGAAAATACTTGAATGATGAATTTTACTTTGCGATCAATTGACGCTGCGATAAATTTACGTGCGATCTATTGTCGCTGCGATCAATTTACGTGCGATCAATTGTCGCTGCGATCAATTGTCATCGCGATCAATTGTCGCGTGCGACGAATTGTGCTGCGACGAGTTGTTTGCGATCAATTGTCGCGCGATCAGTTGTTTGCGACCAGTTGTCGTAGAATCATTTTGTACATATGCTTTTTTATCAAAACCTTAGATCATGTAATAAATAGATACCAATACTTAAACTGAAAGCTGTGACTAGACATGAAGCTATCTGTTGTCGTTTTCTACGTCAAGGGGAGTAGTATAATGCTATCCTTGTGTAATCACCACATCTTCATCTTTGTTATATGCATTTCATCTGTATATGTCTATTTCACTTCCATCCTTGTACCGCACCAGCGCAACAAATCGCTTTTGACAGATGTTTCTTCTAACCTCTCTTTCGAGTTGTTGTACAAAAAACAATTTTAGAATTTAGAACAAAGATCCTATTTTAAGTGATGTAATCATAAAGGATCACAATTGCTGCCCAATAATTTACTATTCCTTTCGTTATCTACTGTGAATTATTTATAAAATCAAGCTGTCAACATCTTTCGTACGAAGTTAGGCGCGCAAAATTCAAATAGTGATCAGGCAAGGATAGCTTCATTGCAATTCCTCCATGCACGAGAGAGATGTGTGACAGGAGAATGTCGTCACAGGCTCTCCTAAGGAAAGAACACGGCATGGTGGTATCTATTTATTATATGATCTAAGATCAAAACACATCATGTTATCTTTAAACAACTGAATTGTTTCAAGGTGGGGGTTATGTTGAGTACTAAGAATCGGGGTTGTTTCCCCTTCTACCTCAGGTAGCATTCTTATCACCAACCGCCTTGAAACGGTCAGTAACACAGGTCAGTAACATCTAGACACTCAACCAATAAACACAAAACCTAACAAATACAGTCTGTTACTCAAAAACACAATCAAAACACATCCTGAGCTACAACACTCAACAGATATGTTAACCCACGATTAAAAACTAAACCGAATCTCAACCTGCGTTTAACCATATCATTGATAAATTGACATTTGAAGTCGTCAGAAGAGTGTTTTAGGCACGGTTTTCAAGGCAATGTGACGTCAAGTAGCTGGTGCGCAAAGCAGACGAAAATTCATCCACGGGAGTAGCATACCATGTCTCCTTGTACCATGGTAAAATCTTCAGAAACGGTATTCTACATACAACTAAATGGGATAACCACCATTTTACTAGCGTTGTTGTGGTTGACTTCGGTTCCCGATGCTTTAGTACGTAGTGTGGCAATTCACCACAAAGAATTGTTATTGGTATATTGACCAGTGGCGGCTCGTGATTCTAGAGGTTGGGAGGTCAAATAAGATTTAAAAAAGTTGCTGCTAAGTTGCACTGCTTATAAAATGTTTCAACTACAGACTGCTACTGCAGCACAACAAAAAACAAAATCAATGCATGTGATAATTCCTGGAAATGCTGTTTTGCCAGTTCGTAATTATAATTAATCGGTTAGTGGTGTTGGCACGAAATCGGAAGCGTGCGACAGTCTTGGGCCGTCGACACCATTGTAGGTATGCCGAGCATATTCTGTACCTTGTCTGATATGTTGAATCGCGCTAAAGCCTATCTCTGTCTTGCGTAAATGCAGTTTCCACATATCGTATCAGCCCAGCCTCTATAAGCGACTGTAGAGTCGAATCTGAAATCCCACCGCACGGGAACCGGGGTATCTTTGCGGAGTTAACATATCGCGCTTGGACGTGGGCGGGATCCACTCCTCGCTTAGGGTAAAAATCATCAAAAATAAATAATCAAATAATAAGTGGAGTAATATGCAATAAAATAATGTTTTTTATTCGTAAAAATATTTGGGGGGCATTGTCCCAACGACCTTATGGACAAGCCGCCACTGAATTGACGTTAGTATTTTCGGTTACAACACCGTTTCACTGGTGCCGTTTTAATGCCGGTTTTTACAAGTGACACATTAAGATCAATATTGGGAACAGTAACTTACAATTTTTTTTAACAAATATGAAAAAAAAACGAACATACGTTATATTAATTAATTTATTTAAGGGGTCAATAAATAAGAGCTTTGTATATAATAATACTCCATAATATAAAAAATTCGTCGAAGATTATTTCGCCAGAACTTCCCTCGTTTCTGAAGTACAATAAATAGTATCCAGCTTTTTCGAAAGATAATAAAATTTTATTTTTTCTGTGAGAACCCCTATACGTTAAAATAAATACAGGGTGATTCGACCTAAATGACGAATATGATTTGTAGATAGCGGCAACCCGAAATACATTATTCATTTATTCCTTGATTAACACTAGTATTTCAAAAATATCACAAATCCACAAAATCTGTGGTTTTAAAAACGTCAAAACAAAGTGTCACTGTAACGGATTACATTTAAAATAAAAGTTGAAGGAAATAATTCCCTGAAAATGAGTTTCAAGAATCCAACGTGGATTTTCTTATGCGTAATGTAATTGTGTTTGTTTACAGTGCCATTGTTGGAGCATTTAGACTCATAACTAAATAAAATGTGCCTGATAAAATTGGGATCATTTAGCAAGTGTTACCGAACAAAATTGTTATCCAAATGTATATAGGTTGAAACAGTTTTTCGTTTATCTACAGGCCAAACATTTCGCAATTTAATTTCTTCAAAAAATTTTATCTGTTGGATGTCTACGTTCGGGATATTTCTGGGCGTACAAATTATTTAGATATTTTTTAAATTCCACTATGATTGAATCAAGGAATAGAACAAACATGTATTTTGGGGTGCTTATAAAAACAAGTCAAATTCGTCATTTACGCAGCCTATAATGTTAAAGTAAATGTAAAGAAGCATGTTTCAAATGAGCTTTTCTTTTACAAAGTTATGTGATGACGTTATCAACAAGGACAAGTTTCGGACAAAAAATTTTGGGCAGTACTTTTCTGTCATTTAAAAACTACACGATGTAGTCTATGCTTTATTGTCATAATGATTGACACTTTTAAAAAATAAATTTTGACATACGTCATCATCCACATTGCAGTCTACGTCAAACTAACAAACATGACAAATTTGAGGTTACAAGTACGTAAAGCCTGTTTTAGAGCCTATGCCACTGGAATGACAGAACTGCCCAAGATTTTGTGGCCGAAACTGTAACATTAATACCTGATTTAAACAATAAAACAAATTGACTCATTCATTCATTGTTGTGAGTCACCCTGTATAAGTATAAGCAATTCAATCCAATGATAAATCGCAAGTCTAGATTCACCATATTTTGTATAGTTTAGGAAATTTCATTCTACCCTATAAAATTTTATTGGCAATAACGAGACGGACAGTAGTACAATAGCAAGAGATATTTACAACTTAAAGTTGTCGCATGCCGGTAATCCCCAGATGTTAGAAAGCAGAATAATCGAGTTCCGGACAGGGACCATCGTTATTCACGAACGAAAATGACCATTATTTTATGAGTACTATAGCTGCTTTCAAAATAAGGGAACAGAACCCCCTGCAGCGACCCTACTTGACTTAAGGATATCATAATCTCAAGCGGTTTAAGGCCATAAACTGAGTCCATTATAGCTGGTATTTTGTATTTACTTATACCTAGTTTTACATATTTTTACGTGAAAATAAATAATGTAATAATTTATTTTTGGATTTATTTATTTATAAAAATTATAAGTAGTTACATATTTTGTAAAATTTCTTAAAAATTAAACGTCCATTTCACTCGAATCATCCTCACTGCCTTCTAAAGATATTATAAGCTCCTGAACGTGGTTTTTTCGGTAAGATTCTTCAATTTTTAGCACATGGTTTACACAATTTCTCCAACTGGTCGCACTTATATTTTTTTTTTACTTTTTTTTTTGCAATTAGCTTCTTTGCTAAACTTTGACGCAGTATTATTTTTGCGAATGTGAGCTTTTAATTCGGACCAAATTAATTCAATTGGATTGAATATACAGTGATAAGGTGGCAACCTTACAACTGTATGTTTCCGTTCTTTGGCCAATTCGTCGCACCAGTAAACTTTATCACCAATGTATCATCATCAGTACGCGGGAATTTGTTTCACCGCTGCAATCCCCCAGTTGAAGTAAGGTGTGTTATACAATTTTTTGCACTGTTGAATATGCAACTTTTGTCAAGTTTACTGTTTGCATTACAAGGCCTCTCTCACTGTTCCCACTGGCTTTTAGTGACTCGAAAACGTTTTTACTTCCCGAGCGTAAGCAAAGGAAGTATTGTAATCGAGTCCGTCGGCCGACTCTCTACTTTTACGTTTTCTCGATCTTTCATGACCCCTAGAAGACGAAGAAATAGGTCTCCCATTTCCGTCTGTCTGTCCGTCCGTCTGTCCGTCCGTCTGTCCGTCTGTCCGTCTGTCCGTCTGTCCGTCTGCCGTCCCGGATTTTTATTAGACAGATAATCTCCGAAAGTACTCGACCGATTGTTGTGAAATTTTGTACTTATATTAAGAATATCATGTAGATGGTAAAACGCTAACCAAAATTTGTCTAATCATCCCCACCACTAATGCGATGACGTCACTTCAAAATTGTACATAGTAAATGGGTTTTCAATTGTATAAAATAACATAGTCCTACACATGTAGTTTACAACTCTGAATCGACTTTTCACCCGAAACGTCCAGATTTTTGGAAAAAAAAATCAAAATTATAAAACAACATTTTGAAATTTAATTTTTAATCTGCTAACCAGAATGCTTTGAAATGTTGCAGATGTTTTAAGGCTATAAAGAGCATCATAAATCTTTAGTCAAAAAATATTTGTTTATCCCCTCCAAAAACTTGATGACGTCAGCTCAAAAGTTTGTGGAATAAATCATATCTAAAATGTACAAAATATGATGAGTCTGTACTTGTGATCTATCACTCCATTCATATTTTTTGGATTTGCATATTCAGGGTGACTCAAAAAAATTAATGAATGCGTAAATTTATTTTAATGATTTACTCAGAAACTACAAAACCGAATGCTTTGAAATCTTGCAGATGTTTTAAGGTTATAAAGAGCATAATAAATGTTTAGTCAAAATATATTTGCTTATCCCCTCCAAAAACTTGATGACGTCAGCTCGAAAGTTTGCCGAATAAATCATATCTAAAATGTACAAAATATGATGAGCCTGTACTTGTGATCTATCACTCCATTCATATTTTTTGGATTTGCATATACAGAGTGACTCAAAAAAATTAATGAATGCGTAAATATATTTTATTGATTTAATCAGGAACTACAAAACGGAATGCTCTGACATCTTGCAGATGTTTTAAGATTATAAAGAGCATAATAAATGTTTAGTCAAAATATATTTGCTTATCCCCTCCAAAAACTTGATGACGTCAGCTCGAAAATTTGCCGAATAAATCATATCTAAAATGTACAAAATATGATCAGTCTGTACTTGTGATCTATCACTCCATTCATATTTTTTGGATTTGCATATACAGGGTGATTCAAGAAAATAAATGAAAGCGTAAATTTATTTTACTGATTTACTCAGGAACTACAAAACCGAATGCTTCGAAATCTTGAAGATATTTTAAAATTATCATAAGCATGGTAAATTATTGATCAAAATGTGTTTGGTCGTCCCCCCTAAAAAATTTATGACGTCACCACAAAATTTTGCTGAATAAATCCTATCTAAAATGTACAAAATATGGTGAGTCTCTTCTTGTGATTTATCATTCCATTCAAATTTTTTCGATTTGCATATACAGGGTGACTCAAAAAAATTAATGAAGGCGTGAATTTATTTTATCGATTTAATCAGGAATTACAAAACCGAATGCTTTGAAATCTTGGGAATATTTTAAAGTTATTATAAGCATGGTAAACTTTTGTTCAAAATGTATTTGTTCATCCCTCCTAAAAAAATTGATGACGTCACCCTTAAATTTTGCTGAATAAATCCTATCTAAAATGCAAAAAATATGATGAGTTAGTACTTGTGATTTATCATTCCATTCATATTTTTTAGATTTTCTTAAGAGGTGGTTCAAAAAAATTAATGAAGTCAATTTATTTTATTGATTAAATTAAAGGCAACACTTATTATTAGTATTACACCCCAACCAACCCAATTTGGTAGACACAAAATTTGTTAAAGGAAAAACTCGGTTGAAACATAAGGGTAGAACGCTTATTTACATCGACTTTAACATTACAGACCTGCATTTGTTTTATGCGCTCAATTGGTTCCGCGAATGTGGAATAGACATGTTTATAATCAACCAATTGTGAATTTCACCGTCAAGAATTAAAATAAAACCCAATGTTTTATATAATAAACGGAAGTCGAAGCAATAAAACCGATGGTCGTTTTGTTTACAGTTTCTCTGTTTGACTCTCACGTATGCTGTTACGCTTGTCATCTTAAATTAAGAATGTTTATACATAAACGATTTTCAGTTGCCTTTCATATTACTAGACAGCGGATTTTTGTCGGGCTACGTCATGTTTAATCGGTACTAATTCCATAAATATAATTAACGAGTTATTAATCAAACGGCTAAGTAAATGAGAACGGGAATTAACAGCAGAGTGCAACGAAACAGCGTTATTCTAATCTCAAATAAACGAAGTGCAGTCCGCAACCGCAATGAATTCGCATCCCGTACGAGCCGTACCGAGTTTGGCCTTGCCTAGCCCGACAGAAATCCGCTCTCTAGATATTACACACCGACGCCGTATACGTGAGTAAGTTGTTTCGTTATTTTATTGATTATAAGAAATCAATATTCAAAACCACCCAATTCATTTTCCCGAAAATTTGGGAATACAATAATTTTATTCTTAGTATTACACTACATCTATCCCAACTGATATACGTGTCCTTGCAAAAATGTTGATGACGTCATCACAATTTTTTTTTAAATTCCCACTACAAAAATGTAATGAGAAAAAAAAACACAATAGGCATGCAGTCGTCAAGTTTCCGACAGCGAGGGAAGTACTGTCTAAACTCTTTAGACCAATTTTTTATAATTTGTTTGGCATCATCAGTCAAAAAAATGTTGTGATGTTTTTTTCTTAGCTAGTGATAATTTGCTCTTCATTGTCACTTAGATTTTCGACATCAATGTCACTTTCTTCCATTCTCTCCTCTTCTTCAGATCATGGACGCCACATTTTGCAATTTAGTTATGTTTTACAACGATTGTCAAAAAGATAACCTAAAAAAAATATTTACTGTTATAATGTTAAATATTATTGCAAAGTATTTAATATATACCTTATGGAAATCCGACCAAAGACTTTAGTCTTGAAAAAGATTGTTTGTTTGATGATAAAGTGTAAAGAGAGATATGTACTAACACAATACACGGCGAAACACACACAACGAAAACAGAAAAACAAGTGTTAAATTTTTGAAGAAAATATTTCTTATAAAGGGTCAAAACTAGAAAGTTTGTACCTGGATTCCTGGATAATGTCATTACTCATTAAACTTATCTCAAACGTGAATTCCTAGTAAATATGACAACTTCCAACTCATGTTGTTGTTATGAAACATAATGTTTACAAGCAACAAATTACACAGAATTACAGTACAGTAATGTATGTGCGGTCCTGTCATTCCAAGTTTGAGAGGCAGCGCTCTTTGTCTTAATCCGAAAGCGATTTTATGGCCCACCTACCGCTTAGGGTTGGAAAAACCTAAAAGTCAAGTCAGTTTTTCCGGTAGTTTTACTCTCTTATTTTAAAAGCAGCTATATACTGCTATATGTTCTCCAATAAATTCGGGTGAACTGGTGTGAGCCGTAAATATTTCTTATCATTGTACTGCTAAACCATAAACTATCCCAAAGAGTGACAGATTCCAGGGTTTCTCAACTGTCGGTCGCTTGAGAGATGATAATTCTCAAAAATCACGTCCACAATGGGGCAAATGATTCGTTTTGTTTTATTAATTGTAAAAATAATGAAATAGATTACCTTAAAAAAATGGTATTTCAGTTTCTCTTTTACATGTAAATGCAGGGTTCCGACATTTTTAACGTCACTGCTTTGAGCATTGAGGAAATCGCTATATCATACAACCATGCTGAAAGTGCACTATGATTTTCTTGCTTCAACTTGTTTGTCCTCCTCGGAAAGACAAGGACACCCTTAGATTCAACGCTTCCCGGCGAAAAGAAGGGGACAGCTTGTTCTTTAACAAAAGAAGCCCGCTAAAAACCTACTTACTGGGTGATAATTGTTGATTTACAACCACCCCGGTTTATGGTTTAGGCGAACGGAGTTCTGAAAAAGACTATAGAATGAAATTTCCAAAACTATAACTGAACAGGCAGTTCATAAAGTTGAAGGAAAAATACAACATAGTCCGAACAAATCTATTAGGCGACTGTCTCAACAGACAGGTATATCTTACGGAAGTTGTCAAACAATTTAAAAAAAAAACTCCACATGCACCCATACAAAGTGACCACGGTTCAACATCTACTCCCCCAAGACTTTGAAGCCCGTGTTCGTTATTGCAGCTGGTTCGTTGACAATATAAATGCAGATGAAATTTTGGGTACGAAGTTTTTTACGGACGAAGCTTATTTCCACCTCTCGGGATACCCAGAATTATCGAACTTGGTCTAATCAAAATCCTCATGTTTTCGTGGAGACAGATTTGCATCCTATTAAAATCTGTGTTTGGGTAGCCATTTCTAGAAGAAGGATTATTGGGCCTATCTTCTTTAATGAAACGATTTCTTTTTCTAGAATTATTTAAACAGAGTGACGTAAAAAAATTCATGAATGTGTCAATCTATTGTGCCGATTGAATCAGGAATTCACTCCATTTTTTTTTAAACTAGCTGACCCCGTGAACTTCGTTTCACCTACAATTTAATTTTGAATCTGCAAAACCGAATGCTTTGAAATCTTGCAGATGTTTTAAACATATGATAAGCATAATAAATTTTTATTCAAAATATATTTACTTATCCCCTCCAAAAAATTGATGACGTCAGCCCAAAATTTTGCCAAATGAATCCTATCTAAAAGTCCAAAATAGAATGAGACTATACTTGTGATTTATCATTCCATTCATATTTTTTAGTTTTGCTTATAGGGGGTGCCTCAAAAAAATTAATCACTGAGTCAATTTATTTTATTGATTGAATCAAGAATTGCAAAATCTCTTTATCAAGTCCAAAAATTTGATGACGTCATCTCAAGATTTTGCCGAATAAATCCTATCTAAAATGTGCAAAATATCATCAGTATATTTTCGTCATTTATCATTGCATTCATATTTTTTAGATTTGCTTTTACAGTGACTCAAAAAATGTATGGATCAGTCAATTTATTTTAGTGAATAACTCAAGAGTTGCAGAAATGAATACTTTGAGATCTTGCAGATATTTTAAAGTTATTGTAAGCATGGTAACTTGTTAAGAATATTTATTTATTCCCCCCAAAAATTGATGGAACGGCTCACTCGATTTTCGCAGATAATTTTGGGACTTTTTTTACGAAAAAACAAAGAACGATTTGAAATGCAATATACTTTTCACAATCGCACGGAAGAAATAGTTTTGTATGACACGTCAGTTAGACGACAGGTCCGTCAGGAACGCCAACTATTCAAATTAATTCGAAGTGGCGATTCCCATACAAAATTTTTAAATTTTTTTTATCTTTTAGCTGTCTTATTTTTTATAAATTTTCTTACATATAAACCTTGTCCTGACAATAAGGAACACATAAATAAAAGAATCATCCAATTTGGTGCAGTCGTTCTGAAGTTATGCGCGTACATACATTTCGGAGATTCATTTTTGTTTATATAAAGATAGATAGAAGATAGATAGATTTGGGAATACAACTAACTATTAGTATTACACTGCAGCTATCCAAACTGATATACAATATCGTTGCAAAAATGTTGAAGAAGTCTTCACAAAATTTTGTTAAGGAAAAATCCGCTTGAAATATATGCGTAGTACGCTTCTTTACATTTACTTTATTTGTTTTAGCTTATAATCTTATAAAGGTTGTCATAAAAAAAAAATAAAATTCGCAAAATCAAATTAAGCTGTTTGTTCATTATACCGGGTGTCCCACGTAACATTTTCGGGCGCAATAACTCAGGTATTTTTGAACGGATTGTTATGAAATTTGAAATGTAGGTACATATTTTGATAGGTGAGGATTATTATGATTACTTTGAGCTTTCTGTTTCACATTCTAGTTTTCCACTTGTTGCTGAGGATAAATATAATCCAGCTCTGAATGTCAATGTAAATATTTGTAGTACCTCTAAATTTCATTCTTTTCCTTCAAATAACCAGAAATGTTATAACTTCAGGAAAGCTGACTTTGTGTCATTATATAACACTCTTTGCAATACTGACTGGTCCTATTTGGTACACTTTGTAAACATTGATGACGCTGTGGACTCCTTCTATGCATTATTATATCAAATATTAGATAATTTCTTTCCTAAAACATCTAAATCAAAATCAAGGTATCCAGTATGGTTCTCGGCTGAAATTAAATCTTCCCTGAAAATGAAAGAATACTATAGGAAAAAGTGGCTGAAAACCAAGAATTATAAATTTTACAATGAATTTAGTCGTCTACGTAGCTTGACTAAGACTCTGATTTCTGATTCCTACAGATCTTACATAGTCAACATGGAGACTAACATTAAATCTAATTCTGCTGAGATATGGAAATTTTTAAACAACAGACGAGGACATTCAAGAATTCCAAATACTCTACATGATGAGAAATTTGAGTACTCGGAGCCTTATTCCATCGTCAACGCTTTTGCTAACTTTTTTCAAGTTCGTTCTCATTAAATGATCCTATTCAAATAACTGATTCTGTAAATTCTACTGTTCCCTTCGGTTTTCCTTTGATCTGTGAAAATGATCTTACATCTGTAATGGCACGGTTCTCAAATAAGTGTACTTCAGGTGATGACTTAATACCTTCGTTCCTTATACGTGATTGCAGGTTGGTTTTTGCTAAACCGCTATCTATTTTATTTAATCTTGCTATAAAAACTTGTACCTTTCCGAGTCTCTGGAAACGTGCCCGTATTTCTCCTGTGTTCAAAAATGGTGATAAATCATGCATTCCAAATTATAGACCAGTATGTATTTTGTCCAATTTTGGAAAAGTTTTCGAAAAGGTTCTTTATCAGGTGATTTACAATAAAGTGAAGAGTTACATTTCGCCTTACCAACATGGCTTTGTCTCTGGAAGATCCACTGACACCAATCTTTCAACCATTGCACAATATCTAGCCGAGGAGGTTGATAACCGTGGAAGAGTGGATGTAATTTATACAGACTTATCGAAAGCTTTTGATAAGATTCAATATAACATTCTAATACAGAAGCTTAATAACTTTGGTTTGAACACCGATGCTTTAGCTTTAATTGAGTCTTATTTAAGTAGCAGAGTTTGTTATGTTTATTACAATGGTTTTACTTCTAGAGAATTTATTGCTACATCAGTGGTTCCCCAAGGATCCCATCTCGGTCCATTATTATTTGTTTTATTCATAAACGACTTGCTGCTTTCACTATCTTGTCCAGTCTTAGCTTATGCTGATGACATTAAATTATATATGTCAATCAATTCTTACAACGAAGTTCTTTTATTGCAAAGTAACTTAAACGTATTGACACAATGGTGTATGACCCATAAACTCATTCTTAATAAGCAAAAATGCTTTTTTGTTACTTTCACCAGAACTCATTCTCCTTTACCGACGCAGTATATGATTGACGGTTATCTTCTTGATAAGAAGGATTGTATGAAAGATCTTGGTGTTGTTTTTGATTCAACGTTGACATTTGTTGAGCACCTTAATTGTGTTTGCTCTTCTGCGTCTAAGTCCTTGGGCTTTGTCATGCGCACTTGTCGCAACTTTAGTGACTTAAACTTAATGAAGCAGCTCTTTTATTCCTATGTTTTAAGTAAAATGGAATATGGCATACTAGTATGGAGCCCCATATACGCATCTCACGCACTCATGTTAGACAAAATTTATCGTCGTTTCTTGAAGTACTTATCGTACAGAATCGATGGTGCTTATCCAGAAAGAGGACCTAGTTCAGTTGAACTGCTTGAACGTCATCATTTGCCGTCATTAGGAGAAAGAAGAACTCAACGTGCTGCATTATTTTTGTCTAAACTAGTGCATTATCAAATTGACTGCGAATTTCTTTTGAGCAAGGTACATTTCAATGTTCCTCGTCTTACGTCAAGATCGGCATCCAATTTCCGCTTACCAACTCCACGTACAAATGTACTGCGCAGAGCACCGATATTTATTATGTGTAAAGCTGCTGATGTTATATATGATGACTTGTTTGTTTAAATAGATGTTATATTTTTGTTATATGTTTGTCCTATAATAGGTTACTGTTGAACAAATAAAGATTACTATTATTATTATTATTATTAATATTATTATTATGAACCAGGAGAATAATCATTATCTTGAGAAAGTAAATTTTCCATGTCTTAATTTAATTTTGAATTAATTATGTTTTGCATCACTTGATTAAACATGAAAAATAACTACTGTATGCAAAAATTATTGCGTTATTGTGCCCGAAAGTGTTACGTGGGACACCCGGTATAATTTAAATACGTAATTAGAGTTGAGTTCCTTTTAAGAATTACTTACTATTTTTGATAAATAAAATGAATATAGCAAATTACAAATAAGCCATCTTTATTCCATGCCATTTTGCATGGTATGTAAGTTAAAGAAATCTCTTACAATAATAAGGCGATAAAAGTAACGGTCAAGTATATTCAAAAGGTAACTAATTCATGCAGATATCAACATGATTAGCCAACGATTGGTTGTAGATAACAATTGACAATTTGTTATTAGGAATTTTGGTAAATACGAGTATACTGTTACGAAATACACCCTTACGCCGCCCCAGTACGACGCCTATGGCGGTCGAGAGCCTTCTGGACGTACGCACGGCGCTGATGGGTGAATCATCGCTGTTGACGGCCGAGAGGCGGGCGCATAAAGACAGGTCTGGAGCGTCTCGAAGCGGCGTCCAGGGGAGTCTCGAAGCGGAGTCGCGATGGATGTTCGTGAAGGATCTCGATCAGAGACTATGGGTTTAAATAGAGGCGACCGTAGGTAATGGATTCATTCATCCAGTGAAGACAGTCGAGAGCGCCGGAATAATTTCTGTACATATTCGTCGCAATAGATAGTGTTGTAATTCCAACTAAAGAAATACATTTTTGAGTTTTACCAACACCCGATTTATTATTCGTCCGTCAATCGTAACACTGGTGTCAGAAGTGGGATTAATTGTGAAATAAATCGGGATTCGAATTTGGTTGGTGCTACTAGGGGAGACCGGAACAAAGTGAACTTTCGAGAAAATTCTCTCTCGCGGTAAGAGTGGAATAACGGAATTAGACTTTCATCACCTGACATTGGCTTCGAGAATTGACATCTGTCAAGGCTCTAGAAGTTTCTAGAAGAAAATTTTATGCCGACTACCACAAGAGCGCAAACAGCCAACATGGAGGAACAACTGACAAAAATGATGAAAATGTTGAGCGAAAATCAAAGAATAATGGAAGAAAGTAGAAAAGAAGATCGAAGAATAATGGAAGAAAATAGAAAAGAAGATCGCAGAATAATGGAAGAAAATCAAAGAATAATGGAAGAAAGTAGAAAAGAAGATCGAAGAATAATGGAAGAAAATAGAAAAGAAGATCGCAGAATAATGGAAGAAAATCAAAGAATAATGGAAGAAAATTTAAAAGCTATGCAAACTACACTTTTGAACAGCCGAAGCGAAATCCTCCAAGTCGTGCGAAATGAAGTGGACGAGGTGAGAAATGAAATGGAAAACAAGATCAAGGAGCTCGAAGAAAGGTTGCAAACACCACGACCTACAATTGCGACCCCTGCAGAATTCAGTCCGGTGAGAGTTCAACCCCCTATTTTCGATGGGCAGACGTCGTGGACTACTTATAAGAAGCAATTTGAAGCTGCGGCCTTGTCGAATAGCTGGAATGACCAACAGAAAGCGACCGCTTTGGTAGTAGCACTACGAGGTGCGGCCCTGGAGATTCTACAGACATTATCAGAAGAGAACCAGAAGGACTATACCGCTTTGACGACCGCCCTCGAACTCAGATTTGGAGATGAACACCTCCGGCAAGTTTTCGTAGCGCAGCTTAAATCTAGGATTCAGAAGAGTAGTGAATCTCTTCAGGAGTTTGCGGCTGATGTTAAACGTTTGGTACACCTCGCCTATCCTGAAGCTCCGCAAGACTTCCAAGACAGACTGGCAGCAGAAACCTTCGTAAACGGCGTAAGAGATAGTGAGGTAAGAAGAGTCCTGCAAATCTCCGGGTTCAAGAAACCATCTGAGGCGCTGATTCGAGCGTTAGAAGTGGACGCCGCATACAACAGCTCACCTCGTTCCAACGTTAAGATACGAGGCATTGGGGTTGAGGGCGAAGTAAACCCTATTCAAGAGAGTCTCGACAAAATGAGCGAGAACTTTGAGAAACTCGCCCGCGAAATAATTGCCGAAATCAAGACGGGCAGTTCTAGACAACATGGAGGGCGCCTAGAATGTTACAGGTGTGGGCGTCAAGGGCATGTTAGGAGGGATTGCCGTGTTAGATCGCCAGCGCCGATGAGGAGATCGCAGCCGCGACCTCGTCTACATCAGGAGCAGGAAAACTAAAGGCAGTCGGTACCTCGGGGCGCGTACTGGCTGCTAAAAGAGAAGCCCCAACAACTGTAATGGTTAGAAGTATCGCGGGGAGCGTCGATAGTCCGACAATCAGCGGAAAAATCAATGGACGGGAATCGAAGATCATCATCGACACAGGAGCCGAAGTGTCCCTTGCACGCAGATCCAGGTTACAAAATTGTCAGATTAAATCAGTATGTACCGCCACGAATGTGAAGACGGTCACGGGAGAAACAACACCGGTTCTGGGTACAGCGGTGGTGAATGTAGAACTCGGTCGACTCCGAATAAGGCATGAAGTTCTGGTGGCGGAAATCGCTGACGATTTCATTCTGGGTATGGACCTAATCAGCCGGTATGGTTTAATGATCGACCCAGAACAGAAAATTCTGCGTTTTGGAGCCGAAGAATTTGTGCTGGGACGTCCGAATGTGGAAGCTGCAACGGTCAGACTAGTGGTCTGTCAGGCAACGAAGGTAGAAGGTAATGCAGAAGTCATCGTTCCCGCCAGAGTAGAGACAAACCCCGGATACAGTTTGGGGATGGTGCAGCCGGCAAGTGACTCGACCCACAAGCTCCTGATCGCGAGCACCCTAGTCAAAACCGACCGTGACATACCCATACGTGTGGCAAACGTGTTTCCCAATGCAGTCAATATTAGAAAAGGGGAGATTATTGGAATGTGTGAGCCAGTCGCCCGAGTGTTGAACTGCGAGGAAGAAGACGTTGAGAATGAGTCTAAGGACGGGGATACCAAAGGCTTGGAGGTCAACTGGGACCAGCTGTCTGCTCGTGAGAGAAAACTGGCCAAAGGACTCATTCGTAGGCACCGTAATGTCTTCGCCTCAGAGGAGGAACCATTCGGGAAGACCAACATCGTAGAACACCGAATAAACACTGGTGACACGCAACCGATCCGTCAGGCTCCTCGAAGACTACCCCTAGCCAAACAAGAAGAAGCTACAAGACTCGTGGACAACATGTTGAGAGATGGGGTAATCGAAGAATCCAACAGCGCGTGGTCATCTCCAGTAGTCTTGGTTACCAAGAAGGACGGGACTACCCGATTTTGCGTCGATTACAGGAAACTGAACGACGTCACGAAGAAAGACAGTTACCCCCTTCCTCGAATAGACGATACCTTGACGACCTTATCCGGCTCGGCGTGGTTTTCGACCTTGGACTTGAAGAGTGGCTACTGGCAAGTAGGCTTGCACCCGGACGACAAAGAAAAGACTGCGTTCTCCACCGGAAGTGGCCTCTATCACTTCACCGTTATGCCCTTCGGGTTATGTAATGCGCCAGCAACATTCGAGCGGCTGATGGAGATGGTGCTAAAAGGACTGACATGGAAGACCTGTCTGGTATACCTCGACGACGTCATGATTATGGGCAAAACGTTTGACGACCATCTGAAGAATCTCGAGGAGGTGCTAGAACGAATGGAGAAGGCTCGTTTGAAACTAAATCCCAAGAAATGCTCGCTCTTCCAGAAAAGAGTCGAATTCCTGGGCCATATCGTGTCGGAGAAAGGAATAGAAACCAACCCGACGAAAGTTCTTGCTATCCGGGATTGGCCCATACCAAGAGACAAGCATGAACTACGAAGCTTCTTGGGACTCTGCACATATTACCGACGATTTGTGGAAGGGTATGCCGACATCGCAGCACCGTTACACCAACTGACGGAGCAGAAGGCGACTTTCAAGTGGAGCAGTACATGTGAGATGGCCTTTAAGAGACTGAAGACGGCTTTGTGCACCAGCCCCATTTTGGCTTACCCCAGGGACAAAGGAATGTTCGTCCTCGATACCGATGCGAGTAACTCGGGAATTGGGGCCGTATTGTCGCAGATACAAGATGGGGAGGAAAGGGTTATCGAATATTTTAGCAAATTACATTCCAAGCCAGAAAGAAATTACTGTGCCACAAGGAAGGAACTGCTAGCCATTGTCAAAGCCGTCAACCACTTCCACAAGTATCTATACGGACAGGAGTTTCTGATCAGGACCGACCACGCTGCCCTCTCGTGGCTACTGCGGATAAAGAATCCCGAGGGCCAAGTAGCGCGTTGGCTGGAAAGACTACAGCAGTACCACTTTAGGATCAAACACCGAGCGGGTCGACTTCACAACAACGCTGACGCTTTGTCAAGGCGTCCGTGTGGAGAGTGCAAGCACTGCGACAGGATCGACGCGGAAGAAGGGAACCTGCCCGTTCGTCGGACGATTTTTGAGCAAGATGAAGAATGGACAACGGCGCGGTTAAAGCGTGAGCAAGAAGCAGACGACATAATCGGACCAATACTAAAGTGGAAGGAGGAAGGAGTCGAACGACCCGGCTGGGCAGAATTGTCCGACCAATCCCCCAGTTTGAAGGCATTATGGGCCCAATGGGATTCCTTGGTCATGGAAAATGGGCTCTTGAAGCGAAAGTGGGAGAGTCCTGATGGGCGTACCTCTAAGACGATGCTGGTCCTCCCCAAGGTAAAGGTTTCCAAGGTCTTAGAGGAAGTTCATGCCGGAACATCTGGAGCCCACTTCGGAGTGAACAAAACTTTGTCGAAAATCCGGGAGAGGTTTTATTGGGTAGGTCATCGTGACGATGTCGAAAGTTGGTGTCGCAAGTGTACGACGTGTGCGGCCAGCCAAGGTCCTCATACCAGGGCGAGGGGAAAGATGAAGAAATATAATGTTGGGGCACCTTTCGAAAGAATCGCCATCGATGTGGCCGGTCCGTTCCCTGTAACAAACGACGGCAACAAGTTTATCCTGGTGGCTAGCGACTACTTCAGCAAGTGGCCAGATGCCTATGCCATTCCAAATCAGGAAGCCGTCACGGTCGCGAAAGTACTGGTTGACAATTGGATCAGTAGGTTTGGCGTCCCCTTGGAACTTCACTCAGACCAGGGACGCAATTTCGAATCCAACGTCTTCCAAAGAGTGATGCAGCTACTGGGAATACGTAAGACAAGGACAACGCCACTACACCCACAGTCCGACGGCATGGTGGAAAGGTTCAATCGGACTATGGAGCAACACCTTTCGAAAGTGGTAGAAGAGCACCAAAGGGATTGGGACCAGCACCTTCCACTATTCCTGCTGGCCTACCGCGCAGCTATCCACGACACCACGGGCCAAACACCTGCTCACGTTGTATTTGGGAAGGAACTGCGGCTGCCCTGTGACCTAGTCTTTGGATTGCCATCCGAAGAACCAATGGAAGTACGTGACTACGTGGACGAAGTGAAAGAGAAGTTGGTCAACGTGCATGAACTAGTGAGGGGCCGGATCAAGATTGCCAGTGACCGAATGAAGACCCGTTATGATGTGAAGGCCAACTGTGGCGGATTCCAGGAAGATGACTTAGTGTGGCTGTATAATCCCCGACGGAAGAAGGGACGTTGCCCAAAACTGGCTCCTGACTGGGAAGGTCCATACACTATCGTCACTAGAATAAATGACGTAGTTTATCGGATCCAACGTGGACCAAAGACGAAGATGAAGATCGTTCATCTCGATCGACTAAAACGGTACGAAGGAAACAACGAAGACGCTTCCGATCGGGACGATCGGATTTGAAGAGGGGGGCAGTGTTACGAAATACACCCTTACGCCGCCCCAGTACGACGCCTATGGCGGTCGAGAGCCTTCTGGACGTACGCACGGCGCTGATGGGTGAATCATCGCTGTTGACGGCCGAGAGGCGGGCGCATAAAGACAGGTCTGGAGCGTCTCGAAGCGGCGTCCAGGGGAGTCTCGAAGCGGAGTCGCGATGGATGTTCGTGAAGGATCTCGATCAGAGACTATGGGTTTAAATAGAGGCGACCGTAGGTAATGGATTCATTCATCCAGTGAAGACAGTCGAGAGCGCCGGAATAATTTCTGTACATATTCGTCGCAATAGATAGTGTTGTAATTCCAACTAAAGAAATACATTTTTGAGTTTTACCAACACCCGATTTATTATTCGTCCGTCAATCGTAACAATACGTTTATCTAAACAGTAATTTATTTCAGAAACGGCACGAGATAATCCGAAGGTCATGCAAATATTGACAAGAGTACATTTTGTATTGAATTTCATATTAAAATCACATGTTATAATAACATTTTTTAACTTTGTACTTGCTTAGTAGTATTTTTAACATATCCAAATTACGAGTACCTGCATGAAATCCGTAAGATCTTATTACCCCAAAATTGTAAAACTTGGGACAAGCAAGAAGTCTTCACAGTAATTTGTGACGTCTATAAATGTTCAAATTTAAAGAAAATAGAATAAATATTTCCATACCACCATGAAGATCGTTCACTTTTATAGTAACTTGCACCTAGACGGTAATTATAATTACTTATCTAAATGAATTGTTTCAATTTCATGTAATGAAAGTCAGTCCTTATTTAAATACAATATTTTAATCGTCTCTGGATCAAGGCAAAAAGCTGAACTTTCATGGATCACATTTTAAGTGGAAACCGCAGATGACTCTCTTTGGTTCTGGAGAAAAAACTATAAAAACTTCATGATGCCTGGCCGCCAGATTTTACATTGTTCAATCCCCAAGTAAAACTTCTATAATTCCGTGACTAACAATGCCTTTGGTTTTTATATTTTTATCATAAACATGGCTGATGAAGCGATGAGCAACTACGAGCCCTAACAACTAAATATTGGGACAACAAAAAATTTTTATAAAAAAATCACCAAACTTTTTAACAAAAATGTAATTTATTTTAGATAATTAAAATTTTAAAATTACTTCGTTTTGCAAAACTATTAATGTTTACAGCACAACAAAAACTGATTTCTAACTCAAACAGTGACATAAAACTCTAAAACAACGTAACATTTTGTGACACATAAATATTGGGACACAGCAAATTCAGTAACTGGTCATGTCTCCTTTTGCCTTAATAACTGCAGGAATTCTTGCCATCATACTTTCAACTAATTTTCTGCAATACACAGGAGTTGTTACCGTATCCTACACTCGCTAAATTTCCTGTTGAAGATTGACAATCGCTTGTCATGGATGATTTCCTAAATATTTTTTTATTTCACGCCATTCCGTCTCTACTAGATTAGGATCTGGGCTATTCGATGGTCAGGGCAAACATTTATATTATTATTCTTTGTAATAAGTGTTGTAGGTGTGTAACTTGAAGCATCATCCTGTTGAAAAATATAAATATCAACAGGATAGACTGCTTCAGTAGTTGTTAATATTTTTTTACAAAGTCTCTTGATATTTGTTTGAATTTGTAATTTCCCTTCCATGAACGTTGTTAACTGGTCTTTAAATTCCGTTAATAGACATGCACCCGCAAACCATTTTTCCGCTTGCAAACTTGACTGATTGTTTAAGATAATCCATATTAAAATTCCTTTTTTATTTCAATAACTTTTTTTCGACTATTACCTCACCCAGACATCAAATTTGGAGTCAGCGTTATATATTACTTTTCTCCAATTTATATTTTGGTCATATTAACCGATGTTTCTTGTGGGCAGTTTTTAATTGTGGTTTTACTTTAGCCCAAAATAATATAAATAAATAATAAAGTCCATCAAAGATAGCTTTATTTAAGATTTACAGTGTAAAAACCAAGGCCTGATTTGTGTATGCATTCGCGACAATATTGTCTTGAAAAATTTAGTTGGTTATCGCTATTCCAGCAAGTAGTAATTTACTAATTTCTCTTGAAGTAGTCCGTCGTCCACTTTTATAAATTTTCATCAGTTGTCGTTGATCACGCGGCTTCACAAGTGGTGGCCTACCGGGAATTTTACGTTTTATTCCTGTGGTACCTCTGTCTGCGTAATATTTTACGTTGTTTATCATCGACGACTAAGCTATTTGGAACAAATCTTCACTTTTTCTTATCGATTTTCCCATGCAGTACTGCGAAATTATTATTTTCAGAAATTTTATTAAAACTATCCCACCACTAACTATTTTCTTCTAAGTAAAACCAACACTAGTATGAAATGCTACGATCTCTATAATAATGGCAGCATTTACCAGCTACAACGTTTGTATTTCGATGGTATACCTAGCAAATTTTCTCGGGTGTCCCAACATTTATGTGTCAGCAAAAATGGCACATTTTTTATTTAGGTGATAATTTTTGCGTTCTAAGAAAATTTATTAATTTGCAAAATACCTCACTCTCTGCCAAAATAGATGCCCATGCAAAATTTGCATTTAATCCAAACGAATTGAGTGATATCAAAAATATGTACCGGATTTTTTTGAGAAATTGTCTGTGTCCCAATATTTAGTTGTTAGGGCTCGTACATATGGGATTTTAAACGGTTTTTTAAAGTCTAAAGACTAGCAACCGTTTTACTTTATACATACATACATACAGTGCATTTTTACTTTCCGATTATAGTGTGGCGGACCGGAAATCTCGCCCTCAAATTAAACCTATTATAGCGCAAAGTCGCCATTTCGAAAGCCAACCTACCCCTGTTATCGCAAATACCAGAAAGTTCAAATTCTGGAGTCAGTCCACGTGGACGAAGCATCTCTTTTTCATAACTTACGGGCGACCAATTGGAACACTTTTAGACCAATTAGATAAAGTTTACTTTTCCTTTGCCCTACTTTCTTCTTTCATCCAACCTATACCTAAACCATTCTCATTCAAAATTTCCTTTCTACTTTCATCTGTCTCTCTTTCATCTCTGTACAGTCGAAATTCTTAAATATTTCATACTGTTAAAATTATACAGAGTGTTATTAAAAGGTACGTACAAAAAAATTGACAGTTATTCGCGAAGTCTAAGAAGTCTGAAAAACTTATTTTGTGTTTTTTTATGTAAATATTTTGTTAATTAATGCTTCATGTCATCATCATATAAATTATCTGATGTCCAATTTTAATCTCAAATAAGAATTATTTGTTTAAAATTTCACAAGAGTGTATGGCGAATTTAAATGTTTTTTTTTGCTCCTTTTGAAACTTTAACACTTGTTCAATTGTCGTTAATATCAGAGTTATAGAGATTGGACATTTAAATGGAATTAAGGTTAAATAACACAGAAACACGTAGCGGAAGCGGAGTACGCGGTTCCTTGCCAAGCTGGCGTGAAGTCACTAGATCTATTATTACTTTTAGAAAGTACGGCAAACTGCCTATGCCCGGTGATCGACAGAGAGGAACCTAACCTATGTGCTAGACAAAGATAGCGCGATGCTAGTAATTTTCTTTACAAAATGTAGGAACTGTCAAAAGAAAGTTTGCTGTTTACGATTTGAGGATTACGACAGATTGTACCAGAATTAAAAGGAACACTACTCCAATCCCAAACTAACTTTAACTTTTCGGGCGCTTAAAGATCCGCAATCGGCCATCAGGCATTTGTTTGCCCTGAATACACTTAGCAGAACTAGAGGGCATCGTTTTAAACTAGTGAAGGAGAAATTTCGTTCCTCAGTGAAGAACATTTTATGTCCAACAGAGTTTTCGAAACATGGGCCAGTATTTATTGAAGCTGATTCAGTGACAAGTTTCAAAATTAAATTTGATAATTACCAAGGTCAATAATAAAGACTGATGTTATTTCATTCTTGACAAACGAAAATTTGCTACTATTATGAGACTTTTGAAATTATCTTCACGAGGAATATAAAAGTGTTAACTGCCATAATAGCATCTCGGGAGGGGTACATAGTTCATTGTCTGACACATTTCTTAAAAAAATGTACATAAATCAATCGACAATTTGCAATTACCTACAAACCAACTTTTCAAACGTCGAAAAATAATGAGGGAAAACATCGAAACCTAGTTAGGTGATGTCAGTGATGTTATGTTACTTCCCAGTAAACACAGTTACGTCATAGCGATGTTAATGCCACTTAACTCTGTCTACGATCTTGTTAGCTGTTACATCTCATACTGCGCATATTTGCGTTCCCTGTGCTATGTAATGTAATCAACAGTCACACATGCCTGGAACATACTGGTGACATCCACATTGTTTCAGACTAGAGACGTACTCGCTGGTACCTCGTCGTAACGTTGCGTTAGTACGTCGCTAGATTCTCTATACATATAATAGTGTTTTATACATAGTAGAAATAGGTAAAATTTAACCAAAACAGTTGTTTAGTTGGAAGTTATTAGCTAAACCGGATATAAGTTTAGACCTAATATCTATTTTTTTCATAAAAGTAGAAGTTTTACTGAGAAGAATGCCGCTGGGCAGGAGTTTTCAAGTTATATAGAAGCTGAGATACAAATATTTGAAAATTAGTGCAAAATCGACTTTTTCAAAAATTCAAAAAATTCTCCAGCGGCCGGATGCCGGATGTGCACATATCGAGCTCAAATTTTCAGGATCGTCTCCTTTTTAGGTGTACTTTCGAGGAAAAAATCAGCATCAAAATCGCCGACCCAAGTGCGCACACTTTCGTCGAGAATTTGCATATACAGGTGACTCAAAAAATTAATGAATGGGTAAATTTATTTTATTGATTTAATCAGGAACTACAGAATCGAATGCTTTGAAATCTTGCAAATGTTTTAAGGTTATAAAGAGCATAATAAATTTTTAGTAAAAATATATTTGCTTATCCCCTCCAAAAAATTGGTGACGTCAGCTCAAAATTTTGCCGAATAATCCTGTCTAAAATGTACAAAATATGATGAGTATCTTCTTGTAATTTATCATTCCGTTCATATTTTTTGGATTTGGATATACAGGGTGACTCAAAAAATTTAATGAATGCGCAAATTTATTTTATTGATTTAATCAAGAACTGCAAAACCGAATGTTTTGAAATCTACTGCTAAAAAAAACATAATAGGCATGCAGTCGTCAGGTTTCCGACAGCGAAGGAAGTACTGTCTAAACTCTTTAGACCAATTTTTTTTCCTGTAAACGTACACGACGAAGATTTAAGCTGGATCAAGTGGCGCCCTCCGCATTTGCGAGTACGAGTGGACTCAACAGTCTACAGCAGGGAATTTTATATGTGGGCTCAAAATCAAAAGCTGTCTCAGTTACGGTTCCTGTGAATGACAATCTGTAAAATTATTTCCTTCCTGAAGGGCAAGAAATATCGCATCTCATGGCGCGTTTTAAAAGAACATATACTTAACCTTATTTTGTGATTATTTACCGAAGAATATGATAATAACAATTAATATCATATTCTTCATAATATTAATTATTAATATTCTGTAATACTCAAATTAATGTTATAGGTAATTATCTTGCAGGAGTTTCTAATCAACCCGTTTTAAAACACAGTGCGGCTACTTTAATTAATAAAAATTACAAATTTGAAGCAAATTTGTCAGTTCATCATCATTTGAACAGTCAGTTGCTACATTTTTAATGTTGCAGTATTTTTTTGTACGAATGTATCAAAGAGATTTGCATGGTGTTTAAGTGGTGTTGATGGTTTTTTTACTGCAAATTTCCAAATTCTTTTTGGTATACGCTCAGTTTTTTACTCATTCCGACAAATATTTAAAATTATTCTGATTTCTAATGCAATTCTTGAAGCTAGTAGATTGCCCTCATTGCAGAAGATACTTAATTGTCACCAAAAATGCCACAATAAAATGTTAATGATAAGCCGTAACCATTTTCTAAAAAAATTAAGTTTTGATTGTTTATTTTTTTGATAGTTTCATATCGTGGATCTTAAAAACGTGTTGCTTTGAAAAGAGAATTGCAGTTAACAATTTTGCACCACTCTGAAATCAGCTGCAAAAAATTGATGGTTTCTACCGCTGCAGTATTTTTCTTAACAAAAAGCTTGAAACAAAGGGACACATTTTGCCTCTCCATAGAAGTTGGAAATAAAACATTTCGAGGTAATGATGGAGCCAGCTTTATAACACAATTTTGTTCCTCTTGATAGAAATGCTTTAAAAATGATAATGAGACGTAACACTTCTCTTCAACAAAGTTACAATTAACATCGCATTTTTGGTATGATAAAAGTTTGATTTAGATCTTTTTGATTTAACCAATTATTGCGAAGATATTTAAATAAACGAACAGGATCAAATAAATTTAAAATTTGGTGATTTTTATACGGATTGATGAAACTTGTTTGAAGTTTGCTGTCCCTAAAAGTTTCAAATATTTTTCGGTTTACACTAAAATTGTCACTGCATAGATACCACTTCGTAATTAATGTTTGTTAGCACCTGAAGTATATTTTTCGTTAACGTATACAGGAAGTTAAAATTTTGATTAGAAACTGGGAAAAGCCCTACAGCAACTTTATTCTGTGACAGAAGAGACCGAATCATAAAGATCTGAATAGTTGAAGCTGGAAGAACGTCAACATGTTCGCCTTGGTTACAACAAAATCCTTCAATTTTGCCACCTTTATAACTGACGTTTGGTTTCACATATACATACTTCGTCGATCATTAAATTAACCCCGAAATTAACCAATCTTCCATGAGGTGATACATGTTTTAATTTCTCTTTCAAATAATTTATATGTTCAAAATAATTTTTTCAAATAGTTTGGGTGAGTACTGGTCAAAAATTTAAAATTTTCCAAAGAATTATATGCTCCAGTGTATGTAAAATACAATCTTGCGACCCATCCCAAAGTGTCCGATGTATATCTTATTTGTTTCGCTGTCATTAACTGTAATTAGTCTTTAAAAACTGAATTCCGAGCGTTAGCGACCCTCTACTTTTACGTTTTCTCGACCTTTCATGACCCCTAGAGTACGAAGAAATAAGTCTCCCGTTTTCGTCTGTCTGTCCGTATGTCAGTCTGTCTACCGTCACGGATTTTTTTTTTAGACAGATAATCTCCGAAAGCACTGGGCCGATTATTGTCAAATTTTGTATTTATATTAGGAATATCATGTAGATGGTAAAACGCTAACCAAAATTTGTCTAAACAGCCCATTTCAAAGTTTTGCCGAATAAATTCTGCCCAAAATGTGCAAAATATGATGAGTTTTTACTTATGTATTATCATTGAATTCATATTTTTTTAAATCGTAATAACACGCGGAAACCTAAACTTAAGTGAACTGGTCAACACGCTAGCACGAATGCGGATGAATCTATTAGGTACTAATCTAAAGAAGTACAGGTACCCATCCCAGATAGAAAAGGTCACTATAACGAGAAACGATGACGGACGCCTCTGACTGTGCGCCTATTCCAAAAAGCCGAATATGTTTCATTGTACTTCAGGAGCGAGGGAAGTTCCGTCGAAACAACGTCATTAATTTCACTATCATTTCACTATCATTTATAACATTACATGCTTCTTCAAACATTTCAATTATTTCATTAAATTTGTCTTTGATATTTCATCCTTCTTTGGTTTGTCTTTCTTGATTTTGAACAACCAGGAGCAATGAAAATAATTGTGTCCAGGTCGAACACATACACCACGAAGATTTCTTCCGAATGTCCTTGACAGTTTTTTTTAATGTCACATTCCCAGAACTTACAGTCACACGTAGATCTCTGTATACAGGGTGTCCCAGAATTCGCGCCATTCCCGTGAATGACATGTTCCCTGTCCCGAACTGTGCCGTAATTCGCAAAAAGAATTGTCCAGGCTTTAACCGTGTGAGAACTGGAAGGCGATTAAGTTGACCAATAGAGAGGCTGCTTTTATATCCGAACGCTTCTATGTTCAAAGTTACCTATGCCAAGAACAAAAAATCCGGTAATACTAAAGTTGAATGAATTTTTTCCGAATCCCCCTCCGTCAACAAAAGGAAACAGAAGTGTGGTTATAAATTTAATCATTTTGACAATTGTTTGTCATAAACTGTCACGAAATTCATCACTGACCTGAAGAGACGCTTCTGCGCCAAAGATGACTGATTAATGTACACAGAGACGTCAAGGTTTAATTTAAGGCAAGTAGCTTGGAACAGAAGTTATTTCTGCTGCCATTCTAGTTAAATTGTGTTTAACTGGGCTGTACATGTCATAAGAGAAGCTGTTTCATTTCATCGTAGGCAAATAACACATTTATTACTATTCTACATAGTGTAGATACCGAAGAGCAGGTTTTAGAAGTAATTTTCTTAGAGCCCCGTGAATAATGTGTTGTTCTTTTTAACGAAAATTAGTGCATTTTCAGAATTTCCTATGCATCATATCCCTGATATTAAGTTTAGCGTTATTTCTAAAAAGGAGTACTACATGTCCATTCAAAAAACGTTATTAAGTGTACTAAAACATAAATATTCCTTTTCGAGAAAATGAACATTCGTCGGCGAAAAGAATGTGCCGTGAAAAATCAGGATTTAGTTCATTTTGTCGGAGTAACCATTGAGCAACATGCACTCGTCGCCCAGTCGGCTCGTCGCAGATGCTGCACTTTCGTCAATAGTAAGGATGCAGATTTTTGTCTGTCAGGATACGATGCATGATGGATCTTGAGCATCCATTCATTTGTGCCACTTGTTCTTCACCGTCTACGTGTATAATCCGTGAAGCCCCAGGAAGGCCTTTCCGAATATGCTGAAAAGATCCATCTTCTTTTGCTGGATGCAACAAACGACGAAACACATGCTGGTCAAGGAGCCGGTGATTGGGGAAAAGACCTGTATATTCGCACACAACAGTGGCTGCAGAGCGTTTACATTCTCCATAAACTATAACATCATTTCCAAATATTCTTTATACTAGTATGAATAAGACATCAATAACTTAGTGGTATTGGTACTATTTATAGTTTGTATTGTTCTTAAAAAAAAAATGCAACTAAACGATTTTTGTTATAATTTTTATTCGTATCTTTTCAATCTCTAGAAAATACTCACAACTTTAAAGCAACTGTTTTAAATCATCATGTGCAACATCAATATTATTCTTGAATAAGTCTCCGTTTTCAGTATCTCCCCCACATGATTGACACCACAGCAGATACCTATGATCTCAATACACCAGAGAAGTGGAGTCTCGTCTCTTTTTTCGTTGCTTAGATTAGGTATCAGCAACAACAGCTGTTCAATAAAAATTGATACTGTTTATTGAAAATCATAAGCACCGATTAATCAAAAGCGATATTTATGTTTTAGTACACTTAATAACGTTTTTTGAATGGACATGTAGTACTCTTTTTTAGAAATAACGATAAACTTAATATCAGGGATATGATGCATAGTAAATTCTGAAAATGCACTAATTTTCGTTAAAAAGAACAACACATTATTCACGGGGCTCTAAGAAAATGACTTCTAATACCTGCTCTTCGGTATCTACACTATGTAGAATAGTAATAAATGTATTATTTGCCTACGATGAAATGAAACAGCTTCTCTTATGACATGTACAGCCCAGTTAAACACAATTTAACTAGAATGGCAGCAGAAATAACTTCTGTCCCATGCTACTTGCCTTAAAGTAAACCTTGACGTCTCTGTGTACATTAATCAGTCATCTTTGGCGCAGAAGCGTCTCTTCAGGTCAGTGATGAACTTCGTGACAGTTTATGACAAACAATGGTCAAAATGATTAAATTTATAACCACACTTCTGTTTCCTTTTGTTGACGGAGGGGGATTCGGAAAAAATTCATTCAACTTTAGTATTACCGGATTTTTTGTTCTTGGCATAGGTAACTTTGAACATAGAAGCGTTCGGATATAAAAGCAGCCTCTCTATTGGTCAACTTAATCGCCTTCCAGTTCTCACACGGTTAAAGCCTGGACAATTCTTTTTGCGAATTACGGCACAGTTCGGGACAGGGAACATGTGATTCACGGGAATGGCGCGAATTCTGGGACACCCTGTATTGTTAGTTTTTGCAGAATAGGCTCATGCGTTACTTTATCCTCAAAAATTAAAAAAATTTGTGAAAAGTGTTTTATACACATACAAGCTGAATTTTTTGGGATAAAGTCTTGGCGATGTACATATTTTCCTCAACCACTTTTTTTTTCAATTCGGTATTAGATGGAAACCGAAAAACTGTTACATTTTGGTGTTCTGATGTGGCGTAATTACTTTTTTTCACTAGCAGCCAGGACGCATGCAAATGTCGACTCATTTAGTGGTAGCAAATTCAACTTTTGCTACCACGGGTTCAAAAAGAAAAATTGAGTTATGTACGCAATGTTTGATGTGATTATTTCTTAAAAAATGAATAAATTTGTGCTACAAACATTACTTGAGTATACGCATGATAGTTGGTAGACGGTAGAAGATAAAATGATTAACTCAGCGACAAGTATAAACGGTTTTCTTTGTGTTGAAGATTTAGATTAAGTTTGATTAGAAATCAAAACAAAATCATGTTGCGTCAAAAAATTGAACGTTTATTTTTTCAATTTATTGTCTTATGGTTTCTACTAGTGAAAAAAATAGTATATTAACCACGGTTGCAAAGCCACTTCTAGACCTCGCGCTTCAGAGCCCTCGACGCTGCGCGTCTCGGGTTCTAATTTGCGCTCGGTCTACAGTCGTCGGCATTTCGATTTAACCACTCCCTAGTGTAAGTTTTCAAAATTTCGCTGGTGTAAACGGCTTTCCGTACCTTTTTAGAGAGAAAATGGCCGACGATTAATGACATTAGTTACTTTTTTTTGACATTTGTTTGATCGCCGTCTTATAACAAGGTTCTGTGCTTACAAGGCGACGGCTTATTAATTAAGGGGCTCTTTTATGTGGGTTAGAGCTTAGGGTACGCATTTTCAGGGCACATACACCGACATTATCAAACTGTGGAATCGAAAGTGCAGTATAAATCTGCACTGCCACAATTGATGGTATAAGCAGTTAACAGTTTACCATCTCGTTAACAAAAGGTGGACATCAATAAAATGGGCAAGTACGACTCAAAGGTATAGTGAAAATTGGAACTTTTATTTGTATTTTTACCTATCTATGTACAAGGATGGTGTACGAAGAATGACCACATGACTGGCAGTTTGTATTAATATTTCCATCAGTCTTATTTGTGCTGCCATGGACGATACTGACTTATGGCTTGGTTCTTCTGAATCACAGAACTCTGGTGCTTGTACTAATAATGCGTCATTAGAAGATTTACACATTTTAATGAAATGTTACCAGAACTGTTGAGTATTTTGAGCCCACTGTATACAAATAAATATGAGAAAATTGTAGGTTATAATTTATAAGAAACTACATGAAGTATTTAAAGAGATAAAGCGTGAAGCAAAAGCAAGTGATGTAAAGAAGCAGATCAATTCACTAAGGTTGAATCACAGGAGGGAATTAAATAAAATGAAATGTTCTAAATGTGATAGAAAGACAATTCTCAATGAACATAATTTATAGGAACATAAACAGTAGTCTCAACTGTTACAAATCAGTGTATTGTCAAAAACTTTAACAATGGAATAAAACAGGAACAACTAACTAAAACTCATTAATACAATAATTGTTAAAAGGTGTGACATTTATTTACTTAGCAAGGTAAATTAATCATCTATTACCTCTACAATAATTGTTTCTATATCATTCTCTGCATTCATCCATTCACACATCTCAACATCATCTACACAAAGCTGCTGGCCTTCTCCAATATTGCCTTGTGTTTCATTCATACTGGTTTCAGGATCCATACTTACATTTAATGTTCTGTTGGCTAATACATCATCCTGCATAATATCACTTATACTGTCATCTTCATCTGAACTTAAATCAGATTCACTATCAGATTCTCCAAGTGATATTATGACAGGAGGAATATCTTTAACACTGGTATTACCCATCATTCTTTGCCAATCATCCTTGATAATATTTTCACAGTGGATTACACTTGATGTCCACATCTCTGGTGTATATTTAGACATAGCTTCAATCCACAAGTGCTTGATTTCTGATTTTTTGGAAGACTGCTTCAAGATGTGTTTGTTATAATATGGTTTACAGAATCCCCATACCATTTCTATAGCATTATAGTGGCAGTGATATGGAGGTAAACGTAAAACTTCAATATTACTCTTTGACAACAACTCATCAATCTCATATTTACGAGTTGATGGTAAAAGAGGTTTGATAATATCCCAAAGCTGTTTTTTTGTCAAATTATCGCCAAAAGGAATTTTTTTTTGTGCAAGCCAAAATTTTAATTTTGATTTAATCCAAGACAAACGAGGCAATTGTTCTGCTAACACCGAATGATAAGGTGCATTGTCCATGATGATAACAACCTTACCGTTAATAAAATTAACAGATGGAATTAACTGTGTTTCCACCCATTGCCTGAACAATTGCCCGTTCATAGTCTTGTGGCGGCACAATAACACGCGGGTAAAGCAGAGTAAAGATAAGTTGTCTTGTGGTGTAGCGGTTAGCATACCAGCCCGGATAGCTTGGAGACGTGGGTTCGAATCCCACCGAGGCACAACATTTTTCTCTGCTTTCCCACATTGGTGACCACCGACAGGCAACGCGCACGCAACATCCTTCTGCCACCGCCCTGTGCCCGCCGCTGTGTTCGGGGTCCGCAGCACCGCCAGGGTTCGAACGACGAACGTAAGAGTGGCAGGAGCGACGCCAGCAACCATCTCCTTCGCACCCCAGCACGACCGCGCGCTGTGTCGCTGGGGGGGGGGAGCACTGTGGCGGCACAATAACACGCGGGTAAAGCAGAGTAAAGATAAGTTGTCTTGTGGTGTAGCGGTTAGCATACCAGCCCGGATAGCTTGGAGACGTGGGTTCGAATCCCACCGAGGCACAACATTTTTCTCTGCTTTCCCACAGTCTTATGATAGTCCCTGCTATCATTATTGCTATCTAAAAATAGCAAGCAGTTTTCCAAAAAACCAAATTTACCCCCTGCATGAAGTATGGTAAACCTTCTACCCTCATTCATTACTATTTTCGCAGGCATGCCTCTCCGATCACTCTCATGCACCCATCTTCTTACTGGTACACCATGCTGATACACCCACGTCTCGTCTAAATAAACAAATGTCACATCTTCTTCCATTAACTGTATGTAACGCCTTAAAAATGTAATTTTTAATCCCTGTAAGCGGGGCGACTCAATTATAATTTTCCTGTTTTCAACTTTTTTAAAATTGTAACCCATGGATTTAATAACCCTTCGTAGAGTCCGGATACTTGCGTTGTAATTAAGATTTTCTGTGGCAAAATTAAATAAATCCTGAATTGTAAAAAACTCATTCTGACGATTTTTTTCAAATATGTGAAAGTTTAGGTCTTCTTTGAATTCAAAATCCGTAAACCATTTTAACTTCTTTCGTGGGGAAGGTCTAGGATCTTCGGGAAGTTGTCCGGATTTGTGTTGGAGTAAAAGCGTTCTTACTTGACTTCTTGAACACTGCAGGAAAATGAGCTGCTTAATGATAGGATAAAAGGATGTTACTGAGTCACTGGTTGGTGTGAAAAATGGACAACGTGAACTGTGTGGTGGACAAGTAACATTGGAAATGTTATAGTTACTACCAAGATTTCGTACTGAAAAAATATTCGCTAGTCGTAACTCGTGTTCACGCTGGGAAGACGAAGGATATGCCCGTTGAAACTCTTCGTAACATTTTACAATAGCAGCTTTTATTTGTTTTTTGAACAAAGTTCGCGTTCTTGGCTTCATAATAATTATTTTCAAATTCAAACGCTCTCTTTTTGAATTTGAAGCACGCTGCGCTAGTTCGAAGTTGTTTGAGTCGTTTACGAGTCGTTTGACGTTATTGTCGGTTACAAACGTCAAAGCGCTGCCAATCCGAGGGGCTTAAAATTACCATGGCAATAATACCAACCTGACGTTTTAACAAGTGGTTTTATCCATTTGCCGACGACTATAGAATGCTTGGCCTTGCAACCTTGGCTAATAATATACTATTTTCCCCTCCTGACATGTAAACAAAACATTCACACACGTTTGACATGCCGCGTAACAGTGACTTTACGCACCAAATATCAATTTACCGTCGCCTTACCGCCTTTGGGTGCCAAAGTAACTCAATATGCATTAGCCTGTAGAAGCTTTAATAAAAAAAGTGCTGTATAAATAATAAAAGAAAACATACAAGAACACTACTTTACATCATGTTTTGTTCAATCAAAACTTTTGAAATAGAAAAAAATGAATTATTTAAAAAAAAATCACATGGCGCCACCTCGTGACTGTCGGTATTATAGATTCCTTCAGTAAACGTCAAGTCCCGAAACTGTCACTTCATTTCTTGCCATTTCGGAAAATATTTTTAAAATGAAATATTTTTTAAAATAAACTCAATGTCGGGGAAAAATTTTAATACAATTTTCGTTCGTTAGGCATTTTGCACGTTGAGGTCCTAATTTGCCACCCGACGCGAAGCGGAGGGTGGCATGGGACCGAAACCTGCAAAATGTAACCTACCGCACTCATAATGTAAATAACTATTACAATCGGGTACACAACAACAAAAAGGCATTTTATAATCAAATGAACTAACTACTTTACAGGATCTAAAGTCAATGGCTTGCAATCGGAAACTGAAAACCAGGATCCAAAAATTCTTCGAAAACTTGATAAAAAACATGAACGAGTTCAACTAGTTATTATGCATTCCTTTGACGGATTTTAAAAAATGAATGAAATTTATTACTAGGTACCCCTTTTTCATTATATCGTACCGCTTCGAATGAACCTAAAGGTACATAGTGTTGGCAACATGTTGACGGAGTGTTGGCAACTTGTATTTGGATACATGTTGGCAACTTGTATTTGGATACATGTTGTCAACCGTGTTGCGCGTCCAAACCAAAACCAGTTGTCCGTTCAAACCACACTCAGTCTTGATTTAAAAATGGAATAGACTGTTGCTGCCGGTGCTAGTGCTGCGTTTATTATAACGGCTGAGAATGCCCGCAAACGAAGAAGAAGATGGTGGCAGAGAGAGTTTTTAAAAAATGGAATAAGTCATGGCGATAATTTGATGTCGGAATTACTCTTGAATGATGGTAGCTCGTTCCGCAATTTCGTGAGGCTAACGAAAACGGATTTCGAAGAAATTCTTTGTTTAGTAGCCCCAAAAATTTGCAAAAAATACAAATTATCGTGCGGCTATTCCACCATCAATCAGATTAGCAGTTACTCTGCGATATTTGGCTACAGGCGATTCGTTACTAACTCATTCTGCACCACTTGTTAAGAACAGTGTGGACCATACACACCAGGCTATGTTTTCCATTTGAAATGGGCAACAGGGATACAAGCAACTATCAACAAATTTCTTTGATGTCATGCCGCCCGATGTTGCCGTGTATCCCGTCAACTTGTATCTTGTTGACGGGATACATGCTGGCAACAGAAGTTGCCAACATTTGTTGGCCGGTTTGTACGTACGTTTGGCTAGTCCAAGCAGTCAGTGCGATATATGGGAATATCGGCTTACAGTTGTGACGTCACACGGGCGAAGAGAGGCTGGAGGCTGGATTCTGGCTTGATACACTAGACGCAAACATTAGTGTGTTTATGGCTTTGACGTTTAAAGTACTTTACAGCCGACTCTTCATAAAACTTAGCAAATGCAAACCATGCCACGTGTCAGTACTGCCGAGACAGTACTGCCTTGTACTTTCATCAGAAAAGGTCTTTTCAGGTAGGTTATCGCAAACTTCGGTAGACTGGTATTACAATCATGGCCACGTTTTCTGCTACAATCTCGAGCATTCATAGAGACAATTACTATTTTTTCCAGGTTCAGCTCAGTTAGACGAGTTCTCCTAGATGTTAAAATGCTTTAAAAATTAACAATGACTGGTCAACATCACAATTTTCGTGATGATCTTGTTTAGATAAACCCTGATTTGCATCAAACGCCACTGAGGTTGTGACGTGGTTGAGACTGCACAGTCGGCCAGCCAAATTTATCGCCTGGTGTCGCGCCGGCGTACTTATTATTTGTCTGGCGGATTCCTCAGCAGTCGTCATCACTTCCAGTCTACCTAAGCCTGGTTATCCGTAAGCGGGTTTAAAACATCCGGCTGTGACGGCCTATTGAATTATAATGGACGTTAAATTGGTGTGAAGCCATAAACGCATTAAATTTTTGCGTCTAGTACACTATCGTACGATTCGTACGGCTTCGAGCTGACAAAGTCAACGCCTCGTGAGCAGGGGGGCTAGTATGGTCCTTGATAATAGTCCTCCAGATTCATTTATTTGTGCCACACACAACGTTTCTCTTGTATGCTTTTAAAATGAACCAAACCAGCGGACAGACAAAATAACTAAATTCAACGATTCTTCCCCCCTTACGATTCCCGCACCTCTCAAACGAAGTGTTACCGTTCCATCGCCCTTAATAATTTTCTCTTTTTTCTGTCAGACATGATTTGAAAACTTGTTCGTTTTAAAAAACGTGCTAAATGTTTTCAGTCATATCATATAAACATCAACATAAAAAATACCCAACGAAGCTTGCACAGGCATCCAACCTTATCCTCAATTTGACAGGGTTATTGCAAAGTAAATTGAATTTAACTATTATCGCGCCTATCCTTAATATTACGGTGGGAGTGTTCTTTGCAACCTTCAAACATTAGTATCCCGCCCACGCTATCAAACCTCACGTACACGTACACAGCTAGTATCATTAGGTGGCTGTCCTTGACATTATTTGTACCTGTATAACATTCCGCCGCCACTTAATGACTTTTTCGCTTTATAGTTCGTTTCAAACTCTTTTGACTTGGCTTACCTATCAAGTGACGTCTGTGTTTTCTGTACGTTCATTCACTGGCAAGTAGGTACAGTGACTACAGTTTTAAGCATAAACATAACAACTTAAATTAGGCAGTTGACACATCTGAAAAAATTATTTAGACAGGACTTCCCTCGCCCCAGAAGTACAGTGCAACAAATCCAGCTTCTTTGAAAGATTAAAAAAAAAAAGATTTTGCGAATTTGTATTCGTGATAACCTCTATACATTAAAATAAATATAGATAAGTAATACCAGTGTTGCCTAAGAAGGTATATATAAATGACATCATATAAATTTGTTTTTTCCCTAGTAGCGTAGAAATGCACCATGTTTGTGAGTTGTGAATTCGTTTTTCTCTAACAAAGTCAATAATGCACAATGATAATTAAATTTGACCTAGGTTAATAATGGAAGTGAAGTTTTATTATTGACCAAGGTCAATAATAAAGATTGAGGTTATGTAATGCCTGACAAACGAAAATTAGCCATTATTACGTAATTTTTGAAATTATTGTCACGAGGAATGTAAAAGTGCTAACTGCCAGAACAGCATCTCGGGAGGGATGGGTAGGTACAATCGGTGGACACATAAAACTGGTACAAACTGTCATAAAAATGATCAGGAAAATTAAAAATGTATCTTGTGTAAATCTGTCTTTTTGAGCCAATGTATTTTATTGATTAAATCAGGAACGGCTCACTCCATTTTCTCCGAAGAGTTTGGAAATATAATACTGTTATTTTTAGCATTACACTGCACCAATCCAAGTTGATTGACAAAATTGTGTAAAGAAAAAACTCAACTCGAAAATGCAAAAATGCTGAATATGTTTCATTATACTTCAGGAGCGAGGGAAGTTCTGTCGAAACAACTTTCGGCAATTTTTCTATTCTTATATAAATTCTGCATTTTATTTAAAAATTGTTAACATCAGAATTTGTGATAGAACTCAAATACATATTCCATTATTAATTTCCTTTGTTAATTGGTGAATTGTAAACGAAATACAGAGTACCAAATTTAAACATGTTTTACAACAAAGGAATTATTTTTACAAAGGATATATTCTTTGCAGTGGCCGAGTAAAGGCGGCTCGTTTGACACGCTGCAGTCTTGTTAAAATTGCAGCCTTAATATGTCATTTTATTACCTAAATTATTCAAACTAATAAAGAACACACTCGGGTAAAAATAGGTAGGAGGCACTGTTGTCTCAAAGGATTAGATTCTAGCATTTTATTACATCACGTGGATAAAGAGTACGAATAACTATTGTCGGACAAAAAATTAGCGGTGATACTGTTTAAAACTGTCATGTCTTACGTATCGGTGACAATATGTTGACAGTCACCCAAATCTATTTGATTTGATGTCTATAATATGCAGCAGTTCTACGCTTTTCAGTAGAAAATGTAAGCATTGTTTGTACTGGTAGTTGTAAACAATTGTATAAATACTTCCATTAGATTCCTATGCGAACTCTTTGTCAATTATTATTTATGATACCACATATAATATGATCTCACGCACGTAAACTTGTCCCATTTCTTTCCAATACATTAGCTCTATACCGGTCTTTCAAAAGTGTGCACGCTTGTCGTAAGTTATTACAGCGGCGTGCGTTTGTATTATATAAAAAAAACTATTGTAAAATAAGTCAGACGTCATTTAAAAATACGACGCTAATGAATTAAAACTCAAGCGTGCAGCGACTTGTCTCCACACACACTGAGTTTTCCCCGCGCAGTTATAACTGTGCACGCTAACAACAGACTTGACTGCACATGCCACATTCTTCCCCACACACTAGAAGTTTTAACTGTACCCCGTGGCACGTACATTCAAGTCTTGACTCTTCCCTCTCTCTCTGTGTGTGGCTGCCTTAACATACAGTTGAGGCCCCCAAAAATGCACGCTTTTTCGTAGCCATGGATTTTTTTAATTTTTAAATTAATGTAAGTCTAGCCATGGCCGACTAGTATAAAGATTATGGCTTGTCCAAGAGGTACCATACGTGTTGCCATCTATTAATAATTACACTTAATAATTTAGCAAAATTTTAATTTGATTTGACATTATGAGACTTCAAAACGTGTAATGGTGGTTTGTTTCGGTATGAATGCCTTTGTGCCTTTCAAAAAGTGTTAATAATTCTTTTGTCGTTTTTGAATCTATGCTCTATACTTATATAATAAAGCTGAAGCTTTTGTTTATTTGAACACGCATATCTCACAAACTACTGGTTCAAATTCAAAAAATCTTTTTGTGTTGGATAGTCCATGTATCATATCTACATATATAGGCTGTATAACATCACGCTACGATCATTAGGAGCGAAGTAGCAACGAAAAATTCGGAAAAACGGGAAAATTATTCCTCCTTTGACAGCTTCCGTTGCTTACGCTGCTTAAACGGGTAAAGTTACGTAAAAATCATGTGTGACGAAATTGTTCCCCTCTAAAAGTTTTAAAGAAAAGTCCGCGACAGCATATGTCTATCTTTTAAGGTCGAGTCAGTATAACCTTTTTTGTGGTAATGAAATTTGTTCTAAAATAATAATGCATTATGTATAAAATTCTCGCGTCACAGTGTTTGTAACCGAACTTCTCCGAAATGGGTTGACCGATTTGTATGAAATTTTTTATGTATATTCGGCAGGTCGGACAATAAGTTGTAAACTATTTTTTAAACCCCTAAGTGATAAGGGTGGCCCACCCTAAAAAATGTTTGTCTATTTTTTGGCCAAAATTTTTTATTTTTATTTTTTTAAGATTTGGCATCAAAGAATACACATAACCCTAAATTTTCACCTTTCTACCACCAACCCCCATTTTTTAATCGTCTATAAAATAAAAATCAATTGTTGTTCCTGTTAGTCTCGCTAAGACTCAAAAACGGCTTGACCGATTTGAAATTTTTTTTATATTACGGGGATGGTTTATAAATAAAAAAAAATAAGGATAACTTAAAAGAACAGTTAAAAAATAAAAAAATTCTAAAAATTTTGTATGGGAATCGCCACTTCGAATTAATTTCAATAGTTGGCGTTTCTGACGGACCTGTCGTCTAACTGACGTGTCATGCAAAACTAATTCTTCCGTGCGATTGTGAAAAGTATATTGCATTTCAAATCGTTCTTTGTTTTTTCGTAAAAAAAAAACGTCGTTTATTTTAAGAAAAGTCTTGGTTAAAGTGAATTTAATTACACATTGCGAAAGTTTCTTATTGATTTTGATCTGCCATTCTATTTACCTATATTCACTTTGTTGGTTTCGACAAAACCTCAAACTTTACCGTTACTCGAGGATTTAATTTGAAGTTTTCAATATTTTAAAATTCCCAAGACAAAATTTACAGATTTGATTGACTGTGAAAATAATTCTGTGTCGTTTTATGAAGTTCATTACAATGCCGAGAAGACGACAAGCTGACATAGGTCCACGAAGTCAATCAAATGTGCGACGAACTACCTCAGGTTCAAACCGCAATGATTTATTTCACAGGTAATTCGGATATGGAAGTTGATCAGCGTTGTGCTCATAATCGACATAATCAAACATTGAAGCGAGACATTGGGTGGTATGAATAAAACTGAGTAGATACTCATTTTCGAAGTACGAAGTACCTACTTCATTATTACTCTTATATACCTGAGCATCTACTCTATGTACTGAGTACCTACTTGGAAACATTGTATCTCCCCGGACACAAATTGAACATCTACGCGTTTTGTGAGCATTTAATCTAAAAATGAGCATCGGCGTGGCAAATGACTGAGCTGTCTGTAAAGCAGCTTAGAAAACGAGTAGGATCGTTGTAAGAGTGAATTTTGACTAAACATGGCGACTTTCATGAACGTGGAACGTCGTCAAAAGGTGCATTCAGTTTGAAAAACACATTAGGAGCAGGAATATCGAAAACTTTTCATTTTATTTATGCATAAATTGTGCAGTGCGTTTTTTCTAACACTGGCCATAGAGATTCCCATCTCAAGGTGTCTACCCCATGCTAACTTATATTTTGGTGACTCGATTTTTGCCTTGATGGTTGAACACCGTCACTGTTGTCCTTTTTTGTTGTATCGAGATGCTACTTGAGCATCAACTGTTACTTACTGAAATATTAGTATCATCTAGAAAAACTAGAAATATTTTGATTTGATATTCGAGTAGATACTTCGTATTTCGAGTATGAGCATCTACTGAGTTTTATTTATATCAACCATTGTCAAAAAATTGATCGAACGTTGTTTCGACAGAACTTCCTTCGCACCAAAAGTATAATGAAACCTATTCAGCATTTTCGAGTTGAGTCTGTTCTTCACACAATTTTGTGATGACCTAATCAACATTTACTATCAACACGTATACCACCTTGGATTGGTGCAGTGTAATACTAAAAATAACTGTATTGTATTCCCAAAATTATCTGCGAACATCGAGTGAGCCATTCCATCAATTTTTTGGGGGGAATAAATAAATATTCTTAACAATTTACCATGCTTACAATAACTTTAAAACGTCTGCAAGATCTCAAAGTATTCATTTTTGCAAGTCTTGAGTTATTCACTAAAATAAATTGACTGATCCATATATTTTTTTGAGTCACTGTAAAAGCAAATCTAAAAAATATGAATGCAATGATAAATTACGAAAATATACTGATGAAGTTTTCCACATTTTTTTTATTTATTTTTATTTTATTCGGCAAAATCTTGAGATGACGTCTTCAGGTTTTTGGGCTTGATAAACAAATATATTTTGATTGAAAACCTACCATGTCAAACAGTAACTTCAAAACGTCTGCAATATTTCAAAATTCAGTTTTGCAATTCTTGATTCAATCAATAAAATAAATTGACTCAGTGATTAATTTTTTTGAGACACCCCCTATAAGCAAAACTAAAAAATATGAATGGAATGATAAATCACAAGTATAGTCTCATTCTATTTTGGACATTTTAGATAGGATTCATTTGGCAAAATTTTGGGCTGACGTCATCAATTTTTTGGAGGGGATAAGTAAATATATTTTGAATAAAAATTTATTATGCTTATCATATGTTTAAAACATCTGCAAGATTTCAAAGCATTCGATTTTGCAGATCCAAAATTAAATTGTAGGTGAAACGAAGTTCAAGGGGTCAGCTAGTTATTAATAGATGGCAGCACGTATGGTACTTTTGGACAGGCCATAATCTTTATACTAGTCGGCCATGGTCTGGCTATAACCAGTGGCGTGGCATTTTTGAATAAACGAAATGTCAAATTTGATAAGTTTTGTTATTCGAGCGCCCATGATTTGAAGATACACTTATTACAATGGAGAAAATTATCCTGCACTTTTGGGGGGCCGCATCTGTACATATACTTCTATTGGTAGTTCCTGCTTGTTTCGATAACCCGATCGCTAGCGGTTATTTAACAGGTTATGGCCCAGTTCACGCGTAACCGAAAAAAGTGAGTGTCGAAAAGCGCACGGTAATGGAAACGGACAACACTTGAGTCCGCCCCCATCATGAACTCTTAAAATACGTCACGATTGGAGCTCCTCAGTTACGGACAACTGCGGCATATGTAGGCTCCAAATTAGTCCAAATGCAGGCGGTGCTAATCAAGGGCGACCTATAGATACACGCGCGGCGTCCGTCAAGTCCAAAGCAACGACGACGAATGCGGCAGAAATTCGCACATGGACGAAGCACGATGCAAAGGTGAAATCGGACATAATTTTGTGGATCAACTCGAGCTGAGCAAGTAAAACACTGCAAGACCTAGTAATTACGAAGGAACATGGGCGGCGCATTTCTTATGGTGTAAAACGTCAAGGCAGAAATTATGCCAGAGTTTCCAAGCGAAAAACGGGGCTGGGGTCCGTTAACTTGGCACCACCAAGTTAATGAATTTTACTCAAAAGCTAGCACCTCGTTGTTCTAACCTAGCACTAACTAGCACCATCAATCAAAAAGCTAACACCATCTAATTATTGAAATAAAAGCCTTTTACTTGGGGGGGGGGGAGGTAGTTAACGCCAGCCCCCCGACATTATTTAATTCTAATGAAAAATTAGCCCGAGGTAGTTTAGACCTAGCACCATTAGTCTCATAGCCAGCACCACTCTGCAAATATAAAAAAATATAAAAAACAAAAAAAAAGTAGCCCCCCACTTTTTTTTCTTTAATGGTAAAAATCAGTAGATTTCGCTCTAAACTATTATGTGTATTATCGTTGTAATTTAGTCGTTATAATAATAATAATAATAAACTTTATTACGGGGAACCCCATTGTATCTAAATTACAAATATAATTAAATACACTAAAAAATTAAATTAAATTAAACATCCTACCTAAGGTACATACAAAATAAAGAAACAACAAATAACAAAAATAATAAAGAAATATAAAAAAAGAAAAGAACAAAAGAAATATAATAACTAGATAATGAAGAGAAACTAATAATTACGCTGTGCATAAAAACTCGTTGTACTACTACAATAACTTTTGATGAATGGATGTCGTAAAGCATATATGTGATACCCCAAAGATTTCTATAAATTCGCTATGAACATAAACAACTCGGGACACTTTCGCCAATGGTGAAAAAAATCCATAATTTGTCCTGTGAAGCGTGACACTGAAAATTGGGTTGCTTCGTAGTACTCCTCTTGGACAGTTTATAGAAACCAAACTCAATAATTCGGAGCAGTCGATATTACCATTAAAGAGCTTATATATAAAAATCAAGTCTGCGTTTGTTCCACGTATTTCAAGGGAATCTAGGCCTAAAATATTTCTAATTAGCTGGTAAGAATAGTCTGGGCTAAAACCAATTTTCCAAGTACAGTAACATAAAAATTTATTTTGAACTCTTTCAATTATCCTTATATGTATAAGTAATATACAGTGTTGGACAGTATCTAGATACTTGTATCTAAATAAGTATCTAGATACATTTTTGGGTATCTAGTATCTGTATCTAGATACAATCGAATTTAAGCACAAAATATCTGTACCTAGATACAAAATTAATGGCGCAGATACAAATAAATTTTTTTATTTCACTTTTTTTCCAGTAGTTATTAGTTGAGTTATACTAGTGGTAATTTTTGATACTTCATGTTGGTGATTTTGGTCACATAATCAAAAATAGAGGTAAGAGGTCCACTAATAGTGTTCTGTCACGGAAATTTTCATATTTTAAATACCATCATTTCCTACATTGTAGCCTTCAGTACTTATACATCTTTAAATAAAATCCTGAGGGGTAATAAATCTAAGCCATGGTAAGATGGTATTTTAAAAACCATAAACCACAATTCACTATTCACTGCGTTTTACCCTCATCCGGGGCAATGCATTTTATCTGTGTACCTGAACAACCCGGGTCCGGTAGGCCCGCTGGTTGTATTTGTGTTATTAAATAAGAGTCATTTTTATAATAAAAACATTTGTTTAAGGTATGTTATTATTTTTAGAAAATAATAATTGCATGTTACATAATGTTTAATTTTTTCAATTAGCACAAATTAGTTCTGTAATCGACTAACCGAATGTTTAATACATACATTTCTCTCGCATAAATCGCATATTTGTTACTGTTTTATAACTTTGTTTTTCAGACAAATGTAGCATCTTTTCCTGTTGCCACATATGTCATTTCTTCATTTTTTCATTGTTGGACCTAACGCGAGGCGGGCTTGGTAGGTCCGTTTTGCCCTAGAATGTGCCGATTATGTTATGTATTATGTATTATGTAAGTGTAAATCTTGGGCAATAAAATTAATATTTTTACAACCCTCGGTAGAATAATTTTAAAAATCTGAAAATTTAAAGTTGCACTCTGGTGATTCCGGCCTGCCAGCCAGCCTTTGATCCTATAAGGGGTTTAAATACCTATCTAAGAAATTGTACTTATTTTGCCGTATTAAACGGAACCAGTAATTCTTCCTAAAATGTACCTGCCGCACCGGGATAGACGATTACCGGACATGGTCATAAAAACATCATAAGCCGATATTGAAGAGTAATAATTTATGACAGGTTGCCGACAACAGACCTTCAAACCAGAATAATCATTTCCCGTATTCTTTTGAAATATTAATTTCAATGCTGGAGATAATTATTGAATATACTCAAACACAATTTGGATACCGTAGTATGGGAATAAAATTTAAAAAAATATTCTTTTTAAACGTACGTAATAAATATTGCACAATTTGCGACACATCAAAGAGCGAAACGATGGCCTATTTGCAGGAAAAAAGAAAAGATTTTTTAGTCTTGAATAACAATGCTACAGTAAAATGTTTATTTTTTTAAATTTAATACCACAATCCCTTCTTCTGCACCTGTGGAACGGGTGTTTAGTACCGGAAACCAAATTCTGACACCAAGCAGAAATAATTTAGGTAACAATTAGAGATGTACCGATTGTAGGTCTGGCCGACTAACCGACTAGCCGATTGTTCGGCCAGTAAAAACCGACTAGTCGGCCGACTGTTCGGCTTTGCTAAAACCGGTTTATAAATGCGATACAGTGTTTTTTTTATTTCTCTGACTACCTTAAAAATTTGTTTTATTTTAATAAAAGGAATAACTAAAATTCCTTTGTTTTCCAAAAAAATTGTTAAATTTGTTTGGGTAATTTTAACATTTAATTTTTTTTAGTAACTCAGTACAAAAATAAAGAATAACATAATTTAGGGCCAGTTTATATAATATTTTAACTGAGATTAAGTTGAACGCGCATTTAACAAGGCCATTAGCGACGTCTGATTGGCGTAGAGTCGGTCACACGGTACTTTAACGCGGGGTTAAAAATTAAATCACAATTAAATATTTAATTGAGGTTCTGTAAACTGGGTTTAATTGTTTTATATACTATTTTAATTTTAATAAAAAAAAAGCCGACCGATCGGCTGTTTAGCCGACCAGTCGCCGACTGCAGCCGACGATGAAAAACGGCCGAATAGTCGGCTTATCCGACCGGTCGGCCACTAGTCGGCACATCCCTAGTAACAATACGTTCGAAATGTTGTTAATTTTAAAAAATTCATTAAACAATACATAAAAAAATACATAAACATGTTTTCAGTTATTTTATTCGCCAAAGCTTCAGAAAGTATCTTGTATCTGTATCTAGATACATTTCGAAAAAATCGAAAACAATCTGTATCTAGATATTTTTATCTTCCATATATCTGCATCTGTATCTAGATACTTTTAAAAGTATCTGTCCCCAACACTGGTAATATACTGTGGTGACCATACTATGCTAGCATATTCCAGTGTAGAGCGTACTATAGTGCAATATACATTTTTATATGTATGAACAGAAATTCAGTTAAAACCCTTGTTACCATACCCAACCTTCGTAGTGATTTATTAAAAGTCATTTGTAAATGAGGGACAAAACTAAGTTTTGAATCAAATATGACGCCCAAGCCGCGTATTTCCTAGAGTGGTGCTATATTTACATTATGTATGTTATAAGTAAAGTCAAGAAATAAATTCAACTTACCGAAACAAATTTCATAGCATTTATCAAAATTAATACCCATATCATTAGATGAACACCACTGAAAAATATTACCCAAATCCCTTTGTAACAACATGCAGTCATCAAATTCTTAATTGCTTTGTATACCTTTAAATCTTCCGCGAAAAGAAATAATTCTAAAAACTTAACAGCATTGATAAACAATAAGAATAAAAGTGGACCACAGTGCGAGCCTTGTGGCACACCTGAACAAACTACAACCGGATCAGAGACAGAATTCCCTATTTTGACGAACTGTTTCCTATTATTAATAGAACTTTCGATCCATTTAGGAAATCTGGTGCCAAAATTTATCATTATTAATTTATATATATAACAAAATATTGTGATTAACTCTGTTAAAAGCCTTGGAGAAATCTTCATAGATGGAGTCAACCTGAAATCCTTTTTCCAAAGCATTGACAATGATGTAATATTAAATTGGTTGTAGTGGATCTTCCTTGACAAAATCCGTGTTGCCGACTATGAATAATATGCTTGCACGATAATTTTAGCTGGTTAGATATAAGTTTGTCTAAAAGCTTGGGAATAACTGACCGAATACATACCCCTCTATAGTTTGTGATGAGTTTTCTGTTTCCAGGTTTAAAAAGAGGAACTAAAAAACTTTCTTTCCAGATGTTCGGAACCACACCAGAAGAAAGGGATAAATTATATAAAAGATGTATTGGTTTAGAAATACTAAATATACAAGAAACCAGAAATCTTGTTGAAATTCCATCAGGACCTACATTATTGGCAGGTTTTAAACTAAGAATCGCATCGAATATTTCACTTAACGAAAACATTCTTAAGTTAAAGTCTGTTAAGCAGTTAACTTGTACATTAAAATAATCAACACTGATTTGCGAATCCCTATAAACTGTTTTAGAATAGTCAGCGAATAAATTGGATGCACTCATTGAATCAACTGATGTTTCATTGTTTTATTTCATAGTATTTGGAAGACCGTTCATGTTATTTTTCTCTTTCGAGAATTTCCAAAAAGAGTAACATTAATTTCAGTTTCCAGTTTTTGATATATATAAATTGTAACATTCCGTTGTTTTTAATTTACATAACCTCCTGAGTCTAGAAAATTCGTCATATATATTTAGATCACCGCTTAATTATAAAGTTTACGTAGTCTTTTTTTAGAATAAATAAGGTTTTTCAGTTTATTAGAAAACCATTATTTGGGAAAACACGATGTCTTAAAGTATTTGACAGGGATCCACTTGCGCATAGATTCATTTATAATACCATAGAATTTGTTAAGGCGTACATTTAGATCAGAGTCAGAAAACAGTTCTTCCCAATTAATTTGTAAAAGAATAGTATATTATTAGCCAAGGTTGCAGAGCCAAGCATTCTAGACCGAGCGCAAATTAGAACCCGAGACGCGCAGCGTCGAGGGCTCTGAAGCGCGAGGTCCAGAAGTGGCTTTGCAACCGTGGTTAATATACTCTTTTTTTCACTAGCAGCCATGACGCATGCAAATGTCGACTCATTTAGAGGTAGCAAATTCAACTTTTGCGACCACCGGTTCAAAAAGAAAAATTGAGGTTATGTACGCAATGTTTGATGCATGGAGGAAGGAATATAATGGAGGGAGTGCGCCGTATCTCGGCAATGTAAATTCTTGGCACCAGTGCAAGCACCTTTTATTACTCTTTTCAATTAGCGCGCCCTTCACCGCGCATGCTTACTTTAATAATTTCATCAGCCGGCACTGACCAGTGTCGTACGATTCTCTTTTTGTCATTTTCGCTTTTAACCTCGTGTTTAGTGTGAACGTTTTGTTTTGAATTTGCGATAAGCGTTTCATGTTTATTTAAAAACTTAAAATGGTTAGTTGCAAATTGTGTAAAGTTACGAGTGGCTTCAGGTTTGTTTCTTTTATATTTGCTTAAGAGGGATTAATGAATATTTTTGAATTGCTTTTAGGTGTCCCCAGAAACCTGAATTAAAGAAACTGTGGACAGACTTCCTTTATCTTCACCTACGAAATTCTGTGTCTGTGAACAACTTTTTCCTGTGTTCATTTCATTTTGAAGAAAAGTGTTTTGATAGAACATCAGCCCAGAAAGTTGTTTTAAGGCCACATTCAGTACCAACTATTTCTTATACTTATGAAGAAAGGGTATTAAATAAACTCACATGCTGCATGATATAACAATTAATACATATATTTATTTTAGATTACCAATGTAGTGACCTTTAGAGGCAATGAAACGCATCACACAGAAGTTTGTGACGCACCTTCGGTAGAGCCTCAACAGAATATAGAAGATGAATTGTCTAATAAAGTTTTTGAAATTACAAAGAAACTTGAAAATTTAACAACAAAAACATGTGCAAACGTTTTACTGAAACAACAAATTAACAACCTGAAGACATTAGTGTCACAACAACAATGCACCATTAAAACGTTAAAACGCAGAACCTCAAAACAGCAACGCAAAATTTGTAATCTGAAAGATGTTGTTTCAAGTTTAAGGAAGAAAATCAACTATTATGAAAACAACAGTGTGGATGTTAATAAATTTCAGGAAAATACAGAACTGTTGAGCAGAATGTGGGCTAAAATTAACAACAAACCATTGCCAAATCAATATGGGCCAGAAATAAGAAAATTTGCCGTTACAACACATTTCTACTCCCCAAAGGCTTTTTCTTTTATAAGAAAACAATTCATGGACTGTCTTCCACACCCAAAAACTTTGTCTGTATGGTATTCTTCAGTGAATGGTGCACCAGGTTTCACAAGTGAGGCATTCGACGTGTTAAAAGCAAAGGCTGAAGAACGTAAAATTGTGTGTTCTTTAGTGTTCGATGAAGTTGCTATTAAACGCTGCATTGAATATGATGGGCAACAATATTATGGATATGCTGATATGGGTAGTATAATCGAAGTAAATGAAAATGAAGAGGCCAAAGAAGCTTTAGTTTTCATGCTGGTTGCTATAAATGGCTCTTGGAAAATGCCTGTGGGTTACTTTTTAAGCCATTCTTTAAATAGTGAGCAAAAATTAGGTTTACTAAAACAGTGTTTATTTTTAGTAAAAAGTGTAGGAATTGAAATTAGCAATATTACATTTGATGGTTGTGCGACAAATTTGTCAATGGCATCTGCATTAGGTTGCTCATTTAGCCCTTCTAATTTGAAAACAAACTTTGGTGAAGAGAATATACTTCTTTTACTTGATGCTTCACACATGATGAAATTAATACGTAACACATTTGGTGACAAAAGAAAAATAGTCGATGGAGGAGTATAATGTTATTGATTTTAAATACTTAGAACTTCTAAATGAACTGCAAGAAAATGAAGGGCTGCACCTTGCAAACAAACTACGTAGAAGACATAAATTTTTTTAAACAAAAAATGAAAGTTGCTCTAGCTACACAGTTGTTAAGCAGGTCTGTCTCTGAAGCTTTGACGTTTTGTCGAGATATTTTACAGCTAGATCAGTTTAAGAACTGTGGAGCAACGGCTACCTTCATTTTAAATATTAATGACGGTTTTGACATATTGAATTCGCGCAGAATAAAGGAATTTGGTTACAAGCAAGCATTAAATAAGTATAATATTAATCAGGTAAAAACGTTTGTGAATTGCTTTACTTCGTATATATCCAAATTGAGATTTTTTAACAAAGATTTAATTATTCACTCGCCCCGTAAAACAGGTTTTATAGGTTTTGTAGCTGGTTTACATGCAGTATTAAATATTTATGAACAATATGTAGTGGGTGATGGAGGAACGTCAATTTTACAGTATCTGCCCACCTATAAATGCAGTCAAGATCATTTGGAAAATTTTTTCTTCCAAATTAGAAATTTAGGGGGCTGCAATAATAACCCTACTACTCGTCAGTTTAAATCTGCATATAAAAAATTATTAATACACGCAGAAATAAATCACAGTGGTTTTGGAAACTGTGTACCCTTAGAGCAAGTAAATATTTTGACATGTTCGTCTCGAATTAAAAAACTCGAAAATATTATTAATTCTGATCAATTGATATTAACAAGTGACGTACAAGTTACTCAGGAAAGTGCCGTTAATTTTGAACATAATTATTTCTTTAGGCAGGAATCTTTAACAAATTTTTGTGAGGAAGTTGTCATTTACATTGCTGGATTTGTTGCTTTTAAATTAGCCAAATCTTTGAAATGTGAAATATGTACATCATGCCTTTTTGGTATAAAAGAGAACTTATTAGGAAGTTTTGTTGATTTCAAATCAAAGGGGGGATTGAGCTATCCTAGTGACGATGTGATTGCCATTTGCGTACAAAGTGAAAAAACTTACAGAACACATGAGCGAGTACACACCAAACTTAGTAAATGCAAAATTGTAATTTACATCATTGAAAATTTAAACTGTGAGAAATTGCTTCATAGAAATCACCTCCATACATCTTTTTTGTTGAAAGAAATAATTAATATTTATTTGAATTTGCGTATAAAATACAGTTGGAAAAGTAAGTCTTATTTAGTAGATTCTGATAGGCAAAGATATACTAAGTTGATTCATTTTAAAGGGCAATAAAGTTACAAAATGTGGTTTATTAAAAAAAAAAAATGTAAACAACATGTTCAGTTTTATTATATGGAGAAAATCTAAAACATATTTGATTGCGTTGACGTTTTACTTTGTTTCTTCTTATATATATATTTTTTATTCTTATACTATTTTTCAGAAAAGTATCAAGCCTTTAGCTGAAACCAACTCATCTTTGTAGTAATCCTGTATTCTTTTTATTTAAATTGTATGTATTTCCTTTAAGTGAGTTTATCTTTATTTTGTAATATTGTATTCTTTTAATACCCTATAAAAACATTTATGTTATTATTATCTAGTACATATTTGTAAACTAATATTAATTATTATACAAATTATAAAGTACAGTTCTCTTACTGCCTTTTAATAAAATTATTTTAAGACCTACCGCTAACCCGAAAATGACTGGCATTGAGGCAACATTTCTATGATTACTGGTAATGATATGCATTGATTGGATTAATAAAAAAAATCGAGCTGCTAGAATTACAACATATACAAATTCGTCTGTTATTCTTTAACCTCACCCTATTCCCAAAACCTTAGCGTAACTACCAGTCATTTATAATTTTATATAATGATTTTATTATTCTTGGCTAATGTTTTTTCTTTATAATATTATCTCCTTAAATGTTATTCCAAAGATCTCGCAACAATTATACAGCAAAAATTCAAACTTTGATGTGAATTTGGGTTTTTTGTTGATTATAATTATACAAAATAAATTTCTATGAGTAAAATTCAAATTTTAGATATTCTAAAAAAAATATTTGCATTGAATATAATTTTGAGTAGTGGGGCCCCTTATGAATACTATTAAGATACGCCACTGAAGCGGCAGCCATATTGAAGCACCTTTTATTGCTTTCACGCATTTTGGCGCGGGATCACTTATTTGAACTCTCACTCCCTCCATTATATTCCTTCCTCCATGGTTTGATGTGATTATTTCTTAAAAAATGAACAAATGTGTGCTACAAACATTACTTGAGTATACGCATAGTAGTTGGTAGACGGTAGAAGATAAAATGATTAACTCAGCGACAAGTATAAACGGTTTTCTTTGTGTTGAAGATTTAGATTAACTTTGATTAGAAATCAAAACAAAATCATGTTGCGTCAAAAAATTGAACGTTTATTTTTTCAGTTTATTGTCTTATGGTTTCTACTAGTGAAAAAAATAGTTTATGGCATCATTGTCACCGTTAGAGAAATCGTAATAGGCGTCATTTACTTTCATATTTGAATAAGGTGCATTGCGTAATAATACTTGAAAATCAAATACAGCGTCATGGATGAAATCACTGGTTAAAGTTTCACGTGCATATTGTATCTGTGTTTCTAAATTATTGGAGAAAACGAGGTCCAAAAATGTATTTCTGCTATTGGATATTTTATTAATCTGATACATATTTAAATAAGAAAAGCAGTTGGCAATGGCCATAGCTTTGGGACAGCTGTTTGAGGATTCCGCAATTAATGTATTATCAACAATATTCCACCGTGCGTGTGGAAGGTTGAAATCGCCGCAGATATAGACAGACGAATCTTCGTATTTTTGATATTTATTAATGATTAAATTACAAAATTGTTCATACACAATTAATTCAGATCGCGGAGGAATATACCAGGCCCCAAAAATAATGTTCTTTGACCCGTTTAAAGGATTATTGGATAAAAATGAAATATTTCAGTTTTTTGATTGGCTTAAATTTTTCGAAGGAAATAGTCATATTAATGAAGGTGCTTTGCCGAGAGCAAAATTAAGCAATACCTGTAATCTAATTTAAAATGATTGTTACATAACATCTACAGTATTGTAAAAGAGAAGTTATATCGCGAGAATATAATCAAGGTATAAAAAAGTTGTATAACTGTTACGTCACCGTTATAGTTGCTTGAAGCGGAAATTGGAATAGAAGCATTGCGTTGATGTTATATTTTTGTTACTTAACCTGTTATATAAGTGTCACAGTTCAGTTACATTAAAAAAAGATATACCTAACATGTATAACACGGTTATGCGTAAGTTATGTTAGGGCTATATAAATTGAATTTCAATTAATATATTTTATATAAATTGAAAATCAGTGGTAGTGCTAGTCCTGATGCTAGGCCTGCGCTATTTGTGAAGCGCTGTGCCGACACCTTAGCTCTACCATTGTTCATAATATTTAATAAATCCTTGAAAACCGCGTTATTTCCGAACCTATGGAAGCGATCGTATATTGTTTCCTTACATAAAACAAGCCCTAAATCGGATGTCCAGAATTATAGGAGTATCTCTATTCTTTCCACGGTTCCTAAGTTGTTCGAATCTATTGTATGTGATAAGTTATCTCAGGTTCTCAGGAATATAATTATTCCAGAACAACATGGTTTTTATAAGGGTAGGTCTACGTGCACAAATTTATATACATTCACTGACTTTGTTGTGAAAACTATGGAGAAGGGCTCCGAGGTCGACACTATTTTCATGGATATGAGCAAAGCTTTCGACACAGTTGATTGCAACATTTTGATTTATAAGTTGAGAAGATTTGGTCTACAAGAAAACATTTTGTCATGGCTTAACTCATATCTAAGAGAACGCACACAAGTTGTTAAAGTTAATGGGCATTACTCATCCCCAATCATTGTCACATCGGGCGTTCCACAAGGTTCACACCTTCAAATTAATGATGTAATAAATAAATGCAATAAAAGGCTAGGTTTTATTATTGGGCAAACCAAAGACTTTATTAGTGCACGACCTTTAATGACACTATATGTTCATTGCTTGATTATTGCTCTACAATATGGACACCAAAGTATGAGAACTCAAAAGTTAGGCTTCAAAAAATCCAAAGGAAAGCAGTGATACCTTGCACATAAGTCAGGTATCAATTTCAAATATAGCGACTACAAGGAACTTTTGAACTATTTCGGTCTACCCTCAATTAAAAACCGCCACACATTTACAAATATTTCCTTTGGTTTCAAAGTGTTCATATCTTGCAGGATTTCTCTCTTCATGCTCCACCATATCCTGCAAGATCAAACAATTTATTTGACATACCCTTGCTTCTAACCAATTATGGTATGAATACCAGTCGGTGTCGAAATAGTAGATCAATTAATAAATATGACATCTATTTGCGACCACCCCTCTGCAGCGTTTTAAAAATTTGGTACGAAACACTTTAAGTGCAGCATAATTTTTGTTGTGATGTGTTATATATATATTTTTTTGTTTAATGGTGTGTTACATTACTTACGTTGTATATTGTGATGATGTCGATGTTAGTTATAAGTAATTGTATTTATTTTCTGTACCTACATGATAAAGGAGAACAATCGCTCCGTTTAATAATAGTTATTTATTATACAAGCGGTTAAAGTGAATGTTTAATGAGCGGTCAGTTTAAGGCGAGAGCGGCGTATGCCGCGAGCGCCTTAAGACCGCGAGTTACACATTCATTTTAACCGCGAGTGTAATACAAACTTTTATTCAATTTTGCCAACCCCAAGTCCCAAATTGTGAAAAAATTGGTGATTCAAAGTTCACATTCGAGAAACGTCAGAATTGACAGCGACCAAATAAAAGTTTTATATGCGTAGAATTTATGTTACAATATCAGGTGTGTGTGTGTAGTATGTGACTCTGGCGACGGTGTTTGTTTATTTTAAACAAACTAAAATTATCGAAAAATTGCAAAATCATGCAAGATTCCAACGGCAAAACTTGCTCCCAAAAAAGAGCAAATCAGAAAGTGTATCAAAAGTTCCTTAGATGGAAAGAGCAGCAAGGCATTGGAGAAATTACAGAAATGGTAACCATGGTTTTAAAACAGCAAAATAAAAATTTTATTTCGCTAGCGGTTTAAAAATTTTATGGTGCTACCGGATAAACCAAAGCTTTAGTGGCCTGCTGACGGCAAAATAAACGTTTGTTTACATGTCAAAATTGAATAAATATTATTATAACGTTTGCATAACATCAGAGTAACAGAATTATATAACTGTTATATTGTCGTTATAATTGCTTGAGGCGGAAATCGGAATAGAGACGTTACGTTGATGTTGTCTATTTGTTACATAACCACTCATATAACTGTTACCACAGTATAGATATCAATACTGTGCTGTTACAGTATGTTACATATGTTTAACATGGTTATGCGCCAGTGGGTTACGGCTACATAAGATTTGCATAATGTTAGAGTAACAATGGTACATTATATTAAGAGGGGCGAAACAATATTATGACACCCGAAATAGTAGTTTGGCCCCCGACGCAGGAGGGGGCTAATTACGCTTGAGAGTGTTTTGATTGTTCGTCCCGTGTAATGTACGTGGTTTTACTCATTAGCTTTAATAATAATTAAAAAATATTACATGTTTTTTATTATTGCTATATCAAGTAAGTAGCGCGAAATCGTTGCCGTGGAGTTGTTTATAACAAAAATAACAAATAAAATGGAATACCAGAAGACCAGCTGTGGTTCACAAGAAATTCCGCTCGAAATACTACTAGAAAAAGCAGAAAAAGCAATAGGCAATTTGTTGCCGGATAAGTCGAAGAAGAGATATGAATAGGAATATAATGGCTTTGAAGAATGGATGGCAAAGAAAAAGGTGAATGTAATCAACGAAGCAGTTATTCTTGCCTATTTTGCTGATATGGTATGTAATGATTTTTGTTAATGTTGCTCCTTTCAAATTATCGTTTAAGAGCAGTTCCTTGTGGACCAAATATTCAATGTAACGATCAATGCTATGCGTTAAAAGGGATGTGAATATAGCAACTTACAGCAAGTTAAGGTCCTTCTTGAAGAAACAAAGCATCGGATATGAAGCAAAAAAATCGAAAGTTTTGAACCGAGAGCAAATCATTACATTCTTGAAAGAAGCTCCTAATGATAAATATCTTATGCATAAGGTACAAATAACATTTTTCTATTTTTCATGGTAAAAATTATTTTATTTAGGTTGCTTTGTTGATGGGAATTTGTGGCACTTGTAGGTGTGATAAACTAGTAAACTTACAGTGTGACGCCATAGAAGATCGTGGTTCAGTTCTTGTAGTTACGTTACGCCAAAGAAAAACTCACAAGAAACGGTCATTCACAGTAATTGATGATGGTGATATTCCGGCGCTAACAATATACCGGAAATATGCGCGACCAGAATATATATTTTTTTGACATTCAGGTGAATATAGTCATAATAGTCATAAATGTTTTGAATATGTTGTTGTATGGAAACATGTAGGAATGGTAGATGCACACTACAACCCGTTGGTAAGAACACTTTCGGCAGCATCCTAAAAATCGTTAAATCGCGGAATTTTTGAAACTACAGACAATGCTAAGGCTTATACTGGACATTGCTTAACAAGAACCGCTTCCACATTGTTTGTGGAAGGAGGTGCTGATATTACAACACTCAAGAGGGCTGGAGGATCAAGAAGTGGAAGCATAGCAGAAGGATACATAGAGGAAAGTGTGCATCACAAAGTCAAGATGGTGCGGATGATTTTGGGCAGCGAAAAGAATGCGTGGTGAACGAAAAACACGCAGGCGATGCAGCTGCTGTCGTTGAGATTTTATTAGCCGAAGAATCGAAGCAACTAGATAATTTTAAGTGTCAAAGTAGTATTAAGAATATTGAAGAAAAACTTCCAGTTGCTCACGGAAACATCATAATAAAACATGTAGAAAATTTTCATGTACATTATGTAAAAGAATAGATTTAGACGCTTTTGTATTCTTGTAGGTACCAATTGTTATTGTTAATAAATGTTCATGCAATAATGAATTATTATATAATGTTACATCTTAATGCTCCCTAGGGAGTGTAAAATCAATAAAACTCCCGTAGGTTGTTATTGGTTACTTTTTTCCAGTATAACTGTGATGTAAATAGTTAAAAAACTCCCGCTAATGAGTAAAATTTTATAGGAGTATTATGTGAGCATATCTGTCGGGAGAGCTCGTCAGTCCGAGAGGCAGCAAGTCGTCAAACGTAGAGACTGTCCGAGGAACACCGTCGCGGTGACGGGGAAGCACGAATGGAACACTGAATTCGGATTTTCAAGCAATAAATATACCACTGTTGCGTTCAAGGAATAAAATCCATAAATTCTGCGTTCTGGTTTCATTTGTAGTAATTATTAGTTATACATATAACTGTTATATTGTTATATTAGCTTGACGCGGAAACTGCAGTAGAGACGTTATGTTGATAATAATAATAATAATATTTATTCCTACAGGTAACACCCAATTACAGGAATAATATCAAACTAACTAAACTAATTCATGACAGTAACTAAAAAAGTATAAATATTGAAAAAACAAAAGTATCTACAGCTAATTAAACATTAACCCAAATTTACAATGCAATTACAAATACTAAAACTAAAATCAAAATTAATATCACATAAGTGTGCAATTTTGTTGAATAAATTACACATAACCGACACTGGAGAGTGAACTGAGACGTTTGTACGGCTAGAATCAATATAAAACAGAACTTGTTGACGAGAATTAAGTCTAGGTACAAGTACATATATTAAATCTACTTAGAATATCAATGCAGTCTACTTTATTGTGAAATAAATTATATAAAAATTTGACCGCTATCACTTTTCGTCGTACAGCCAAAGACAAAAAATTAAAACGAGAAAGTAACAGGGAGTGTTCATAACCTTGAGGGGGATAAACACCATCCTCCAAATATACTAAAAATTTGAGGAATCGTCTTTGAACAGATTCTAAATGACGTCAATGTATTTCATAAATCGGATACCAAATTAAAGTACCATACTCCAACTTCGATCTAATCAAGGAACAAAAAAATATTTTAAGTGTTCTAATATTACAAAAATTGCTGCAGTTCCTATATATAAAGCCATAGGTTCTAAGTGCAGCAGCAATAGACGCGTGAATGTGTTGCACGAAAGTGAGTTTACTATCAAATATTATACCTAAATCTTTGACTGTATGACATCTCTCAATAGTGGAACCATTAATGTTATACTCGTAAATAATATTTATGTGTTTTCTTGAATAAGATACTACATTACATTTGCTTTTATTCAGAGACAGACGATTTTCCAGACACCACTCCACAATATTTTCGATATTTCGTTGAAGCAATGCACAATCATGTAAAGACTCAATTTTCGATTAAAGTTTAAAATCATCGGCAAACATTAATTTGTCACACAATACCACATCTGCAAGGTCATTAATAAATAAAAGAAAAATCAACGGCCCCAGGTTAGACCCTTGGGGTATCCCAGATGTGGGAGAAAAAGCAGAGGACGTGAAGTTATAATTAATATCTGACCCTAAATTCACCATCAGAGAGGTAAGACAAAAATAATTTTAGTAAAGAATCAGAAAAACCTAGAATACGAAGCTTTTGTAATAGTATATGGTGATCGATTTGATCAAATGCCTTGGAATAGTCTATATATATACAATCAACTTGTCCTTTGGCATCGAGCGTTTCTGAGACGAACTGTGAAAATACTGTTAAGTTGGAGACAGTTGAACGGTTTAACATAAATCCATGCTGGTAAGGAGATATTAAATGTTTAACTGAATTATAGATGTATTTATATAAAATTGATTCAAAAGTTTTCACAAAATTGCAAAGCAAGGATATAGGTCTGTAATTCGAAATTTGATTAGCTTTACCTTTTTTGAAAATTGGACAAATCATGACTTTTTTCCAAATACCAGGAAACTCTGAGCGTTGCAAAATTAAAGTAAAAATAGTATAAAGAGGATCAGCAAGGACATGAGCGCAATCTCTAAGTATAAAACTAGGAACATTGTCAACTCCCGATGTTAACGAGTTTTTGGATTGTTGCAAGAGATTATCGACGATCCGGGGTTGCAATGTACAGAGATGCTGTCAGCAGCAAGAGGAGACGGAGGAATAAAAACATTATTAAAGTAATGGCCGAACGCATTAATTATTTCAAGAGGATTCGAAATCTCGATGTTATCATGATATAATAGTAAGCCTGGAATACGTGTCGATCCTTTTTTATTATTTATAAAACACCATAATTTTTTAGGATCATTAGATAATGAGTTCTCAGCAGAACACAAGTATGCTTTATATGCTTCACTAATAAGTTTTTTACAGAAAGCACGCTGAGTTTTAAATAAATTGAAATGGTATTGATTTTTAGTCCTTTTAAATTGTTTATACATTGACGATTTAACACGCAGGTTAGTTATTACTTCAGATGTGAACCAGGGGGGATAGTGACGCTGATTTCTGGGAGCAGATTTAGGTATTGACAGATCAAATAAAGCATATAATTTGTTATAAAACATAGAGCATGCTATGTTAACATCCATAATATCATGCATTCTTGAAATTGTAACATCGATCTTTACTATTCAAACGAAAAGGAAGGGAAGAACTCTACCTCTCGGCACCCACACGTCTGTCTTACAAACAGAACTGATGGGAATAATGCTGGGAGCTAGAATCATTGCTGAACGTGAAATCGGCAACAAATCAATACGCATACTTACTGACAGCAAGTCTGCACTACTAGCCCTGGACAGCTGTATGGTTCGATCCGGGCTGGTTTGGGAGTGCAGACAAACGCTAAAGTATGTAACGCAGAGGAATAGTGTGGAACTTTGTTGGATCAAAGGACACAGTGGCAACGAAGGAAACGAGAGGGCAGATGAGATGGCGAAGCGAGCCGCGCGCATGCCCTTCTGAGGACCCGAACCGGCAATCACGCCTTCGGTCGCCCTCTCGAACGAACTCGTAAAGCAATATACCCAGAGACGCCATGAGCAGATATGGGTGAAGTTGAGCAGCTGTCGGCATAGTAGAGCTTGTATGGCGACACCAGACCGTAAGTTGACGAAATTTTATCTCTCACTTTCAAGGGACAAACTGCGTAAACTGGTAGGATTCCTTACGGGACATTACCAGTTTAACAAACATCTATATACGATAGGGGTGGTAACAGACCCAATCTGTCGTGGATGCAATGAAGAAGAGGAAACAGCTGAGCACATTCTTCGTGAGTGTCCAGCCCTAGCCTCCTACAGGGAATCCATACTAGGGGACATCTGGCCTAGTATGGCAAATATCAGGGAGTTTCCACCCTCTGCATTACTCAAGTACATTCAAGCAGTTGGGTGGCTTGACGAGTAGAGGAGCGGGAAAACACCCTGATATGGACTTGGGGAAGGTACAATGGGCCCAAAGGCGAGGCCTAAGTGCCGGCTGGCCACGGTCAGCCCCCATAAATTAAGAATCCAGAAGAATCCAGAAGGGAAGAACTCTTAAGAATTGTTTTTATGCGTAAATAAAAAGCGGGGTGATGTAAATCTTCATCTACCAATGGCGAGACTGCTTTCTCGACCACGCATTCAGAATTGAAAAAAATTAGGTCCAAAAGTTTTCCATGAAATTTTGGTTGGCGTTTCACCATCTACACGATATTCTTTAACCACATATAAAATTTGACAATCGGTCCAGTAGTTTCGGGGACTATCTGTCTAATAAAAATCCGGACAGACGGCAGACAGACGGAGAACTATTTTTACTTCCTCAGCGTAAGCAAGTATTGTAATCGAATCCGTCGACCGACTCTCTGCTTTTACGTTTTCTCAACCTTTCATGACCCCTAGAGTACAAACAAATAGGTCTCCCGTTTCCGTCTGTCTGTCCGTCTGTTTGCCACGAATTTTTATTAGATAAATAATCTCCGAAAGTACTGGGTCGATTGTCGAAATTTTGTATTTATATTAGGAATATCATGTAGATGGTAAAAGGCTAACCAAAAATTTGTCTAATCATCCCCGCCAATAATGTGATAACGTCACTTAAAAATTGTGCGTAGTAAATGGGTTTTAAATTGTATAAAATAACATAGTCCTACACATTTAATGTATGACTCCGAATTGAGTTTTTACCCGAAACAACATTTTACAATTTAATTTTGAATTTGCAAAACCGAATGCTTTGAAATCTTGCAGATGGTTTACAGTTATGATAAGCATGATAACTTTTTAATCAAAATATATTTACTTGTCCCTTCCAAAAAATTGATGACGTCAGCTCAAAAGTTTGCCGAATAAATGCTATCTAGAATATACGAAATATGAAGAGTCTGTATTTGTGATGTATCATTCGATTCATATTTTTTAGATTGGCTTATACGGAGTGTCACAAAAAAATTAATGAATGCGTGAACTTATTTTAATCTTGTGCAAAGTATGCTGAGTATAAATAAATAAATAACTTTATTAGTACGTAGTTACAAAATATTTTTCATACAAGTCATATCATTACCTATAGCTATGAACAACTCACAATCTGTTTATATCTTTATCTGTAAGAAAATCTTCTATGTTAAAATATGCGTTTTTACCTAAATATTCTTTGATTTTTGTTTTAAAGTTTGGCATATTAAGTTCTTTAATAGACATCGGCAATTTATTAAATATTAAAAAATAATTTACACTATTTTGAATTTTTTTTAATCTAACCTTATTTAAACATAGCGCACTATTGTTTCTAGTGTCATGGCTATGTATTTCATTGTGTCGTTTATAGTCTGCAGTGTGAGATTTAACATAAATAAGGCAATTGAGAACATAAATACTAGGAAGAGTAAGAATATTTAGTTCGATAAAGTGCGTTTTACAGTGTTCCCTAAATTTAGCTCCTGTCAAAATTCGTATTGTTCTTCGTTGTAGTTTGAACAACCGCTCGAGAATGCACGAATGACCCCATACAATTCCGTATGTTAAATGAGACTGGCATAGTGCAAAATAGGCCATTCTCATCATGCGATCTGAAACCTGTCCCTTCAAATTTCTTAACAAAAAAATACTTTTACAGACTTTCTTGGCGGTTTCTTCACCATGAGCATGCCACTGAAGTTTATTGTCTACATGAATTCCCAAGAATTTTACTGAATGAGCAAAATGGATGGGGTTCTCTAACCTTTTTAATGTAAAAATCATATGTTCCGACTTATCTTGATTAATTTGAAGCCTATTGCTTTTGAACCACTCAAAAGCTTCCGACTGCGCATCCTCGCCCATTGCTATGGCTTCGATAACTGATGTCGCCTTGTTTAACAAAGTCGTATCGTCAGCATAAAGTACTGCACTTGTAGAGAGAGAAGAGGGGAGATCATTTATGAATATTAAGAATAAGAGCGGGCCTAGAATCGATCCCTGAGGTACCCCTTTATGAATAATAATTAAACTTAAACTTAAACTATACTTACGATTTATAACTGCATTATTATTTTTTAGATTTGCTTATACAGGAACTGCAAAACCGAATGTTTTGAAATCTTGAAGATGTTTTAAAGTTGTCATGTAGATTATAAAACGTCAACCAAAATGTCTCTAATTATTCCTACCAACATCGTGATGACATCCCCTCAAAATTTTCTCTCATAAATAGAACTTGAATTGCATAAATATTAGATTCCCAGACTTGTGTTTTATTAATCCCCCTGCTTTTGTGTTTTATTATTATTATTATTATTGTTATTGTTTAAACATCGTTCATACGATAAACATAATTAATACGTGGCTCCGCAAGCGTGGTCGGTGGCTTAGTGGAGGTCGAGTGCCGGTTACGGATCCCGGCACTTTAATAACACAGGCGCAGATACAGGATTTCGTTTAGGAGGGGGGGGGGGGGGGGATTTTTGTGCGATTTTACCTATCTCCCAGAAATTTGTTCTAAACAAAAAATGTATCAAATTTTAGCTAGTATACTCTTTTTCAAATAACATGGCTGACATTTGGTTGTTTTCGTTACACGTATAGTGTACAGTAGAATCTCGATACTCCGAATTTTTTCAGAATTTTTAGATGAATTTTTCAAAAATGAAATTTTCCATTATGTATTACCTCCATTATGCAAATTTCGACCCATTCTCGACGATTTTCGAAATTTAACTAAATACATTTTCTTGTAGATTTTGGGCCTCAGAAGACACTTCTGGCTTCATTTATTCGATAATTTAAACCATTTTTCCAGATTCGTCCAGTTGAAATATCATAATTTTTAAAAATTTTGAAAAATTAGAATTTCACACCGAATTTTCCGAAAATATTGCTCGGTAACCATTAACATGCTATATTTTTGGAATCAGCACGTCGGGATATACATATATCACTGAATTTTTTCAGAATTTTTAGGAAACTTTTTCAAAAATGAAATTTTCCTCATGCAAATTTCGACCCATTTCGACGATTTTCGAAATTTAACTAAATACTTTTTCTTGTAGATTTCGGGCCTTATTTCTTCGATAACTTCAACCTTTTTTCCAGAATTAGTTAATTAATTCAGTGCATTGAAATATGGCAATTTTTAAAAGTTTCAGAGCATTCCATACAACATGCAGAAAGATCTTGCGTCTTTTTGCATGTTGTGTTTTCAAGTTCAGTTCGGATTCCAGAGTTTTTGTTCGGATTAAAGAAGCATCGACTTCAAATAGCCTCTGTTCGGATTACTGGATATTCGGATAATCGTGAATTCGGATTATAGAGGTTGTACTGTATTTACAAAATGAAATTTGATTTCAAAATTTTGAAAGTTCAACATGATGAATCATCACAATCTAACAACGAGTTGTCAGTCAGTAGCGTAACATGCAGACTTCGGAAGAAGATGGTTTTTAAATTTATTTTTTTAAATCGCAAAAAATAACACGGAAACATAAACTTAAGTGAACTGGTCACTATTAGGAGTTAATCTAAACAGAGACAGGTACCCATCGCAGGTAGAAAAGTTCACTATGACAGAGAAACGATGACGGACGGCTCTGACTGTGCGCCTATTCGAAAATGCTGAATGTTTCATTGTACTTCAGAAGCCAGGGAAGTTCTGTTGAAACAGCTTTCGACCAATTTTTGGAAATTGTAAAAATTATGTACTTATTATATGACTCGTTGTTAACTTTCACTTTATTCTTGTTTCTTTCGTAATAAATTTGCACATTTAATCAAAAAGTAGCTCTTTGTTCACTTATCTGACCCTACCTATTAATTTTAATGAATAAATACTTGTAGGCACTTGTTAATAAACCGTAAATTTTAAGAGTTACTAATCGTAAATACTTATTTTATCGAGCAAGTACTCGAAAAAATACTTGCACTATCAAAAATTAAGTACATATCTCAATACCGAAATATTTATGTCTAGCTTACTAGACATATAGGTACAGTGTGACTAACAAAATTGTGCTGGAATAATTTTAAAGTTGTACTCGCTGCAGAACAAAATTTGTTCAAATCAGTAACTTCAAAACTAAACATTTTTAAATTTTAGAATCAGTTTATTAATTATTACTATTAAAAAACAAGTGCCGGCCTCTGGTTTTGTAATTTTTTAAATTTGTTAAATAATGCCTCTATACCTAATCTAATTTATTATACCTATAGTTATCGCACCTTAAATATTACTCATGCGTAGATGTTGTTACGATGATCGGTAATTGCAATCGACGTGGGTCAAACTCAACAATTTAATTCTTATTAGTAAAACAAATTTACATGATTAGCTAACTACACTGCGAAATGTAACAGCGAATAATTCCACCTCAACTTGACTGACACTATGATTAATTAACTCGGCTGGACTAGACTAGACTGCCACGGACCCTTTTCCAGAGATTTCGTGATCGAGGTTGCGCTTTTCTTTACCCGAACGCCGCCGTCACCGATGATGAGTCACCAGTTATCGCGGCAATGTATGTACCTAAATACTAGAAAACCAACAATTGTCGTATCGTTACACGATAAAACAGTTTCAAGTCGGCATTGGACGGGCAAAACATCATTCTTATCTGCTGTGCATAATGGGGGATATAGTAGCCTGCATAGATATTGTAGCCGTCCATAGAGTCGAATTTTGCGAATAAAAATAAAACAAAACCGGTTCAAACGGAGCCGACGGAGGCTTGCAACTTCTGACATCACTCTGGCACACGTTGCACAGAGACGTATTTAATATTAAATGTCATCTTTTCCGCTATGATATAAGCTGTTTCATTTCTTAGCTCAATCTCGTCAATAAAAACGAAGCTCTGTTCACTGTACACAAGTTGTGGTATGGTATATTCATCGTTGCGGAGGTAGGTGGAGCGAAAAACCTGGTCATCTTAGCAGCAAACACGGCTATAAACTAGTCCACGTGGACTGTTTGTTTCCTGTCATATTTTACTTTGCTTGAACCAATTGCATTGCACCAAACGGTTATTACACTTGTTGAAATACATTTTCAAACTTCCATCTTTCTCTACATCGTCGGTTTCGTAGCTGTGTGACAAATCTTTGTCGTAGATAGAAAATAGTAAGATTACAGTGACTCTAAGATTTTGTGCAATCGGCCTTAAATACACCCCTGTGTGATGCGGCGCGTGCCGTAGTGACAGAACTTGCAAGCCGTCGTCGGCTCCGTTTGAGCCGGTTTTATTTTATTTTTATTCGCAAATTTCGACTCTATGGACGGCTACAATATCTATGCAGGCTACTATACAATAAACCGTTTGCTCATTTATTTTTTTTATTTAAAATATCAACTTGAGAACAATTTTAATTTGTTGATCGCATATTATTTAGGAGTAGCGTTGGAAAGTGTTTTTGGAACTTATTGAAATACGTATTCAGATGCGTACACCTATGATAGCTAGTTAATCTATAAAATTAATAACAATTTTATACCAGATATCAGATAACTGTGTCTATCATGTTACTATTTTTGAATGTTCAATAGAAAAAAGGAAGTAATAAAATAGGTCACAGAAATTGTTTATAAGTCAGACCTTTGGCTGAAACTATTTTCTAAACATGCCCTCGTTTGTCATTTATTTTGTTCTGTGCAAATAAACGTTTGACTATTCTTCTGGATAATAATATTAACATAATATTTTGAGGCAATGATTTGAAGGGGTAGTCGCGAGTAGTAATACAGGGTGTTCATTTTATTTGTTCACGCCTGACAATTTTTGCATATGCAACATAATACACACCCCAGAGACGACTTCGCCAATTTTTTTTTTTTTAATAAGCAGTCATAGTAATCACAGTAAAAAAAAAGGTAAAGATGTTAATGCCAAATAATGACAAAATTGAAAAAATTAATACTCAATTTATTAATGGATCAGATTACAACGAAAACGAATTTATAATAAATGTTCAAACTGCCTGCCTCCACTATCTTCACAAAGTCTTATCCTACGTTCAAAATTTCTACGAACTCTAACATGTCGGGAGTTATAGATCTGCATGACGCTATTATCCTTTCACACTTTCGCGTAAGTGGTTTTCATTTTCGATTAGGACACTATAAACATCATTTTTCACCTTCTCCCAAAGAAAAAAATCTAGTGGCGTTAGATCAGGGCTCCGTGCAGTCCCAGCGTACTCTTCTTCTCTAGCAAAAATGTGGACCAATGACGTGGTTACCAACAATTCCACCCCAAGCATTAACTTTGAAAACTTCTTAGAAGTGCTTTTCCTGATACCAATGGGGACTTTGCTGGCCAGAGTAATGTGACTTGTGTCTGTTTACACACCCGTTATTGGTAAATGTGGCTTCATCCGTAAACAAAACGTTAAATAAAAAATCTTGATTGTCTCGTAAATGACACAAATTCACGAATTCATTGTCACATGGTATAAATGAAATCGGTTTGCCTTTCAGACGTTAAAAACCGAACTTAAACTAATCTCCATTTGTCTTGGAATCTGTCTTTGACTCAAGTGGGGATTTTCTGCTACAATTTCAATTAGTGCAGCTTCATTATCCGGCGTTGTTACAGTTCGATTTCTAACTTTTTTTTTTGAATTGCCCAAATTCTCGTAAATTTTTTTCAAGTTTTCTAAACGCATGATTTGAGGGAGTTCTTCTATTGGGATATTGCGTGGCGTAGAGACGAACAGCAGCATCAAATTTTTTGTCACACTTTCCCAATATTAATAGTATGTCTGTTTTTTCAGAATTCGAAAACATTTTAAAGCAAACGAAAATTGAAAATATTTGGCTGACAGAAATAATTTGTCATAATTTTGGTTCTGATCATTGCTTTCTATGCGTTCATTATTATATAAAAATAAAAATTAATCAAAGCTGTATATGAAACGTAAAATGGATTGCCTATGCAGAAATATTCAGGTGATTCAGGCGTGAACAGATAAAATGAACACTCTGTATATTACAGTTTCGGTCAATACATATATGAAAATACAAACTGTATGTTCAATATGTTGACCGATAAAATATGAGCAGTAAAAAAATGGGGACGCGGAGTAGTATATCTTGAAATCACTAACTCATCAATAACTACTTGAATCCGTGAAAATCCAGTTGGATAGTAAAATGAATAAATAAGCAGTTACACGTAAGCATTTACTAAATTAGAATCAGTCTGATAGTGGGTTAAGTGGTTCTCATTATAATTTTTATTATATATATATATATATATATATATATATATTTAAATTGATCAGTGAGTAAGATGAAAACTAAGAAGAGATATTAAGAAAAAAATGGGTGAGCGACTCACGAAAACTGATATGTGAAAGAAGTAGTCAAGAGTGGAAATTGAGTAATTATTACTTTCACAATTTTAAATCGTACTAAATTTGCTACATTCTAAAGAAGATCCTACACGATGTTATTAAGTAGCTTGCGCTGAAATTAATTCGGGAATCCCACTCATTTTGTAATTTGACCGTCTGCCTGCCCGCCCTCTGTGTCAATTTTCGTTAGACAGATAATCACCGAAACTACCGGATTGATTGTTGTAAAATATTAATATTTATACATATTATTAATATCATGTAGATGGCAAAACGCTAATCAAAACTTTGTCAAATCATCCCCACCAATAATGTGACGACGTCACCTCAAAATTGTACATAGTGAATAGGTTTCAAATTGTATAAAATAACATAGTCCTATGCGTGTATTTCATGAATCGGTCTCGACTTTTTTCCCGAGACATCCAGCTTTTTGGAAATCTTAATAAAAATATTATTGTATTCCCTAATTTGGAAAAAAAATGGAGTGTGTCGTTCCAGATTTAATCAATAAAATAAATTGACTCATTCAATATTTTTTTGAGTCACCCTGTATAACCAATTCTAAAAATATGAATGCAATGATAAATCACAAGTCATCATGTTTTGCACATTTTCGATAAAATTTATTCGGCAAAATTTTGGGATGACGTTATCAATTTTTTGGAAGCGAATGGATATATTTTTATAAAAACATTTATGTCCCATTGCTCTATAAACGTTACTTTATTTTATAATTTAGCGGCCGTAATGTGGTACATACTTTATTGTACTAGTACAATAAAGACAACTTTGTTTTACACTTCTTTTTATTAAAATTTTCGCGAATACACTTAAACTTACTAACTAAAATAATCTAGGCATGATCGCAATGTTTAATATTTACAACATAACTATTACCAGAAAACGTATATTGGATATTTTCCTTGTCGCATTTCACTGCTTTTGCTTCTATTATTGCTTCTGCTTTTCCACAACTGAACATGTCTTCAGCAACATCTGTTTCCGAAAGATTTTTGCCTAGAATTTTTTCCGCAACGTTAATTTTAGCAGTTTCATAGTTATCAATATACCCCTCCGCTACAGTTGATGAACGCCAGCCCCCATGTCTTTTTATACCCTCCATCTTGCATCCGACAGTTGCTAAAATTGTGGCTGAACTTCGCCTGCAGCAATGACCTGAATATGAAGAAGCATTTTCTAGACCCAAATATTTGGCCACCACAGCTGGCACATTACCAATCTTGTGAATTCGGACGGCTTGCACAGTACACTTCTCTTTAACATAATTGATAAAAAATCTCTGATGTGGTGTTTTGATAGGTCGAACAAGTTCAAGTAGATCAATGTTTTCCATATTTCCACGTACAGTCGCGGACAGTGAATTTCGTTCACACAATTCACGCGAATTCACAAAAATTGTAGTCGGTGCTTTATTGTCATGATGACTGACGTGAGTATTGTCAAATTTAATTTAGCTTCGAACCTGCCATCGATTAGTTATTTTAATGAAGGTAAACTAATCTCCCTTTTCCAAGACGGGATGTCGCTACACTTTTGGGCTTACCGCGGACTAGTGTTAGTTATCGTATAAAAAAATGTTTGCCCCTTTATGTCAAAATGACAAAAAAAGGTTAGAAAGATCTAAGGGCTAATTTAGAGTTTTTTTCTGTCAAAGAAATTGGGTGAACGAAATTCACTGTCCACGACCGTACTATAACAAAATGACATTCTGTTTTGGTTTTCGTGTCTTGAAGGTTGACTAAAATGTGCATTTTACAATCTTTGACACATGTTGTCAATAATGTCACAAATTCTTGACATCTGCATGCACCTGCCACACCAAATATGATGACAACCTGTAAAACCAATTATGCTTTTAGTACGAGTACATTCAAATATAATTAATGTTTCCTACCTTGTTTAGTAAATGTATCTTACTGTCAGCTTTAATCAAAAATTCTTCGATCTGACTCTTCGTGAGTGAAATAGGCGTCCACACACACAGAGGGAAGACTGTGCAGTTAAAAGTGTACACGCTTGCCGCAAGTTAAGCCCGTACCCTCTAATTGCACACAGAGAGAGAGGGAAGACTGCGCAATCAAAAGTGTGCACGCTTGTTGTAAGTTATTAAACCCGTACTCTCTCAACGGCGCAACTGAATTTAAACTCAAGCGTGCAGTGACTTGTGTCCACACACTGAGTTTTCCCCGCGCAGTTATAACTGTGCACGCTAACAACAGACTTGACTGCACATGCCACGTTCTTCCCCACACACTAGCAGTTTTAACTGTACCCCGTGACACGTACATTCCAGTCTTGACTCTTCCCTCTGTGTGTGTGGCCGCCTTAAGGGACTTTTTAGTAATGTGACTCGATCTTGAAATGTGTGGCAATTAGTAACTTTTATGAAATAGAAATATATCTGTGTCCTTGTTATGCTCCGTCTTTTCGACAGCAGGTATTTTTTGCTTCCAGTATGGCGATCCTGTTACTGTCATTTGGCCGTCAATTGCCTTGGTGTTAACACGTCTTCCACGACTGTTTGCTGGTTACCGGTGACACTTTCTCGTTGAATAGGGCTGGAGTTACTTTGTGACTGGAATAATGTTCTTTCCGGTCCGTTAACTCAATAATTCTAGTACAGTCTGTCGTAACCTCAAATCGTAAACACATCAAACTTTCGTTGACAGATAGCGAAAATTACTAGCCTCGCGCTATCTTTGTTTAACACATAGGTTAGGTTCCTCTCTGTCGAATTCCGACCACAGGCAGTTTGCCGTACTTTCTAAAAGTAATAGTAGATCTAGTGACTTTACTTTTTAGGTCTATACCCTTCACCTTTCCGCTTCAGAAATGCAATTACACATGAGAATTTACTGATGTCAACTCCTTCACGTAAATTTATGGTTGATGTTAGCATGGAATACTTGTTCCATAACACTCCTAGCAATCTGTTATCTCACTTTCCGCTTGGTTAGATGTACTATTCCGGACACACAATTTCAAATGATCAGTTTCTGTCATTTTAAAAACTATCATTGTAAATCACCCTTTATTGTCATTCTGACAAACGTAAGTTTGAAAATAACGCTCGGCGGACGTAAATCCAAGAATAGGATCCTCACTCGTGTGTTCATGATTGCAAAGTATGAATGTTTTTATCCAATTTCATGAAAAGAACTCTTGTAATTTATGCAAACTCACTGGGAAATTAACAAAACAGCAAAATGTTACTTCATTGTTTTTACCTGACACTCCTGACAGCCTTCAAATAAGAAATAAGGTTAGGTGTTCGTAAAGCCACATTTACTGATGGTAGGCTTACACAGATGCAGCATGGAAATTTTCTTGGTCTCTGAACATTTTTTTAAGTCCGGATTTCTTCAAAATTCAGCAAAAAATAGTACAAAAATCGACAAGCAAACGGACAGCGTGACCCATGGCAACTCTGAACTTGAAGGCTTTCTGCACTACTGGTTTTATAGGGATTTTTGCCCATTTATATATTTTGTCTCCCGCGACGTTAGTGAGCCAAAAAAAGACTCAAGTTATGGATTAGTCGGAACGGGACTTTTTGTTAGGTATTAGATAAGGGCGACCCTGTAGGGTTGGCCATGATAACAAAATAACAAGACATATGAATTATTGTAAAAAAAAGTAATTATACAGGGTTAGTCACGAGAAAATTATTTCTGAAAATTATTTTTACGCAACCCAAAATACTAATACCCTGTACCACTTGATATTATCTAAATTTAAAATGAAATGCCTAATCCATGATTGCTTTGACTTTGGCAGTGTCACTTTGACGTTAATTAATTTAAAAAAATTTTTTTCATCGTTGACTCTCCTCTAGAGCCCCATTGGATCGACGACATACAGTCAGATCAATCTGGGCTATACTGAAGCCGTAAGTGCTCTACCAATGTTGTTCGCCGCTAATGTGCATGTGTTGATTCACCATCTCTGCGCCACCTAGAGCCTCTTCGAAGTGCAAATCTGCAACCTCAGGACTTCTTCGGCCATCCATTTACAAAAAAGCCGTAGCATCCCCCCCAAAATGCCCAACATTTTCAACAGATTAGTAGTTAAATTATTTACTTACTTGTTTGAGTTTGTGTTGTAACCTTTGAATAAAATGCCGTAAAAGAAATTTTTAGAAATAATTTTCTCGTGATTAATCGGTTGCAAAAGATCAAGAGGCACACTGACAAATTTATTAGCGGTGCCGGAGGAGATTTCCGACTGGCTGCGGTACCACCATGGACACTCGCGTAACCTCCTTTTCCACAATTGTCAAAATAAGATTGTCAAACTCAAAGCAATCATGGATTATGCATTTAATTTTAAATTCAGTTAGTATCAAATGGTACATGGTATTCGTATTTTGGGTTGCGTAAAATTAATTTTCAGAAGTAATTCTCTCGTGACTAACCCTGTATAGCTGTCGTTTGTATTCTGTATTTCCCCTGTTTTTCATCAAGTTTATTAAAGCTTCTACGACCACGTATCTCTTTATTCGTAATACTTTTAGGTCTTATTTTGTTGTTTTCTAAGGTTTAGTTTGGTTTCAATAGAATTTCGTCTCTGACGGATTTACGCGAGTTCGGTGTCGTAAATTTGTGGATTTTTTCTACTTGCATCATGGTTTCTAATAAGCATTCATGTTCGGTAGAAGTAGCTGACAGAATATTTTCTGTGGTTAAGTTGCAATCTTAAGATCACTAGAAACTAAAGATTGGCGTCAACTGTCTAATTTTCTAATTCAAATGTCAAATCTGAATTGTGTGAAAAAAAACGACGTTTTTCTAATTTTTTTCTAATTTCAACACGCTTCGTTTCAAGAAAATCCTTAAATACAGCATGGAAACAATTTCCACAAAAGTAGTCACGAGAAAGCCCATTTTAAAGGAAAAGAAACAAGAAATATTTCGTGCTTTTTAAAAAATTACAGAAAAAAGTGGACAATGCTTGGGTAAAACGGAAACAGTTAAACTTCCGTAAAGTTGGCTGATGTTGTCGAGTGTTTTTCGAATTTTAAAATAATACCGATACAATAGCGTCGGTGCCGGTAATACAGGGCTTTTATCAATGATTCTAAGGGCGTAGTTGGCCATGGATTTCGAAAATCCCGCTTCGCTGAAATTATGCCTCACTATGATAGTTCTCACTTGTCATTAATGATATTTGTAACCTTGTAGTCATTTAAAGTCGTCGTTTTTATTGTTTTAACCATATATCTAATAGTACTATATTGCTAGCTCTTCAGAAGTAATATAGAAACGGTGTCCATGGACAAAGAGAGACGGAAGATATTGTTTTCTGTCTATAAGAGTACCGAGGGTATGTACGCATGTACACAAAATGGAAGCGAAAGTACGAAATGTCAAAACGCATCCAGTCACGCTAGGGACTACAGATCAAGCAAGTACAAGTGTATGTGCAGTACTGTTTGGTACCACAGAGAGACAGAGAGGTCCGATATATTGCTCTGCCGTTGTGTTTTCGGACTCTTTTGAGGCCAGTTAGCAATATAGTAGTATTAGATCCATGGTTTTAACGTTTTTCTCAAAAAGCTCAAAACAACAAAACAGTCGTTTTCAAAACTCATGGTGGTTGCGTACGAAAATTTTGTTTTGGTGCAAGGAAGCTGTGAAAATGGTTTATTCTGTTGAACAAGACATTTTCATTGTTATGTCTTGTTAACGCAATGGAACTTCTTGTTCGAACTGGCACTACTGGCAGTGTCAACTGTTATGTTATTTTGGGAAAATCAAACTCTTCGTTGCAAATCGGACTAACTGTATTTTATTATTTCCAAAATTTGTTGTTTTATACCTTTTCAGACAATTAACAAGTAATTAGAAAGGGAAAGGTGACAGAAATATTTAGAATGTTTAACCTTACACTTAATTTGGAAAGACCCATAACACAACAAAGAGACATCTCGGGGAAGACGTTGAGTATTTGAGGAAGTTGTTGATGATTTGAGACAACTTGAGCAGAATCCGCAAACATCTTTGACAAAATTTCCTCTGCAGTCAGGAGTTTCTGTTGCAACATGAAATTGAACAATGGACCTTGAACAAAATGGTGAACATTTTCAACATTTACTGTGATGTTTAACCACAATAAATTTGTTTCTTTTTATTGTAATGAATTAGTTTTATTTTTAAAAAAGATAGGAAGCATTTAGGTAATCAATTATACAAATGGGTCTGGTCTTTATCATGCGTCCTTGGGCATTTAGTACGGTTCAAATCGAAGAGGCGGCACGTTTACATGACCTACTGCGACCCTATAATCATTTATAGAAACCCTGTAGTATTGTTACGTTGTACGGGTGATTGAAATCCGGCGTGGGTAAAACTCAACAAGTTATTCCTTACTAACTCGAAATTTACACGATTAACTCTGTACCTGCGAGCGCAAAGTGCGTAACTCCAAATTGTCAGTTTTCAGTGAGAGCAATTATTTGTGGCTCGTTTTACATACCAGACAAATTATTAGCTTATTCTAAATATATAATACAAAATATTGAATATAACAAATAAAAAATTGTAAATACCTGAATTAGACAAAGAAGCGTCAACATGTTTTAGCAAAAAATACCTCTTTATCCAATTTTATGTAAAAATGGAGTTATGCACTTTGCGCTCTCAGGTACAGAACTATTACAGCGATTATGACCAAACCATTTCCGGCGCAACTGGGCTGCTCTTCTTAACACTCGCTGGACTCGTGGTTCGACTGAACGCCGCATCGAGATATTTCTGGGCCCGCAATCGAGACGCAATCGGTAAGCCGCTCCAGACTTGCTTTTGTGGAACGCCGCATCGACACCGTCAGCAATGATGATTCACCATCAACGCCGTGCGTATATACGTCCAGAAAGCTCTCGACGGCCATAGGCGTCGTACCGGGACGGCGTAAGGGTGTATTTCGTTACATTATATTCAGAATCGGAAAGACGACTGCACAGCTTTATATACCTATCTACATGCTTTGTTGGTTTCGCTCTACAATTGGTTTTTAAGTTTTTTATAATCGTTATTATTTTGTAAGATGGAAAATACTCAACTTTGAGAATAATTGTACGTAATACACGTATAAATTTAGGTTTCCGAAGGCGAAGTTTTTCACATTTTAAATACGTCATAGCTTACAGAATCAAATTTCTAAGGCAGTATCTCCAATTGCGTGATAGTGGTGAAAATTTATTTTTCATTTTCTTGGATGATGAGACATGGATATACCAAAACCGATCTATGGTAAAATTGTGGATCCATGATGATGACATCGAAGCTTATCCTTCTAAAATAACTAGTGTAGGGAGAAAATTCACAATTTTACATGCGGGTTGCTCTTTGGCCTTTTTAGAGGGATGCGATTTTCTCCTTGATTCAAAAATAGATTCAGCAATTTACCACGAAACCATTACATTTTCGATATTTGACATTTATTTTACTCACTTAGGTACATGTCACATTTTTGATACCTACTTTCTGACATTCCATACATTATACACTAGAACAATTATGTCCGCAGTTACACAGCTTAAAAAAAAGTTACCAAATCTAGTTACATCTGCCGAACGTGAATTCTTTATACAGGGTGTCCCAGAATTCGCGCCATTCCCGTGAATGACATATTCCCTGTCCCGAACTATGCCGTAATTCGCAAAAAGAATTGTTCAGGCTTTAACCGTGTGAGAACTGGAAGGCGATTAAGTTGACCAATAGAGAGGCTGCTTTTATATCCGAACGTTTCTATGTTCAAAGTTACCTATGCCAAGAACAAAAAATCGGGTAATACTAAAGTTGAATGAAGTTTTTCATTTAAAAGAACAACACATTATTCACGGGGCTCTAAGAAAATGACTTCTAATACCTGCTCTTCAGTATCTACACTATGTAGAATAGTAATAAATGTATTATTTGCCTACGATGAAATGAAACAGCTTCGCTTATGACATGTACAGCCCAGTTAAACACAATTTAACTAGAATGGCAGCAGAAATAACTTCTGTCCCATGTTACTTGCCTTAAAGTAAACCTTGACGTCTCTGTGTACATTAATCAGTCATCTTTGGCGCAGAAGCGTCTCTTCAGGTCAGTGATGAACTTCGTGACAGTTTATGACAAACAATTGTCAAAATGAATAAATTTATAACCACACTTCTGTTTCCTTTTGTTGACGGAGGGGGATTCGGAAAAAATTCATTCAACTTTAGTATTACCCGATTTTTTGTTCTTGGCATAGGTAACTTTGAACATAGAAACGTTCGGATATAAAAGCAGCCTCTCTATTGGTCAACTTAATCGCCTTCCAGTTCTCACACGGTTAAAGCCTGGACAATTCTTTTTGCGAATTACGGCACAGTTCGGGACAGGGAACATGTCATTTACGGGAATGGCGCGAATTCTGGGACACCTGTATGTCGTCATGGCTACGTTGCGTCTGGGTTTTGCCTGCTGTTGTTTTAGTTTAGGTACGAATTCGAATGAAAGTAATTGCGATGAGTAGTTTTTATGGGTGTACGGTTCTGCGCATGTTGTTCGCAATGTCTGACGAAAATTTGCGAATATGCGAATTTTGTTCTTACGTTTGGGGATTGGTGTCGGGTCTGATTATCTCTGTTTGAATGGTACTATGTGTAGATTTGGACATGCGTGTTAAGGGGTTAACATTTGCAAATTTGCGAATTTGGTTTTTATGGCCTGAGGATTTGTTTTTCGTCTTTTTGTTGAGATTTTCTCGTGAACTGATTTAGTGACGTCTCGTCACATAAAAAAGAAAAAAAAACGATTTTTCTTTTTAAGACAAGACTATAACGTATATGGATAGTTGGCTCAATGGATGGCCCTGGATACTTGTAGGCCACAATGAATGACACTCTGAACTAATGGGATTCAGAGCAGCTACAAGACCTCTGTACTTGTTTACGTTTATTTTCACTCTTACACTAAGAAATAACATAACTAAACCATATTTTCTAAGTGGGAAAGGGTGATTACGTCCTCTTCCCTTCCGTCGCTGGTTGGACCGCGGGGTTCTCGATTGGCCCGAACAGTAAATTTTATTTTTTATTTTTATTTTTATTTTATCAATAACGTTCCCCAACAGGCCGGAGGCGCAATTACAGGGGAACGGGGGACACCCAGAGCAGGGCGGCAATCGAATCCACGACCCAAGGTGTAGCGGCCAAGCACGATGTTACCTATCCCACCCGGGTCCTTTACATACCATTAATAAATACTATTTTGTCGTCTAAACAGCTGACAGTGTAGAGAATATTATTGCTTTCTGCGGAATAATCTTTATTTTTTGTTAAACTATCCATTTTTTTATTTATAATTGAGTAAAGCCAAACTTAGGAAGCCCATTTTTTTGTAAACCCAATATCCTTTTTCGTCAATGATTCTTTTGATTTATGAGGGGGAGGTCCACTACTGAGAGATTAGATGTATTTTAAAGCCTCTACAGAGAAAGTATACATATGAGGTTATTTTTATTATTATCCACACATAATAGTGTGTACCCGAAGGTGTTGGAATCGTCAAATTATGTCTGCCAGGTGTCTGGAAAATGGCGGATTAACTCTTGATACGCTCTTAACAATCAACTGGTGAGTCTGGAAAAAATACTAACCATTTTACTTTTCACATTTTAGTGGAGTTACAATGATTTTATTCTTTTTTTTTTGCTACGTTTGACAACTAAATAACATATTCATTACTGCAATAACTAATAATAAAAATTTTCGTTAATATTTCTCTCGCCCATGATCGTGTTTAATTACCATTTTAGTTGAAGTGTAGAAAGATATGATTGAGCTGTTTTTATAATAATTTGATAAAATTCCATTTGATAACAATGTTTGCTTGATGCAAGGTAAAGATACATATCGGCCAAAATCCAGTAAAAATAAGTTAAAAAATGTTTGACGCATCAGAAAAATTGATAGTTTTCGAAAACCTACGTTTTCAAATTTCGCAGTTAGAGATGAAACATTTTAAGTTCAACATAGAATCTGACAATTGACTTCAGTCAGTAGCGTAACATGCACACTTCAGAAGGGGGTGGTTTTTTAACATTGGTTTAGTTACTAAGCAGTACCCAGGTAGAAAAGTTGACTACGTTGCCGGACGCCTCTGAGAGTGTCCATCGCTTGAATTTGAAAGTGAACTTGGCCCGACCCTCTTTGAAGTTGTACGCAGGTTTATAGCTATGTTGATTGTACGTTGGATGATGTCTAATGAAATGCGTATGTTAATATGAACCTAGTTTTGGACGAATGCGAAGGGAATTCAACTGCTGCCGCACAAGTTTATACTGAGCGTTATCGAGTCAGAAAGCATCCCACATTAAATGTGATCAGGTGACTGGACATAAGATTGCGAGAAACAGGCAGCTTACTTCCTTTGAAATCCAGTTCTATAATCGAGGTCGTCCTACGACCATACGTACCTACTCCATAATTAATGAAGCAAGTATTTTTGGGTTTTCTGCACGTTTTAAATAGCCGTCCCCTAGCGAAAAAACCGTACTGTCGTCCCCATTTTTTTTTTTTTTGTTGAACGCACGCAAGAAGCTGAAACCGTATCGTTTTCCGTCGTCGGATTATCATTTTTTTGTTATCAGAAGAATCCACAAGATTACCGCCAATTTCTTCTAAATTATTACTCATTATAATTGTGGTTTTTAATTTATGTAAAAATTCTGAATACGTTTCATTATTTTGGTTATTGTTTGTTGTTAACTGATTAGTTGTGACTGCACTATCTTCAATAGGGTTTCGACTTACGGCATCCGCAATTTGGTTTAATCTTCCCGGTCTATAAATTGTTTCATAGTCATATTCTTCTAGTGCTAGGCGCGATCTCATTAATCTTAATCCTGGGTCTTTTACATTGAACAATCATGTTAAAGGACGATGGTCAGTAATAATTTTGAATTTTCTACCATAAAGATAAGGAGGAAAATGTTTAATACTCCAAACAATGGCCAAAAGTTCTTTTTCAGTTACAGAATAATTTAATTCTGGTTTATTCAAGGTTCCACTTGCGAAAGGTAGTTCAAGTGGAATATTATCTTAAGGTACAACTGAATCGATTGCAAGATTACTAGTATCCGTAGTTAGACAAAAAGGTTTGAAAAAATCTGGTTATTGAAAAATAGGTTCATTAGATAAAGAGGATTTTAATGTTTCGAACGAATTTTGTTGTCCAACTGAAAATTTGATACTTCTTTAATAATTTAGTTAACAGTTGAGCAATTTGTGAAAATTTTTTAATAAGTCTGCAGTAATATCCGGCAAGCCCAGGAATATTGTAATGTTCTTTACGTTTTTTGGAGTCGGATAGTGCAAAACGGGCTTAACCTTCTCGGGATCTGGCTTAACACCGTGCTCGGTAATTGTGTGACTTAAATAAATTACTTCGCGTCTAAGAAATTCGGATTTATCTGGTTGAATTTTGAGGTTATGGTCGGGTAGACGTTGAAATGCTACAATCAGGTATAGGCGTAAAAACCGTTAAAGACGCTGAATCTTTCACCTCAACTGATAACAACGTAAACAACACTCTTCGTTTGCATACACTAAGCGTTGGACACTCTACAAGTTTATATTCTTCAGTAAGAAGGAACAGTAATGTGTTTCTGCAAAAAATAAATAGTCAACCTTCTAATAAGACTATTCCCGCTCATTGGGAGGATGATTCTGATTCCTCAGCCTCAGAAGAACCTGCACTCATTAACACTATTGGTGATGTCGACATAATTGTTCATAAACCTGATATCGCTAGTGATGAACTGTCTTCGCTATTAACATCGGCACCTCAACATCAACAGGAAAATAGAACTCAAAAGCTGTCAACTAAATCTGGCCCAATCCAGACGACCTATACACAAACTAAGACCACTGAAAAGCGTAGCAACAAAACTCGTTTTGTTTCCACCAACACATCGCAAATCAATGGTGCCAAAGCTAAACTTCTACCACTTGAAAGAAATTGCTGGATATATGTCTCTAATCTTAGCTCTCAACAAACAACTGAAGATATACTAGATACTAGATGTACTTAAAGAACTGGACCCTAGTGCCGACTTTAGCATCGAAAAACCTGAAGCCCTTAATAAAAGAAAACTTCCAGCGTGTTTGTAGTAAGAGCTCCCCTTAGGTATAAAGTTACTCTAAAAGATCCGAATTTTTGGCCTGCCAATACCTATGTTAACAAGCACTTTCATCCTCGTAATAAACAACAAAATTTTCCTCAAAGTGTAGTAAACACAAAAAGCACTTAGAACTAACAGTTTTTCACCAAAATTGTCAAAGTATAAGAAACAAAATTCTAGAATTAAATAGTCTGCAATTAAATGTCTCTGAGCATTGGTTACCCTCAGCAACATATTTAGAGTTTCTTTGTATTGATAATTATAAATTAGTTAGTTATTTTTGTAGGTCATCGTATATTCACGGTGATGTTGCCATTTTTCAACATTCTGCTGTTGTAAATTTATTTGTGAGGAGAAATGACATTATATCACTATCTGTGGAGAAACATATAGAACTATGTGCTGTAGAATCTGATAAAATTAATGTAATTTTCAACGACTGTTAGTAGTTGAAAAAGCCGTTTTTGACGCATGTTTAGGATGAAATATTTAAAGGCTTTCTTATTTGTTCTGTTTACATTCTGGCACTGAGGAGGAGGGAGGATCACAGAAACGCCGGTTTCAATGACACCTTTATTCTAGCACTACCCATACTCGTTGTACAATAACCTTTTTTTATATAATTATTACTCACGTTAACAATTTTCCCGACTCTTCTTTTATTGATACTATATAACACCTATATTACCAGACAAGAAAAAAAATACATTTAGGACATATTAAGATGTAATCATTTTTGTCTAAAACTAAACATTCGCACAATCATTCATTCTGAAACTTGATTCAACTACAAGCTAAATATTAACATGTTATGTCCTATGCTAAATATCACTACTAGAAAATTTCTTGATGACTTTACAAGACATACTGCACTAAATGCAACGTGAATCGCACATCCTATTAGATATAATTTTGTTTTATTTTTATGTACTATTATCTCTTTACCATTTTCAATTATTTTTACATTCGGCGTTTCTTCTTCTACAACTTCGAAAAGACCGTTGTACACAGTACTTACAATTTAACACATGTTTCATTTCGCACTAAAATTAAATCACCTTTCTTGTAAACTATAGGATTTTTATCGTACATTTTTTCGCTTGAGTTTATGTACAACTAAATTACAATGTGCGTTTTGATGCGCTCTTTGTAATCTAAATTTTAATTCTTTTCAATAATCGTTAAAATTATCCAGTGGACCAATTTCCTTAACTAAATTACTAGGAATTTTACCTACATACTTTACCGAAAACTAATTCATAAGGAGTGTACTTCCTTTCTATATGTACAGTGGTATTTATTAACAAAAACACCAATAAGAAAGCCATGTACTCCATGACCTAGTTTGATTTCCTGTCATTGTTCTCAAATATGCTCCTAAAATTTTGTGCGAATTTTCAAGTTCCCTATCCTCTGATGCTGATAAGATGTAGAATACAACTGCTTATATATGTTATAGGAGGAGTAGTTTACAAACTTCAGACATTGTTGACGATATAAATTCCATATCTCGATCTGAAGCAATTTCTTTCGGAATTTCTTTAACTAAATTATCCCGCTGGCAGGATCGCCTTGTAACCTTTATTCTAGAACTTAACCCATACTCATTGTACAATCACCTTTTTTTATATATTACTTACGCTAACAATTTTCCCTACTCTTCTTTTATTGACACTACACTACAAGGATCCATCAATATTTGATGAAAATTCGATGTTAAATCGATTATTGAAAACTATTTAAAATGTCCGAATTGGTCCAATATACAGTGGCGGCCAAAATAAAGTAGGATACCTCTTGAAAGGAGTTTTCAAGAAATTTAGTTGTGTAAACTGGACTCAACTGAATATGTATTCACTGACAATGACATTTAGACTTCAACATAAATTTGAAAATTACACTGGGGAGAGAAAAGTATCAGAAATTTGGTAAGAGATATAAGTCGCCGATTCTCACATCGTTTACTTTACGATAATCTACTATAATTCGCCTTTTCCTTTGCCCGGACGCATCTAACTTTTTCAGCACAACCCAAATAGGTGAATTCCACGGAAAACTAGAAGGATTTACGATATCTTGCTCTAGAATTTTATGGATTTGCTTATTTACTTCATCTTTATGAATTTCATAAATGATTAACTGAATCTCTGTATGTTAATATTGTTAATACATCCCCATCAAGATGGAAAATGTGTATATATTATAATTTGATTAAAGAATCCTTTTCGTCTTTATTTAAATGATTTGTTTTTAATAATGAAGAACTTTGGTTTAAACGTTCCACTTTAGAATTTTGCTCAGGGGTGTTGATTTATGTATTTAATTCTGCGATCGTTTCAATTAAATTCGGGTAATGGATCTAAAACGAAGTCAATTACCTGGACGTTAATAGTTTTCTCTGTCGTGTTAAAAATTATTATAGTTACAAATAGATTATTTTCGTCAACTTTTACTAGAATTGGACAAATGTGAACGTCCTTTAATAGATTTAGTTTAGGACAAATGCCTTCTTTGATCTCTCCGTTTAATGTATTTGCTGTTACTACAATTTCTGATCGTGGTGCTAACTAAATTGCACATCGGAATTAAGAGAGTTAGAATTAGGATTTGCAATTGAATTTCAGGTTGAATTCAAATTTGAAATTAAAATTGAAATTGGATTAAAATTTGAACTGGAGGATTGATTTAATTGTTCACTGTCCCCTATAAAACGCTCAGTGTGGTATAATTTTAAAATTTTCTTCCGACGAAATCTGTGTTAAGTTTGATGGATTATGAATAAGAGCAGCGGACAGTCGTTTTGTAGTTTTATTAAACAAATAACAAGTGTGTTCTAGAGCGAGTATGATATTATGACCGTTAGGTCCAGAGATTGAATATAAAGAGTATGTTAACCGCTTGAAGAGTCAATGATGAATGGTTCCTGTATTCGAAGGTGGTGGTGGCCCTGGCTCCCACCCTTACGGGTGGAGAGGGGTGAAACAGGTCCCCGCCAGAGGCACTAACATACCCCCCGCCTTGAAACAATTACATTGTTTTAATACCAAAATAATAGAATGTTAGAGTGATAACATGATATCGATCAATTCGAATGAGAATACATGAATAAGATTTACTACAATTAACATTGTATAGAATGGATTCACAGTGATTATACAATATGGGCGATAAACTGAGAATAGCGATTTACAACACTTGCCCACATACAATAAGAATGAATATTACTTATACATGGAATACACCTGAAAGAGAGATTTACAACTCTTTATCAGGTACAATACGAGTGGACAAACTTTATTTGCAATAGTGTGTAGATAACCAGAACCCGAATTAGTAAATGGAAAAGCCGTTTCCGAATTGGCGCACTTTATGATGCAATTTCGACACTGCACAAACACTACGCGAACAAAATCGTCTTTGCCGCGATGCACTTGCACTATTCGTTGTAATAGCCACCGCAACGGGTGCCGGTTGTCTTCTTTGATCGGTAGTACCAGCGCTCCAGTGCCGGGAACGTTTCTTGAGAGGGTTTGCCACCTGGATCTCCCCTGCAGCGTCGTATGATATTCCACGGACCAGCGCTTCCAAAAATGTTGGCGGCAGGATTCACTCAATTGCCAACGGGAAAGCATGTTGACAGGAGTGTGGTCCTTTTCTATTGGAGTTGTCAATGGATGGCCAACGAGACAATGTCCCGGAGTCAGTGCGGCTAACTTCGTAACGTCGCTGGAAAGCGGCGTCACAGGGTGCGAATTCAGGACAGCTTCAATCCTGACCAAAAGCGCATGCATCACCTCGCACGTTAGATGGTTGTATCCGATAACGCGCTGGATGTGAGTTTTTACGAATTTAATCCACGCTACCCACAAACCACCAAAATTGGGCCCACGCGGGGGAATTAAACTCCATTTGATATTTTCTGCTTTTAGCTTATTCCGAAATTCTTTCCCTAATAGCAATTCGCTTAGCTTGCGCTTAGTACCTACGAAATTTGTGACGTCGTGACTAATGAATGCTGCGTATAAGAACGATTCCTTTTGGTTATCCCACCTGATATCTAAAGTTTTATTATTGTATTGTTTGTCAGTTATTAAACGATTACTGTTGGATGTAGCCTGAGCGCATTCTTGTATATCGGGACAATTAGACGACCATTTACTTATCTTGGAACTTGCCTTCGCTAGAACGGTTTTTAACTCGTCTTTCGGCTCGATTAATTTGACTATAGAATTTGAAACGAACAATGCCTTATTGACATAAAAACAATGATTGTGTTCAGGAGATTCTAGCCAGATGATTTTTTGATAATTGCGGTCGTCAGAGTGAAGCCAACCGCACCGGTACATCTTCGATATATCACATGTATTGATAAATTGGGGCAAACGAAATTGAATTAGAATGGTGAAAGGTTCGGACTGCAAAACGGGGGCTGTTAATGAGTTGTCATTTAGGCTTAAATTGTTTGAGCTAAAATTTGAACGGTCAACAACCTCGCAGAGTTTAATGGAAGAAATGTAGGGATTGTAAAGACAATTGTGTGGCAGGTAACTAGGATTATTTAAAGAATTTCCGTTAAGTACCTTCAGGTGTACAAGGTCTAGGTACTTCCTTAGAAAGATAATAAAACCCTCGGTAAGTTTATGGTCACGACCCTCTGTGAACAATAACGGTTGGAGAACCCCTTCTCCGGAATTTCTTAATTGAAGTGGATTTTCGAAATAAGGGACTGTGGAACGACCCAACTTTTCCGAAAAGAGGAGTTTAATTACGAAACGACCATCGGGTGAATGGCCGGTGGTATTCTGAAAAGGGGTTGCACAAAGAGAGGTTTTCAAACCTTTGCTTAATAACCTGCTTCCGGTTTTGACGGTTTCAACTTCCAAGAAATGAGAAATGATTTTGCTCAAACTAATTTTGTGATGACGTGAATTTGTTAAATGCCCAAAACTGCCATTAAGAATCAACCCCAGCGCGGCATTTTGAAGCGCCGGTGGATTTTTCATAAAATGATTTTGTATTTTAAGTTCGGCAGTTTCTGAGTGTTTTTTCTTATCAAGAATTGCTACGATTGACGTATCGATGCTATGAATATGTAATTCCAAAGACTTGCCCAAATTTTCGGTGATGAATTGAGATTTACTCCCAATGTCCAAGAAAACGCGACATTCTTTTACTTTACCTGATTGGCCCATTACGCGAATCAAACCGGTGGATAAAAGTACACTAGACGGAATAGCTAAATTACATTTCGAGGTGTCTTCAGGATTATCGGAATCCTCATCTGGTTTATTTTTGATTTCATTTTTGGGAAGGTTATTGTTTGTTTCTGCGTGCAAAAGCGTGTGGTGCTTCTTATGACATTGTTTACAACGCCTTGATATGTAACAATTTTTCGCGACATGATTACTTCTTAAACAATTGAAGCAACGATTCATTTTCTTTACTTGTTCCACTCTATCGTTGGGCATTAAACTTAAAAAATTTGTACAATTGAATATGTTGTGCATTTGGGAACATATAAAACACGGGATTGATTGATTATTGCTTACTTGTACCTTGTTTGTATTTGATTTTAATGATTTACCCAAATGTTTGGTTTTGGATTCACATTGCTTACAGATATCCAATAATGAGCTACAATCTTTCAAATTATCTGTAGGATTTTTTATTGGAACTAACGCGGTGTCTGATTTTGGATTGGATGTGCTATCTATCTTAGTTTGGGACATGCCCACAGAGTTGCAAGAATTATTATCAGGATTATTTTTCGGTTTGTTGGATATTGAATCTGATAATTTGTGCGGATTCGGTATTAACTTATGCGTTTCTGAAATGACTTTTTTGTTATCGATAGTTTTATACTTAATGAATAGTGCAGGGGTAAACCGCACATTAACCCGAGCATTGGTAGTCTTATGAAGTTTAATGGGTTCTCCATTTAGCATGTTGTCCACTTTTATGGGTTTTAGATTTTCACAACGTTTTTCGAGATGAGTATTGTTGGTATTTACGTTAAACGAATTCGGGAAAGGAAGATAATACAACAAATCGGCTTTTTTGATTAGAGCAGTATATAATTCCGATATTTCATGGATATAGCTTTGCACGGGTCCGAGATTATAAACTGCGGGTTTGTTAGATTCTTTGCTACTCGTGTCATCTAAAAATACCACGATTTCCGATTTATGTTCAACTATAAGATTTTGTACGTTAGATTGTACCCGTTTCAAATCTTCCAACCTGCATCTTAACTCGCCTATTTTTTGGTGGTTTGTAACTTCCGAGATGAACTCCGCATGTGAATGTATATCGTTAACAAGAACGATAAATTTCCAGAGAGATTCGTTATTCGACATCGTCAGTACGAGAATAATGAACTACGCAAAATGGACAAAACTAAAGCCTACCTGAGTTTCTTGATGAATGACCCTCGATGATTTGCACTGCACTCGCGGCCGTTACCGATTTTTGAATACTTGATGATTTAGGTGGAATGTTGAATTCCAAGCGATGATGATTTATCGAACTACACTTATCACTTATCACTGTTACTGATTTTCTGTCGCTGATCCGGCTCGAAGGACCATGTTAAGTTTTGATGGATGATGAATAAGAGCAGCGGACAGTCGTTTTATAGTTTTATTAAACAAATAACAAGTGTGTTCTAGAGCGAGTATGATATTATGACCGTTAGGTCCAGAGATTGAATATAAAGAGTATGTTAACCGCTTGAAGAGTGCTTGAAGAGTTAATGATGAATGGTTCCTGTATTCGAAGGTGGTGGTGGCCCTGGCTCCTACCCTTACGGGTGGAGAGGGGTGAAACAGGTCCCCGCCAGAGGCACTAACAATCTGTTCCGTTTGTAATCGATCAGACAATTAAACGGTTTAAAAAATCGTTGCCTAAAATACCACTGAAAGCAGCTTGAAAAGAGTCAGGCACTATATGTATAAAATACATGTTCCAATTTCGAATTTCTGATAAAAGTTTCAAATATACAAGGACCTATTGTCCTCAGTGGTTTGTTGGGATCTGAATCGATTCCCTTTAAATTTATTGGATTATCAGTATTGCACCAAATATCATCTCTTAAGTTTAGATAATTTTACCAATGAAATATCAGCCCCAGAATTTGAAAAATTTGTGATTATTGTTTAATAATTGATTACCCTTCAAATAAACATAAGAAGTTGAAAAAAGATTTAATGTTGAGATTCGGCTTGAAGATGGGTGTCCTTCAGGGCAACCGTTTGTAATACTGTGTTTTTTGACATTCGTGAATTAAATGGCCTTATTTTTTACAGTAAATACAAAATTTTGATCCAGGAGAAAAAGAGTTAGGATTTTACTGATTAGAAAATTTGTTAGAACTTGATTCCTTGGAAGGATTGATATGAATATGACAAATATTGCGATCACTGATCTTGTTTCGACAATTTGGTAAAACGTGTCCCGATTTCTGATAATAATAAGTGCAATACTTTTTGAACGTGTTACTTGCAAAGTTATTAGATTAAAATTTCCAGATTTTGTTTTGAGAATTTAGTTTTAGCTTAGCTGACACAGCCAAAGCTACTGCTTCCTTAACAGATGACATTTGACTAACAATTGCAGATTTTTTAATACGTTTAACGCTTCATCCCTTAAAAGTTGTAAGTTGGTTTGTCGCGCTTCCCGAGTTAAATTTAAATCCAAACAGCCTATTAATTTTACATAACAATTTTCTATTCTAGTAGAGAATTCGGAAGCTGATTGACAATTTCCGTATAGATCAATTAAATAAGATTTTAAATCTTTCCAGTTAGTGAATTCACGATTTCGCGTTAGGGCTCTGGCGTTTCCAATAAATTTCATTTTGATTAATTTAAATATGTAACTTATTGTGATGATCGTTCTGAGTTAGTTCCATAGTTTGTTCGCAGTTACTTATCTAGGAATTCGTAAAGTTGATCAGATGATCCGTCGATTTTGCAAATCATATCTACCGGCAAGAGATACTCGTAAATATTCTGGATGTGAATTTTCTGGAGTGTTTGAAGCTTGCGACCGTGTGTCGACCATGAATGGTAAATAAAAACTTACAGCAGTGTGGTGCGCAATTCCATAGCCAATACCATACAAATACAAGATTCCAAAGGTTGATCACGGTTTCCAGATCGACTAAGGAATCAACCAGTTAGTAAACAATTAACCCTGATCGTATCCTTCGGATCGAATAACGAATCAACCAGTTGGTAATTCGTCAGTACAATTAACCCTTTTTGAAATCCAACCTTTTCGGGACCCCACAGCTACCACCAGTTTCTTGTAATGAATTTGTCTAGGGACGACTTATACCAACAACCAAGCGTTACACTCAACTGTATAGTTTTACTGGGATGTGGTCGAACACAAAAACAACGACGACAATATCGTATCAGCGTATTCCCTGATTAACTATTACATTTTGTACACTTTTTATGTGTTTTTAATTGATATGAACTTAATTGACAGAAATTTACACAAGGTTGGTTTTTTTGAAGACACATAATAGCACGAAAAAATTGTTGAGTGGATTCTAATGGCTTAATTTGCCTATTTTGATACAATTAATTAGATCAATAAATGGAAAAATATGGATGGGGAGATAGATACATTATGGTTGTGACGATGGTCATAAGATCCTCGATATTAATTATAAGATCGGTGTCGGAATATTTACAATGGACCCATAATGTAAATGCTTTACACCTGCGACTGCTAATATCTAACTCAAATTATTCTTCCAAATATAGGAATACCTAAATATGAAATTGATTATAGAATTAGTCCTACTTATTGCTACTATATACCATTGAAGTTTGATGTATAACATAAAATGCATTGCTCCATTTCGAAATATAATAGGGGTTCTCCAATTTATTGGCGATCATAGCTCATGGCCAAATTTTTATTTTTCCTAATGTTGTGAGCAGTTTTGGACGTTGTGACAGACTACAGCAGGTACCCTGCGACTGGTTCATAGGCTTTAATACGTTTTTTAGTTGTGTGTAGTTTAAGTAACCTTAACTTAGTTAGCGCTTCTACTTCAATAATTATTGTTTTTTACTTCCCAAGCGTAAGCTGCGGCAGTATTGTAATAGAGTCCATCGGTCGACTGGCTACTTTCATGTTTTCTCGTGACCCCTAGTGTATAAAAAAATAGGGCCCTGTTCCTGTCTGTGTTGTGCCGTCTGTGTCGATTTTTATTACGCAGATAATAATTACCGAAACCATGGGACCGATTATTGTCAAATTTTGAATGTATAATAAGAACATCAAGTAGATGGGATGATTCGAAAGTTTGACGTTGCAAATATTAACGCGACTAACCTTAAATATTCTCTGTTTAAATTTCGCGGGCGCCGTACGTACTTTCAGGAAGATGGCCGACGTCTCTCAAGGTCAAAAATTTTGATCACACCAAGAACGAAGGATTTTGAACCTCGTGTTATTACTGTATACTATATATTTGAGGACCCGGGGTGGGCTAGTTAGCATCATGCTTGCCCGCTACACCTTGGGTCGTGGGTTCGATTCCCGCCATGGCTCTGGGTGTAACGTGTATGTCCCGTTCCCCTGTAATTGGGCCTCGGTGCCTGTTGGGGGACGTAATAGAATAAAAAAAATAGAATATACGTCAGTTAGATATCTATACTATCACTTTACACTTGCGGCTTATCAATACATTTATAGGTAGTTTTTAATAGTATATTACATAACGAGAATAGTAAACAGCCTATTACGCACGAGTTTAAAAATTGCGCACGAGCCCCGTAGGGGCGAGTGCAGTAATTTAACGAGTGCGGAATAGGCGTTTGCATTCGAGTTATGTACTATACTTTTTCTACGACCACCAAAAAAAGCACATTTTAACAAAAAATGTATTCCATTTTATCATAATAATTAACATACTACGCAACATTGAATAAATAGTCCATAAGGACGATGCTTTGAACTGTTTCGAAATTTCGCCAAAATAAGCGAGACAGCAACATTCTCAGAAAACGATTTCAGTTTGTTCTTTAATCTCCAGTCCATAAAATTTGTAGAGATTATTTCATATCGCTTTTTAGATTTTGCTGCCACAAGGTAATCTGTCGCCTCATTAAGTCATTATCATTAGCTTTGGCGACAATATTTGGTGGTGTACAAACAATCTCGGAATCTGATTCAGATGACATTATGTTGTTGTAGTAATAGAGAAACTCACAATCCACAAAATACCTTCTTTAGACTTTTCTCTGACATAAATTTTGTATTTTGTCAACAAAAGTCAAACGTGCATGCCTGCCACTACGCATATACTAAAGAAAAAAGTTCCTATTTGCAGATAAATAAAGGATTAATTTAATACAAAAAAGAAGGATAGTATATGTAGAATATAATTCTTAACTAGATTTATCTTGAAAATAAAAAACATTTTCATATTATCGCTGTAAATGGTATAAGAAGGTGAGTTGTACTGCCAACATATTTTTAGTAAAACAAATAGTTCCCTATTCCTTACACACAGCCATTACACACAACTGTGCGTAAAGAATCATTTACACAGTGACTAGATTGTACAAAATTAGCTATTTACAATAGTGGGAGTAGAAAAAATTATTTATAGGTACAGGTGACAAAAAAAATTAATGAATGGGGCAATATATTTTACTGATTAAATCAAGAACGGCTCACTACGTTTTCCCGAAAATTTAAATATACAATACAGTATTGTTATTATTAGTATTGCACTGCACTAAGTGAAATCGATTAAATGTGAAGGTTAATAACTTCAAGGCGCTATTGCTCTGACGGTTTGCCGGTTTACTCGCTAAAATCTGCTCTCTGGGCATCAAAATACATATAAATTACAATTTTCGATAAAAGCTAATTCTTTAATAATTTTCACTTGCAGGTATTATAAAATTAAGACCAATATTTTAACCTTTTAAAATAATCCTTGTGAAAGTTGGTTGAAGTTATCATTCAAGTGACTACGTTTTATGAGTGCTCAAGCAGGAAGTACTCCATTACTGTTTAATTTTCATCAAAAAGTAGTTTACTTGTACTGTGCCTTGATTACTTATGATTAAGTATGATTAAGTCGAGTCGTTTATTTCAGAGCCGTATTTTTTATTGCCAAGCTGTTCGACTTTTACAGATAAATCAGATAACACATTTAACAAGACTACTTAAATGACACAGTGAAAAAATCAGACTATGATAAGATTTGTTTTTTAATACTGAGAAATATCCGTTTTTGTACTTTAATAGGTGATACGAGTTCACATTTCTGAAGTACTTTTTTTTTTGTTTTGGTATATACTGGTATTTAAAATGTTACCACTGATTTAGTTAGAAATTTAATTGAACCTTCAAAGTTTCAGAATTTTAGATTATTTAATTCTATGACTTTTGTAATAATAACTTAAAATTTTGAATCTTTCTGTATGCAGTTTTAAATATACATTTTTTTTAATGAATCAAATTTGGCACGATCATTGTTTTAATTTGTTATGTAAATTTAACAGTTGAATTAATAATTAGTTCATTACACATTTTAATGATGCTTTATGAAAACCTGAAATTCTACATATTTTTACATTCCAAACGAGAAAAAAAGAGTACATGGTGATTTCAAAATATATGCAATAATTTTACCCACGGCATCACACGCTATAGTAGTGTGGAAATATAGAAAAAACAAATTAAAAATCGAATGGGGCAAAACCCCCAAGAACCACCCTCGATGCGAAGTCACTGATTCATCTTATAAACAATAGGTGGAAACACGTTCGAATAAAAACGATGTAAACACTTTTAGTTTCAATTAAAAATAAAACCGACTTTTTGGAATTATGCTATCCTTGTGTGATCACCATGTCTTCATCTTTGTTATATGCATTTAATCTGTATATGTCAATTTCACTTTCATCCTTGTACCGCCGCACCAGCGCAACAAATCGCTTTGACAGATCTTTCTTCTAACCTGTCTTTCGAGTTTTTGTAAGAAAAACAATTTTAGAATTTAGAACAAAAATCCTATTTTAAGTGATGTATTCATAACGGATCACAATCGCTGCCCAATAATTTACTATTCCTTTTGTTATCTACTGTGAATTATTTATAAAATCAAGCTGTCAACATCTTTCCTACGAAGTTAGTTCAGACATAATTCCTAAAATTTAGGCGCGCAAAAATGGTGGTAAACAACGCACGCCTTGGAATATTTTTCTTGTTTTTCTTGGCGAAGAAGTAAAAATTTGTATCATTTTTTTTAAATAAACTTTACATTTTGTTTTTATGGTTGTCTGTCAGTTGTGTCTCTTTATGCAATAAAATGCCACCGGTGCGAAGAAATGTTAAATTTGAACAAATTGGCGCCTTTGACAGAGGCAGAATTGTCGGTATGCGAGAGGCTGGTTTGTCGTACCGTGAAATTGCATGAAGAATCGGTCCAAATGCTTCGACAATTTTACGAATATGCAGCGAATATGTAGGGCGTGGTAAATAAGGATCTCAGAGCACGTCGTAGGGGCAGTGGGCGCCGAAGAGTAACTAGTGAACGTATTTTCACTGCTACTCTCGGTTGCATTTTTTTTGAAAGGCAGTATATTTGCCAGAAACATAGCTAACAATAAGAAGCTTATCGAATTCCAAAAACCTAGAAGATTTAAAATTTAAGCAAATAATGAAGTACTGGTACAGTGCCGCCGGCAATCATTTGAAAGAATTTAACCAGGGGCGGCCGGTCAGGGGCGGCAGGGTCGGCCACGCCGTACCAGTCATTTTAAAATACTTAGTAAGCGTTGAAATTAGAAAATAAAAAAGAAATAAAATTTGATGTACGTTTAGTATAGAAGATGTAGTTATATTAAAAAGTACTTCTATATTTTATTATATTCCTGTGTATGAATAATAACGAAAAAAATTACATTAAATTATCTAAAATTTTATCGTTCGTACACATAACTTTGCTAAAACATAAATGCGTTTTTCTGTATTTTTAGCATCTAAGCGTTTTCAGATATTTCAGAAATGAATTTAATGTTTTGAATCATTTTAATTATTCAATTAAGGTATTTGACAATTTGCCATATAGGTAGGTACATTTCAAAAAAATTAAATGTAAATGAAAATAGTTAACAGTTGGTACTTTTATTATTACTTTTTTTATATTTTTAACTGCATGTCATTATTTAATTATTATTATTTAATTGTGGATGTCCGGGGTCGGCAAGCCGTAGCCGCTGGTCGAGGCGGAACTCAGTAAAAATAATTTTTTCGGTGGTTTTCAATTAATGATAAGGCAGAACAAGTAGAATTAAAGATTAATAGTATTTGGAATCAAACTGACATTGTCAATTTCCTATAAAAAAATTATTTTAACAAGTCGAGGTCGAAAGATTCGAGAAGTTTTTGTACATCCTGAAACGTAAAATGTCAGTGGTTAACGAGTAGCGGCCATACATTACGAAAATATATAACACAAAGGTGTAGACTCAAAGTATTTAGCCGACCCGAAATTTTGACCCACCAGCCGCCACTGGATTTAACATAAAATTTTAAAATTCGTTTTTAGGAAAACCGGTAAACCCTACAATGAATTAAATGGAATAACGAGAAAGCCATTAGTATGTCATAATAGGATACCGCGGGCGGTACTCAAAATTAGTTAATCCGTTAACAGTACCTGAGCTGTTCACCAGGTAAAATCTTCATAATAAGTAAATCTGTACGTTGTGTAGAGTTAAATTTCTATGAAATTTATTAAAATGGTACCAAATTTTATTGTTAGTGTCCGCTGTTGAGAGGATCCATTGTTGGGAGGCTTACTTCATTACATTTGCTAAACACGCCTTCGGTTTCTTGAAAATTATCCGTTGATTAGAGGTGTCCGATATGTAGAGGTTTTGCTGTAGTTTTTTTATCATCTGATAGAGGAGTGATGCTTTAGTACCACTGGTTTTTGGTCGTGGTGCCTCTAAGACTGAACCAAATCTAATAAAGTTAGTTCCGCATACTTTGAAGTATAAAAGGTTCAGAATATCTTCATAATCTACTACTGAATGTAGAATGTTGTGCAACAACATAAGAGAGGCAATATTCCGGCGGCATAATAAACTTTGTATTTTAAAGCGTTTGAGATACACATCGTTTGGAAACTTAAAAACTTCAAGAAACTGCGTTGAATTTTTTCTAATGTAGAAATGTGTGACAATTATACATACATATATGGGACTCCACACAACCGATGAATACTCTAGGCGTGAACGAACATAAGTGAAAAATAGAAGTGACAAAACTTCTTTGTCTTGTATAGCCCTCGAGTTACGGATGACGAGACCTAGAGACCTATACGCAAAGGCTGAAACATTCTCAATATGTTTGTCAAACTTTAATTTTCTATCGAAGGTGACACCAAGATCACAGATGTATTCTGGTCATTCTAGTATAGAATCATCAATTGTGTAGTTGTAGGTTAAAAAAATTATCTTTCTGAAATAGGATTTAACAAAACATTTATCTTTGTTTAGAAGGAGTTCGTTACTGACTGACCAGTTATACAATCTGTTTAGATTATTCTGAAGACGCACGCAGTCATCTACTGTTTTTACTTCGCAGAGTAGTTTGAGATCGTCAGCATACTTAAGATACGCTACATCAAATTGTTGTCCAACATCATCTATGTAGATATTGAATAGTAATGGAACCAACACAGACCCTTGCGGCACCCTCGAGGTTTGAGGAACTTGCTAGAGGAAAAGTCTTGATAATAGACATACTGATATCTTTCATGTAGATATGATGTGAAGTGATTAATCAAGTCATTCGAGAAACCAAAAGATTGTAATTTAAGCAACAAAATTCTATGATATAAATAGTCTGAAATAAACTGTGTTTTTAAAAATAAGTTTGTGGTTGGTGCCTTTCCCTTTCTAAAACCATGTTGATTTAAGGCCAATTAAGTGAAAACGTGATTACATATTCGAGAATGAAGCAAGATTTCAAATATTTTAGCAAAATTGTTAATAATTGTGATTGGACGATAATTTGTTTTGTCATTTGTGCTATTTTTCTTATGGACAGGTGTATGTTCTTAATGTCAAATTAAAAATAACAGACAACGGTTCACATAAAACTGACGCACAAGCACGAATGAAAAATGAGGGAATAGCATCTGGACCAGTTGTTAAAGTTGGTTTAAGTTTTTAAATCGAAATGCAAATTTCTCTGGAATCAACTTTTTTAACATATAAGATATTTTTATTTAGACCACTTAAGTTTTCCTCAAATACTACAGAGTTGCTGTCATTATCCTTTTTGAATGATTTAACAAACGATTCAGCAAACGCATTGACTATAGCTTCTGGTGAGGTTAAATTGCTGTCATTATATTTCATCACATTGGGTATTCCGTGCTGTTTCGCTTTGTTTTTAATAAAAACCCAAAATTGTGTTTATTGGAACGAAGTTCCTTATCGCGCGTTGCGAAAGGGAGCTAGACGGAACAGTTAGACCAGAAGTTCTAATGACACATTCTGCGCGCGCTGCAAGCCGTGGCAGCGTGCACGTGTTTCTGTCTGTCTCTTTCATTACTAAAGATAAAGGTATTTCATTGTATACAAAGCCTTCGTAAACATTCAGTTGATTTAATCGACTCTGTTACAGAAAAAACGAACATTTTGTTATTATCAGAGACATGGTTGAACAATCAAGAAGAATGTGATATACCGAATTTTAATTGTATAACCCACTTTAAACGTGATTTTGTTCGTTCAGGTGGAGTTGCGATATATCACAACACAAATGATACGACCAATCTTGTATTTTTTTTATAACACCAAATATGTCGGTCATTATGAAGAATATTCAGGACTTGCACGTAAGACGTACAAGTGTTGCAGATTTATGTGCAGCAGAGTGTGTAATGGAAAACGGCGTTACCTTAATCATGGCAGTCATATATGTCTCACCAAATAACAAATTAATAGATATTCAGGAGTTCATTCATCGAGCACTGCTAGAGTATTTTAAAGATGTATCTCGAACGCTTAGCAGATACAACAAAAATTTAGATAAACTTCCACTCATTTTGGGCGGTGATTTTAACATCAACTTCAGTAATGAAAAATCAAAACCATTGCTACAGTTTCTAGAGGAAGAATTTGATTTAAGAATCAACAATAATCCGGCAGAATCAACAACAAAATATAGTAGTACCATCGATGCAGTTTTTTCAAGACATTTAAATAAAATAGAATCCCAAATTTATGTTTCCTACTTCAGTTACCACAAGCCAATTATTTCTAAAATTGAGCCTATTGATTAAGTTTATAGATATTATACTAGCGGAACCCGGCAGACGTTGTCCTGCTTGTGTATATATTTACTTTGTATATATGTGGATATAAATGTATGGTCTGGAGCGCAGAATGCGTTGTAGAAAACTGAATAATAAGATAACTCATATTGATGCTATTCCATTTATTTTCATTAGTATACACAATGTACACATTTTTGTATTAGTAATTCACGTGAATGAATAAAATTTTTGACTATTGTATTCGCTATAGTATATGCTAGTCCAAAAGGTATAAGGTTATATGACCATTATAAAAGTAGTTGACCGCAAATAAGTACCCCCTTTGTGTGGTTCGCACTAAGCTTACCGGTTGGCAATAAATCGTCTTCTCAACATTTCTTGCTCATATTTAACAGGGCCGGCTTTCAAAGCGAGTGGTGATTTCGGAACCCTCAGCGGCTGCAGGTAGTAAAGAAATAGTGGAGTGGTGGATTTACATATTTAGTGAAAGCCGCCCCTGAACGAAACCACAACCGCCGGTCGAGCTCCATTGGACACGTTATTTACGACCCTAAAACCTTTTCTATTGTAAACAACTTAACTTCGACACAATGGGATGATTTTATGATGGCCATATAACCTTATAGCTTTTGGTCCACTAAAACTGAAACAACTTGAACACATTTTAATCAATACTAACATCTATCGTAACGCTAGTGGGTAAACAATATTTTTGGTTTTTCGATTTGGTGTATAGACGTACAGAGTTTTTGGAATTCCTACTCTGGAGCAAGCAACATACAGTTGACCATGCGAAAAACATGGATTTCCTAAATTTAATCCGGCAACGCGCAAAGACTGCCCTTGGGCTTTGTTGATTGCCATCGCGAAAGCAAGACGCACAGGAAACTGTAGTCGTTTGAATGTAAAGGGCAAATCAGTAGGAACCATTGGAATGCGCGGAATCAGTTTGATTTTTTGGATGGCATTTTCAATAATCTCTAGTAATTCACTCTTTGTTATTACTGAGGATTGTAGACAGTGAACATCACTAATGATTTTATTTTGCGGTCAATACGATTTTTGTTGTAATACCAACGAAAACAATGCTGTCATTGATGCCGCCATAGATCTAATACTTGCTAACTCTTCAGAAGTAACATAGAAACGGTGTTCACGGACAAAGGGAGACGGAAGATATTGTTTTCTGTCTAGAAAAGTACCGAGGGTCTGTGCGCACGTACACAAAATAGAAGCGAACGTATGAAATGTCAAAACACATCTAGTCACGTTATCGACTAAAAATCAAGCAAGTACGAGTATATGAGCAGTACTGTTTGGTACTATAGAGAGACAAAGAGGTCCGATATATTGCTCTGCCGTTGTGTTTTCGGACTCTTTTGAAGCCTGATAGCAGTGATAGCAATATAGTAGTATTAGATATATGGGTGCCGCTGATTCTCTAAGTTCATAATACTTTAACAGAGAGGTTGATGTGCTGCAGTGCCATCTAGTGGCAAGTTACAGCAAAATCGATAACGCGAAAATATTCTCCATGGTCAAATACCAACGTATATCAATTTTCATGAGGATCGGTTGATTGGTACAGAAGTTGATGTGTTGCAGCGCCATCTAGTGGCGAGTTACAGCAAAATGGATAGGGCGAAAATATTCTCCATAGTCAAATGCCAACGTGTACCAATTTTTATGAGAATCGGTTGAACGGTGTAGAAGTTGATGTGCTGTAGCGCCATCTAGTGGCTAGTTACAGCAAAGCGGATACCACAAAAACCTTCTCTATGAAAAACCACTTACATGTGCCAAATTTCATGGTGATCGGTCAAACGATTTCGGAGTCTATCGATCACAGATATATATACCAACATCCATTTTTATATATATAGATAAGATTATATTTGTTAATAATAAAAAAATTATTATTATAATTAAAAGAAATAAAATTTTATTACAATTCCTTCACTAACTAATCGAAAGGAACTTCGTTCCATCCGGGTGTTCCTTGACACCTCTCAATTTTTTTTTATTTCTTCTGTAAAACGTCGTAAATAATTTTGTGAGCATTTCTAATTAAAATTTTTACTTTATTGCGGTGCATTTTAAATATATATGACATATACATATTGTAAGTTTCTCGAATAGTCTGATCATGTCAGTCACAATAGGTTAGCACCAGTAGGTGAGAGTAATGTAGGTGACCTTTCAAGTGATGCGCGGATAAATGATCGGTAGTTACGCTAGGCCCTTAGGGATGGGGAGAGATTAGACAATAATAGCAGACGAATTTGTATTCTGTAATCCTAAGATCTCAAAAACTTTTTATTAAGCTAATATTCAATGCATATCATTACTTGGTCTTAGTACCCGTAATGGTAGAAGTCTTGCCTGAATGTCGGTCATTCCGGGTGAATAATGGGTCTAAATAGAGCGATATGACACTATGTTAAATCTCACATTAAAAATAACGCAAATAGAAAGATAAGTATTATGTACTGTGTTACTGTGATAATACAGTCGTAGGTATATTTCACTTTCTGTTTTTTTCAAATTTAATGTATCACTGAACGTCGTATCATCTAGTTTTTATATGATGTTCTATATTCCTTATTGTAGTTTCAAGTATCCGATTTTAACCTACATTAATATGTTTTTACCGAAAACAGCATATTTATCTGCACATCGAATCAGTATATGATGATTAATAGCTATTGTGTACCGTTTAAGTAACTAAAAATTGAAACCACTTCATCTTGAACAATTGATATATTTTTAGGTGCTAATAATACATATCACGTGCTGTCATGATACATATTAGAGGTATATATACCGGCTGTTCCAAAAATTATTGCTCAAGCAGTTATTTTACTGTTCGAGAAACTGGCAACAACCAAGTGAAATAAAATAAATTGGGTAGTAAACAAGAATAGATACATTCATACCAAAATATTTACGCCCTTTATCGCTCTAAGTTGAGCTCTCTGTGTTCCGAGCATTGTCTGAACACCTGAGAGGCACTCTTCTCTAACGGTAAATTCTCGAAGACACCAATAGGCTGTGACCAGAACTCTTGTGCGGAGTCTGCCTCAGGCGTCTATTGACTTCCACTAATTTTTATGAGGGCTTAACTAAAGACGCTTGTAAATTTGCCGCAATCGAGATGGCTGGGAGAGGGTTTGTCGAGATGAACCGTAATGAAAATTTTACTGGCATCTGTATTACTTAAAATTAGTGGAAATCAAGAGACGCCTGAGGCAGACTCCGCACAAGAGTTCTGGTTAAAGTATACAAATGTATTCCGTTATATGGGTGAATCCCTACCTTTTTCACTTTCGGAGTATTCAATACTTTTTCAGAATGTAATATCTCTACTATTAACAGCTTATATTATTAATTGCTATGAAATTTTAAATGTAAGTTTTCGACAACTTTGTCTCTATAAGACAGGGACAATTTTTTTAAAAACAAGTTACCTTTTTTAAAAATCAATATCTCAATTATTTTTGGAAATTTTGGAACGCGGTTTTCAATTTTTCAATTTACAAAGTTCTATACGTTACACGAAAAACATTTTCGATTTCTTCACTAAATTTCACTAAAATGATAAAAAGAAGATGACGATAAACTGTTAAAAAAAATTGCTTATACATATAGCGAAAAGTTGTGGACAGTTTGCATTTAAAGTTTTATAAGAATAAGGGCCGGTTTATAGAACAGCGAGTTAAATATTTAATCCTCGATTAGTTTAACAGAGAATTAAAATGTGGAATATGAGCCCGTGATTGGTTAGAACATGCACGTTACCTAGCAACGGACCTCAATTAAAAGTTAATCGCGAATTAACTTTAACATCGGTTTCTATAAATCGGGTCTTAGTTTATTAATAACGGAGATACTACATTCTGAAAATACATATATTGAACCTGACTGGGAATTACTCGAAACCCATTTCTTCTTCGTCTTAGCACCTCTGGATCTGTAATGGTTCTTCTTCTTCTTATTATTATTAAGACCCACCATTGACCCGGAAATGACCGGCATTCAGGCAAGACTTCTATCATTACGGGTACTTAGACCAAGTAATAATATGCATTGATTAGATTAACAAAACAACTTTTGAGATTCTAGAATTACAGCATACAAATTAGTCGGCTATTATTCTCTAATCTCATCCCATCCCCAAAAGTCTAGCGTAACTACCGATCATTTATCCGCGCATCAATTGGAAAGTGACCTACACTACTCAGACCTACTGGTGCTAATCTAATCTGACTGACATGATCAGACTGTTCGAGAAACTTACGAACAATATGACATGTTCCTAACAAAACAGCTTTTTGAATTTTGACAATTATTGAATCATTCAAATGCAAAGACTTTAAATTCTCAACTAAGCTATTTGGGACTACACCTACATTAGAGATAACTAGGGGTAGAATTGAAATTTTTTTAAGATTCAATGTGGATTTCATTTCTATCGATAATTGTAGATATTTTGAAATCTTGGTGTGGTATGTTTGAATAATGTTGTTTGTGTTAGGAATAGCAATGTCAATGAGAATGGCTTCGTTCGTGTGTTTTTTGATAAGTATGATGTCTGGTCTGTTAGCTGTAATGTTTAAGTCTGTAAGTATTGTGCGATCCCAGTATAATTTGTATTTGTTATTTTCAAGGAAAGGAGATGTAAGTGTAATAGGGTGTCGTATCTTCTATTAAGTTCATAAGTGTTGCTAATTCTTTGTGAATGATTTTGGCTGCGTTGTCGTGTCTAGTTTTGTAGTCAGTTTGTGCTAGGATGCTGCAGGAAGAGATTATGTGCTGGATCGTTTCAGGTTTTGCTTTGCAGAGGCGACAGCAGTCATTTCTTATATTCGGATCTTTGATGATGTATTTTCTGTAATTCTTGGTATTGATTACTTGGTCTTGAATAGCAAACACAAATCCCTCTGTTTCGGCATACAAACTTGATTTTTTTAACCAAATCAATGACATCTTCTTATTGACATGAGTTTCTTCTAAGTCTTTGTAGAATTTTCCATGTAGTTGTTTTTGTCTTAGCCCATTGATTATTTTGTCTATTGTGCGGGGGTGTGGATTTCTTCAGTGTTCGACAGATTTAAGGGTGTGTGGTTCAAATCTGCTCTTGTGATGGTGCGAAACATTTCATTTCTTTCTGCTCGTTTCAAGAAATACTTCGTCAGATCTGAGATTTGTCTCTGTTATAAGTTTTCTAGGTTCTGGAAACCCCTTCCTCCATTCTGTCTTGGTAATGAGAATCTTTCAATCGACGATTTTGGATGATGCCTTCTATACTGTGTGAAGATTTTCCTTGTTGCGATGTTTAAATTTTCAAGATCAGTTTTGGACCATTTAATGACTCCAAAAGAATATGTTAGCAGTGGAACGCAGAATGTATTTACTGCTTTCATTAAATTTTTTCCATTTAACTGTGTCTCCAATATTAATTTTAATCTCGCTAGGTATTGATCTTTCAACTGTGTTTTCGTTTTGGTATGACTGATGTGGGAGGATTGACAGAAACCCAGATATTTGTATGTATCATTTCGTTCTTGGGCTTTGATTATTTCGTTATTCTGGGTTATATGTGGTACTTGGTGTTGGACGCCTTTTCTGATTGCTTGGGTCTTACATTTCTCAATACCAAAACACATACCAATATCACCGAAAAACTGTTGAGTCAGATTTAATAGGTTTGTTAACTGATTTTGTGTACTTGCATATATTTTTATGTCATCCATATACAGCAAGTGACTTATTCTGTTTTCTCTTTGTTTGTTAATTCTTATATTGAACCCATAATTGCAGCTGTTCAAGATATCGGAGAGGGGATTTATTGCTAAGCAGAACCATAACGGGCTAAGAGAATCGCCTTGAAAAATTCCTTTTCGGATCATTATTGGATCTGACTGAATTGTTTGTTCATTTAAGGTTATTTGGAGGGTGGTCTTCCAAAATTCCATGGAACATTTGAGAAAAGTGCAGATTTTAGTATCAATTTTGTATAATTCCAGAATTTTGCATAGCCAGGAATGAGGGACCGAATCGTAAGCTTTCTTATAATCAATAAAAGCAGTATATATGTTTCGGTTTTCTTTTCTAGCTTGTTCACATATGATGGAATCTATGATTAATTGCTCTTTGCAACCAAAGGATCCTTTAATATAGCCTTTCTGTTCTTCATTAATGATGTCAGAGTTAAAACAGTGTTGATAGATTTTTTGTGTAATGCATGAGGTTAATATTTTATAGATTGTCGGTAAACATGTGATAGGTCTGTATTTTGATAGATTTTTTGTGTCGTTATCTTTAGGTTTTAGGTATGTTACACCATGACATAAGAATGTTGGAAAGGAGGATGGGTCAAGAAGGAACTGATTTAAGTGATGTAGTAAATGAATATGTACACAATTTAATTTTTTTATCCAAAAATTATGGATTTTGTCTGGTCCTGGTGATTTCCAGTTGTGTGTCTTATTGATGGTATTTATTAATTCGGCAAGTGTTACCTGATGATCATTCATTGGTGTAACTGTGGATAGTTTATGGGATATATGAGGAATCCATTTGGCAGATTGGTTAAATTCAAATTCTTGAGACCAAAGTTTTGACCAAAATGTTGTTACATCCTGTGAACTTGGTAATTCACCGGATAATTGAGTTTTGCTTGAATTAGTTAGATGTTGATAGAATAGTTTTCCGTTGTTTAAAAATTTAGTGTTATGAATTTTTCTCAGATGTGATTGTTTGTATCTTTTAAGTCTTTTGCTATATAAGGAAAGCTTTTGTAATAGGGTACCTTTAATTTGGGATAGTGTTGTGTTGTACTCATCGTAATCAGTTTGATGAAAATTATTGTTAGTCAGTATCGAATGCAAACATGTCATGATATGTGGTGTTTTAACTCCTCTAAGGTACTGTGTTATTTGACCTAGTTGTTTTCTAATGTTATTAATTTTATAATTTAACCGTGTTTCCCAATGAGGGGTGGAGGGTATATGATTGGTGTTTGTATTTATTATGTTATCTTTACATGTGTTAACTTGAATACAAGAACACGTTAAGCGCCAAAGCAGACACCGGTGCCTGACCACTGCTTTCCATAGGGGGCCAGAGCGGTCACCAGTGTCTGTTTCATATTTCCTACTCTGGGGCCACACAGACAAATAATTAGGCAGTATAGAAAGAATATGTGTCTGCCATGGCATGTGCACATTTGATCCCACAGTTAGATTGGTGGTTGCATATCTCAGATTAATTTTACAGAGTGTGTCCGCTATATGTGTCTGCTGTGGCCTCCTTATTTGTCTGAAAACTTTGATATGTTACTGGGCCACGGCGGACACATATATTTGCATAACAAGGAAACTACGTGTCCGCCCTAAAAAAGTGTCCGCTATTGTGACCGCTGTGGCCTCTTCATAGCTTAGAATCGTGTCTGCTCTATTAGACTGCTCTGGCCCAGTCATGTAAAAAATGCATAAAATATAATGCAGGGCCACAGCAGACACAGGTGTCTGTTTTAGTTTTTTTGAAAAATGTGGTACAAAATTTTCGAATTCAACAAATAACCTATGTAACTATATATAAAATTTTATGTAGAATACGTACCTGCCAATGGCCCTATGACGGTAACTGCATGATTTTGGCTTGGCGCTTAACGTGTTAAAGCTGCACAATAGATAATTGTATGAAGTTTTTCAAAAGAGATCGAGTTTGTCAGATATTTTGGTAAAATGAAGGAGTTCATTATTTCTACAATTGCCAGAAACTTTTTAGAATAACACTGGCGGGGAAGTGAATGTCTGTCATTTGGTTTTAATTTAGAACATGTTTCGAAAGTTAATTTAAATTGGTCTTCAATTTCATTTTGGAAATTAATGTGAAATTTAAAATTGTTATTATTATTATGATTGTTGAGTCCTCTTGCCAGGCTGGAGGCCCAATTACCAAGAGATATAGCTGTATCTTTAACCGAAAAGAAACAATTGAAACGATAAAAAAAATGAAGATAATAGTAACTTTGCAATTGAAAATGTCGACCCTGTTCTCTATTCTCTTGTAGCACTCCAACATTTGGTAGAGAGGTGCAGCTCTCAATGTATTAGTTTTTGGAGTTTTCTGCTTAAAGATCGTATTTCGTCGTAAATTTTTCCTAGGAATTCTATGTTTTAACATTTCTACCAAATCTTCACACTTAATTTTGTTGTTTATAATTTTGTATAACAATATAACATAAGCTAATTCCCTTCTGTATACTACGCTATTAACCTCAAAAATGCTCATAAAGGATGTCATTCGAAGTACCTCTAACGGGGTAAACTCTATCCAACTTGTAAGCCAAGTACCTTAAAGCACGCCTCTGAATCTTTTCCAACGCCATAACATGGACTTTATATAGGGGGCTCCACACCACAGAGCAATATTCTAGCCGAGGCCTTACATAAGCAAAATAGAGAGACTTCGTAGTAGAAACATCCAGAAAATCACTAGAATTTCGAATCACAAATCCCAAGGATCTATATGCTAATTTAGATGTCTGTCTAACATGTTCAATAAAGTCGAATTTGCTATCAAACGTTAAACCCAGATCACGAACAAATTCCGGTCTTTCCAAAACGTTTCCATTCAAATTATAATCAAATAATATCGACGAAATTTTCTTGCTAAAGGTTTTAATAACACACTTGTCTCGATTCAGTCGTGTATACGATTGATAAACCAATCGTATACACGATTTATACTAAACTACAAAAAGAGGCAGTCTTCCTTCGATTTAATCTCATGGAATATTTTAACATCATCTGCGTAGAACAAGCACATTACGTCAATTTCTTGGACTATATCATTGATGAATATATCAAACATAAGTGGTCCCATGACAGACCACTGCGGAACACCCAATACCTGAGCAAACTTATCAAAACGTGTGCCCATTGCAGTATACATATTGATATCTATTCGAAAGATACGTCTTAAAAAGTAGAATTAAGGATGCATAAAATCCAAGTTAATCTATTTTTGTTGATAATAATTGATAGTCAATACCCACCACAATGAATCCCAAATGAAATTACTGCTGACACGATTTGACATCTCAAGTTTAGACTGCCGACGAAATATTGCTTCAATAATAATATTGCACAGCATCATAAACTTCAATATCCAATCTCCTGAGATCCTTGAGCTTATTAGTCTAAAAGTCCCCAACATTTTACTACGGTTGAACTCAATCTTCGACATCCCTATGCCTAGGACTAATGTTATGATTTCATCCCCTCTGTTTCAAATGTTGCAAAAACATAGGTCAATTGAAAATTCTTTAGATATCTTTCGGTGTACAGTCTCTGATATAAAAAATTTCCCGTTTGAGTGACAATTATGGTGAAGCTATCTCGAATGAGAAAACAATTGTTTAAAGTTGTTAAGTGCCTCCCTTAATGCAATGGAAATCACCAAATAAATACTATAAACTAAGACTCTTGTTTTCATATAGTATATTCGGTATCGTTGACCTGTAAATGGGTTAGCCCGTTGGTCAACGTTAGATAATAATAATAATAATTTCCAGTGCAGGATGATGATCATCTTCAGAGGTTAATAACTCTGATGAATGCGAAAAGGACCAATCAATATTAGTGTAAACTAGATAAATTAGTCGCTGATTTACGTTTAGTACATGATTTTTTTTATTTAGATTAAGAGAGTTTGAAAAATTATTAAAATAATTGTATATCTCGGTAGATTTACTGACTTTTGTAGCACAACTGTGGAATTCGGGAATATTTAAATCGCCCACGAACACTGGACCAGTGGCGGCTGGTGAGATTTTTGGTAGGTTGGGCAAGTATAGCTAGGTACCTAATCAAAAGTAAGTATGTTTTCTATGACGAGGTTCTTACAGCCTAAAATTTCCCTGATTTAAAGAATCTCTTGATTCATTGTGATTACGGAGTGCTTGTTCTTGGGTTGCTAAATAAATGATCATATCAGTCAGCTTCGTTATCATTTCTCTATTTTCTTTAACCAGTTCATTATATTTTAAAATAGTTACTTTGAACATGGGCTGAGTCTATTGAACTTTGACTATTATTTTTCCCAAACAATTTAAATTTTAAAGACGCATTGTCGCGCCTAGCTCAGTCAGGGCGCTAGAGCCGGGGTGAAAGTCGTCGGTCCGCCCAGGGCGACGGCTGCAGGGGGATGATTTGTGTGCCAACTTACTTGCCGGTTGCTTTGTCGAGTAAATGGAAGGGCGCCACGAGCTTTACTCTAAGTTACTCCTATACTCAGTCTCGAAAGCTCGAACGAGAGAGAGTACTCGACAAGTCCTAATAACTGACCAGTTCCTAACTCGGTGAATTGGTGGAAATAATATGGTTAGGCTAGTATATTAATATGAGTGTATTGCTGCTAATTTACACTAGGTGGTGACTAGATAGGAGATCGAACAGTCCGTGAACTATAACTAAGTCAACAACGGTACACTGGGGATGTAACCCCTCGAGAGTGTAGTACTACGTTCAGATTCACCGACGCGACGTATAACGGGGAGAGAGCTCTCTACAGGTATACATAAAACTATTGCGCTGGCGTTAACAAGATTACACTCGAGAGGCTTACTGGGTGTCTCCTGTGGCGAGGGGGTCTTCGTTCCTTAAGCGACGAACTAAGACGGGGCAACCTACGACCGCCTCCTGTCCCGGGGTTTATATAGAATCTCCAACCAGGTCCCTGGGGTACGAAGATTAGGGTGGAAGATGTTACACTGGGGTAGTAACGGTAATAACGAAAATTAAAAGAGGCCTGAAATGATATTTCGCCGGTTGAGGCCATCCAGCGTCACGTGGAAAATTAGATCGGTAATTACCTTGGATGTTAACGGCCTCTGGCGACTTACTCAAACGTACGGGTTTTCCTGTAACCCAGGATATTGTTTAACCACGTTCCCGAGTCGGGATGACTCCTCGTTCTCTGGATTTTTCTGGAAGCGTTACCGCACTACGTGGCACACATCATCACTTCGGTGGACGGGAAGAGAGAAAGAAAGACCTTGACAGGTGGAAGTGGATACGCCGACGCGAACCGAGAGTGTCTCCGGTTACTGCTCTGAACTTTGACCGCAACCTGTTATACCTGAGCGCACCGCAGCTTGCAGGGGAATGAGATCGTCACACTCCCCCCTCCCTTCCAGATTGGAAATTCCCCAAAATTTTCAATAAAAAAAAAAGAAAATTTAAAATTAAAGAGATGAATTAAGATGTGAGAATACCATTGATTACATTAATCAAAGGAAAAATTGCAAGTAACACGGTTCCCCAGATTTCAGTTTTGTTCGGGTGAAGCCCAGGGTTTGGAACGGAACCCTAACAGTTGTAGTACTGTCAGACTAAAATGTTGTGCACGTTGTAGCGGCACGACGCTAAAACAGAGCAGAAGCATCCAGGGCGTTGACCAAACGCAAAACCCCTTGCGACCCGCAAAAACTAACTGTGACCGAAAGAAAAAAAAATAGGGATCGTTGACACCTCGCAGAAGAATGTTAAACGCGTCGTGGTTAATCAACAACCATATTCCTACTATCCAAGGAACAACCAGAAGAGAAAGATCACAGAGAGCGTTTCTTGTGCCACAAAGATGGCAGAGTAGGGTCAACCACCAGGAATTTCCTGTCTGGCAAAAAAAATCTAGGACAAAATATCTCGACCCTGTACTTCGCACCGCGAAGGATTCCACACAATCAACACGTGCTCTACCTGAACATTGATGAAGGTGTCAGCACCTCGGTAACTGAGTGCCACAACATCAAAATCGTAACGTAGGCCATCACAAAGTTAAAAAGAAAAAGAAACAGGCAATACGAACAAAAACAGCAAAAATTGTGTACATCCCCGCTCCTGTCAAAGAACAAGACCGACCTACGCCAAATGCTAGGATTTCTCGACTTCTTTGAGCCTCAATATCGGGAAAGAAAAAAAAAATTCCGGAAGTAACCTGATTTCGCTTCCTATAGGCGCTATATTTACGCCGTTGGCCGTCGCCATAGCACAGGTGTTGGACTGACTCTATTCAACGAGATAGCAAATACAGAAATAGAGAAGTATACTTAACAATCCAAAGAAATAATGATATTAGGTAACATATTAATTGACATAAGGGATTCGAAAAGGAGGGCATAATCATTGGATGGCGTTGAGAGTGGTACATATACCGTGAGGATATACAGGGTTAGTCACGAGAGAATTACTTCTGAAAATTATTTTTACGCAACCCAAAATACTAATACCATGTACCACTTGATATTATCTAAATTTAAAATAAAATGCCTAATCCATGATTGCTTTGACTTTGGCAGTGTCACTTTGACGTTAATTAATTTTTAACATTTTTTTTTCATCGTTGACTCGCCTCTAGAGCCCCATTGGATCGACGACATACAGTCAGATCAATCTGGGCTATACTGAAGCCGTAAGTGCTCGACCAATGTTGTTTGCCGCTAATGTACATGTGTTAATTCGCCATCTCTGCGTCACCTAGACCCTCTTTGAAGTGCAAATCTGCAACCTCTAGACTTCTTCGGCCACCCATTTACAAAAAAGCCGTAGCATCCCTCCAAAATGCCCAACATTTTCAACAGATTAGTAGTTAAATTATTTACTTACTTGTTTGAGTTTGTGTTGTAACCTTTGAATAAAATGCCGTAAAAGGAATTTTTAGAAATAATTTTCTCGTGATTAATCGGTTGCAAAAGATCAAGACAAATTTATTAGCGGCGCCAGAGGAGATTTCCGACTGGATGCGGTACCACCATGGACACTCGCGTAACCTCCTTTTCCACAATTGTCAAAATGAGATTGCCAAACTCAAAGCAATCATGGATTAAGCATTTCATTTTAAATTCAGTTAGTATCAAATGGTACATGGTATTCGTATTTTGGGTTGCGTAAAAATAATTTTCAGAAGTAATTCTCTCGTGACTAACCCTGTATATAACTATAGATGCACTAGTCGTACTCTTGAGAGCTAATATATCTATTTGTTTCATATCTTTAAAATTCGGATTTAACGAATTAATTGAAATTGCATTAACTAGCAAGTTTTTCTTTGCCGCAATTAAAACACCACCACCTCTCTTCTTATTTGTTGTCAAGAAGCCCCTATCTTTCCTAAAAACATTAAAAGAGTTCATGTCAAAGAACTCACCACTGGAAATCGTAGGATTCAGCCAGGTTTCTACCAAAACAATTAAATCACATCCTGTCAATAATTGAGCATTTAACAGTACATCAGTAAATTTGGAATTCAAACCTCTAACATTCTGATAATAAAGTACTAAATTTGTAGTCTGCTGAGCAATTAACAATGAATTTGTGTTATCTGAATTATTTAATATCTATTACACTCGCTGGAAAACAACCACTTTTCTTTACTTGTACAACCTACATTATACATTACTAACATATTTATCTTTGCTTCAACGCCGCATGAACACATAGCAGTTATCTAAAATGCATTTCAACAAAAATGTGTACATTAAAAAAAAATAATCAGAAACCGTATGCTTTGATTATAAAGAAAAGTACTTTTTATACTGTTGGAATTAAACAAAAATAAATTATGCATTCATTACTTGTTGCAGAAAAAGGCAAATCACTAAATCAAGCTAAAACTTGCAATTCATATTCCGTGTTTACTCATTAACTTTGTACAGTAAATTACTACTATAAACTTACACAAATAATAAACCGATAGACGTGACAAACTAACACTTTATGTAAGGATTTTTGTAATCTATTTATACAATGTGTGTACTTAATTAAAAGATGTATCGAAATGAAGAATACAAAACTCGATACAAAAGGCTAGTTTTTACAGTGGCGGCTCGTGACCTTTTGAAATGGGGGGGTACAATTTCATTGATGAGTTAAATATGAAGATATAAAACAGGTTGTTATTACCAATTAATAGACGAAATTGTGTAACGGAAATAAATAGAAAAATACATTCAATAAAAGTAAAAAAGTATTTGTCCACATATGTGTACCTTTTTGCCTTCGGTCAAAACTTTACGTTGGTAGCATCTAAAAGTTCATTTTAAACAGTTTTAGACACTCCTTTAAAAACCGTTGCTTCTTTCAAATGATCTGATAAAGCCAGTGGCGGCTCGTGACTGATGTGGTGAGGCGATGATAGAAGTTTGACAATAACAATATTAATAATAATATTAATAATCAAATTAATTAAATGAATGTGATTAATGCATATTACTTGGTCTTACTAATTAGTAATGATAGAAGTCTTGCCCGAATACCGGTCATTTCCGGGTCAGTGGTAGGTCCTAATAATGATAATAATATTAATAATAACACCCATAACACATTTAATCAACAATGTTTTTACAAGTCAAAATTTTGTTCAAACTAGCACTTTCTTGGAGGGATTCGGGAATAGTTGCTGTGTTCCTTTGTAAAGGTTTTAGGCCCATAAAATTTTTAATGTGTACTTTGGAACTTTCATGTAACTTTGCACTTCGGATGAAAATTATTTAAATCGTTATATCCCCGGGACGTCGTACAAATATTACGGCAGAGCCATTTATATGTTTCGTACCAAGTTGATTTAAAAGACTTGGAGTACTGACGATTCTGTCGCTTATCAATGGAAGTTAAATGAATTAACGGTTTTGACTGGTCGATATTTAGCAAAATTTGCCGACGCTCTAGCTCGGTTCGCCGAGAAAACGGCGTTTCAAGATGGAACATGACGATACGGTACTCGGGATTCATTTTTCACTCACCTGTACCTATGAAAGAGACAAAAGCACGAAACATCAACACGAGCTTTTACTCACGTTCATGCTAATTACACACGCAGCCCTTCCGTTTTGTAACATAAATGGGAAAATGGTTTAATGAGTACGTCGAAAATGGCCGCGAAGCACCGAAGATATCGCCTCAGTTCCGAGCGAACGCATGTATAGGAGTATAGGAGCTGAGCCATGGAAATCCGTGTCTGTGATTGGGCTTCGTTGGTTCAAGTGAACCGACGTTCTGGCCGCTTCAGTTAAAGAAGTGAGAGCATAAGTCGTATGGTATTCAACCGAAAATGTCAGCAGAAAGCGTAAAAAATAAAAAATCATCTACACATTTGCCATTTCAATATAGTTTTGTAACTAGAAATGCATTGAAAGCTCTTTTTTAATTACAAATTAAGTCAATCTGTTCTTAAGATATATGCTGTGAGACGCCGCCTCACTTGCCTCATCTGACGAGCCGCCACTGGATAAAGCAGAGAGTAAAGTCAATGAGACCTCGAAATACACCTGGATTTTGTAATTCCCTACTTTCGTCATGTCCACGTAAAGCAAGCTCGGACACTCCACAAAATTGTATACACATTATAAATCAGCGTAATATATGGCGATTTTTGTCGACCCTTGCGCTGTGCCCGAATATTATTAATATACGCGGTGTGTAGTTGTTTCCGAATGTGTGTATTACCGAGAAGATTATCCAAGAATTTTCATCATATGTGTTACGTCTATTAAAATATTTATCAAAGTCTCTCGTTTTACCATGAACACTTTTTTATTAATAAATCGGAGGTGACTCTCCCTAAATTTTTCACTAAAATTTTACTGTCGTGACACAGAGGAAGATTTTTCATTAAATATTCAACCGAATTCATTATTTTTATTTAAAGTCAAACAATTTCACTTGTGCAGAATGAAAATTAAAACCCGCAATTGAGATACTGCTTCCGGGCACTATCGGAGCTAGACTCGACTGCATCCAAATATCGCACATGCACACACGGTTTCCATGGCAACGGTGTAAACAAAACGTTAAATCAGCCATGATTCGGTTTCCGGCTCTTATCAGCACTTCATTAGCAACATACCATATATCCAAGACACAACATCTTTAGATGTAAGTAGATGTAAGTTTTGATACATTTCATACAAGTGGGGCGAGATAAAAAAAAATGTTTTGATAATTTATTATAATTTTAACTATTGAAAATTACTTTTTGCTATGTCCAGTGTGTTTGTACACGTTGTAATTTTAGGCCGCACGTGCCCTTGTGGCCCCCAACACCAGCCGCTCCTGTTACACAAAGGTATAATGAAATAACCCCTGATATGCTGACACTTGTAAGATGGTCGTTCATGAATCGTTTGGAGGCATGGGAGAGAGAGCGAAGTCGTTGACAACATATTGAATACTCTTGTGGGTAAGCAGAGAAAAATGTTGTGCCTCGGTGGGATTCGAACCCACGTCTCCTTGCATTCCGGGCGGGTATGCTGACCACTACACCACAAGACAACTTATCTTTACTCTGCTTACCGACGTGTTATTGTGCCGCCACATTCTCTTCGTTAATTTTTCATGTTATGTTCTATGGTTCAATAATAATTAAAAATTATTTTTGTTAAGAAAACATAATTACCGTCGCGAGCAAAAAATTCTGGTCGTCAATGTCATTTTTTACGCAGAATTAAATGGCCACTGACACTGGTGTGTCTTGTTCAACAGAATAAACCATTTTTAGTCTTCGCTTCCTAGGGCAAAAACAAAATTCTCGTACGCAACAACCAGGAGTTTTGAAAACGACTTTTCGTTTTGAGCTTGGATCAACGAGAATTACTGTAACTCACACTTGAAAAACGTTAACACAATAAAAACGACGACCTTAAATAACAGGTTACAAATGACATTAATGACAAGTGAGAACTGTCATAATGAGTCATAATTTCAGCGAAGCGAGATTTTTGAAATCCTACTACGCCCTTAACGGTCCGTCGGACCGAGCCCGTATTTCTGTTTTCTAAATTAGGCAACCCACAATTCAACCACTGTGGAGAGAGTTAGACAGTTGTCAATCATTGATCTAATAATCAATAGATATAAAATTCCCTCTTTTTGAAGCAATAATCCATTTTTTTCGTAACTCGGAATGTTTAGGGAACCTAACAAATTTTTTAAATTATTTACGAAATCCTTCGTCTGTGTATGCGATTATTACCTATGAAATGAAACAGGATTGCTTTCTTTGCACGTTCTATTCAATTATACGCACAACACGATTTCACGATGTTTAACAAATAGTTCAATAAAATACAACTTAAGAAGACTGTAGACATTTAAATAAGGTAACTTAAGCCTAAAAAACGTAAATTTGAAAAAATACACCTTTAAACACCATGAGACAGTACGAAAGAAACCTCCAGAAACACAATGCTCTGCAGTTTCGCGACAATGTTTTGCCACCCAGAGAGCCCTATCTCTGTCCCACTGTGTTGACAACGCGCGTCTCTCTCTAAGTTACTTCCATATAATATTATTTCTATGGTTGTCAATCATTAGGCAGGTAAGCTGATCGACCGTTTGGGACCTTCATAAAAGTTTATTTAGGAGAAAAGATTAAAGAGATAAAAGTCTCACAACTAGAGACAAGATTTTAAGAAAAATGCCTCAAATCCCGTCTCTGTTCATAGTACGTACCATGTTTCTTAGAAAAAGGCGGGAAGAGCAAGTATTAGTTATTAATGACTATACAGCGTCGCTAGAATGAATGGAAACGGTTAAATATCTTGAGGACCAATTGTACAAATTGTACAACTGAAATTAGATCTAGAGGTACACTATCATATAATTAATGCATTTCTATTTCATAATAATTCTATGCACTCAATTTCACTTATATGGACCATTTTTGCAAGAAACACCTTACATGTCAAATTAAAATTATTTTCAAAGGTAACTATTAGAGATGTACCGACTAACCGATTAGCCGTTTGTTCGGCCAGTAAAAACCGACTAGTCGGCCGACTGTTCGGCTTTGCTAAAACCGGTTTATAAATGCGACAAACAGTGTGTTTTTTTTTTCTATTTGTCTGACTACCTTAAATATTTGTTCTATTTTAATAAAAGGAATAACTAAAGTTCCTTTGTTTTCCAAAAAATGTGTTAAATTTGTTTGGATAATTATAACATTTAATTTTTTTTAGTAACTCAGTACAAAAATAAAGAATAACACAATTTAGGGCCAGTTTATAGAATATTTTAACTGAGATTAAGTTGATCGCGCATTTAACAAGGCCATTAGCGACGTCTGATTGGCGTAGAGTCGGTCACATGGTACTTTAACGCGGGGTTAAAAATTAAATCGCAATTAAATATTTAATTGAGGTTCTGTCAACCGGGTTTAATTGTTTTATATACTATTTTAATTTTAATAAAAAAAGCCGACCGATCGGCTGTTTAGCCGACTAGTCGCCGACTGCAGCCGACGATGAAAAACGGCCGAATAGTCGGCTTATCCGACCGGTCGGCCACTAGTCGGTACATCCCTAGTAACTATGTCATCTTTCTTTTTTTTTATTTTGCCATTTCAATCAGAAAGAAAGTGCTACATCAATGAATTCAGAAAAAATGCAAACATTTTTAACGAATAGAGCACAACTTATTGTACCCCCATACCTAATTTCAGGGGATTTGTACAATTGATTCTCAAGATATTTAACCGTTTCCAAACATTCTACTGGTCCTGTATAATCCCATGCTAATTTTGAAATATTCGTTCAATTTTTGTTACCTATTTCACTCAGATAGAAGTGTAGAAATTTGTGTAGTGGAATGTTCGAATTTTTATAAGTATTTGTATATATATTTTTTTTTCTATTCATTTAGTTATTAATTTTTGTAGGGTAAGTTTTAGTAATAAGTGTAGTTCTTAGTAATAGGTATAGAGTTGTATTCTTTTTAATATAAAATAATCTTTAATTTTACGTTTAATTTGAAGATGGTTAAAAAGGCAGGTAAACATCTTTCAGTTGCGCATAAGCGCAAAAGCAAAAAGCAGCAGATGAACCGTTTAAAAAAAATTAAATTAAATTCATTATTAACGAATAATAATTCTTTTGAAGTTGCTCAAATTCACGCTTTGATGAAACGAATCCGGATTCTTCTAGTGTTTTTTCTCTAGAACAGGAGCAGACAGACAATTCTGTGACAAATGATTTGTTGTTAAACGGGCGCAGAATTGTTGATATTGGTCACTTGTTGTCATCACTAAAAGATATTAAACATTTTCCTGGATTCGACTGTAATTTTTCCGATATTAGTATGATACATGAACAACGCCAAGGTTTCAATACTATTTTTACATTTACGTGCAAGGTGTACGGCTGTCGGGGTAATTTCTCAACAAATAAGCCACATAAAAGTATGGATATAAACAAAGCTATTGTGTGTGGTGCAGTTGCTTCGGGAACAGGTGTAGGAGGAGAAATTATTATTATTTTTTTATGCATATTTACTTTGACTTGCAATGTCACTTTTAATTATATCATACTTGCTATGCTTACGCATCGTAAACCTCGGAAGCACGTATCACCCGTATTATTACGATGAAAACATTTTTTTTTCTTTTAAACAATAACAAATGGGCGTTAGCCTTTTTTTTCATTTCTAACTTTACTAAAATGTCAGGATTGAACATAATTAAATCATAAACTCACTTTTAAATCGTCAGAAATGATATCTGGACAATCACAATTATTTCCTTGTCAGATAGGCCGGTGTCCAGGTGAATCGGTTTTATCAACAATTACTCAACCTGCAAAAATGCAAAGGGGGGGTGTGAGCCATCGATCCCCAAGATTGTCAGATGCAATCTGCTACTGCAGTGATATTTATTACCAGCGAGTCCGTGTCTTTTTAATTAATTGATAATCAACAAGTTCAGTACCATTTTATTATGATCTGCATAAGACTGATTTACTTCACAAATTATTCAGCAATGAGCTCTGTCCAAGAGGTTGGAGTCAAAACGGTCTCTATCGTCTGATACGGAGTGTGCAATGAGTACTAAAGGAATAGCGCGCGAAGTACTCACCCTCGCCATCAACAATGGCGACTAGTACTGAGTCGTGCAATGGGGCTAAGGGAAAAGGGCGCACGACGCCCCCGCTCCAGTTACTATCCCAGGTCTAGTATCAAAGAGTGCAAGGACACCAAGGGAAAGGCGTGCGAGGTGCCCACTTTGATAACCAGTCCTTTGACCACGGACATCAAGGGAAAGGCACGCAAGATGTCCGACTGACAACTCTGTCCGCCACAAACAGACACTTCCCCCGCCACAAACGGGAGGCTATCCGCAGAAACAGATAGTTCACACAAAAACGGGTAGTACCGGACTGTGCAATGGCAAGGGGGAAAAATGCGCGCCCTCACCGGCCCCAGATACTACCCCGAGTTGCCAGTTAGGTAACACAGTAAGGTGGACAGCTAATTAAATTAGCTCGACATGTCAAGGCTCATTTCATCAATTATTATATTCTCAATTTCTCTCAAGTTCTGTTAACATTATTTGACAACTGACTCGGTACCACTTATCAATAATCAGGTCAAATACAGCAGTAATGATAAGGAACGGACTCGCCGAATTATTGCAGATTATCCAATTAGATTTTATGATGATTAGCAGTACGGATTACACCCTTGTGAAATCTCGCTCACATCACCACGCCCTCAAGAACCGATAACTCAGTGATAACACTCACCTCAACACTTTTCTTTATTATAATAATATAACAAGAATAATAGTCACATAGTCTACACCCGATCGCGTCCGACTTAAAACTGAAAACTATTCCTTCGGACCTTTTTGGTAAACATCCCGATAAAACACAGGGCCACCCATCTGGGCCAAGTCACTCATCAGGGTTTGCTAATGGACCAGTCAAGTGGTTATCGGCCTAAATAGCAGATTCGATATGCAAGTGTAGCGTCGCACCCTTGGCCGTCAGATTATTAGTGTGAACGGACATAATGCCCTTTTTTTGTGTGTCTGGGATATTTTTATCAGCGGTCGTAAATGCCATAAAATTCTTTAAATACAAAATGTCTTCGTCAATTCTCAAAATTAATTAGAAAATAAATATCAGTCCCAAAACTTTCCTACACAGGTTATTTCCAATTGTCAGCTCTTTGTAGTGCTTTGGATATTCCGGTTATGAGTAATAAAACTTATTTACGTCATGAGAACAAAGTAATTGAAGTCGTAAAAAATGTTGTATCAGAATCAATTATTGCTGCAGGCAAGGAAGAATATCAATTAGCTGTTGAAGTTAATGATATCATCGACGGTATTCCGGCCATTTCGGTAATCGTGGATGAATCGTGAAGCAAGCGATCATATAAAAATAATTACAAAGGTCTTTCTGGAGTAGCATGCATTATACGTGCTAGGACCAGGAAAATTTTATATGTGGGAGTAAAAAATAAATATTGTCTCACATGCACACGTAATAAAAATTTAAAAAAGCATAAACCTCATAACTGTTTCAAAAATCGGAACAAGGTCTCTACAGCAATGGAATATTATCTTAGAGCGATTCCAAAAATCTGTAGAAATGCATGCTTTAATTTATGCAAAAATTGTAGGTGATGGTGACAGCGGTGTTTATAAAAAAATTCGAGACAATAAACCATACGGTCCAAACATTTTTGTAGAAAAAAATTGAATGCCGGAATCACATCTTTCGGAGAAATGTTCATATGCGACAGTTTTTGCGTAATAATATTTTAAAATTTCGCAGTGCAATTGTAGGTGCAATAAAATTTCGCAAAGGGTGCTCAACATCATGACAGGAAAAAGTAAATAACTTGAAACAAGATATTTTGAATGGTCCGCGTCACATTTTTGGTGATCATTCTAAGTGTGAATCATATTTTTGTGATAAAGTGGGAGTATATATAAGTTTCGACATCATGGTGCTGATTCCGACTACGGTTTGGATGATTATTTCATCAAGGAAAAACCTGATATGAATGCGGATGATTTTGTCGATGGGGAAAAAAATTTTTTGGATAGCCTGTCTACATGTGACATAGATGTTATTCAGGTAAAAACAGTTGGGCCACACACACAGAGGGAAGAGTCAAGACTTGAATGTACGTGCCACGGAGCCACGGGGTACAGTTAAGGCCGGGGACATATCTGGCGGAACTTCAGCTGCGTAATTCAGCGCACGGAATTTCAGCTTCAACTACCCCTCGACAAATCTATGCGGAAATTACTCGAGGTGTCAGCATCAGCTCTGCGGTGTTGGGAAAAAAACGTGTAGTTTTATTTGAAAATGGATTCGCTAGAGTTAGTATGTATCTATGAAGCTCTAGAAAATGACAAAAAAAGAAGAAAATATGGAGTATATCCATTGCATTTAAAACATTTAAGCATTGACCAGTTCAATTGCCATGGAGAAAGAAAACGCCATCCAGAGAATTTTTTTAAATATTATTGAATATCGATTAGATATTTTGATGAACTCTTGGAAAAATCGTTCTGTGAATGCATATAGTGTTATTGCTTGTTTAAATTTTGTGTCCTGTTGGTTATACAATGTTGTAATTTTTCCAAGAGTTCATCAAAGGATCTAATCGATATTCGATAATATTTGAAAAAAATCTCTGGATGGCGTCTTCTTTCTTGTTTCCAATTTCCAACCAAAATTTCCTCGCTTGTTTTTCACACTAAATTTGTAGTAAACAGATTGTTCCTAATACATTTAATTAAATAAGGGGTGTCATATAATGGAATAATTTCTTGATCCCCCACTAAAATTCTTCTTTTAGATTCCATCCCTTTGTATATCTAACATTGTTTCGACTCCTTTAACAGAGAATTTATAGTTGCTTGATTTGGTTGGCCTCGACTACAAATTGCAACCGGAATTTTGAATCCACAATTTTGAATTTTTTATTATATATACAGGGTTAGTCACGAAAAAATTATTTTTACGCAACCCAAAATACTAATACCGTGTACCACTTAATACTAACTAAATTTAAAATGAAATGCTTAATCCATGATTGCTTTGACTTTGGCACTTTTGGCAGTGTCACTTTGACAATTCCAGAAAGGAGATTACGCGAGTGTCCATGGTTGTACCGTAGCCACTCGGAGATAGACTACACTGGTGCCGCTAATAAATTTGTTAGGGCTTGCTTCGAGTACCTCTTGATCTTTTGCAATGACACAGATTAGTTATGAGAGAATTATTTCTAAAAATTACTTTTACGATATTTTATTCAAAGGGTACAACGTAAACTTGAAAAAGTAATTAAATAATTTAACTACTGCAACAACTGTTGAAAATGTTGGCATGTTGGAGAGATGCTACGGCGTTTTTGTAAATGGGTGCTCGAAGAGGCCCAGAGGCTACAGATTTGTACTTCGAAGAGGCTCTAGTTGACGCAGAGATGGCGAACTAACACATGCCCATTAGCGGGGAAAAATATTGCTAGAGTAGCTTCAGAAGAGCGCAGATTGAGAGACGTACGTCGATCCAATGGGGTTGCAGAGCAGAGTAAACGATGAAGAAAAATGTTAAAAATTAACCAACGTCAAACGGACACTGCAATCGTCGTCAAAGCAATCATGGATTAAGGGTGCCCAGTAGCAGACCGAAAAATGAGCTAAATAGATTTTCCTTTTACGGGCGTAATTTCAACTTTGAAAAAAAGATCGACATTTTAATTGATAGATTATGTCTAAATCTCTGGGGAAGACACAATATTTTTTAAAATAAGTGATTGTATAGTGTTTAATTAATCGTTCATTCTTCGAAGGAATTTGCGTTTTTAGACGAGGAGAGAGCATTTTTCGCTTCAACTTTTATATCAGTGCAAAGACAAGATTGAGCTCTATGGGGAAGACCTGGTCATTTTTGTTTAAAATTCATATTTATCAAAATATTTGCTTTTTACAAAAATACTGACTATTGAAAATAAAATGAAACTAATCAGTTCAGGTACTTTAGGTCATAAAACTCATAAATACTCTTAGCTGACCAACATTGTTGAAACTCTTTTATAAGTCGACTTCTTTCATTGCTGACATAATTTGATTTAAAAGTGTGCAAATTTTTATAATTCTATATATTCTATTAAAATATTTTCTTTGGAAAAATTATTCAAATATTTTTTATTAATCTGTCATTTTATATACTAATCAATACCTACACAAAACTGACAAGATTAAGATTCTCATCATTTCCTAACCACTTATTTACCTGAACAATCATATTTATTTAAATTTAATTTTTTTATACTCTTTTCCGCACCACCTATGAGGTAGAGTATTATAGGCACGTTTTTTACGTGATATCTCCAGTAAACCTATTCCAATATTACTATTTATTCCTGTATGTGTTTATACTAGAAGGGGAAAAATTTATATGAACTACACATGACGCGAATGCAAATAAAAAATTTTAATTGTACAATCTTCTCTTTACAATTTGTCTAATGGGTTGATTTGTTTAATAACGAGAATCTACTCTCTCCGGAAGTAAGGCATGAAATAAAATTTTTCTCTCTATCTATTTCGCTCTATCATATTATTTTCCCAAAATTTATCATTTCGTTGAATTAAGGATTATTTAAATTGTACATTTTATATATTTCTAATAAGATAGCGTTTTTGTTTATTCAGCCGTCTGGCGATGCCGCTAAAAATGTACAAACCGCATTGTCTTACTGTCAGTTTGGTGTTACTGCAAAATGCTTCAGTTGCCCTTGCTTCATTTTCTATGCAAAAATTTTGGGATAGTACATGCTGAACTAGATTTGCAGGGATGTAAAATGTTTTTCACAGTACAGTAGGATTAGCCGTGTTACTCATTTTGCAAATTTTACCAAAATAACGTTCAATTAGTCGAAAGGATTTTTCTGCGCACCATTCTGGATTATTGCGTTCGCCAATTGTGTTTTGTTCGATTAAAAAGACATCAAGGTTTGAAAGTTTTTTGAGAAATACTTTTTGCGCTATGACATATCAGGTATTTCAACTGCCTCGTTATTAGATACATCGTCGCCCGAGAACTTGTATGATCCACAGACCGGAGCGCGCTCAGGACAATGTCGACTCTATAAGCCTCCAGAAATTCTGCGGGAGATAGTTATTATTTTGTTTACACACGTCTCACATGTTTGACTTGACTTTGACACTCAACTATTTTTTTGTTTAACTAAGAATTAGAGATGTACCGACTACAGTCGGCCGACTGTTTATAAATGCAACAGACAGTGGGTTTTTTTTTTCTATTTCTCTGACTACCTTAAAAACTTGTTTTATTTTAATAAAAGGAATAACTGAAGTTTCTTTTTTTTACAAAAAATGTGTTAAATTTTTTTGGATAATTTTAACATTTAATTTTTTGTAGTAACTCAGTACAAAAATAAAGAATAACACAATTTAGGGCAGTTTATACAATACTTAACCAATTTTAACCACTTTTTGGAAAATTTTTGGAAATTTTGAATTCGCTTTGCGTGTTTATTGGACCATATATCGTGATGGCGATTTCAGAATCGTAACTAGCGGAAGATTATCTACACTTTGACACCAATTTTCGGTCGATTAAACTAATTTTAACCGGTTTTGACAAAGCCGCCTAGTCGGCCGACTGTAGTCGGTACATCTCTACTAAGAATGAATACTTTCACTGCGTTTGATACTAACGTCCTAAACTAGCAATCCTAGTGGAACAGTAATCAAGCAATAAATTTTTTTGGGAAAGTACAGTTAATTTTTATGTTTTAGCGCAATGTGTTCTATTTTCTATTAATTTTTACATATTTTTAGTCACAATTTTGGTAGTTATTTTTGGAACGAAGTTCCTTACGGCAGGCTTGGAGGAGATAGGGATTTTGCTACGCGACCGAACTGAAACAAATGTGATAGTAAAACCGTAAGAAAAAGTCCGTGGAAAAAAGTCCGTGGAATAAAACCGTTAAATGAGACGTGCGCAGGCGCGACCAGAGGTGGTGCGAGCCGTACTTTAGACGGCGACCGCCTTACAAGGTTGAAGGTCCGCACACGTGCAGCTGCCTTACAAAGACACCGCCAACACGTGGAGACCGCCACAAAATATAAAAAATGTCCTAAACTCTCATCCCTTCTCTCTCTATTACCACTCCACCCCGCCAATGCATAGTATATATAGTGAACCAAGAGTTATAAGGTTATATGGCCATCATAAAATCATCCCATTGTGTCGAAGTTAAGTTGTTTACAATAGAAAAGGTTTTAGGGTCGTAAATACCGTGTCCACTGCAGCTCGACCGGCTCTTGTGGTTTCGTTCAGGGGCGGCTTTCACTAAATATGAAGATCCACCACTCCACTATTTCTTTACTACCTGCAGCCGCTGAGGGTTCCGAAATAACCACTCGCTTTGAAAGCCGGCCCTGTTAAATATGAGCAAGAAATGTTTAGAAGATGATTTATTGCCAACCGGTAAGCTTAGTGCGAACCACACAAAGGGGGTATTTATTTGCGGTCAACTACTTTTATGATGGCCATATAACCTTATAGGTCTTGGTTCACTATACCAAGGTATTTAGAGGTTTACAAGGTATGCTAAGGGTATAGGGAATTAGTGTATTGGCCCCTTAAGGGGAGGGGACGAGGTAGTGACATCTGTGACGTCAGTGGAGGAATCGAGTACTCTCGTCTGTTATCGGGACTGAACGGCACCCCGAATCGAATCGTCTCACGTCTCTGTCTCTCCGCATCAGATGTCAAATATCAAATACAAACCGCTGACCGGTACTGTTTTGTATTCGGAAATACAGCCATTATTTTTGCTTGGTGTACTTTTCCGTTATGAAATATTGGAATAATGGGAAATATTTAAGTATAGTCGGTTTTTATTAAATAAATATATTTAATTTATTCGTTTTAATTTATAAAAATTATCGCAAAAATATTAAATTTTATAATTTTTAGAGAAGCGGGATTTAATTTTAGTGGATTGTATTGCAGGAGCGAGGGAAGTCCTGTCGAAATAACGTTCGGCCAATTCTTTACATTTATAGTATTCCTTTTTCACTATTTGCAAAAAAATAAAAATAAAAACAAAGATACACTACCAAAAAACAAAAATTAATCTATACAGAAAAGTTAACAAGAGTACTAGCATCTACGATTAATCATTTTTCGCTTTTAAATTGTTATATATAACTGCAATAAACATCATAACCAGAATAACGACAAATTAAGAACAGGTTATTATTTGTGGTTATTTTTTATTTAAAACGTTTTGAATGAAAGCGTTTTTCTATGTTAAAAAATACACTTCAAATAAGTTTCATTTTAATGAACAGACTAATAACAGTATGATATTCTAATCCATTTTGCTCTAATCTCCCGGTATTCGTCTTTCCGACCTCTCCCCTAGATTACACCAGTGACGTCACAGCATCTTTCAGTTTTAAAGTACAGCCCGAGCATACCTTGTAAACCTCTAAATACCTTGGTATATACTCATGAATTCATGGACAAGCACGTGGCGAATACGCACATTATAGATACATTTTACTCGTCAGTAGCCACGTTTATTTTCATATAATTTCAAATCGTCAAAACAATAATAAATATAGTAACAATGGCAAAGCAGAGTATCAAAAAGCGTATAGGGAACGCGAAAAAGCTAAAAAAAATGAAAATAAGCAAGAAAGGTACGATGTAAAGCAAATATATATATCCTCTAAACTAGTAACAATATTTAAAAAGTTTATTGATTATTTTTTTAAATAATTAAAACAAATTCTCCCTTCAATTCCCAACATTTAAATATATATATATTTTGATAATTCTACCTATTTTACGTAATTTATTATTTCCTAAAATACTGAATTTCCTAAATATTTTCCTGTACTTAAATAAAAACTAATCAGCAAAATTTAAGAGAAAAATCAAGAAAACCTACATAAAATTGAGCGCGTTTTTTTTTGCAAATTGTGTCGATTCTACATTAGCCGAAGGAACTTCGTTCCTACCTGGTGTCCCACGACACCACATTTATTTTTTTTTACTTTTATTTTTAGCAATAACAAATAGTCCAAACATGAAAAAATAAAAAAAAATTAAAATTGGAAATGAAGGGAGCAGTACGGCTCAGATAGCCCCTAGCGCGGCGCAGCGATAATGCTCATGAAGCAACGCTGTCCGCAGTCACTTTGTGGATGGGTGGCTAAGATCGCCCATACCTATCTGAGCGGCTCGGTGCGTCTCTCCCCTCGACACCCAATGGGTAAAAGAGGGTAACGGATTATATATATATATATATATATATATATATATATATATATAAAATTGGAAATTCTAAAATTTAGAAATCGAGAAATTAAACAATCGTATAATTGAAAAATCGAAACATCGAAAAACTGGAAAATCGAAAAATTAAAAAAAAATGGAAAATCAGAATTCCGAAAATTGAAAAACTGAAATATGCATAGAAGAACTGAAAACTCGAGAAATCGAAAAATCTAGAATTTTAAAAATTGAAAAATTAAAATATCGAATAGTTGAAAAATCGAAAAACCGAAAAGTCGAAAAATCTCAATAATGTATTTATAAACCACAAGTTCAGGATTATGCTACTTAAAAATTGATAACATCATCTCAAAATTTTGCTGAATAAATTCTACTAAAAATGTGCAAAATATGATGAGTTTTTACTTGTAATTTATCATTGCATTCATATTTTTTTAGATTTGCTTATATAGCTAGGTGGCTCAAAATAATTAATGAATGAGTCAATTTATTCTATGTATTGATTAAATCAGTCTCGACTCACTCCATTTGCCCAGAAATTTTTGGAAAACTGTTATTTTTAGTCTAATCCACATTGATTTACGTGTCCTTGCAAAATGTTGATGATTTCATTACAAAATTGTGTACCTAAAGTAAAAATTTAACTCGAAAATGCTGGATATGTTTCATTGTACTCGTATTTTAGGTGCGAGGGAAGTTCTGTCGAAACAACTTTCCACCAATTTTTCTTGCTGTTATATTTGAACATAAACAGTTTATTTTATATACATATTTTTAAAGCATTATAAAGAAAATAAAAAGTTGTGTTAGACTGAACCTTGTGGGTTTCTCAATCTATTTTCCGCAGTATTTTAAACTTACAACTCAATTTCTTTCAAAATAGATAGAAATGGATTTCGATGGTTATTTCCCTGTACCCTTCATTTCAAAATAAATAAGCTTATCTGGTGTTGTTTACCGATTTCCATTTTATGACGGACTCCCTACAGTGACCATAATCTCTCCTCTCTTGGGTCGCTACCTGCCGTGCATCCGTACTTTGGGTTGCATAGTTACAAAAAATAATTCTCACTGAAACCGATTTTGCGGGCGACGACTGGGGACCCTTAAGCATTTCATTTTAAATTCAGATAGTATCAATATGTTCTCTGTTAAGTGGTACGGGGTATTAGTATTTTGGGTTGCGTAAAAATAATTTTCAGAAATAATTTCTCTCGTGACTAACCCTGTATACGAATACCGTGTACCACTTGATACTAACTGAATTTAAAATGAAATGCTTAATCCATGATTGCTTTGAGTTTGGCAATGTTAGTTTGACAATTGTGGAAAAGGAGGTTACGCGAGTGTCCATGGTGGTACCGCAGCCAGTCGGAGATCTCCGCTGGCGCCGCTAATAAATTTGTCAGGGCTTGCTTCGAATGCCTCTTGATCTTTTGCAACCGATTAATCTCGAGAAAATTATTTCTAAAAAGTCCTTTTACGACAGTTTATTCAAAGGTTACAACATAAACTCAAAAAAGTAAGTAAATAATTTAACTAGTACAACTGCTGAAAATGTTGGGCATTTTGAGAGGATGCTACGGCTTTTTTGTAAGTGGATGCTCGAAGAGGCACAGAGGCGATTTTGCACTTCGAAGGGGCTCTAGGTGACGCAGAGATGGCGAATTAATACATGCACATTAGCATGGAACAATATCCCAAGCAGCAGACTGTCGTCTGATTCACGTCAATTTTTGGTCATAACTCGTCGGCGACGTCATTCGCCCAAAAAATCACGTGATAATGACGAGATTTTTATGACTTATTTCTGACGTCAATTAATGACGTCAAAAGGCCGTCTTTTCTTCGTCATTTTTTATAGATTATATGATCAATTAGATGTGGGTCGTCGTATTCTTTAAAAAGTGGCCTTCATAATGCTTAATTATAACTATTTAGAGCAAAAAATACAACGGCTTTATTAGAAATGCACCAAAGACAAGTTTTTTCATTCTAATATTTTCTAACAAAATAATTATTTCTGAAGACTGGTTTACTCTAGAAGTGCTATTTTGTAAGTACCTGCTTGGCAAATTATAAATAGAACATCCGGGGTTGACCGTATAATTGTGAAAAGACCCTACCACGCAAACAAGGTCATAAAAATTCTTTGTCCATTGTCCCTAAAACGGGACAAGATTTTGAAGAATTCCTTCGTCGAATTTTGATTTTATAAAGACGTTTATAAAGTGATAATGGTTACCAAAAAAATTAGAGAGTGATTTAATATTTAGTTTTATTAAATTTATTTCATCTAATGAAAAAATAATGCTCAACTTCCGTATTTACTATACAATACATCAGGTGTTTGAGGCGTGCATTCGGACTTTACCTGTTTTCGGTATTTATGTTTATTGCACTTCACAGTGAAGCATTCCAATATTTCCAGTTGGTTCTCAACCACCGAAACTTTCTCGTGTATCCGTTACTCACTTCATTTTTAACGCAGTTTTGTAAAAATTTTTTGCGATTCAGTGTGGGTTGTACTTATTTACACTAGGTAAGTTAATATCTAATAAAGTAATCATTTTAATTTTTACGTGTTTCTGTTATTTTTGTTAACTGTATGTAGATAACAAAAGCAGTTTTGTCAGATAAGCTGGAAAGACCACCATTAATCACTGAAGATACTCCCACTGATTATGAAGAACTTACGGTGATTGTTTTTGAAAATAAGGCGCCATAAAATATTGCAAAGGTATGTTAGTGCAATTTTTTATGAACTAATGCTAATGAACATAATTTTATTCTAGATTTGAAACAAATACAAAACATATGTGCGAAACGAAAGAAATGCTAAAGGAAACGAGTGAAAAAATCTCCAACATGGAAAAGTTATTAAATCCGACAACAGAAAAAGAAAGCAAAAATAGAAGTTATGCCACCAGGACCACACCTAAACAAATTTTGACGAATTACAAGATTATCTTTGCTAATTAGAACAAGCAGATTTCTTTGTAAGTTAAAAAAATACAATGAATTCCAATTCATATGTACATATAATATAATTTGTTTGTGTTTTTAAGACTGATTTATAGTTTATTATAGTTTTCTTTTAATATTCTTTGTAACTAAATAGATGTCTTTGTGTTTTAAAACAGATTTTTCTTTAAATAGCATATTTTATTGCAATGTTAATTTTTGATTATATATTGTATATCATCCTTTTTTTTATACTAATTATACTCTTGATTACCTGTATGTAGATTTGTTTGTGTTCTTAGGAGTGGTTTATCTTTAATTTGTTTAATTGACATATATTTTTTTATTTGTTTATTGAAGTTCATTGTTGGTTGTACAGAATTGTGGTAAATTTATTTTTTTTACTCTAATTTGTTTTAACTTTAATATATATTTTGTTTTGGTATTTACCTGGTGATTACAACGAATTATATATTTTATTTAAGGTAAACAATATAAAAATATAAAATTATTTCAGCATTTTATTTATTGCATAATTTTTTCTAAAAATCAAAATATAAAAAACGTCTTAAAATGGACAATAAATGCCGTCTCTAAGACGTCAGTACATCACGTCAATAGTTCGTTACAAAATGACGACTCTAAGACGTCAGTACATCACGTCAATAATTCGTTAGAAAATGACGTCATCTGGACGAGACATTTGACCGTCATTGGTACGTCAATATCACGTGAAATCTTTGGTCACTATGACGTAATTGATGACCATTTATTCACGTCAAAAAGACGACATCATGTTGCCTGGGATGTCGATCCAATGGGGTTCTAGAGCGGAGTAAACGATGAAAAAAAAAAATGTTAAAAATTAACTAACGTCAAAGTGACACTGACAAAGTCAAAGCAATCATGGATTAGGCATTTCATTTTAAATTTAGATAATATCAAGTGGTACAGGGTATTTTGGGTTGCGTAAAAATAATTTTCAGAAGTAATTTTCTCGTGACTAACCCTGTATATGATATTGCAGACGAAAAAAAACGCAAATTATATTGGCTGTTGCCATTTTTTTAAACAATCCGCGAATGGAAAAAACAAAAACATGATCTGCTATCTGTAAATCTTGTTTAAATCGAAAATTTTGAAATCCGAAAAATGTGTCCGTATAATTATCATAATCTATTTGGGGTATTATGGGCATTTCATCAAAAATCAGTGGACATATTCCATCTTGGTTATTTAATTTTGAAGCAATTCTTTAAGATTTTCGAAAATTATTTTGTTTATACCAACATCTACAGGAATCTCCCAGACTGTTTATAAAACATTAATGCAAATAATTTATCTTCATTGGTATAGCTTTGGTTCAGGGGCGGCTCATGACTTGAAAAGTTGATGAGGCAAAGCACAAAACGCTCCAAAATATAAATAAATCAAGATTACTTAAATATTTTCTACTTGGTCAAATAAACAAATTTGTAAACTCATTTAACTGTCCACCAAGAACCAACGTGAAGGTGTAAGGAACTCTTGCAAGGAAAGGATGAGAATGACAGGACAAAAGGAAAGGGAAGCGTGGTCAGAAAAAACTAATATAACTTCTAACAAAAAACAAAATTAAAATAAATTTTAAAGAAAACATATCGAAAAAAATCAAATACAACATAAAATAAATCTAATTTGATTTATTACAAAAAACAAAACGAAAAAATATAAAATATAAATACTCTGGATTTATTTTAATTTTTTTTTATAGATCAATTAATAATTTACTCAAATCAGGAACCGGCCGTTTTAATTCCTTAACTACATACAACTTATCATCATACGTGAAAATAGAAAAAACAGAACTGCCATTGTCATTTAACGTTAGTAGAGAAAAATTCCGATTTACTCGTAATCTTAAATAACGATTACCGAAATCAAATTATGACAAGCACAAAGCACTAACGCGACAACCGCAAACGTAGGAACTTTTAAGAGAAAATTCTGTTACCGAAATTTTGAATCATTTTATACACACACAGATTTGTGGCAAAACAATCAACGGCCTAATTTTGAATACTTCTGCAAATGCAGGCTGCATTGTAATCGCACGTTCTCTGCGCGCAAATATTGTTGTCCATCTCTTTTGCAAGCACGGAAATGAGGCTAGCCTCAATTTTGTCTTTTTTCAACTCATACCGCTTATGAGTGTATTGCAGGTTGCTTGCCTATTAACAACATGATTTCTGTATCTGATGTAGAGGCAAGCTTCGAGTCTGCCTCATTCGCGTCACAAAATACATGTTGTGTCGAGCGTTTAAGCGCGCTGTTTAATTAAGGGAGCAACCTACCGAGATAAAAATAAGAATATAATTTTCTATATTTATTTTTAAAATTTTAGAAAAAAGACAAATTATTGGCCGAAATGTGTCGCTAAAAAATAATAAAAATCCTAATAAGGCCTAAAATTCATTGGTGAGGCACTGCCTCACCTGCCTCATAGGACAAGCCGCCCCTGCTTTGGTTTGACATTTCGTCTTTTTAATTGTGATAAAAATTTATATAAAAAAATAGCATCCTGACTTAAAATTTTGCTCTCTAATTTTACTTCAAATTTAGAATATAATTTCAGGCGTTGACGATACAAAGGTACCTTAATTTTGTTTCTACGGACTATATGCAAAATAATCCCAGAATTTGAACGTAAATGTAGTATTCGAGAAGATCCTTGATTTAAAGTTTGGAAATTCAGTACAAAAATTTTGAGAATCCTGTATAGAAATATTATTATTAGTATTATCTGAAAATATTGTAAAAAATATCTATGGCATTAATATTCATTTGCTCACAAATATGATTGGGGAAAAATTCTGATTCCTTAAAACGTAAATCGAAAAGAAAACATCAATTTTTGTATATCTTCATCATCATCATAGAGGTTGAAAAATTGATGGCGTTTAATAGTTTCGGTATGTAGACGTTTTAAAACGCTGCACAGCTTCATATTTCACTCTTTGTTATCGCGTATAATCACGCAAATGACACTTTTATCGTAATCATAAAATGACATTCGTTTTTTTATTATTACTTAAAATTGGCCGTCTATGTTGTCGGCAAGCAATTAATACTCCACTGCTATCTACAGACTACCATATGGCCGGTGCGTAAGCCTAGACCACGGCCCAGACACAAACCTGTGACACGCATAAACAGCCGATTTTGCATTCTATTTATAGTTTTGGAAATTTCATTATACCCTATAAAATTTTATTGGCATTAACGAGTAGTACAATAGCAAGAGACATTTACAACTTAAAGTTGTCGCGTGCCGGTAATCTATCAATCTAGAAATTCTAGGTTTCCTTGATCCCATAGCTTGCTTGGTCCTTTAAAACCAGGCGACGCGATCGGCAGGCATATCCGGTATCCGGATATATGCTAATCATTACCGTCTGGATAAGTTCCGTGGTTCCTTGCGGTCTAATTTCGTTAGTTCAGATGTGACCGTAGGGGCGCTACATACCGGAGGAGCTGGCTTACTGTGATCTAGCTAGAGACGACACGGTTCATTCCAGTGGCGGCTCCTCGGGGTGGGCAGGGTGGGCAATGCCCACCCTATTTGATTGTTTATGATACGAAGTAAAATATTGATTTTTTTTCTTTTTTAAAATATTTTATATGTATACACAAATAATTATCGTCGTAAACATCATTTAAGCCAACGGATTTTCTTCATTACATCGGGCAGTTTCCGCAACTGAGAAATTGCAGTTGTAAAAAAGTGCGTCAGATCTCGGCGTTATACGGTTCATGTGAGGATGGGCTAGTCCACCCTGGTCCACCCTCTTGATTATAAGCAACGACATACGTTCGGTTTTCTATGTACGTAATTGAGAGTAACTGCCCATTCACAATGGACATAAGGCATAACAAGTACATAAAGCTTACATAAATACATAAAGTTGAAACGATGGAAAACGTGTACCCCTGTTCACAGTGGACGAAGGTAATTCTTATGCTTATGAACGTTTTATGTAATCCTTGTGTGCGTACACAAAGTTGAAACAAGTTCAACTTTGTGCACGAATTATGTCAAAATTATGTTAAAATCTAGGGACTTTTGAATGCTGCTATTGAATTCCCTTTGACAGTTGGCACTTGGCACTTCACACCTTTGATTATATTATATAAATTATAATCAAAGCTTCACACTGCGAGTCTGTTCTGTACTGCGAGTTGTCAAGTTCGAATATCGTATGAAATTGTAGGTTAGATATTTTGATTGACTCAGTTTGAGGTTAGCCGTTTCTATGTTTAGCCAGGAGTTATTCCGTTCTGCGTTTGCGCAGTTTAACAATTCTAACAGAGTTCACTCTGTCCACTGTGAACGTAGATAAGCATAAGCCGGACACAGACCAAAAACGTAAATTATGTTATGCGCTCGTTCTTATGTCTTATGTCCATTGTGAATGGGCAGTAAAGAATTCGAAACGCGCGTCTTTGCATATCCGTGTTTTCTCGCTTCAAGCGGGGCAGGACGCCCTGGCCTCAACGTATATCTCAAACGCTGCAGAATCGGATCTCTCGATATTCGCTTCAAGGATTCAATAAATTAATTTCGATTTTATTACTTCTTCTGTATTGTAAAAGTATAGAGGTAATTATTTTTATTACTCTATTGAAATATGGGTAAGATAGTAAGGAAAATAATGTTATGCGAAAATTCTTGAATACTATTGTTATAGAAAAGGGCAACACCATAATAATTAATAAATACTTTTTCATATCAAATGAAAATTTGTAATAACCATATTCTTGTATTGTGACACCGTGTAAACTTTATAATGAATTATAAATTTAAAAATCCGAATAACCTATGATGAGAATAAGTAATACATTTATTATTGCAGTACGTATCTGACATGTGTATTTTTTTATTATTACATATGCATATTTGTTTCATAAATATAACTGTAGCAGAGTAAACAAAAGTTAAATATACGCTTAATTTATTATTTAATTCAGACTGTCCGCACAGGTTTGTTACGCGTTCGCTCTAGCATGGGTGGGCAAATCCACCCTGAAAATCGGAAGCACTCGGCATGGTTCGTCCTCGTCGGAGACACGACTCAATTGAATTCAGTCAGATCAGAAACTGCAATGTGGGTAGTGCATTTAATTATAAAATGTAGCTTATTCAAATTACCAAATAGTTAAGCGGGTACCAAAGTAGGTACTTTCTAGCAATTTTTTTTAATGGCAAATCCTACTGTAAGCTGCGCAAATAATATTAGAGAGGTGGTAAAGAAGGCATTAAAGATATTGAGTTTTTATTTTTAATAAATAAATTCAGTAGTATGGAACTTGATATTTATGAATTATTTGTTTATAAATTAAGATCATGTCCCAAAATGAAACAATTGGTCATCACAAACTCTCGTGGCAGTAATAAAGGCCTTAATCAAAGTTCGGACAATAAATATTAGGTACCTATTGGTTGGTTGATCGGTAGTGAAACAACAAACAAAACTGTTGGAATTATCTGCTATTTAACATAAAATTAAATTACGAACACTTTAGAATTCCACAAGAAGAGCGATATAAAATATATCGCTACTGCTTTACAAAAACATGACCAATCTGAATAAACGAAAATTACTTGGAAAACGAAGTGAAACTATAGAAAATTCTCTTAAATTCGGCGTTTATTCGATATGATAATTTTCTTGACTACACAAAAACATACATTTCGGGGACAAGATGAATCGCAAATTTCTCTTAAAGTAAATTCGATGATAAATTTAAAAAGTTTTTTGGAGGAGTCTTTGGTAATTAGTGGTCTTCAGAACGATTATTTTGGAATTATTTTTATTTTATTTGTTATTGTTAACTTTGTTAGTATTTTGAGAATTTATGTTTTGTTTGATTTGGCATTTTTAATTTTGCTTTTACAATAATTTTCCAAATTGCTGCTTTTTCTAATTGTAGCTTATCTCAAAGGTTTAAAATTTAATGTTTTCTCGTCATGTTATTTCAAAATCTTTACATGTTGGGATCATTATTTGAGTTTATAGTTCTATAAACTCCTAACAAATCTATTTATGTGCTGAACCTTTTTTTTGCTCCTCTTTCCTCTTCTAGCAAGAGTCTTCGACGTTCTCGTTGGTTCTTGCTGACCGACATTGTAATAAGTAACATTTATAAAATAATATATATGTAATATACATAAAATATTTGTTATATTATATTGATTGACATGCAGCACCAAAACAAAAACACGTTCTCACAAAAATGATTAATTATATATATGTATATATTTTTTTTTCATACATGTCATAACCTACATACAGGGTGTCTCAGAAATAAGTACATTAATTTTAATCAGTTATAGAGCTCACTGAACTCAACAACTTTTTTTAGTAGAGTTTTGTCAAGAACTTTTTAATTATCAAGTTAAAAATTGTTAAAGTTATACCCCAATTAAGGTTACCCGCCCATGGATTCTCAGTTACCCATGGTCACTAATAATTATTATAATTAATAATTTATGGTCAAAAACAGTTACTAGGGTACGTATTTTCCTAATCTTGTCAATGTGACAAACATTTAGAGAGAAATTGAAAATCCTGCTCCCTAATGGCGTACGGAATTTCATCGGCCCAAATGTGGGTGTTGAACACTTTCCCTCGTGAAACCGACCTCATCAGTTGATGGTATAAGAGATACAAAATTTGCTTGTTCGTTTGTTTTTCTATTAACCCACTCACAAAAGTTTTGCCTACGTGGTAAGTCTGTTAGTTTCAATAACTGAACTTTCTGGTCCTGAAAGGGGTACATTTGTTCTCTGAGTATCCTCCAAATACTACTCTCCGATACATCACACTAGACAGTGATACGTGCTAGTGCTCGGTCGAGCTTCAACACTCTTCAAAACAGCCTCTTCAATATTAGCAATTCTATTACTACGTAACTTACCCCGATCCTGAGGTGCAGGTTTAAAAGATCCGTATTCTCGAAAATGCTGCAACGTTCTTAAAAGTGCGCACATTTGGCAGACGACGATTTGGGAGGTTTTCTGAAAAAATTCGTTGGGCGCGAGTGCCGTTTCCCCGAGCTTCACCGTACGTTAAAACGATATCGGTGCATTCCAAATTTGAAAACAAAGCCATTTCAACACATTTCGTCTATAAATTAGAAATCTGTGCCACACAAACTTTAAAGAGACAACGTTTAATAAAAACATTGACATAAAAATGATTGTCAGTGTCAAAACGGTTGCTACGGTACCTTCTTCATTGTTGTAGTGTTGCTATTATTTAAGTTATTATTTAAGGTGAACATAGACGGCTCGTGAATATATGGGTGGGAAAATTCGAAATTCGACTTGAGTTTTCGAAAAAATGCTAGATAAAAAAGTTGTTCCGTTTCACGAGTTCTGTTACTGGTTAAAATTAATGTACTTATTTCTGAGACACCCTGTATAATGCTTTGCCCACCCATCAAAAATCACCACGAGCCGCCACTGGTTCATTCAGATTTTAATGTTTATTAGTTATCGAGAACTGTCATGCGTCAATCCGATTATGTTAAGAAATACAAACACTTTACTATTAGTTCAGAACTTGCATGTGTGCCTTTATCAACATTTTTGTGTTCAATTCTCACAAACTTGTAAAACTAATTTTTTATCCAGCGACCAGTCGGGCAGTCGGCTTGTGACCCCTTCATCATCATCCAAGGGAAAAGGAATGACGTTGCATCTTGCGGTTGAGTTGTTAAAAATGTTATTTTTTGTCGTACGAATTTAACTGTAATGTTATTTGAAAGCATTATTATTGATTTATTGGAAAAGTCTTTCCAAAATTGCCAGCGTGTAATCAGATCAACAACAAACGCAACACAAGCGCTGCAGCAGTGATTTAAGTTTATTCAAGATCAAGCGGTGTCGGATATGATAGAAATGAAAGCAATACTTATTTTATTTTTGGTTGTTGTCCATTTAATATTCTGATAACTCATGTAAGACTAATAAATCGATAAAAATCTAATTTGTGAACAACTATGTGTCAGGTATGACAAAAATGTCAGCGTGACAGTTTTCTCCGGTAGCTAGCGGTCTCTACTACCACAAGATTTCATTGTTGAATTGACCTTATTAGACGGCGAGTAAATAGGAGCCGGTGATGATGCTATCTATATCTAGTGTATTCTACTTCTTACGAATGTTTTAGCAAAAAGTGCATCAATGTAGTAGAGAGCAATAAGGGTAAAGTAAACGGTTACAACATGGTAGTTATGATTTATTCAAAACTATAAAACAAAGTAAAAGAACTGAAGTAGCAATAAATATTTCATAATAAACAAAAATAGATAAATAAAAATAAATAATTTATGAATTTACAGTATAACTAATAGGAGTATACTTAAATTCTATACATTGAGCAATGAAGTAAAAACGATTTGTAGTTTATAAAACAATTTTTTTGTGTGTAAATAAACAACTCGCTACACAATACAAATAAAAACAACACTCGGTGGTTCCAAAACCTTTAACACTTCTTTTACAGCTAAAGTATAGGTACAAATTATTATTCTTTAGGGGGACTTTAACAAATGCGATTAAGATATAATATTCAACTACATTATAATTGTTTTAGACAAACATAGGATTCTATATATCTTTTTATTACATGAAAACATAAATGATAATTCTAAATATATTACACTTAATATAGGTACATACAGTTAACGATCTTAACAGTATTTTCTAAAAATATTAAGAGTAAATAATATGTAACATACATATTTCAATATATGTACATAGATCTCCATGAATGAGCAGAAACATAAATTAAAGTATATTTTAATTTTAATAAAACGTTCAAATTTAATCGATTAATCTTAAACATAAACTGATGTATGAGAAAATATATTTTGTATTATGTATGTACATCTTTCTATATATTATCAAATAATTTCAAACTTTAGACGAACCTCAGATTACACCTACTTGTTAGAAAACAGTACTGGTACCGAATGAATAGGGTACAGGCTTGTCTGAAAATGGACAGATGGAGGCCTCGTTATTTTTTGAACTTTTCCTTTTTTATGCAGATCATTGAGATATTATTCTTGTTGCACTTTACCGCCAATGTTATCGGTATTTTGCAACCGCTCTTTCTGCGTTTCGACCATTTAAAAATGCATGGCAAAAGTGTATACAAACATTGAAAAGACAGCATCGCCACGAACAAGTGACACACAGAAATTTTACACCCATATTAGAATATATGAAAGATATCGGGCTTCAAATAATAACAATTACTAACAGATTTGGATCATGTGTATTATTTCTTTGGAGTAATGAATACGGTAAAATGTTCCATTTGCCTTTAAAAACACTTCAGTAAGAAAAATGAAAACCACAAATACCACTCATTGTAGCAAACCTTCCGACATAATAATGTGAAGAAACTTGGAGTAAAGAACATAGAAGTTTGAAAAATCACGTGTTTTTTTCGGAAAAAGAAATAAAGAAATTTCGAATGTTAGTACTAGATTTTAGAACATTTCCTAACATTAATTGTGGTAAAAACATTGACGCCGGCGTCAATGAACACTTTTTGGTAGTTTTACTGAAATGAAACATACTAACAAAGGCAATGTTCAAATTTTTAATATTTTACACAGGATGATTCAGCGTAAATGACGAATTTGATCTGACCCGACAGGCACCCCAAAATACATTTTTCTTCTATTCCTTGATTCATAGTAGAATTTAAAAAATATTATAACTCCAAGTTTGCATTTTATGTCACTGTCAATTTTGAGTACATAGTTGAAAATTATTTGCAAAAATGCCAAGATATTCGTTTACCAATACCGAGAAAATGGACGTGATCTTAATTTATGGGGAGCGTCAAAAAATGCTCTGGTTGCGGCTCAAAGATATTCCCAACGTAGACATAATAGATAAAATGTTCAAAAGATTTGAAATGAAACTACGAAACGATTGGCCTGTCAGTAAACGGAAATAGTAATTTACACAACTAGTTCGGGATAGCCTGCTTCCCGCATGAACGCTTGTTTGCGGCACGACCGAAGGGAGTGCCGCATTTGCGTGAATGCGGGAAGCAGGCTCACGAACGTGTTGTGTACAATATTTTTTGCAACGAATAAACCTTTAAACTGAAGAAATTAACTGTGAGTTATTTATAAACAATGGCGCCGTCAACACATCACAATGTTGACACTACGCGAGTATTTTAAGGTTACCATGGCAACGGGAAGTTAAAATGCACGTGTGCGGGAAGTTCGAACTCCCGCACCCTGGTGAATGCACGAAAGCCATCAAAAAAGATCATGAGTGCAAAAAAGTGTTTTTAAGCGCTAGACATTTGGAAAACGAGATCCGAGTTTTGGAAACTGTTTTAGAAAATCCTCACATTGGACAACGGACAATCTTGTATTTGCCAAATGTTAAAGGCTAACAAGTTTCACTTGTAACATAGCAGTTAGTTCATGAACTACGAGAAACTAACTTACTTTCCAGGAAGATTAGCACTTTGCAATTTTGTTCTGGAACAACTGCTAAATGATCCCAATTTTTTCACAAACATTTTATTTGTGATGAAAGCCAATTTTCCAACAATGGTAATATAAACAAACATAATTTACCACAAGAAAATCTACGATGGATTCGTGGAACTCATTTTCAGAGAATTATTTCCATCAACTTTCATTTTAAATGTAATACGTGACAGAGACACTTTGTTTTGACATTTTTAAAAACCACAGACTTCGTGAATTTGTGAAATTTTTGAGAGAAACAAGGAATAAATGAATTATTTTGGGTTCCGCTAAAAACATATTACACTTGTCATTTAAGCCGAATCACCCTGATATTCCTAGTTAGAGACGATGATAAAATTGTAAAACGTAAAACTGATTAGAAGCTAAATTTGTGTACAGAATTACATACAGGGAAAGCAAAACGAAAGAAACCAAAAAATTAGATACCAAGTCGTATCGGACCAAATCACATAAATTGCACTGTAATAAAAAATTACAAAATAGTGAAATTGTAAATGAAAACTGGATATGTATTTTCCCCCAAATATCAAAGGATCACATAAACATTCTTTAAATAATTCGGTCCTTTGCTACGCCACAAAGAAATGCCAAGCAACTTCCAAAAAAATCTCCCTTGCGTTATAGTCCTTATTACGTGACTCAAAAAATATCAAAAAGGAGCCAAAGAGAGGAACTAAAAAATTGTTATGTTTAAAAAACTGTTATACGACATCCTTCTAACGGTCCTGTATCTGTCGTTAATTCTTAAATGTAAACATTTTCAAAAATTTATACATTTTATGGAACTAACCTTTTTTTTGCAGACTGTAAAAATTTAAGCTATCACTTTGTCTGAAGACCAGTAAAGTTCTCTATTATCTTTATCTAGATGTTTTCACAAACATTGGTAAAAAAATAGATTTGGAGCTGAATATATGAACACAGTTGCAAAAAGTGGCAGCTATCTATTCAGACTAAATGTTAAAAAAAAAACTTCACAACCACATAATAAAGCGAAAAAACAGGCACATTGTTACAAAATGATTATTATTAGCTCTATTCACACAACCAATCGCATGGCAACTTTGGCATTTTACTCGCTGGCCATGGTAGATATCCAGATGTTTTAAAAACATAGTAATCATAAACAACTTTGGCAATCAAACCTGCAAATAACACCACCTCTGCAGTGATGATATAATATATATAATCCGTCCAATCTTGTTGACTCTGACAAAGTTTAGAAGGATTTAGGTCTATTACTTTCATATCCATATTATCACAATAAATTTCGTCATAATCTTGAATATTTTTTTGCTTTGTTAAAAGCCATACCTAAAATTTACATTTTATAGATCACTAAAGCAATACATAAATCTTCTAAAAAGGTACCTTCAAAACCTTCGCTGCATTGCAATCACACTGAAGTCTATTAAGACCGATCCGTAACGATCGAAAATTATTACGATCCAGTATATTAGAAAAAATATATGTAGGCAACTAAAACGAAAAATTACAAATTAAAAATAAAATAACAATTGTTATTATTCTATTAAGACAATGTAATTATTTATAATTGTAGGTAATCACAGATAAAATAACATGTGACGAGGTGAAAATTCGATATTTTTCTGAAACGTCAGAAACTATTAAACTAGTAATTATTTTGGTCAGTTAACTAAATTAAACTTGGCAGTGGTCAAACTGCGGGTCAAACACAATCCATATGTACTCGTAATTAAAAAATTGGTCCAAGGTTATTACGACAGAACTTTCCTCGCCCTTGAAGTATGGTCCAACAAATCCTGCTTCTTTGAAAAATAATAGCATTTGATTTTGCAAAATTTTATTTTTGATAACCCCTATGCATTACACAAAAGCTTCTGAAGTTCTTCAGACAGAAGTTGCCTCACCCTCGACGTACAGACGAACAAATACGAAAAATTATGCAGGGTGATTCTGACTATTACAATAACGGGACCCTGACCAACTTTCAGTACAACATAAAATACGTATTTCATATGTAATTCTTTTTATACATATGTTTATTTTTATAAAATGTATAAACATAGTTACCTAGTAGTTAATTTTGATTTTTGTAATAATTCTACCGTCAATTTTGAGTTCGGAGAAGTTTCTAGACTTTTCGATAAGATGCGGGTTAGATACACCAACGATGCAAAGGTTGTAATGATTTTAATTTTTGGAAAATACGGTAAGAATGCTGTTGCAGCAACAAATCTTGACGCAAGAAGGATCCCGTTAAGCCACATCCATCCGGCCAAATTTTCAGAAGTTTAGTGAAAACTTTACGACAAAATTGGCCCAAAAGAAACAAGAAATAGAGGACGCACCGCTACTGGTGTAGAAAATGAAATTCGCGTAATTGAAGCTGTAGACAATGACCAGCATGTGAGCCAAAGATTTATAGCACACGTGGGAATATTTCAATCTTCCGTCTCAAAAATTTTAAGAGCTTACGACGTGACATTAGTTCAAAATCTGTAAGATTTTCTCACAAGAATCCAATTTTATAATTTTATGCGACATCAACTGCAGTTGGCCAACAATTTTTTATTCAAAGTTTTGTTCAGCGATGACGCAAGATTTGACAATAACGGGGTTGTTAATCGGCACAACTGCGAGTATTATGTACTCCCAAAATAACCCACATTAGCACGTTATATCAAAACAGCTCATTTTCAAAATGTTTAGGTATTCCGTAAACGTGTGGGCTGGTATTATTGGAGATTACGGAATTAGTCAATACTTTTTTGAAGGCAACTTAACAGGACACAAGTATCGATCATTTTTGGAAAATTATTTGCTCAGGTTATTAGAAAATGTTCGTCTCAACCTCCGACAAGAGCTGTGGTTTCAGAAGGACGGGGCACCACCTCACTATCACAGAGTCGTTAGGGACTAATCGAATAAATGTTCATATTTGTTTATTTTAGAATCTAATAATAACTGATAAATGTATTTTGTGTTGCACTGAAAGTTGGCCAAGGTCCCGTTATAATACAGACCTGTACAATTAAGTTTTGTGATTTTCATTTTTAATGAGAACCTTTTTAGTTAAAGTAAAATGTGTGGACTGTTCAAATATAGCGAAAGAAGCATGTTATGTGTATACAGGCTGGTCCACAAGCAAGTAAGTATGCCGCATACCTTCCATATATCAAAGTGTGACCAACATTTCCCGGGTGAGAGGAGTGAGGCGCGAGAGGTTTATTGTACCGCAGTACAGTGGCTGACGAGTTTCAATTTCATACAATAGACAGCAGTAAAATGTAGTTCCGCCACTGACTCGCTCAATTGCTTATCCGTCAATTCACGAATGTGTACGAACACCATACGAACAACAGAGAGGGTTTATATATGTGCGATACAAAACAACGAGCCCAGTACTCTCTCTATACATTTAAACCTCCTTGTTCAGCCAGAAACAACTCATATTCAGGTTATGTTGTGAAATTGCTAATTCACATGGAGGTAGAATAAGAAGAGGGAACGATAGTTTGAAGAAGTGACTGGTACGCGCTTTCGACTAAAATCCATAAATGGTTCTTCCAGCTCCTCCAAGAAACCGATTGTTGCAGTGGCGTGCTGGAAACCGTTTGCCACCTACTGGGCATACAACACAATAATAATCTAATAAGATAGAATATAGAAGTAATAAACTTCAGTTTTTATATCGCTAGAAATATTTTTGTTTTTATACCACAATCAGGAAAGTAGTAAGACATTTTTACTGCTTATGAACCCATTTTAAACCAAACGGTACCGACTCTGACCCTCGGTTGTTAACCGACCGCTCCCGAAATGATACGGGAAGGGTCATAAATGGCTCTTGGATGGAACTCTTTTGCCGGCATTTCTTTAACATTGGTTCATTTTTTCTTCCCGAGGGTAAACTAAGGAAATATTGTAACAGGGTAAATCCGACGCACGGCTACTTTAATGTTTTCTTGACGTTTCATGACCCCGAATTTTTTTGATCGCTCGGTGCGCTATAATATTATAATGTTTATCCTCACAATACCGAAAACACAAAATATTTATCGACGCATTTCGCCAAACACGTTGGCTTATCTAAAAAACGCTAAACTAAAGTTAAACGGCACTGGTGAAGACTTACGCCACTTGGCAGTCTTAGGATATACGCGTATAGGTGTAATTTAATTTTAGTACGGCCAGACCATCCCCTGCCAGGATGAAACAAAACATCTTTGTGCCTTTAATGAGAAAGAGCTGAGCTTTCTCAGATTAGCTACGTTGTACTGAAGACTAACGGAATTAAAGGCATCCTGGTGCCACTAATCGGCCGCAAGATGTCGATCAAAAACAAACTTCGTCTCTATCGAGCAATCATTCGCCCCAGCATGTCTCATGCCTCAGTAGCCTGGAACTTTCCAAAACCCATTTTCATCGCCTGGAAGTCCTCCAGAGAAAAATTCTCCGACAAGCTTTCAGCGCCCCCTGGATTAATCGAACCTCTTCCAATCCATTTTTATTAGGAAAAATCTCGTCCAGGTATATTTCAACAATTCTGTGAAAATGGGGAGGGGTGATGGAACCATAAATTTTGACGAATTTCCAAATTAATGTTTTCGGGGAGTATCGGTAACATATAACGAAGAAAATTTAGATATAAATTTCCATTTAAATTTTCCCGAAAAAAGTAAGGACCGATAATGTTGTTTCCGAGTATCCCACACCAAACATTTGTAGCATAAATTGTCTGAAAGTAACCTTTTCCAATCCAGTGAGGGTTGTTTTGGGCGTAATAGTGGGTGTTATATTTATTAACTCCACCATTGTTCGAAAATTTTGCCTCATCAGAAAAAAGAACGAAATCATAAAAATGAGTCAGTGGATTTTAGTTCTTGAACCAAAGTTCAGTGATAGGGATGAAATTTATTTGCACTAAGTATTCGTTGCACCGACGTTTTACTAACGCCAACAGTATTTTGCAACTTAACTTTGAAACAGTTAATAATAATTTATTCGTTTATCCCTTCCCACGAAATTGATGACTTCATCTCAAAATTTTACCAAATCTAAAATACGCAAAATATTTATGAGTCTATATTTGTGATGTATCAATGCTTTCATATCTGTAGAGCGTGAGGCTCGCCTCAGCCAGGATAGGGATAGACATCGAATACAGAGAGCCAGAGAATCGTCAGCACGAGTAACTAATTCATGGGTAAATAAAGAAAATTCTGCCATGAATTACGAGCCTTCAATTTCTTACAAGGACGATCGTTTAGTATCAATAGGTACTATGTCAGTAGTATGTGAACATTGCTTGGCATTGCAATTCAAGGACGAATCGAAAGGCAGTGTTGCTTACAAGGAAAAATCAAATTAGAAGAAATTCTCCCTCCACCTGAACCACTTCATCATTCACAGGTGGACCTCGATATTAACACGCAAAATCGCAAGACGCCATGACTTACGTCAGACATTACGGCAAACCTGATTTCTTTATAACTGCAACGTGTAACCCAAATTGGCCGGAAATCAAAGAAAATATTAACACCAATTTAACTCCACAAGACAGATATGATATAATTAACAGAGTTTTCCATTTAAAAGTACAGAAACTCCTGCACCTCATTAACAAGTCTCATATATTCGGTCCGCCACGCTGTCATATGTACACAATAGAATGGCAGAAACGTGGCTTGCCACATATACACCTGCCGGTGTGGTTAGTTAACAAAATTAGACCAAACCAAATTGACAGCGTTATTTCAGCTGAATTGCCGGATAAAGATGAAGATCCTGTCCTGTACGAAATCGTAAAGAAACACATGGTACACGGCCCTTGCGGGACTTTAAACCCGAATTCTTCAAGTATGCGAGATTCCAAATGCAGCAAAAAATTTCCGAAGTCGTTCCAAACTCAAACAACTACTAGCGATGACGGATATCCCAAATATCGTCGACGATCACCAGAACAGGGTGGGCAAAGTGCCACCGTCCGAAACCATGATATTGATAACCGATGGATTGTTCCCTATAATCCGCTCCTTTTGAAAATTTTTGATACTCACGTCAACGTAGAGTTGTGGAGTTCAATAAAGTCAATCCAATATGTTACTAAATACATTAATAAAGGCAGTGATCAAGCCACTTTAAGCATACAATCACCAAATGAAGTGGAAAAATATCAGTCTGGACGTTACATCTGCAGCTCTGAAGCTGTATGGAGGATTTTATCATTCGAAGTGCACGACCGGGTTCCCACAATTGTCGACCTTGCAGTTCATTTAGAAAATGGACAAAGAGTATATTTCACTGAGAACAATATACAAGAAGTTGTTAATAACCCGCAGAACACAACATTGACAGCATTCTTCAAGTTATGTGCTGAAGATGATTTCGCGAAAACACTGACATATGACAAAATTCCAAGTTACTATACATGAAACCAGAGTTCTAAAATTTTTCAACGGCGAAAACAAGGTACTGCGGTTTATGGTTTCCCCGGAGTAAAAAAAAAACGGATGCTCTTGGCAGAGTCTACGTGATTCATCTCAACAACAGCGAATGCTTTTATCTGAGAATGTTACTGCATATTGTAAAAGGCCCGACATCCTTTGCACACCTAAGAACTGTACAATGTGTTGTTTACAATACTTATCAATCAGCATGCAAAGCTATGGGGCTCTTGGAAGACGATTCTCACTGGGAAAACACACTATCAGAAGCAGCTATTTGCAGTTCAGCTACATCATTAAGATGTTTATTTGCCATCATATAGTAGCGTTTTGTTAAGTAACTGATTCTGTTAATCTATGGAATAAATTTCAAGAAAATATGGCCAGTGATATTCTGATTCGGCGACGGCGAGAGTTAAACTCAGATGATGTACAATATGATCAAAACATATTTGACGAAGCATTATTTGAATTGAAGAAAGTAGTGCAATTCCTTTCGGGTTAATCGATCAAGGATTTTGGGCTGCCGATGCCAGCTAATACTACTAACTCAGATTTAAGTAATAGTGCCGAATACACAAGAGAAACATCATATGATCAAACGAGACTTTCACAAAATATAGCTCAAGATGAGCCACGATTGAACATCGATCAGAAAAAGTATTCACTGCATTACTGCCATCAATTGATAACAATGAAGGGAAAATGTTTTTCCTTGATGCCCCAGGAGGTACAGGAAAAACATTTTTAATCAATCTGCTTTTAAAAAAAAGTGAGATCTACCGGAAAAATTCCATTTGCTGTCGCGTCATCCGGCATTGCCGCTACGCTTTTGGAAGGAGGCCGAACCGCACACTCTACATTCAAGCTCCCGCTGAAAATCGCCACCAATGATAATAACAGCGTTTGTAGTGTTTCTAAACAGAGCAATACAGGAAAATTGTGCCTGCTCATTAATAGTCTGGGACGAAGCTAACATGTCAAACAAGACCTCTATGGAAGCACTGGATAGGACAATGCGCGATTTGCGCAACAAAAATTCACCTATGGGTGGATGTACAATTCTTTTCTCAGGAGAATTTCGTCAAATCCTACCAGTTGTGACTCGAGGAACACGTGCTGACGAAATAAATGCTTCCCTAAAAAGATCCAACGTTTGGCCATACGTCAATACATTAGAGCTTAAAACTAATATGAGGGTTTCGTTATCTTCACGTGAGAACAGGCTTTTTCCAGAGATGCTGCTAAAAGTTGGCAATGGAGAGTTAACACAAAGTGAGAGAAGGATTAACCTAGAAAACCTTTGTGTTTTGATAGACAACATCCAAGAGTTTGTCAACATTGATAACATAAGTTGTAAGACAATATCTTGGTTTAAAGAAAGAGCGATTCTGTCACCAACTAACGAACAAGTAGACAAGGTAAATAACTTGATTCTTTCAAAGATTGATGCGTCGACGCAAATATACTACTCCGTCGATACTGTTCTCGATTTGGAAGAAGCTGTTCATTTTCCTACAGAATTTCTTAATTCTTTGAACCCGTCTGGACTCCCTCCTCACAAAATGGTGTTAAAAGTAAGTTGTCCTGTTATTTTATTAAGAAACCTGAATCCACCTAAACTTTGCAATGGCACGCGTTTGCTGGTAAAATCACTGAAAACTTTCATAATAGAGTGCATAATACTCACAGGATGTGGTACCGAAGAAGATGTATTGATTTCCCGAATCCCTCTGATACCATTGGATTTACCATTCCAATTTAAACGCCTAAAGTTTCCGGTAAAGACATCTTTTGCAATGACCATTAATAAATCGCAAGGTCAAACCTTCAACGTTGTAGGCTTATTAGATTTGAGCGTTTAGTGTTTTTCACATGGCCAACTATATGTCGCTCTTTCAAGAGTAACCTCTAAAGAAAACATGTTTGTATTGTCTAATGACAAGAAAGCTGTGAACGTTGTATATAAAGACATTCTGTAGTTTATTAATTGTAAAAATAAAATAAATAGGTAAAAATGTAAAAAGTAAATAAGTAAAAATGTAGTAAATGAATTTAGATATTCCAAAGATAGCCGGAAATGTTCACGGTATAGGAAAAGGGGAATTGTTTTATTCCGAATTTAACGCGTGCGAATCCGCGGGCAAAAGCTAGTTTTTTATAATTAGTTATTCAGGGTGACTCAAAAAAATTAATGAATGGGGATATTTGAGTAAACAGTATTATTATTAATAGTAATATTAGAACTGCACCTATTTAATTTGAGATATTTATACTGCACCTATTCAATTTGAGATATTTATACGTGTCCTTGCTAAAATACTGAAGACGTCACAAAATTTTGTAATGGAAAAACTCACTTGAAATATACGCATAGTATGCTTCTTTACTTGTACTTCAATAGTTCACACCTATCTCTCTTTAACTTATAAATGTCAACATAAAAAAAAGTTCGAAACATTTTAATTTTATAATTTTTCGAAAAAAATCTGTATTTTGTTCGCCTGTATTTCAGGTGCTAGGGAAATTCGGTATAAACAACTTTAGACTTTACGAACTACCATTCAATTAAGATTGTTATGGCAGCAAATTCTTGGGTAACTATATCACAAATAAAAAAAAATCACCCATTGCAACAATTACATTAAACAAAATCACCAGTGATTCAAATGGACATTTGATATTTCTTGAAGTTTCAAACAGAAATCAGATAATTCGATCAATAAACTCCACGTTGCAGTAGTCATATTTCAACTACATACATGCACTGAATGCTTCTGTAGTACCACGTCAGACACTTTTAAGACTAAGTTTGGACTATATACCGAGCTTTTTTTAACTCTCAACAAACGAAAGTAAGTGTGGATTTAATCTCTATGTGCAATTTTAAAAAATGTCGAAATTTATTTCGACAGAACTTCCCTCGCTTCTTTGAAAAAATATAAAATTAGGTTTTGCTATGTTTGTTTTGTGATAAGCTCGATAAAGTAAAAACCGGTGGCATAAATAATAATCTCGCAGCCCCTGCACCGTGGGGGCGTAAATTGCAAGGGATTGTGCAAATTGCGCAAGTACTGATAACGGAAAATATATTTAAAGCAGTAATAACAAGCTTTCTTACGATGTATAAACAAGCACTTGCAATTGCTTGTTTATACATCGGAAGAATGTCACGTAGAAATTTTTTGATTTGAATGTTCTGAATATTATTATTATAATTTTTATTAGATAAATAATAATTCTCACCTTATCGAAAAAGTGGGGTGACTCGTTCTTAATTTGATCAATAAAAAAATTTGTTATAACGTCATAAATATGGATAATACCCAATGCGAGAGAAAAAAGGAAAAAACCGAAAGGCCTTGTTTGGCAACGAACGCACGACCTTCGGACGGCGCTCTAGTCTCATAGTCGTCGCTTAAGTTTAACTCATCCTCCACTCAAATTCACCTTATTTGAGTTGAAGGTGAGATTGGGTTTGAGTCAAAATTATTATTGCATTCATAATTCCTTAATTAGACTCAGTGAGCAAAGGAAACAGAAGTTCGACGGCAAATAGCGAAAGAAACGTTAAGACAAGAAGCCATTAAAACCCAAAATTAAAGACAGAACAACAAAATGTGTCTCTTAATAGGCAAAACTACTATTTTTCATTAATTTATTTATGTATTTATGTTCATCACAATATTTTTCCAAAAGATTTGCAACATGTAAGTTATAGAACATACTAATATTAAAAAAGAAACTGTTATTAAGCAGAATATTCTTACCTAGAGATTTGTAAGAACATCTGGTCAATGTAATAATAAACTATAAATTCATCAGAATCGTCCATAGTGCTAATTTTTGTAAATGAACACTTATTGCAACAACATTACTTACATTAAAAAAGAAACTTATCAAAAAAAAAAATTGGTCGAAAGTTGTTTCGACAGAACTTCCCTTGCACCTAAAGTACAATGAAACAAACATATCCAACGTTTTCGAGTTAAGTTTTTTCTTTACACAATTTTATGATGACGTCATCAACATTTTTGCAAGGACACGTAGATCAATTTGGATTAGTGTAGTGTAATACTGAAAATAACAATATTGTATTCCCAAAATTTTCTGGGAAAATGGAGTGAGCCGTTCCTGATTTCATCAATAAAATTGACTCATTCATTAATTTTTTTGAGCCCCCTGCTTAAGCATATCTAAATAAAAATCCGTGACTGTAGACAGACAGACAGACGGATAGATAGACAGACAGACAGACAGACTGACAGACGGAAAAGGGAGACCTACTTCTTCGTACTCTAGGAGTCCTGAAAGGTCAAGAAAACGTAAAAGTAGAGATTCGATTCGCTTACGATCGGGAAGTAAAAACAAGTAACTCAACCAGTAAGTTTCGACGTCTACTATTTTAAAAATCTTAGATTTAAAATATATAAAATAAAACACAACAAACTACCTTACTAGACTGACAACACTGAAGGAAAATTTATGGAAGGTTACAGGTTACCTTAACACCTACTCAAGTTTTTCTCAAAATGACGAATGTCAAATTAATGAGTTAAGTTCAAGTTGAGTTTGAGGTTGTTTCAAAAGACGTCTATGCATCTCACCCTAATCCATCACACCTTACGCTAATGATAAACTGTTAATAGAGCATTATGTTTTTGCGAAAATTTGGACGGTTAGGGAAAAAATTCAAAGTGGATTCGTACACCACACGTATTGGAGTATAGTGTTGTATGACAGTTAAATCAAATAAACATAGAATTCTTTGAAATAATGTCATCAAATTGTTGGTTGGCATGATTAGCAAATTTTTGGTTAGCACTTATCACTTAACCATCTACATAATATTTCTAATATACATACAAAATCTGACAACAATCGCTCCTGGAGTTTCGGATATTACGTGTCTAACAAAAATGGATAGACACCAGACAGACAGTATAAATACGGGATACTACTTTTTTCGTACTGTAGGGGTCATCAAATGTCGAGAAAATATAACAGTGGGCATTCGTCGAATGGACTCGATTACTGTACTTCCTTAGCTTACGCTCGGAAAGAAAGAAATACCCATCAATGCATTGGAAGTAGGGAAGTACAATACATATGTAACCAATATTACGTAAAAACAATGCACACTTGATTTTGTAGAACCAGAAATTCCAAAGTAGTTGGAATTAACTTTTCATCTGGATGGCATAAGATTTTACCTTATTTTCTTCAATTAAACATAATTTTTCTATTTCATTTGCATCGAGTACAAACATGGTTTACATTTTTGTAAAATATTTTACGTATAATTATTCGAATAACAAAAAAAAACACTCCACAATGTAACTATGGATATGATTTCGGAGGTTTTCACGGTTGGGGTCAATATAATCGTTTCCCGGGTTGGGACCATGTCAACTGAGTTTTTGGCTCAACGTTTCGCACACTGTCGTATAGTAAGTGGCATCTTCAGAAGCAGCATTGTGAAATTAAGAAGGCAAAAAAGCACGGAACAGTTTCGCCTCTGGTATGGTTGACATACTGAGTTACGGTGCTCTTTTGCCTTCTTAATTTCCTAATTTCTCAACCCTGAATCCCAACTGACGGTGATTATCAGCAACTATGAATTATGATTAACCGAAACAGTTGGCAAGGAAATTATCGTTGTCTGTGAAGTTTCAAAATTCAAATATCAACCATGATGAGAATTAGCAGGCCTAAGAAAAGTAAAATTACTGGCATTCCGTTACATATTTTTTTCCAGTCTTTTTTTCATTGTGCATCAACTTTACTTTTTTTTATAATGTTCAGATATAAAAAAAATGTGCCGGTATAGACTACTTTGTATCTAAAAGCAAGTGAATTTAATATGTCGCCCTGTTATAAAATCCAAATAGAATATTTAACTTACAGAAACAATCAGTCACAACAACTCTTGGAATTATGCTAAAATTCAGCACAGACTAATAAAATGTAAATTATCATGTCTACGTTAAAACAATAAAATAATTGAAATTTTAACAAACATGTGTAACCAGTGTAGAAAATAAAATTATCTACATATTTAAAACAAACTTTAGACGTCATCCTACGGTTAGCATGTTAATAGTCATAAGAGACTGTTACAAGTATTTAAGATTATAATTGATATGTATTATTTGTTGATCCACAGATCCATGCGTCCCAAACTTTATGTTAACAGAAACCTAAAGAAAGAACGATCTACCGCAGGACACCCAAATCTGAAAGCCCGTTTCTAACGCTTATTAAATTATTAAATATGTGCATAATTAAAAAAAATCTAATGTTATTAAGAAAACTCACCGATTTTAATTTATTATTGCGAAGACTCAGTACGACAAAGTTGCTCAAAAATTGTGATCCTTCGAGCGGCAGTATTGAAGTAATTTCATTATTGTCCGCATATAATTCTCGAATGTTTTGGTACGATGGATCGCTACTAAATAATTCTAGTCCTGTAATATTATTATTTGAGACATTTAACGCAAACGTGTTAGCTGGTAGTGGCCGTGGAAGTGATATCCAATTTTGTCCTGAACAATTGACTTCTACTTTAATAGTCGCTTGCTTTCCAGACACGATATCCAGTCTTTTAGGTTCACAGGTACAATTTGGTAGGCAATCTTTTCTTAACTAAAACATATACATATATCAACACAGTGAGTACCGAATATTTTAAAACTATATCCCTACTTACCTTATCTATCTCTATAACTTGAATCAGCGGTACAGATTCAGTCGAATTAAACCACTGAAATGTTTTTGTAAATATACAAAATGAGTTATTTATATTACTAAAATGTAATTCCGTTCGTTGTAAGGCATTAAATAAATTTGGACATAACATATGGCTGTTAGCTACATAAAAAAAACTTAATTCATTCCATTACACAAGTGTACAATATAATACCCACCTGAAATATCTACGGTTACATTTCCATCCTTTTTAAAGCGAGGAACATCAGATAAATTGTTATGGGAGAGATCCAAAAAACTTAGGTTGTACAAATTAACCAACGATCTGTTTTCAAAGTTAATAATTCCATTAGAAGATAGGTTTAAACACGATACTGAGGTGTGTTTTGCAAATTCTCCAGTAACACTATTTATCTGGCCATCAGTTATAGTCATATATCGAAGATACTTTAGTTTTCTCCAATCTTCAAGATTTAGTGTGGTCAGACTAGCATTTCTGATATGCAGTGCTTCCACGTGTCCGCTACCACTTATATCTATTGTCAAAGAAGCAATATTATGCATTATATTAGAATCGCGCACGAGATGCAGTGATCATGTAAAAACCGTATGAACAACACACGCTAAAATTCGACTGAATATACTGAGGCTTCGAGGTGCGTGTTGTCTAACCAATGGCAACGCTAAGTTTGTAGTACAAAGCCCGTTCACATTCACTTTGCACACGTGACATGACAAAAAAAAAATAACAGAAATGAAGCTATCGATTCACAAAGGCTATGTTTTTGACACGCACGTTTGTCTTCCCAAACCAAGTACAGTCGAAAGAGGGATGAATTCCCGCCCTCTGATCGGCTGTGCTTCGCAAGCTAGGTGGGACCTGACGTCACCGGATGTCCCCATTTAAATTTTACAAACTGACTCAAACCACTCAGTGGGTCAGCCCCGTAGCTAGGGGGAGGGGGGGCAAGATGGGGCTGAGCCCCACCTAGCAGTTGTGGTTGCCCCCCCTGGAAGACTTACACATTAAAAATTTCAAATTAAATAGTAATAAAATTTCAATATAATGCCGATTGCCGAAGCATATTCACTAGCCCCACCCGCCCCCCCTTTATTTTCTTACAGGGTATGTTATTAGGCAATATCAGACTAACGTTAATGTTGACCGTATAAAAAAATGAACTGTCATGTCACATTTTATTCCATAGCCTACTACTAAACATACAAAAAAATAAACTCAAACAAACTGGTTGTTACCTAATGTTATGGCCACTGCATGAATTTTTGGATGCTGTACAGCTGTTTGTGAATCTACATTCTCTGTTCTAACCAGAATGGATCGCCCGGCGCGTTCAATGACGCATGAAAGATTGGCAAACTAGGTTTTTCCTGGCTTTTGAAAAGTACCGTAATACTTCTTTGGATTTCGACAGGTTTTTACGAAAATTTAAAACTTCAAATGTAAAAATTGAGAAAAAATAAAGTAGTTATCTGAGAGTATTACTAAAATATATACAGGGTGTCCCAGAATTCGCGCCATTCCCGTGAATGACATGTTCCCTGTCCCGAACTGTGCCGTAATTCGCAAAAAGAATTGTCCAGGCTTTAACCGTGTGAGAACTGGAAGGCGATTAAGTTGACCAATAGAGAGGCTGCTTTTATATCCGAACGTTTCTATGTTCAAAGTTACCTATGCCAAGAACAAAAAATCGGGTAATACTAAAGTTGAATGATTTTTTTCCGAATCCCCCTCCGTCAACAAAAGGAAACAGAAGTGTGGTTATAAATTTAATCATTTTGACAATTGTTTGTCATAAACTGTCACGAAGTTCATCACTGACCTGAAGAGACGCTTCTGCGCCAAAGATGACTAATTAATGTACACAGAGACAGAGACGTTTACTTTAAGGCAAGTAGCATGGGACAGAAGTTATTTCTGCTGCCATTCTAGTTAAATTGTGTTTAACTGGGCTGTACATGTCATAAGAGAAGCGGTTTCATTTCATCGTAGGCAAATAATACATTTATTACTATTCTACATAGAGTAGCTACCGAAGAGCAGGTATTAGAAGTCATGTTCTTAGAGCCCCGTGAATAATCGTCGGCACCCAGACCAACAAGTGTTTCACCGATTGTTACATCGAGCAAGAGAAGATGGATCTTTTCAACCTAGTCGGAAAGGCCGTGCTGGGGCTCCACGGAATGTACGTGTGGGTGCTGAAGAGCAAGTGTTAGAAAACATGGAAGCGGATCCTAGGAGAAGTGTCCTCTATGTAGCGCAAATGAGTGGATGCTCAAGATCGACCACTCATCGTATCCTTCAAGAGAGAATACTGCATCCTTACCATTACACGAGAGTGCAGCATCTGCGACCAACCGACTACCCGCGACGAGTACATTCTGCTCAATGGTTTTTGCGACAAAATGAACTAAATCCTGATTTTTCACGGCGCATTCTTTTCACCGACGAATGTTCATTTTCCCGAGAAGGAATGTTTAATGCACACAATTGGCACTTCTGGGCACACGAAAATCCACATCTCACTAGGGTGAGAGCGTATCAGGAGCGATTTACTATTAAGCTATGGGCTGGAATCATTGGTACTACTGTGGTAAAAATTTTAATGCATCTGATAAAATCACTAATCTCCGTTCCTGTTTTTTAGGTGGGGCCGTTTGTGTTACCTGATCACCTTAATGGGGAGGCATATGGTAATTTTCTACGACTAGAGCTTCCAGCGTTGTTGGAAGACGTTCCTTTGAATGTACGGCGGAATATGTGGTTTCAGCACAACGGCGCTCCTCCACATAATTCGATACTTGCACGGCGAACATTGAAAAGAGTCTATCTATCTATGTTAAATAATATACAACACAACATAATGCGACGAGCTAGAACTGGCATTGAAGTTAATGGTGATCATTTTGAGCACATTGTTTAATAACGTTACAGTACAACGATTCCGGCCCATAGATTAATAGTATTGCTCTTGATATGCTCTCACGTTAGCTAAATGTGGATTTTCGTTTGCCCAGAAGTGCCAATTGTGCGCATTAAATATTCACATGCTGGTCAAGGAGCCGATGATTGGGGAAAAGACCTGTATATTCGCACACAGCAGTGGCTGCATAGCGTTTACATTCTCCATAAATTAACATCATTTCCAAATATTCTTTATACTAGTATGAATAAGACATCAGTGACTTAGTGGTATTGGTACTGATTTGTTTATAGTTTGTATTGTTCTTAAAAAAAATGCAACTACACGATTTTTGTTATAATTTTTATTCGTATCTTTTCACTCTCTAGAAAGTACTCGCAACTTTAAAGAAACTGTTTTAAATCATCATGTGCAACATCAATATTATTCTTGAATAAGTCTCAGTTTTCAGTATCTTCCCCACATGATTGACACCACAGCAGATACCTATGATCTTAATACACCAGAGAACTGGAGTCTCGTCTCTTTTTTCGTTGCTTAGATTAGGTATCAGCAACAAAGCTGTTCAGTAAAAATTGATACTGTTTATTGAAAATCATAAGCACCGATTAATCAAAAGCGATATTTATGTTTTAGTACACTAAATAACGTTCTTTGAATGGACATGTGGTACTCTTTTTTAGAAATAACGATAAACTTAATATCAGGGATATGATGCAGAGTAAATTCTGAAAATGTACTAATTTTCGTTAAAAATAACAACACATTATTCACGGGGCTCTAAGAAAATGACTTCTAATACCTGCTCTTCGGTATCTACACTATGTAGAACAGTAATAAATGTATTATTTGCCTACGATGAAATGAAACAGCTTCTCTTATGACATGTACAGCCCAGTTAAACACAATTTAACTAGAATGGCAGCAGAAATAACTTCTGTCCCATGCTACTTGCCTCAAACTAAACCTTGACGTCTCTGTGTACATTAATCAGTCATCTTTGGCGTAGAAGCGTCTCTTCAGGTCAGTGATGAACTTCGTGACAGTTTATGACAAACAATTGTCAAAATGATTAAATTTATAACCACACTTCTGTTTCTTTTTGTTGACGGAGGGGGATTCGGAAAAAATTCATTCAACTTTAGTTAGTATTACCCGATTTTTTGTTCTTGGCATAGGTAACTTTGAACATAGAAACTTCGGATATAAAAGCAGCCTCTCTATTGGTCAACTTAAGCGCCTTCCAGTTCTCACACGGTTAAAGCCTGGACAATTCTTTTTGCGAATTACGGCAGAGTTCGGGACAGGGAACATGTCATTCACGGGAATGGCGCGAATTCTGGGACACCCTGTATATTTACATGAAGCCCCTCTGTCGACAAACTTGCCCCCCCTGAATAAGTTTTCTAGCTACGGGGCTGCAGTGGGTGGTGTTTTAGCAAAAACTAACTTGAACTAACGAACCAGAAACAAATGTACACTAGCAAAACACAATTAACACAATCAACTACAACTTCTGCAGTAAAACTCGTAATAATAATATTGTAAACGATCGAACCAACCGTAGAACCAACCAAACACCGGCAACACGGCAACAGCTGACTGCACACATCACGCGAGTCCGCCGTCCGCCTGATGACGCGTTATCCCACTACTTCCCGACCGAAAGCTACGAAAGTATAGTAACCCAGTCCATCGGATGAATTGCCATTTTCATGTTTTCGCGACGTTTCATTGCCCATACAGTACGAAAAAAAATGTCTACCGTTTCCGTCTGTCTGCCTGTCTGATGTCTGCATCCACTTTAATTTGACACGTAAGCCCCGAAACTGCTGAGCCGATTGTTGTCAAATTTTGTATGTATAGGATTTCTATAATGATTATAGGGTCGAAGTAGGTCATGGAAACGTGCCGCCTCTCGGTTTTAGACTTTACTAAATGCTCAAGGACTCACGATAAATGCCATACGCATCTGTATAACTGGTTGCAAGCGGTTACAGAATGCACCCACTCTCAGTTTACGAATGTCCCATTGCGAGAATAAGACATAACAATGAAAGTATCTTGTTCAACATAATAGACTATTTTCACGGTATTCGCTTCCTAGCACAAAAACAAAAATTTTCGTACGCACGCACCAAGGGTTTTGAAAACGATTATTTTATTGTTTTGAACTTGAATCAACGAGAATTACTGTAATTCACATTTGAAAAACGTTAAAACAATAAAAATGATGACTTTAAATGATTTTTGTTATATTTTTTATTCGTGCCTTTCCAATCTCTAAAAAGTACCCACAACTTTAAAGAAACTGCTTTAAATCATTATGTGCAACATGAATATTATTCTTAAATAAGTCTCCGTTTTCATTATCTTCCCCATATGATTGACACCACAGCAGATACCTATGATCTCAATACACCAGAAAAATCGAGTCTCGTCTCTTTCTTCGTTGTTTAGATTATATCAGCAACAAAGCTGTTGAGAAAAAATTGATACTGTTTATCGAAAATCGTAAGGACCGATTAATCAAAAGCGATATTTATGTTTTAGTACACTTAATGACGTTCTTTTAATGGCCATGTGGTATTCTTTTTTAGTAATAACGATAAACTTAATATCAAGGATATGATGTATAGTGAATTCTGAAAATGCACTCATTTTCGATTTCGTTAAAAAGAACAACACATTATTCACGGGGCTCTAAGAAAATGACTTCTAATACCTGCTCTTCGGTATCTACAGTACAAGCACTATCATGACCCTTGAGGACGAAGAAATAGGTTTCCTGTTTCCGTCTGTCTGCCGTCCCGGCTTTTATTAGACAGATAATCTCCGAAAGTCCTGGGCCGATTGATGACGTCACCCCAAAATTTTGGTCAATAAATCCTGTCTTAAATGTGCAAAGTATGATGAGACAATACTTGGGATTTAACATTCCATTCATATTTTTTGGATTTGCATATACAGGGTGACTCAAATAAAATTAATGAATGCCTGAATTTATTTGATTGATTTAATCAGGAACTGCAAGACCAAATGCTTTGAAATCTTGGAGATTATTAAAAGTTATCATAAGTAAATTTTTGATCAAAATATATTTGCTCATCCCCCCCTAAAAAATTGATCATGCCACCCCAAAATTCTTCCGAAAAAATGCTATCTTAAATGTAAATTGTGCAAAGTATGATGAGTCTATAATTGTGATTTATCACTACATAAATATTTTTTAGATTTGCTTATACGGGGTGTGTGAAAAAAATTAACGACTGAGTCAATTTATCTGATTGATTAAAGCAAGACTTGCAAAACTGAATACTTTGAAATCTTGACGTTTTGAAGTTATTGTAAGCATGGTAACTTTTTAATGAAAATGTATGTGTTTATCAACCCCAAAAAATTGATTACGGCACCTCAAAATTTTGCCGAATAAATTCTTTCGCAAATGTGCAAAATATGAACAGACTTTTAATCATTGCATTCATATTTTTTTGATTTGCTTGAACAGGTGACTCAAAAAAATTAATGAATCAGTCAATTTATTATTGATCAAATAGTTTTATTTTCTGCGAGACCGACACATTATTAAAAATATTATTATTATGTCTTGGATATGGATTTTAAAATCATCAACTGACGTTCAGTTACGTTAGTTTTCTCATACAGTGACAACGTTCCTATTGTATACAATAAAATTTTATGGTGGTTTAAGCCAGTTAACTTCACAGCGGTTCATACCCACCATAAATTGTAATTTGAAAACCGGACAAGTGGAAGACCAGTAACCCGAACGGTTCTTAGCTACCCTTCTTCTGGTTGAACAATAGCGGCGCATGCCAAGGCGGTGGAACACTCAGTGAGTGAACAGCTTAGCCAATCCCTTGTAATGACATTGTAAAATTTTATTGTATACAACAGAAACCTTTCTACTATAATTTTCGTCGCGATGCGGAACATCGGTTGCGAGTCACTGGTCTGCCGTGGCCCATACGCAGAGCATAAATTTCAACCGCCTAGCCCTTTTTTTTTTTTTAGTATTACACTACATCTATATCCAAACTGATATACGTCACCTTGCAAACATGTTGATGAGAAAAAAAAACATAATAGGCATGCCGTCGTCACGTTTCCGACAGCGAGGGAAGTACTGTCTAAACTCTTTAGACTAATTTTTTGTCCTTGGCATAGGTAACTTTGAACATAGAAACGTTCGGATATAAAAGCAGCCTCTCTATTGGTCAACTTAATCGCCTTCCAGTTCTCACACGGTTAAAGCCTGGAGGACAACTCTTTTTGCGAATTACGGCAATGTTCGGGACAGAGGGAACATGTCATTCACGGGAATGGAGCGAATTCTGGGACACCTGTATAATAATGATAAAATAAGAATTATAATATTCATAACATTTTGTTCGATTGCGGTTTAATTAGTAATTTTAGTGCTCTGATTTGAGAAGACAAACTCATTCAAATCAAATTAATTTCTATGTTGACACTCTTTCAATGTACATACAGGGTGTCTCAGAAATAAGTACATTAATTTTAATCAGTTATAGAGCTCATTGAAATCAACAACTTTTTTTAGTAGAGTTTTGTCAAGAACTTTTTAATTATCAAGTTAAAAATTGTTAAAGTTATATCCCAATTAAGGTTACCCGCCCATGGATCCTCAGTCACCTATGGACACTAATAATTTTTAGAATTAATAATTTATGGTCAAAAACAGTTACTAGGATACGTATTTTCCTAATCTTGTCAATGTGACAAACATTTAGAGAGAAATTGAAAATCCTGCTCCCTAATGGCGTAAGGAATTTCATCGGCCCAAATGTGGGTTTTGAACACCTTCCCTCGTGTAACCGACCTCATCAGTTGATGGTATAAGAAATACAAAATTTGCTTGTTCGTTTATTTTCCTATTAACCCACTCACAAAAGTTTTGCCTACGTGGTAAGTCTGTTAGTTTCAATAACTGAACTTTCTGGTCCTGAAAGGGGTACATTTGTTCTTTGAGTATCCTTCAAGTACCACTCTCCGATACATCACACTAGACAGTGATACGTGCTAGTATCCGGTCGAGTTTCGATACTCTTCAAAACAACCTCTTCAATATTAGCCACTCTATTACTACGTAACTTACCCCTATCCTGAGGTGCAGGTTTAAAAGATCTGTACTCTCGAAAATGCCACAACGTTCTTAACACTGCGCACATTTGGCAGACGACGATTTGGGAGGTTTTCTGAAAAAATTCGTTGGGCGCGAGTGCCGTTTCCCCGAGCTTCACCGTACGTTAAAACGATATCGGTGCATTCCAGATTTGAAAACAAAGCCATTTCAACACATTTCGTGTATAAATTAGAAATCTGTGCCAAACAAACTTTAAAGAGACAACGTTTAATAAAAACATTGACATAAAAATGATTGCCAGTGTCAAAACAGTTGCTAGGGTACCTTCTTCATTGTTGTAGTGTTGTTATTATTTAAGTTATTATTTAAGGTGAACATAGACGGCTCGTGAATATATGGGTGGGAAAATTCGAAATTTGACTTGAGTTTTCGAAAAAATGCTAGATAAAAAAGTTGTTCCGTTTCACGAGTTCTGGTACTGGTTAAAATTAATGTACTTATTTCTGAGACACCCTGTATAAACATAAATAAACGCTTGAGTTTCAAATTGCCATTACCACGGTTGTAGAATAGATAGGTTGATACACTAGCATATATCCGTTTATCCCTGTGGTCAGCGACGCTAATCGCCGACCGCGTCGCCTGGTTTTAAGGGACCAAGTGACTATAATGTGATCCAATCTTAAAATGTATGGCAAATAGTAACTTTTATGAAATAGAAATATATTTCTGTCCTTCTTACGCTCCGTGTTTTTGACAGCAGATATTTTTTGCTTCCAGTATGGCGATCCTGTTACTGTCATTTGGCTGTCAATTTTCTTGCTGGTAACACGTCCTCCACGACTGTCTGCCGGTTTCCGGTGACACTAATTACTAGTTGTATAGAGCTGGAGTTAGTTTTGTGACTGGAATCAGAGCTGGCATTGTGTTCTTTCCGGCCCGTTGACTCGATAGTTCTGGTACAATCTATCGTAACCTCAAATCGTAAAGTGCAAACTTTCTTTGAGAGTTCCTACATTTGGTAATGAAAATGACTAGTCTCGCGCTATCTTTGTCTAGCACATAGCTTAGGTTCCTCTCTATCGACCTCCGGGCACAGGCAATTTACAGTACTTTCTAAAAGTAATAATAGATCTAGTGACTTTAAGCAACTACAGATCCTATGGACATATGTTGATAATCGATATTAATTAATAAAAAAAAAATCGTACTTAATGACTCCTATCAAATGTCATCTAAAGATTTTGTATTGTTAATTGCCATTTATTAAGGATTCCAGATCGCTAGAAATGACCAACAGTATTTTTTATGTCATTCAGATATATTGTAATCACTAAAACTTAAAGGTTGGCGGCCTTTTAAGAGGTGGTGCCAAATTTTTAAAATGCCAAAAATATTTGTTACATTATTTAGGGTTTAAGAAATATGAAACGATCCACCTTGCAAAGTACCATTGTCAGTACAATCCTACAGGATTGGTGCATTTCAAAGCCTTTTGTAACAAGCACATATCATCACAAGATTGTTCGTCATTTATACAAAACTCACTGGACATACACCTTGTAAAATTTTTATGACTTACGTGGTTTAAGCCAAAGCATTCTTATAAATGAAAATGGCAATTGTATAACTTAACTCAGTTCACATATACCTAATAAAACTTTACAGCTCCATTATGGCAACAATGAACAGTAATAATCCTTGCGGTTTGGGTCCATAAAGCTTACAATAGCCAGTTTGACTTATGGGTGGTTTGGCTTAAAAGTCGTAAAAGTTTTACACGGTGTATGTCAAGTGAGTTTTGTATATGAGTAAATGAAAGCCATACTACCGTGAACTTTAAGAATTTGGAGAAAAAATGTTTTGCACCGTGAAAAACTAATTCATTTTTAAATTTTAAATTTATTTAGACTGACATTACTGACATTTTATGAAAAATTAATCATTGAGTTTGACACTTCTAAGCCGATTTTAAATTGGAAAAATGGTGTCGACAATTAAAGTCAAATGCAAAATGAAAGGGATCAGGGGCGGGACTTATGATACGTGGCTTTTAAACCACAGTGGCGCAACAATTGAAACATAACAAGGTTACGTAGTTACAGTAAATATTGTGTACTTTCAAAAAATCATTGTGAATTTCAAAGATTACAGAAAATCTAAATTATATAATCACATTCTTAAAAAAATTACTATTATTTATTAAATGTGGCACACATAATATAATGTGAGCTTGGGTGTACGCCACTGCAAAGACGTTCTTCCATTCGAACGAACAATGAACTCGACCGAAATAAATTGACACTATGGACAGACCACGTGATGGCCCCTTCCGTTTTGCACCACACTCTACATAGCTCAAAAAATAAGGATACTAGATTTAGTCATTTCTAGCGAACTGAGATGAATAATACAAAGCACTCTAAAAAAAATCCCCAAAAGTAACTAGAATGATTTCCACACGACAGGGTAGAGGCACTAAATGTACGCGTACTTCCCATGGATATAGGGAACTGCATGAAGCGTCGTCATCCCAAGCCGTTAGTGTACAAACTTATCTATTCTACAACCGTGGCTATTACCTAGTGCTGGACATTTTATTCCGTTAGTTATGTATTTCAAATATAGTTTACATTGTCCAAACGGCGCAGAGGCTGCGGGGGTGTTATTTATGTCGCGATTATACTTATAGCCTTCGACCAATTTTTTATTGATCAAATTACGAACCTCAATTTCTAAAAAATATGAGAATACCCAGGTCTTTATTTAATTATGATCACATAAGAACAATAATCATATTCAAAATACATATTTTGGTCCATTGTGGCTTAATTAATCATTTTAGTCTTGTGTTTTGAGGAGACAACTCATTCAAATCAAACAAATTTCTACATGACATTCTTTAGATGTATAAACATAAATAAATCGAAATTGATCATGTATACTGATAATAATACACTCTTACCCGTTGGTTATTTGCTTTGAATATATTTCATATTGTTCGTATCTATATCTATCGACGGCACCCCCTTGGAATTTTGCGCCCCCGATGCGCACAGGTTTCGAAGTGTCATTTACACCATTGGGTTTTTACTATATAAAGGTTATTAGAAAACAAAAATTTTGTATGATTTTTCAGAGCGAGGGAAATTCTGTCGAAGTAACCTTGAACCAATCTTTCTAGTTACTAGGCAACTTTGTCTTCTTTATTAACCTTGCACGCTTTAGTTGAAGTTCGATCAACTTTTTGTATTCAGTGTATTTTGTGTTATGTTACGCATGCTAGCTGTATGTGAATGACCTTTCTGCCGTTGACTGATCAGTGATCACGCGCTATCATTACTGCATCTGTTCGCCGATTGCAATATAAAAGACAATATAAATACTTACTTGCACATGCTAATTCTTCCTTCAGTTGAAATTTATTTAGGTTACAACAGACTGCGGCGTTTTTGCACTGTAGCTTCTGACATCTGCATTTGTTTTCTGGACTAGGACAGTCTTCTACACCCCGATGGAAACAGTGTCCAATAACACAATTAGTTCTTAGAGATGAAAGAGTATCGTCATCTAGACGACACCATGACAATTGTATAGTCACGAAACATATTACAATAATTGCCACCCTTGACATCTAAAAAGCATACATGTTAATAACAGAAGCCTAATTCATTATTAAAGTCTATGATCTACATTTTTGAACCTTTAACAATTTAACCTTAATCTTTATGCAGGATGATTTCGAAATATATGCAATAATTTTAACCATGACATCACGTGCCGTAGTAGTGTGGAAATATAGAAAAAACAGTATAAAAATAGAATGGGGCAAAACCCCCATGAACCACCCTCGATACGAAGTCACTGATCCAGCTTTTAAACAATGAATGGCAAAACGTTCCAATAAAAACAATGTAAACACTTTCAGTTTTAACTAAAAATAAAACCGACTTTTTGCTGCTTATCATTCGTTCATTCATGCATTCATTCATTGTTAAAGGTCATCGCGAAAGATTATTCAGTGTAGAAACAAATGGTGGTGTTGTGAGAAGGACCGATTTTTGGTAATGCTCCATGGTGATCGACTTTTGATTCTGACGGCTGTTTGGTTCTTGCCACAACGTTTTTACATTCTTTATTAAAACAAAAATAAGAGCAACTTAGATTGCTATTGCCTTTTTACAAGAAATGGTGAAAACTAACTGTTTCATCCAACCGATACCGCTCCAGATATTTATGCAAAACCGTCGTTGAAATCGTACTTCTTGAGAGGCGTGTGGATTTTCATCGGACCAAATGTTAGTGTTGTGGCTGTTGAAAACAGCACTGCGAGTGAATCCTGCTTCATCCGTAAACATAATGCACTTTAAAAAGTTAGGGCGTTCACGACACTGCTGTAGCAACCATTTGCAATAAATTATACACCATAAAGCATAAAGCATTACCATATCAACACACTCTGAATTAGAAAAATTCACCATAAACCAACTTGACCGACCGGTCGATGATACATACCCTTTTCGTGTTTTTGCACGTATTTTATCAGTCACTTTTTTGGTTCTTAATCCGCGTCGTTCTGTGCCATTCATTGAAAGAAGTAGATCAAGAAATACTACCAGCGGCATGTATAACAATTTATATTTAATTTCAAATATTTTTTTCTAGACATTGCTACCACTTATAGGGACGTGAACTTTACACAGTGCAATAATCTTATTGTGACCTATTCCCCATTTTTTTTATTGCACATATTTCGAAATCAGGCTGTATCTTTAATTTGTTGTTTAAATTGATTACACGGTATAATGACGTAAATACTAGAATATTATTACTAGAGAGCGGATTTTATGAAATTTGCATATCCGTTATTTTTTGCATATAAATCTTGATATTTAATATGTGAACGAATTATGCTAATTAAAAATGAATACAGCTATAAAAAAAATTGCATATTTGGATATATTTGCCTTCTGCTGCATATTTCACGTAACGGGTGCATATTTTGCATTTTTATCAATTTTTGTGCTAATTTGAAAAAAAAATATTGTCATTCTATCGGCATTTATCTAGAAAGACGAAATTTCATGAATCATATTGCAAATATTGTCCTGACTTTCAAATAACGGTGAAAGGTTTGGGTTTTATGATAATTTGGAGGAACTACTGGGTGTTAAGCCATTCTTCCAGGTCAATTCGGGTCCTAATTACTTTTTCATTGCCAATATTTTTGTTCGTTACTTAAGTGTATTAATGGTATGTTTTATGGTGGTCGAAGCGACGTTATCCTGTTATTTTTCATCGTGAGTTTGCATTTAAGCATTTAAAGCGATAGAGGTGTGTCAATATGCAGGTAACTCAAATTAATTTATGGATTAAACCTTTTCCTGAACTTATTCTTCAAGAAGGAACTATGTTCTGTCGCGCCTGCTCTAATCCGGTAAGCATTTTTAGATCTGTAGACGGAGTACGCAGTTTTTCTATTTACAAATACATACTTTAGAATCACCGGAAAAACTTTTTTTTTAAATAAATTGTTACCAAAATTGTAGCTTTTACATACAACATACTGATAATGTGGTATAAATGACAATACTGGATCAAATATGACACCTAAATCTCTTTTAACGTCACACCTATTAGTCATATCAGTACCAAAAGTATAACCAAATACAGTAATGATCACTTATAGCGAACCCAGTTAAAGCGAACTTCCTGATATAACGAACCAACTTGCAAAGTACGAACTGAAGTACCATAAGATACGTGTTATTTTTTTCCGATTATAACGAACCCGCTTATAGCGAACTTTCGGATAAAACGAACCAAATTTTTAATATTTAAGAAAAAAAAATCGTTTATAACGAACTTTTTCACCAGTCTGCTTTATCTCGACAATGGTCAGGAACACTTTTGTGTGAATCTATTAGATCCCGTCAATTTTATCAGTATAGCATGGCAAAAAGTATCAGAACAAACAATTGCTAATTGTTTTCGACATGCCGGGTTTCTCCAGTGTGAGGAAAAATTTGAACCAGGGGTGGGATTTTGTTTCTACCGATACGATACGATACGAAGCGATAAATGACAAGGACGAAAATATAAATTTCAGATGCGAAAGAAAAAGACGACCACATTTTATCGGTACCAATATTTTATCGTTATAGAAACAAAATCCCACCCCAGAAGACGAACTGCTATTGGCTGAATGGCTGAGAAAGCACGAAAGCAATTCTGACGATGGATTTGATATCGACTTCGAAGAATACGTCCATTTTGACGATATTTTAGTGAAGTCTGAAATTTTGGATGATGCTGCTATTGTAGAATTAGTTCAATGCAACATTCAAACAAAAGATGAGAGTGAAGACGATGATGATAACGAAGAAGAAGAAGAAAAAGAGGGAACGATCCCAAAACCCTCTTAAATTAATCTTTCTCACAAGAAGCAACGTAAAATTTGAGATTATTAAGTAACAACTTTTATTTTTAATCAACTTTTTATTAATCAAGTTTTTTTTTCTTATATGTACTACTGTATTATTATCTTTACATGTTTATATTTTTGTAATACTTTTAAATATTGCATCCTGAAATACATAGTTCAATTTATGAAAGTATGTATTGATTTTTTTGAGATCATTTATAACGAACTTCGGATATAACGAACTACTTTTCCCAGTCCCATGAGGTTCGTTATAACCGAACATTACTGTATTATATTCACAGGCTTCCGTAAGAATGTCATGACATCGCACTTCTTCTTATTAATTTGAAGTTTATTACCATTACACCATCCACATAAGGCATTAATGTCAGATTGTAGGACTAGGCAATCCTCATATGATTCGATTATTCTAACAATTTTTAAGTCATCCGCATATAAATAAACTTTTGAATTAAAACACTTGACAATGTCATTAATGAATACTAGAAACATAAGAGGCCCTAAATTTGACCCTTGAGTAACCCGACTAAATGTGTCATATAAATATGATTGAACGCTACGATACTCTACATAATTCTTACGCTCATCTAATAGTGAAATGAATAATTCTATAAGATTATCGCAGATACCAAAAGTGTGCAGCTTATTTACAACAAGTTGATGACTCACTTGATCAAACGCCTTACTGAAATCAGTATATACGACATCAACTTGTTTTCTATCAAGCAGGGCATTTGACACAAGCTGAGTGAAATTCTCAATTTGTGCTTGTGGACCGGCCTCTAACGAAAACATGTTGTTCAAGAATAAGAGAGTTAGCTATATGGCTGTATAATTTGTGTGCTATTATACTTTCGAAAATTTTTGCGAAGTTGGGAATTATAGCTATGGGACGATAGTTTGTAACATCTGGTCTATTCCCAGACTTAAACACTGGGCACACTTTAGAAACTTTCCATAATCGGGAAATGTGCAATTTCTAATAATTCTATTAAATATTACACAAAGAGCGACCTCAAAATAGCTAAGACAGTCTTTTATAAAGAATGAGGGTAGTTGATCACAGCCCATTGTAAAGTTTGGCTTAAGTTTACGACTAGCTTTACGTACATCAATAACAGTAATTTCAAACGTATGCAAGACATTAATATCAGAATTGACAGGGATATCACAGACATTAAATTTATCACAGCTAAGATTAGTACCAATAACGCTATCCAAATTTTGATTTATGTTATCATTACATGAATGAAAAATATCACAGGAATTATCACTTGTTTGACGACTAGAGTTGAAAGGTTTAACAAAGACACTCTTAAAATGATCAGCGAAACCATCAACAATTTCTTGAGCTGTAGTATAGAAGTCATTTTGGAACATTTTCCCTGGTATTCTGCTGGTTTTTCTTTTGTTAGTTATATAACTCCAGAAGTTATTTGGATTCAATTTGATATCAGATTCAGCTGAACAGATAAACTGTTTGTGTTCACGTTGTATGCTTCTCTTTACTGACTTTTGTAAATTTTTTGCTTTGTCGCGATACATTTCAAAATTGGTCTTCTTATACAATTTCCAGTAATATTTTTTACTTTTGATATTTTTTATTATCTCATTAATTAGTAAACCATATCGGATATTTAGAATTTTTCACAGTAGATCTTGGGACATGCATTTCAATAAATGAAAATACCTTATTGTACAATATACCACAAGCATGGTTTACATCTTCAGTGCTATTAATCTCATCCCAAGTTAGCGATTGCATTGCTGTGTACATACCTCAGAAATTTGCTTTACGATAATTATATCTGGATGGCAGATTATCATTTACAAATTTACAGTCGTTATTAATCAAACAGTCTACTTCTATTGACAAACAAGGGGGATAACTATCATCTTTTACTAAAGGTTGATCATGGTGCCTGACGGTAACACTGACACCATTAGATGTGATAAACAAGTCAAGAGTACGGCCTTTACTGTTCAAAATATTATTGTGTTGGTACATATCATTATAAAGTTTAAAAAATTGTGAAGGATAGTGAGCTCTTCTGATTTGCTATTAACATTTCCAGATGTTGTTATGTGTGGAATGTTGAAGTCTCCTCCAATAAGAGTTATATTTTGAAAATGTATTGTTTGTTCCATATAGTCAAAAATAAGTTGATACTTCTCAGGTGTTATTGAAAGAGGAATATACAAATTAATAACATTAATTGTGTCATTGTGGTATTGAACCTTACAGACCACAACATCAATTTCTGAAACAGGATTACTCAATGTTATTTCTTCCACATTGAGCTTGCTATGCATTATAATTACTACTAAACAATTCATTAGACAAAATATGCTTGTTAAGCCAAGTCTCTGTTAATAGAATCAAAAGCCAAGATACTCGTATAAAATGAATCAAACTTCGTATTAAGACCTCTTACATTTTGATACAGAACACTTAAATTGATGCCGGTCTTGTTTATTTTTGGGATGTTTATGTTTTTTCTGTTGAAACTAACAATTTTGGGAACAGCAGCCCGATTAATTAATTTTATGTCAGTTTCGCCATTCTTCTTTCTTTGGGCAAATTGTTTGCGAATCTTGTATGCTTGGTTACGTTATAAGGGAGTTAGATCTCGGTTAATAAATATGTTGTTCTCGAGTTTGTAACCATTTATAATGATAATTATCAACAAGAGAAGTGCACACAGCAGCCTGTTGGCATTAACAAATTCGGTAACATACTAATAAAAGAAGTTGCTAGCTACCTTGGCCTGGCAAACCCAGAAAAATACACTGGACATTGTTTTACGCGGTCATTCCCCACGATTTTTGTGAATGCCAGTGGTGAGATTACAGCCCTCAAGCGCAACGGTGGGTGGAAATCCACTGCCGTGGCCGAGGACTACATAGATGAAAGTCTTACCGATAAGATACAAGTTCCAGACAAAATCTTGAATGCCATTAATGATCCGTCTCACGATCAGCCATGTTCGTGTCGACGTTCGTCCAGTGTTCATCCCGTAACAGATGAACCATTAAAACATTCAGCAATAGAACCAATTCAAGATTCACTACTTCAGGATGTAGAAAGGTTGCAACGACCAAACTTGGCAAATACTCATCAAAATCGCACGATATCATATAATATAAGCAAATCATTGGCGTATCCTATACAGTTTAATAATTGCTCAAACACCAATATTAGTATAAATTTTGTTAATGCTATTGATAAACAGCAGCAATAATACCTTAATACTTGATTGATTTTGTTACTAATGTTTAAATAATAACAGTAATATATAATTATAAATTAATTTATATTAAAATCGCATCATTTATGTTGATACCATGTTGACAAGTAATACAGTTTTTAAAAATATAGTGACTTTTTAATCTGAAAAATGTACAATTAGTTTGTCAAAATAGCAATAACATTTAGTAAAAAAATGCGCTGTGCCGTGGTCGTGGGAAATATTGCGTACATAACTTGTGCAAATCGCACTCGCTGGGTTTTTCGCCTACGGCTGGTGTGAAAATTCCCACTCGTGCCATATTTGCTACTTTCGACATTTGTAAATAACTATTTATGCATTTTAACAATTACGAATATAGAGAATTATACACCACCATTAATAATAATCAACTAATGATAGAACCTTCTTCAAACATGAAGGATCGTAAAGTTCGTCTAAAGTACGAAGCAAACGCCGTTTATGAGGGGTATTTGCTGCCCCGCACAACTTGCAATAATAGTTATTTACTAGGGATGTAGCGACCGGTCGGATAAGCCGACTATTCGGCCGTTTTTCATCGTCGGCTGGCAGTCGGCGACTGGTCGGTTAAACAGCCGATCGGTCGGTTTTTTTGATTAAAATTAAAATAGACGTCGCTAATGGCCTTGTTAAATGCGCAATCAACTTAATCTCAGTTAAAATATTGTAAAAAGTGGCCATAAATTGTGTTATTCTTTATTTTTGTACTGAGTTACTAAAAAAAATTAAATGTTAAAATTATCCAAACAAATTTAACACATTTTTTGGAAAACGAAGGAACTTTAGTGGTTGCTTTTATTAAAATAAAACAAATTTTTAAGATAGTCAGAAAAATAGAAAAAAAAACACACTGTCTGTCGCATTTATAAACCGGTTTTAGCAAAGCCGAACAGTCGGCCGACTAGTCGGTTTTTACTGGCCAAATAATAATCGGCTAGTCGGTTAGTCGGCCAGACCTACAGTCAGTACATCTCTATTATTTACACAAAAGTCAGGAAAATGGATCATTACTGGCGATCAATGCTGGCGAAGAGCCCTATTGAAATACGAAGCACTTCATGCCGAGTATTTTAAAACTCCGAGTTAAGTACGGACATTTTACTGACGAGTCATGTATTACATTTTTTCTGAAACCGTTAGTTAATTACCAATATTGTAGCACGGCCATTAAGAAATTCGCATAGTACTATTGTTTCTGCAAGAACAGTCTCTAGAAGACTACGGGAAAACAATTTATCATTTCGAAAACCAGCAACGGGTCCAAAACTGTTGGCACAGTATCGACAGCAAAGATTAGAATTTGCAAGAGAGCATCTTGATTGGACAATCGACCAATGGGAAAAGGTTCTCTTCTCAGATGAGTCCAAATTTAATTTAAGATCATCAGATGCACGAGAACGGGTTTGGAGAAGACCTAATGAACGTTATGCACAGTGCTGCTTTAATGAAAGAATACGGCGGTGGTATGGTCTGGGGAGGCATATCATTAGAAGCTCGCACAGATTTAGTAATAATGGAGAGAGGAACAATAACAGCTCTAAGATACATTACCGACTGTTTAATAGACCATGTTGTACCATACGCACCTTTCATTGGTCCGACTTCATCTTTATGCACGACAACGCTCGTCTACATATCGCGAATGTGGAAAGAGATTATTTGGATAAGGTTCATATCAGAAGGATGAATTGGCTAGCGTAGCCCCGATCTAAATCCCACAGCATGTTTGAGACGAAATGATAAAACGCAGTAGGAGGCGTGAAAATGTTCCAGAAACAATTCAGGAACGTACTCTTCGTAAAGAATGGGAACAGCTAGATCAAGATGTAAAAGCCAACCTCATTCGAAGTATGCCACGACGTTTAAATGCTGTAATTGAAACCTGAGGGAGTAATACCGGATATTAATCAGGGTACCTACACAGTTAGAGTGTAAATTACAACGCATGGAATGTTTAGTGTTAAATTCTGATTTTCACTTTTTTTCTGTTTCCACATGTTTTAGAACAATAGCTATTTGGGTACCTAGGCCAAAAAGTGTTTCACTTTCGGCCGAGTTTGGATTAATGGCCGAGGCGATAGCCGAGACCAGAAATAAGGCGAGGCCTAAATCACACTTTTTGGCCGAGGTGCACCCAAGATTTTTTAGGCGACTTCATTATAAACTATACAAATGTATTGACTTTCAGTTTTAATTTACTGATATTACTGCATATTTTTTATAAGAAGTTATAACTGAACATAGGCAATGAATTAATTTTTAGTAAACATTTAACGATAGGTACATATCAACTACTTATATTTTAAAACAACAGGAACAATAATTAATAACGAAATTTCTAATTATGACTTGTTGACAAAGTGATTAATTACAACTGAATAATTATAAAGATTTATAGATCTCTCGGACACGTTTATATTCTCCTTATTTACACTTAGAATTTCAGCATGACTAGGTTCATAATTTCCATGATCAACCTCTAAAGCACGCTTTAAAGTTGTTGCAGCACAATTTTTGTCTGGATTATTTCTGCCGCCATCGTTGTTATTCAAAATCTTTTCAGCAATCGACAATTTATTAGACAATGAATCTTCAATATAATTTTCAGCGACTGTTGAAGACCGCCACCCTTAGAACTTAGATCTAGCTTGTATGCAATTATTATTTGACATTATTTGAAACAGTAGGTAATATCGGTATCTTTATGTAATATGCAAAACTATGGATAGATGCCGCCACCATATATCGGCCAAAAATGTTTGCGGCCAGAAAAGACTTACTTTTAGGCCGCTTTTGAGGCCTAAAAATTCCATTTTCAGTTTTTCACGAATATTGAATACATTATTGTTTCGCTTTTTGGAATATTTTCTACAAAAGTTCGATCGTTATATCTTTAACAATTGCAGGTAATCACAAAAAATTCAAGTGTCCGGGATTTTTTGTCAAGCACTATATTTGGGAGGAGGTTCCTTTTAAGCATCTAAGAAGCGAGAGCAAACGCCGTGACAGATGTGCTACTAAAATAATCGAAAATGAGGTACAACGGAGTTTATTAAGCTTTTGATTGGTGTAACGCTAAGAAGGTTAATAGAAATAAAAGCTTATTGCGTACTTGAAAGGACACGTTGACGGGTGTCAAGCCAAAAAATCAGGAGTTGCTGGTTCTTCGAAATGTGACAGTTATTAAAGAAATTAATGTTGTTATAAAAAATAAGAGCGCTTTGTCTAGAATTAACATGTGCAATGTACAAAATAGTTACAACTGTAGATTTTAATATTAATTAAAAATATAAATAAATAAAAATTAAAAACATTTGCGGCGCGAAAATGGTACTTGCACTCAGGTTTCAGAAAAAATCATTTCCCAGGTAGTATTGTTCCGGCCAATGTCTCAGAGCGACAGAGCCGAACTTAAAATCCTCTTGAAAACTACAACTTTCATGTTATTTAGCAATTCTCTTCCTCAGAATTAATCTTAAACTTTTACTAATAAATATTTATTTTGGTTACGTAATGAGTAAATTACAATGGAGTCCTGATACTCTACACAATCTGGAGCAAGTCTCACTCGCTTAAACAAAAACTCGGTAAAAGCGGAATTTATTTTTTAAAAATGTACAATTTTACAGTTTTATAAAAACAATTATTTTTTATAAGAAAATAATATTCTTTAGGAATAAATAGGCGAGTAGGTATGTAAAATATCTACTGAAAGAGGGATACCGAATTAAAAATCAAAAAAGTTTAGTTGATTTCAAAAATTATTGTTGCTTTTTTTTAAGAATGTGGGTACTTTCTTTAATTTATATTGTATTATTTAATAAAAAGTAGACAACATAAATAGAAAAAAAATCATAAAATCTGACTCTCCTCATCCTCGCAGTGTCTTCACCCTCATGTCTCAGTGTAATAATAATTAATGGCAATAGTTGTTTCGACCCGTATTCGTCTTCAGTTGTCTTGGTCTTTTTGAACGTTTTTTACTTTTACCTGTGCATTTAAAATTTCTGACAACTGAAAATATGGTCTCGGTAAATAACTGACTGTGGAATCAGATTACGGTCCTAACAAAAAGTACCGTAGGATAAGATTGACAGCTTTAAACAGGGTCTTGATCCGAAAGAGGGTCAGAAGATTATAACTTTTCATAAAATAATTGACGGTGAATTTAGATGAACTTTAACTCGGAACACATTTGAACAAAGAATAAAATGGAGACAGCAGGAAAGAAAATAACCTCAACGCAAACATGTTCTCACATTGACATACCTTTTTTCGATTCATGCAGAATAATGCACACTTAAAATTTACGTAGCATTAAAATTTTGGAACTTTATCTATCCGAGCACTTCAACGTTTCTATATTTTTAACTACCACACATAAACACAACACGTTACATTTCTATGGTCATTGGCCTTGATCCAGCCTTGACGCGATATACGGAAACATCAGAGGAAATAGTTGATAATACACAAACTTCATTATAAATAAATCAATGAAAATCAAAAAGTAATTTATATCTAGAAATCTACACTGAATTTTAAAATTACTAACTCTTATATACCTGTGACTAGCGGACTAACTTTTATTCGCTAAAAACGCATTTTGCCCGCAAATAATTATCTAGAATAAACAAATATTCAACGCACAATGAAATATCCACCTCACCAAATGCAATAAACATCACACACGTTGCCGTACGCGCGGTACCAATTCCGTTTTATAACTGTATCAGCTGTATCTTTTTTTTCGTCGATTATACCACCATCAATACTGCTCTGATATTGTAAAGGCTAATCATTAGAAGAATTATCCAAATTACCCACTTCATGTAATAACCACAGGTAATAACAATCCGTGCTAATGCTTTTTATTCTTCTACATTTTAGTCGGTAGCATTTTATGAGAAAATTTTTCATGCAATACACGATTTGTCAGTGTTATCACAAGCTAGTGAGAATCAACTGAAAACACTTACCTAATGAGATAGTTTTTCCAAAACTTGTTGCCTGGCAATAGACACGAAAGCCCGTAGGGCTCGAGTGGCTATTGCCTAATGGCAACAGGTTTGAGAAACAAATTCGAGAAATATTTTCTTATTAAATTTATTCTTACTATCATGTGGTATTCGAATGAAAATATTCAATTCTTTGATAACATTTATTTATTATTACAAAAATTCATTATTGTCTTAATTCACTTTAAACTAGAAAAAAGAATTAAATACGTATATAAAAAAATGATTAAAGGTTATTTCGTTTGAACTACCCTCGACCCTAAATAACAGGCACACAAACACAAATACAGCTTCGAAAAATTATAAAATTTAACTTTGATGTTGACCCCTATGAACTAAAATAATACATTCATTTGTTGATTGTTAAAGTACAGCTACTGAAGTATCGCATGCATGTGTTTCTAATGAGTTTTTCCATATAATTTTTTTTTTATTACGTCATCAACATTTTCACGAAGACACGTAACCTATACCAATTTGAATTAGTCCAGTGTAATACTATTAATAACAGTACTGTATGGGCAAATTTTCGCGAGTATTTTTACGAGTATAAACAATTCTGGAAAATATGATAAACCACCATATGGGCTCTTAACATTGTGCATATATATATTTATGGTAAAAATTTGAGATGACGGCATCAGCTTTTTTTGGGTGGGTATAAACGGATAAATTTTAATTGACCATTTACTATGCTTAGGATAGTCGTAAAACGCCTGCCAGATTTCAGAGCATCAGGTTTTCGCTTTGTACTTCTATTATTTCGCGCGTCCCCATCTTTAAACGGGTCTATGACTCTGTTAAATTCGTTAAAATACATATATTGTCATAAGTTTGGCGGTTTTGTTCCACATTATTTTGATCGCACCGTTTCTTTATAGTTTTCACCGAGATGGTTATGGTGTTAGAGAATTACACAGTTTCATATTGAATGCCCACTCTGTTAAAATGTGGGCCAATTTTGTGACAGAGGTATTTTATTCTAGATTGTACCCCCTTTCGCCACTAAATAATTGTAATTGCGACCAAACTGAATTACTTCTAATTACAGTGTTTTTACTGGAATTTCTTCATTAATCTGTTCCACACAGATGCGGACCTAAAACGTTTATTTTGGTTCATTTTCTTAAATTTGGCCACTGTCAAAATTAGAAAACTTGTCGGTAAACAAAAACAACATACCTATTATAAATTATCCTCAGTATAATATTGTAAGTTGATTTTTCCCATTATAATAATAATAATCTGATTGAACAGAATTAAACACGTGAAAAATTCTACAACGAGGCTGGAACTTAAATTAAAATCATTCAAAGATAATAATCAACTAGCCCGCCTGCTTCCCGCATGAACACTTGTTTGTGGGAATGTGGAACTTGCGAAGCACGTTTTAGGAGCAATATTTTCACTTATACCTGTTTATATTCTACCCATTATTACCGTTGTTTGGCATTGCTAAAACGAATCACTATTTCATTAAATGAAATGCTGGTTGCTAAGGTTCCAGTATTTCACTAAAACTTAAATCTTGATAAAATCTCTTGCTGCTCCATGTATTTATTGTAAAGAAGAAAACAATAACTTACTAATGATTTTTTTTTTATTATCAATTATTATGAAAATGTACAGCACAATTTCGGAACTTAAGAACAGAGCCAGAACCAGTATTAAAATTTGATGTTCCCATGTTCCCTCGACTTCAATAGACATTTATTTAGTAACGCCCGCCAACTACATATCCTACATACGGTGGACAAATTTATGTCCTGATATGAAATTTATTATTTTTGGATGGTATAAGATAATAGTATATTATTAACCAGGTTGTGAAGACAACCATTCTAGACCGAACGCAAATTAGAACCCGACACGCACAGCGTCGAGAGCTCTAAAGCGCTTTGGCTTCACAAACGTGGTTAATATACCTACTATTTTTTTCACTAGTAGAAACCTTGCGACAAACTTAACCTAAATTTTCAACACCAAGAAAACCGCTTACACTTGTCGCTGAATTAATCATTTTATCTTCCATCGTCTACTAACTACCATGCGTATCCTTAAGTAATGTTAGTAGCACACATTTATTCATTATTTAAGAAATAATTACATCTAGCAATTCATACATAACCTCAATCTTCTTTTTTAACCTTGGTGGTAAAAGTTGAACTTTACTACCTCTAATAAATAAGTCAACAATTGCATGCTTCACGGCTACTAGTGAAAAAAAAACCTTTTTAACTGACTGCTGATGACGACGAATATCTCATGACCAAGGTAAAAACATTGTCTGATTATTTATTTATGTCAAATTTTAATCATTGGTGCTGTGGGTTGCTCGTATTGTTGGAGTTGAGGGCGTCTGTAGAAGTGAGGAGCAGGTCAACTCGAGAGTGCAAGAAATTCAAGACGCAGGAGAATGTTTCTGATATGATTCCGAATATTAATTGTAACAAGTTTCTTTTGTCATGGACCACCTCAACTGGGAAGCCTTTTACTCTATTTCTGAAGTACAAACTTTGTGGAATGTATTCAAAAACACAATACATAGTGTAGTTGCTAACAACAGTAAGACGAAAGTCAAGCAGTCGAATAGTACAAAACCTTGGATTTCAGGGGATTTACTGCGAAGGGTTAAGTATAAAAGAAAATTGTGGAAAAAATATAAACTGACAAAGAAAACAGAAGATTTTGAGTTGCACCGCAGTTTTGCCAATATACTAAGCAAAGATTTAAATAAGGCCAGACAAATTTATGAAAATTCCTTGTTGAACAGAGGACCAAAAGCAGTGTATAAATATACTAAACGCAAACTGTGTTCGAAAATTTCTTTGCCTACTGTAAAAAACAACGATGGTTATTGTTCTAAATCTAACTCTGAATCGGCTGAAATACTAGCAGAATTTTTTGCCAGTACATATACCAGTGGCGGCTCGTCAGATGAGGCAAGTGAGGCGGCGCCTCACAGCATATATCTTAAGAACAGATCGACTTAATTTATAATTAAAAAAGAGTTTTCAATGCATTTTTAGTTACAAAAATATGTTGAAATGGGAAATCTGTACATGATTTTTTATTTTTTACGCTTCCTGCTGACATTTTCCGTTAAATACCGTGCGATTTATGCCCCTAGTTCTTTAACTGAAGCGGCCAGAACGTCGGTTCACTTGAACCAGCGAAGCCCAATCACAGACACGGATTTTCATGGCTCAGCTCCTATACTCCTAAACATGCGTTCGCTCGGAACTGAGGCGATATCTTCGGTGCTTCTCGGCCAATTTCGGCGTACTCATTAAACCATTTTTCCATTTATTTTACAGAACGGTAGGGTTGCGGGGTGCGTGGGTAATTAGCATGAACGTGAATAAAACCCCACGTGTTGGTGTTTTGTGTTATTGTCTCTTTCATAGGTACAGGTGAGTGAAAAATAAATCCCGAGTACGATATCGTCATGTTGCTTCTTGAAACGCCGTTTTCACGGCGAACCGAGCTAGAACGTCGACAAATTTTGCTAAATATCGAGCAGTCAAAACAGTTAATTCATTTAACTTCCATTGATAAGCGACAGAATTCCAGTACTCTAACTAGTCTTTTAAATCAACTTGGTACCTAGGAAAATATAAATTGTGCTGCCGTAATATTTACACATTACGGGATATAACGATTTAAAGAATTTCATCCAAAGTGCAAAGTTACATGAAAGTTCCAAAGTACACATTAAAAATTTCATGGGCTTAAAACATTTAGAAAAGAACACAACAACTATTCCCGCATCCCTCCAAGAAAGTGCTACTTTCAACAAAATTTTGACTTGTAAAAACATTGTTGATTCAATGTGTTATGGGTGTTATTATTATTATTATTATTATTATTAAGACCTACCACTGACCCGGGAACGACCGGTATTCAGGCAAGACTTCTATCATTACTAACTAGTAAGACCAAGTAATATAACTATTATTGTCAAACTTCTATCATCGCCTCACCACATCAGACAGTCACGAGCCGCCACTGACATATACCAGTGAAGACTCTCAAAATCTACCTAGTTCTCCCCCGACATCATCGTATCTTGATACTATAGAAATAAATGAAGCTATAGTTTATTGTGAGCTATTGAACCTTTCTGAACATAGTGCCCCTGGTCCTGATAATATCTGTGGTTCTTTCTTAAAAAAATATGCTCTGCAATTAGCCAAGCCTCTTGCTCACATAATGTCGCAGTCTTTACTTTCAACTTCTTTACCGTCCGACTGGTTAAAATCTTCTGTCACACCCATTTTTAAAAAAGATGACAAAACTGGCCGTAAAAACTATCGTCCTATAAGTTTGACTGCAGTTTGCTGTAAATTAATGGAACGAATTTTGTGTAAAAGAATAATTCATTTTGCTATTCATGAAGGTATAGTACCTGACCAACAACATGGCTTTCTCCCTGGTCGTTCCACTGAGACATGCCTTTTATACTGTTTAGATAAATGGACCAAAGCTATTGACCGTGGTGATTCCGTTGATATTGTTTATATAGATTTTCAAAAGGCATTCGACAAAGTTCCTCATCGAAGGCTAATACACAAACTGAGAGAGTTAGGTATTAAGGGTAATCTCTTGAAGTGGATATCCGCTTTCCTATCTGAACGTGTCTTTTACGTCAGAGTTGGTGATTCATTGTCCAATAATTATGCTGTAAAATCCGGAGTTCCTCAGGGATCCGTCCTAGGGCCTGTTTTATTTGTTCTTTATATATCTGATTTAAGTCGTCTTCTAAAATCAGATCATGCCTTTTATGCGGATGATCTTAAAATTTTTAACTATCCCAACAGCAGTTATAATATCCTAATCGAAGACCTAAATACTGTGCTACAATGGTGCGATCTGTGGCTAATTCCTATTAACAAAGAAAAGTGCGTCATTCTTCATCTGGGTGCAAAAAATCCATGTTTAAACTATCGTATTGGCAACGATCTCATCAAAGCGGTTGATAAGTATGTAGACCTTGGTATCACGATTCAAAGCGACCTCAAATGGTCGCACCACTCTTTAAAAACTGTTAAAAAAACAAACATTACGATGTATCTGCTTCGAAAAGCCTTCCAAAGTCTATCGAAGGAGTCATTTCTGACATTGTATAAATCTTATGTTAGACCTCAGTTGGAATACGCATCTGTTGTCTGGTGTCCTTTCTTACAAAAAGACATTGAGTTATTAGAGCGAGCTCAAAGACGCGCAACCAAAACGGTCGCCAGCCTACATAACCTTCCGTATTCTCAGAGGCTCCAAGAACTAAAACTTTGCACTCTGTCCGAAAGACGATCCAGAAACGATTTAGTCTGGACATTTAAAATTTTGAAAGGTTATCTTGGGGTCGACTTGTCACCTTTATTTAACATCAACAGTGACGAACGTCTTCGTGGTCACAGCTTAAAATTGCGTCATAATCAGTACAAAAGCAAGATCCGGGAAAACTTTTTAAGTAATCGAGTATTTACTGCCTGGAATGCCCTACCCGCAAACGCTATTAATTCTCATAGTATCAACACATTCAAAGCAAAGCTACATTAACAGAAGATAATAAATTGTCGCCATTGTAAATTACGCTGATTACAATTTGTATTTCTCTGTTTTAGTAAAATCGTGAGCTTAATAGGCACTGCCTCAGCTCAAAGTATGATAATAATAATATTAATAATAATAATTGTCAAGTATCTTTTACTTTTAAATCGCGACCTCCACTTCCAAGCTTTTTTTTTAGCGATCACCGCCCCGCCGATGAGTCACCCATCAACGCCGTATATACTAGAACAGTGGCGGCTCGTCATATGGGGCACGTGAGGCGGCGCCTCACAGCATATATCTTAAGAACAGATTGACTTAATTTATAATTAAAAAAGCTTTCAATGCATTTTTAGTTACAAAATCTGTAGATGATTTTTTATTTTTTACGCTTTCTGCGGACATTTTCAGTTGAATACTGTACGATTTATGCCCCGAGTTCTTTAACTGAACCAGCCAGAGCGTCGGTTCACTTGAACCAACGAAGCCCAATCACAGACACGGATTTCCATGACTCAGCTGCTATGCTCCTATACATGAATTCGCTCGGAACTGAGGCGATATCTTCGATGCTTCTCGGCCAATTTCGGCGCACTAATTAAACCATTTTCCCATTTATTTTACAGAATGGTAGGGGTGCAGGGTGCGTGGGTAATTAGCATAAACGTGAATAAAAGCCCAAGTGTTGGTGTTTCGTGTTTTTGTCTCTTTCACAGGTACAGGGTACAGGTGAGTGAAAAATGAATCCCGAGTACGATATTGCGATGTTGTCATGTTGCTTCTTGAAACGCCGTTTTCACGGCAAACCGAGTTAGAACGTCGGTAAATTTTGCTAAATATCGAGCAGTCGAAACCGTAAATTCATTTAACTCCCAATGATAAGCGACAAAATCGTCAGTACTCCAGGTCTTTTAAATCAGCCTGGTACGAAACATATAAACGGCTCTGCCGTAGCCGTAATATTTATGCTGAAAGTCTATATTGTTAGCCGTGTCTACTCTTAGGCAATGTAAAAAACACATGGACGACGTCTCCGCGATGTAACGATTTAAAGAAATTCATCCGAAGTGCAAAGTTACATTAAAGTTCCAAACTACATATTAAAAATTTATGGGCCTAAAACGTTTAGAAAGGAACACAACTATTGCCGAATCCCTCCAAGAAAGTGCTAGTTTAAACAAAATTTTGACTTGTTAAAACATTGTTGATTAAATGTGTTATGAGTGTTATTATTATTATTATTATTAGGACCCCCTACTGACTTGGAAATGACCGGTATTCGGGCAAGACTTCTATCATTACTAACTACTAAGACCAAATAATATGCATTAATCACATTAATTTAATTAATTTTATTATTAATATTATTATTGTCAAACTTCTATCATCGCCTCACCACATCAGACAGTCACGAGCCGCCACTGTACTAGAAAGCTCTCGCGAAAACCCACAGCCATCGTCCCGATCAGAAACGTCTGCAGTGTCACCAGTGGCGTAAATAGCACCCCCGCAGACCCCGCAGTGCGGGGGGGCGCAGACCGTAACGTAACCGATATATTTTTTAAAATATGCAAACTAGTAAGTATGTACATATTTATATTACTTATTAAATTTGGTGTATGGGCGCGCTTACTATAAATTGCGGCGGGGGGGGGGGGGGGGGGGGCAGTGGAAGTTAGCTACGCCACTGAGTGCCACTTTTGTGGCGGTCCAAATGAGCAATCTTAATTTTCGTCACGACAGTATATGGACCCTCCCAGTCTGCTGACAAATTCTGGCAACGATCTTTCCTTCTTCGGGGGTTGTAAAGTCATACCAAATCTACTGACTTGGCCTTAAGGTCGTAACGTGTCTTCATTCTACCACTCGCCACTCTATTTTTGTAGTGCTGCATTTCGTGAACGCTCAGCAACTTTTCCTGTAAGCCATCGTCGTAGTCTTTAACCTTCGTGTACTTGTTCCCTTCTTCCGTCACCGGGAGGGCACCCACTTTCTCCTGCAGTTCTTCGAAAAGGCGAGCTGATGGTGTATGTCTGCATCGGCTCTCTCACCCTAATCTTCGGTCTTTTGACCGCCGCACAGATCCTATACTTCTTGCACCAGCTCTCGACGTCTGCCCGACAACGAACCCATACAATCTTTCCCTAACTTTAGAGTGTCTTGTTTATTCCAGAATGAGCACCAGAACGTACGTTGTGTATTTCTCGAAGTACATCCATGGTTCTGATGGCCGGAACCACCAATTGAATTGTGACATCCCTCCCATCCGGACTTTCCCAAGCTCGTTTACGTAATCCGTTCTCGACATGCAGAGAGTTCCACTGAATCCATAACGCCTTGAAAGAAGGTGACTCATGTGATATTTCCGACAACCCAGGTCGTTCCATCCCATCTTCTTTCCATTGGAGGAGCGGTCCAATATCCACGTCTTCCTCCTGATCTTTTCTAAACCTAGCTGTACTCCATTCATCATCTACGACTGCTTTCTTCCTGCGGTTGAAACATGTTTTGCGCTGATCAACAGCCTTGCAGTGTTTGCAGTTCTGACAATCGATCAGGACGTGGGGACCCGGGTGGGTTATTAGTTAGCTTCGTGCTTGCCCGCTACACCTTGCGTCGTAGGTTCGATTCTCGGTCTGCCTCTGGGTGTTGTGTCCGTCCTGTTTCCCTGTAATTGGGCCTCCTGTTGGGAAACATAATTGAATAAAATAAAAATCTTACATACTTCGCTTCAATACAACGCTGATTCAGCTTGAACTCTTCATTTTCAACACGTAGGAGTTCCTTCACTGAAACAACTGTCAATCTATGGTGGCTAATCAAATCCATTCCAAAAACGAAGTCATCGTCCATGCCAGCCACGAAAACCCGATGTCTTTTTCTTAGTTGACCGATGTAGATTTCTACCGATGTTTCACCCATGATCGGCGTCGACTCTCCAGTCACAGTTTTCAATCTCATCGTTTCGGATATAGTTTTTATATCTTCAACTCTCACAAGTCCTCTACGTACAATTGATACTTCAGCACCAGTATCGATGATGATTGCTGCTGGAGTTCATTAATCTTCCCCGCATGCTTGAACCACCACCTCTGGCGAAACTTCTTATTGTGACTTCGCTGGTGGCCATATTCTCACCAGCGAACACATTCCTCAAAGTACTGATTCTTTTTTGCACCTCGGTGAAATCTCTGTTGTATGCTTCTTCTTGGAACTGGTGATCGAGCATGACAATCACGTTTGAGATGTCTCTGACGCCTACACCTATAGCATTCCATGCTTTGCTTACGAGACATTATTCTCCCGTCTTCGAAATATTTCATCTATTTGCTGTAACAGTGTTTCCGATAGCTTTTCTATCTTGTTGTTTCTTCATTCTGTGGATCTGCTACGCTGACACTGTCGCATGTTCTTGTAGTACTGAAAACAGTCTCCACTTCTAAAGCGCGTGGGAGAGCATCAGCTGATTTTACTAGTAGGAAATTAATTGACAGCGGCGCGAAATCACACTTGAATAATTTGAATTTGAAAGAAAAAAAATTCAATCACAAAAGGGAAATCGTTAAACATAGGCAACCTGGTAGCGTGAGAATTTAGCGCTAGGGGTTTTTCGTTAGAGGGTTGGTAGAGGAGCTGCATGGCGTAGCGTCATTATGAATGTGCTTGTGAGAATGTAAACACGTGGTAACCGCTAGGTTTAAATTAGTTGGTTTGGTAATTAATAAAATAGGAGGAAGCCTTTGTTTAACAGCAATCAATCGTAATTTTTCATAATAGTACAGTTGTCTCCAACCCGCACGGTTAATTCTTGTGCCCTTTTAATCGGAGAAATGTGGACTTCCGGTCCACCGAAACACGTGCTGTAAATGTGTTTCATTGTTTATAAATTCCCCAATCAAGTTAGTTTTTCTTAATAGTCAGCTAGTGCAAACACAATTTAACAATCAGGATTATTTAAATAAACCACTTGCTAGAAGATTTCATGAAATTTACTTAGTCAGGAAAACACCTTATTGTTTAATTACGAATAAGCTTCTGGATGCATATACGTAATCGTTACATTATAACATTTCTTAATCCTTCACACAAGATTGCTAATAGTTCATTTACGGCAGTTAAACAAGTTCATTATACTGCGAACTGGCGAGAGGGGTTTAAAATGTTTTCTTCCCTTAGGCGGTTATCATCGTTATCATGATTAATTCATCGGGGCATGCCTCACAACGCTACAGATTGATTAATTTATCAAGACATGCCCTCACAACGCTACAGATTGATTACATCACCGAGACGCTTTTTCCTCGCAACGATTTTAAAATTTACCTCACCGAGACGCTTTTTCCTCGCAACGATTTTAAAATTTACATCACCGAGACGCTTTTTCCTCGCAACGATCTTAAAATTTGCATCACCGAGACGCTTTTTCCCTCGGAGCGATGATTGGATATTGTTGTGTTTGTTTATTACCTATGTGTTTTATTTTTATTTTTTTTATTTTATTCAATTACGTCAACGTGGGGTAACCAGTTCGCGGTATTTTAAACTCTCAAAGTAATTTGTTTTTTTTAAGTAACCAATCACTTGGATCATGATATAATTTGACATAATGTAAACTCTTTGTTTGGATCGTTGATAAAGTGTGGCAATTATTAATCTCCTGTAAATTTTGTTAACTCTGCAATTTTCCACCTCAAACAATATTTCTTAATCTCACAATTTTAACCTCAGTAATTTTGTTTGTTGTATAATTTTAATTGAACGTAAATTTCATGCTCTACAGTTTTAACCTCACATAATATTTCTATTTGTACAAGTTTATTACCCACCAGATCTTCTGTTTGATAAATCTTTGCTGAATTCTGTTTTGTAAATACTTTGCTGATGAATATTTCTATCATATAAACTATTTGATGTCCAACTTTAATCTCACATAAAAACTATTTGTTGTTTAAAATTTCACAAGATTGTATGGCGAATCTAAATGTTGTTTATTGCTCTTTGAAACTTTAACACTTGTTCAGTTGTTGTTAATATCAGATTGAATATTTTAAAATGGAATTGAGGTTAAATGACACAGAAAACGTGGCAGAAGCAAGGTTCGGTTCCTAGTCGAGCTGACGAGATTTTTCGTGTCACCTGTATAAGTCCACAGGTTTGGATAGATTCAGGGGCGGCCGCCGATGTTGTAAATTTCTCGACTTGGCCCAATAGTCGAGATCTCTTGCGGGTTGGACGACCGTCATGGCCTAGTTCCGCAGGGCACGTTCGTAATGGAGATATGCGTGTGGGGTAGGCTTTGCGATAGATAGAATCACCGTCGTGGGGGGAGAACAGCTCCAGACCGGTAGCCCAAACTCTGCTTATGCTACAACGCCTCAGGGGCACTTTTGTTGTGCTCCTGTTAACTACCGTAACTAAAAAAAAAGATCTGCCGCCACACGCCTGTAATAACTTGTGTATTTGCATCCCGTTACTTGATTCTGTTTTTGCCTTGTTTTTGTTAAATTTGCGATATTCAAATATTTGCATTGATCCCAAACAGATGTATAGAATTTTCCGTTTGTTCGTTCTTCATATGTGTATGTCTGTCAATTCGCGAGTGTTTCCTTTCATATCTCTTAAGGTGTTTGAAATGTAATATTTCGGTGAATAAAACCCCAGGGGTTTTTTGGGAATGAAGACCGATGACGCCGTGTCCCTGCGGAGTCACCAGAAGGGTACGCTGAGTCACTGTCGCTTTTCGTTTCTTTTCCTCCAAGGAAGGATTTCGACCCCCCAAATTTTGTTGTTTCTTGCGCTCTCGACTCACATGCAGTATATACTCACTTGTATGAAAGAACGTCTTCCCGCCATTTTTCAAAAACAAAAAAAAACACACAACGTAGGTTCCTATTTGTTAGACGATCACAGCCAAGGCCAAACTTTGAATTTTTTTAATTTTTCGCGGGCCTTTCAAACTTTTCAACGTCAATTTAAAGGCGGGAAGTTTGGGTTATCACATGGTGTTTTTTTAATATTTCATTTGTGAAATTTTGATTGACGTCTTTTAGAAACAGAGACAACTAGTAAGGAGAGTACCTACGTTCATCCTAAAAACATATGTGTTTATTGTGGAATCCAGCAATAACTGATAGATGTATGTTGTGTTGCATTGAAAATTGGTCAGGGTCCCGTTATTATAACACTCATCCTGTATATAGGAGGATTCAGCCTAAATGGCATGGGTGAAGGTGCCGTTTTAAAGCAAACTTGAGTATCGTTGACCACAACAAATGTGAATGTCGTGATTTGTCGTGCCCAAACTGTTTAGTAACCGCGGCCGAACAGTTGGACCTTAACAAAATTATTTACTTGGGTGTAGGCTCATTTTCTTGGAAATGGAGAACTAAAATACAAGTGAGGGAAATGTTAACAACACAGGTCTGGAAAATTGTAATGTTAATGACCTGTTTTTGTTTTAACAACCGTTTTGCATAGTTGTTATATTGTTAATTACGAATATGAAGTTTAGTTTTTGCTATGACATAAGGTTTATTTGGAAAAAAAACTAAAATTTAAGAAATACAAATATTAACGAAAAATTAGATATTTATTTTGTATATGCATTTTTTACATATTAACAAAAATACTTTGTGAAATCATTATCGCTTCCGCTCAAAAGTTATATTAAATCTTTTTCTCCTGAACTTTCTGTGACCAGCATCATTAGGACTTCAATTTGACACTACCCCTTCATTTTTAACTTGCTCAATGAGCTGACGGTCACTATGTAATACACTTCAACTCGACTTCAAATATATTATTCGATTTCAAACCGCTGAAAGGCTACAATCGTATTTTTTTCAACGTGATAACATTATATGAAATTTTTCGTTCTGATTTTTTTTTAATTGTACGTGCAGAAATATTTAACTATTTTTAGGGTAATTAGCATCCGAAAATCTATCACTGCATTTGTTCATTTTAATTTTTTTATAGCAGCCCTCTACAATTAACCGCTCCTAACATTCTAATACTTATATTGAACTATAAAATTACAAACTCACTTGAAACAACGCACTGCATGCTTCTTTATCTGTACTTTAACAATCCACAAGTATCTTTATTTTAATAGGGGTTATCATAAAAAATATGTAATTCGCAAAATTAAATGTTATACCCAGGCAAGGGAAGTTCTTTCTAAATAACTTTAGATCAATTTTTTGTAATCTCATTTTAGTCTTAATTTGACCATAATTTACTATGTATTAGTTGGGAATTTTCGTGTTATGTTGGTAACATAGTATTATACACTATAAAAATTCAAGAACGTCATTAAAACATCACAAATCACTACCATTTGACCACAAAGTGATAACTAATATCGTCAATTATTTTATTAATTGTTCTTTTGGTAAAAAATCGCTGTTAACTATTAGGAATAATGGACTTAAGCCAATATCACTTGTAATTCAGATAAAGCTGTAATATAAGCACTGAAAACAAAAACAAAGCAATCGTTTTGTTCACTTGGACTAGTCACTTAAACGACAGTCAAACAATAATAGCGAAATGAGATTTCTAACAATTGTTGCATTTGATTAAGGACGTCATATTATATGCATAATATGTCTGGTTAATTGGGCAATAATTAATAATATGATCATTATAACTAGAATTTAACATGCTATAATCACTCACCTAAGGCTGTGAAAAATGTTACAACAGAGTAAAATTAAAAACTCACAACCAGTGGAAAATATCGAACTGACAGAGAATAGAACGCTTACGTCAGAACTGTGCAAATAAGTAGTAATTCAACTAAAAGGAAATGTGTAAACGGAAAGAGTGTTCTAAGAAATTTAGCACTGTTTTCCCTATAACATATTGTACCTACTAACGGGTGCCCATTTCAAAATTTGGTCAAGAGAGTTGCCTTCTATTTTATTGTTTTTTCCGTATGTCGTTGTGTTTGTCGCCATCTTCGAGACAGTTGTCATTTCAATATCACACTCATTTAACGTGATTTAAAGGTAATTAATTCATTAATTAATAATAATTAATTCAAACAGTCAATGTGATTAGCGGGTCATAGCTTTCAAAATTATTTTCGGAAAAGACATCCGAAAAAGAACAAAATCTGGTGACAGAACCTTCTTCACCAAGTTTTTATTTAGAGACCCGATATATTTGACTCAGTGGCGTAACAATCAAACTGCGGGCCTGTGTTCTACAACACTGTGGGGCCCTTAATGAACAGCGAAATAAAAATATTTAAAAATACGTATATAATGAGTAAAGTATGAGTAGATTGCAATTAAGGCTTACGTTTTTTTTTAAATCATTTTATCTGAAACACTGAATTAAAAAAACAAAATACAATAACTACCTGAATACATACAGTGCATCTTTTTTAAAAGCGGGCATAGGGATTCCCATGTTATATTTTATACCCCGTGTTAACTTATGTTTGAGTAAAGATTCAGAGTTGAAATTTTTACTGAATGTAATTTGGGTCATCTTTTGTCGATTTTGTTAAAGGTTACGCTTTAAATTAAAGGATATTTCTTTAAAAAAAAATAAAATATTTGGGTATTTTTATCTGTTATATTGTAGGCAGCCATGTAAAACAGATATTTACCTGACGTTTCTAAAATTTGATTACTCGTTCGATTACTGGTTTTTAGTGACCGAAATTTGTCAATATGCCACAGTACACAATTAAAGAAAAAGTGGAAATGCTCACTGATGGATACATTAAAGCCTACCCACATCATTCTACACCCGGGAAGAGCACAATTCAAAAATTTTACAGCAGATTTATAAACACAGGTTTTCTCGATCGCGGACATCAAAAAGGCAATTTCAGTTTAAAGCACAAATTAATAATTTACTGCAAAAAGTGGTAGTGGAAATTAAAGTAGAACCGAAAAAATCATTTCTGGGTTTTCACACTAACAATAGTTAACATGGGGTCTAAAATTTAACATGGAAATCCCTATCGCCACTTTTAAAAAAGATGCATTATATAATTAAGATATATACATATTAGAAATAATAATGCCCACTTTTTTTTATCTGAAAATTGTTTTCATCTTGCTTTGCAATGGGCACAAGTTGATACAAGATTTGACACATTAAGCTTCTGGCAATTTGATTTTCAATTGAGAGATTCAGTGAAGATAATCTGCATTGGCCCATTGTGTTTTTTAAAAAATTTTTAGTCATTTTTATTTTCGAAAAAGATCTTTCCGCTGAAGCCACCGAAAGAGGTATTGTAAGAAAAATGAAACATGCTGTGATAATTTCAGTGAAAGTAGTGCAGGTACTAGGTACTCATTTTGCAATAATTTCGCGGACCAGTTTTTTTTCTACTTAAAAAATTAGTTGTAACATACATCAGATATATTTTATTATTCCAAAAATGCACCACAAGTAGTACAAAATTAGAATAGTTTTGAAAATACGAAAGTTTTCATAAAACACAACTAAAACTGAATTTTTTTAACGTCATATTACAGCATAAAGTTTCACTGAAGATCTGAGGACAAAATTGAAGTATTTTGTCATCCTGCATCATAAATTAGTCATACTTTTGCCGGATAAAGATTGGTAATTTACTACATGGGTTGTTAGATTTGCCACAATGCCACTGCGACACTGCGACAGATTTATTAGAAACATTTTAGTGCTGCTGCAGTTCGGCCACCGGTGCCGGTGGCTAAAACCCGAGTTTATTGAGTCTATGATATTGAGATGCCGCCAGAGGTCCAGTCCTTTGCAGCGAAAAAATCGTAAATAGCAATGAACGATCGATCCTGGGATTACTGCACATTTTCGAATTTTTTATTTCGGGATCTAATTTGCACAATAATAAAAAAAAATCCATTTAAAAAAAGTTCATGTGACCGGACCGGGCCCCTTGAAGAAGCGGGCCCGTGTTCCAGCGAACACATGGAACACCGGTAGTTACGCCACTGATTTGACTATTCCATTCATCTGTCAATTGCTTAAAAAGAGCCAATAAAAATTGTACTTTGTGTGGGCGTTACTATGGTCATATGGTTATATTAACTATAATTAAAGTCCTGACAACTATCTACCAAGTACGTAACAGTGGCGCGCGCGAGAGAGAGGATGCTTTGGCGTAAACGTGTCGGACGCTCGAGAGCTGCTACCCGATCCCGCAGAGACTTTAATACATAGACTGGCTGTGTCAGGAAAAACGTGAAGTTTTTCGACCGCCATATTGCTTATAACCGTAAGTGCGCGAAATTTGAATTTTCCGGTCACAAAATGCAATTTAAAATGTTAAATAAAAAAGACAACAAATTGTAATTATTTATTTAGCATAATAATATCTATATGTATATGTAAATTCCTTTAAAAATATTAATGTCCTTGAAACAAAATTAATTTCGTGAATTTTTGTCTTAAAGAGATAGCTTTTTCACGCTCAGTACTTAAGCGGCACTCATAACCTATTCCGAGAGTCAAATAATTTCTCAAAATTAATTTAAGCAATAAATTAAAATAAGAATTTTTTACGTCCAACTAATCCATGTTCATTATGTAGAAAAAAAATGTATGGTCCTACTTTGCAAAGTTAAGGTAAACATTTTAGTTACCAAATCATTTTTAATGGCCATATTTACAAACAATCTCGTAAGTCCCGACACACAACCACTTTTATTTCGAGGTCTAGAAACGTTCTGTGCTAGAGACTACTACTGCTAACCACCACAACCTCACTTAATTTGACATAAAAGTTATAGCAATGGCGTCCATACTACCATGCGCCGTGGCTTCACCAAAATGCATTAAAAATGTTACTAACAGCCAGTCTATGTATTTAAAGTCTCTGCGATCCCGACACACCGATGGTCGATGTTTATTACTTGGATGAAACCCTCAGTGTTTACGTCTACGTGCAGAGTGGTCATTTAGCAGGTCATATTAGCTAGAAACGTCTTTTATAATTTTGAAGAATACGTTTAGTTTTGATTTTCATTGGTTGAGAATTTTTAAATTTTCTTTGCATTTATTATTTGTAATTTTAACGTTTGTAAATTTTAAAACTGTTAAAGGGTTGGAGAGTATTTACAACTGTTGAAGAAAATAGTTGAGTTCCGATTTACATTTTTAGAATTGGTTTTTTTTTTATTGTTTTATCATAAGCGGTGGATATAGTTGTGATTGCTTACTGACTTTTAGAAAATTACTTTTTTATTTAGATATTAGAATTGTTTGGATTTATTTTTATATTTTTAGAAGTTAAATTTTAGTGCAAATAATGTAACACCTTATTAAAGATTTTGGTAACACGTTTACATTTATAGGGAAAGGTAGAGTAGTTTGCAATTTCTGTCCTCAAAACATCAAAATGCGAACCAAACAATGTCTTCGAAGACATATAAAGACCAAAAAGCACTCAAACAGCGTGGCAGGAACATCAAATATAGAGTTTTTTGGGGAGTTATGTGAAGCGTTTATTTCGGCGAATATACCATTACAAAAAGTTAACCACCCTGTTTTGAAACAATTTATGAAAAAATATACGGGTCGTAATTTGTCTGATGCGTCCACCTTAAGAAAATATTACTCCAAAAAGCATTTTGACAAAACGATTTGTAGAATAAAAAACAAATTATCTGATAATTATATTTGGGTTAGCGCAGATGAAACAATAGACATCAAAAGTAGGTGTGTTGTCAATGTTATTATTAGTATTTTGCATCCAGACATACCATACGAGCCTTTAAGTTTAATTTCAACACAATTTCGCTCTAGTGTTAACGCTGAAGAAATTGTCCAAATCGTAGAACAAGCTGTGGCAAACATTATGAACGCAGACGTTTCAAAAATATTACGAGCAGTCAAAACCATTAATGCATTTAACTTCCATTGATAACCGACAGAATCGTCAGTACTCCAAATCTTTTAAATCAACTTGGTACGAAACATATGAATGGCTCTGCCGTAATATTCGTACGACGTCTCGGGATATATCGATTTAAATAATTTCATCCGAAGTGCAAAGTTACATGAAAGTTCCAAAGTACACATTAAAAATTTCATGGGCCTAAAACCTTTAGAAAGGAACACAACAACTATTCCCGAATCCCTCCAAGAAAGTGCTAGTTTAAACAAAATTTTGACTTATAAAAACATTGTTGATTAAATGTGTTATGGGTGTTATTATTAATATTATTATTATTATTAGGAGCTACCACTGACCCGGAAATGACCGGTATTCGGGCAAGACTTCTATCATTACTAACTAGTAAGACCAAGTAATATGCATTAATCACATTAATTTAATTAATTTGATTATTAATATTATTAAGACCCACCACTGACCCGGAAATGACCGGCATTCAGGCAAGACTTCTATCATTACGAGTACTAAGACCAAGTAATGATATGCATTGATTAGATTAACAAAACAACTTTCGAGATTCTAGAATTACAGCATACAAATTAGTCTGCTATTATTCTCTAATCTCACCCCATCCCCAAAAGTCTAGCGTAACTACCGACCATTTATCCGCGCATCACTTGGAAAATGACCTACACTACTCTGACCTACTGGTGCTAATCTAATCTGACTGACATGATCAGACTGTTCGAGAAACTTACGAACAATATGACATGTTCCTAACTAAACAGCTTTTTGAATTTTGACAATAATTGAATCATTCAAATGCAAAGACTTTAAATTCTCAACTAAGCTATTTGGGACTACACTTATATTAGAGATAACTAAGGGTAGAATTGAAATTTTTTTAAGATTCAACATGGATTTCATTTCTATCGATAATTGTAGATATTTTGAAATCTTGGTGTGGTATGTTTGAATAATGTTGTTTATGTTAGGAATAGCAATGTCAATGAGAATGGCTTCGTTCGTGTGTTTTTTTATAAGTCTGGTCTGTTAGCTGTAATGTTTAAGTCTGTAAGTATTGTGCGATCCCAGTATAATTTGTATCTGTTATTTTCAAGGAACGGAGATGGAATGTAAGTTAGTGTAATAGGGTGTCGTATCTTCGATTAAGTTCACAAGTGTTGCTAATTCTTTGTGAAGGATTTTGGCGGCGTTGTCGTGTCTAGCTTTGTAGTCAGTTTGTGCTGGGATGCTGCAGGAGGAGATTATGTGCTGGATTGTTTCAGGTTTTGCTTTGCAGAGGCGACAGCAGTCGTTTCTTATGTTCGGATCTTTGATGATGTATTTTCTGTAATTCTTGGTATTGATTACTTGTTATTAATTATTAATAATTATAAATTATTATTAATGTTATTATTGTCAAACTTCTATCATCGCCTCACCACATCAGACAGTCACGAGCCGCCACTGGAGTTAACGTTCTGGTGTCCTGTGATTTTCATTAACTGCTGTTCTTCGACTCCAGCTTTAGCCAAAGCAGACACCGCTGATGAGCGCACAGAATGATTTGATATTTTCCTTCTTCTGATATCTAAACCAGTCACTATTGCTAACGACTTTACCCATTTACCAATTTCATTAACTCCCACGGGATTATTTTTGTACCACACTGCATTTTGTATTTTGTTCCAAAAAGGATTGGGTGTTAAAAACATTCTGTCGGTGTTTATGTTATTTCCTTTTTTCATCATTAGTAGATGATACAGCGTATAAAATAGTTTAATACACGACATAAAATGGAAAAGAAAAATACCTAACGGGACAGAGGTTGGGGTTGTCTTTATTTTTGGTCAACCATTTACTACTTGTCAGTCTGTCAGTGGTTTTGAACCACCTTGTGCTGTTTTTGAAAAGACAGGATTATATTCAATCCGGCCTGTAATAAGTCCTGTATTGTCAAATGTGAAACAACTGGCTCCTTCACCACCACGCCAAGCTAATTCAAAAGATGCTATTAAAAAAACTCCTTTTGCAAACCGTCTGATGTATTTTCATTTAAATTTTGTACCATTTTTAAGAATTCATTTTCAGTTAGCGCAGCTGAGTTTACTTTTACTTCCCGAGCGTAAGCTAGTTTTACGTTTTCTCGATCTTTCATGACCCATAGAAAACGAAGAAATAGGTCTCCCATTTCCGTCTGTCTGTCCGTCTGTCCGTCTGTCTGTCTGTGTTTGTACTTATATTAGGAATATCATATAGATGGTAAAACGCTAACCAAAATTTGTCTAATCATCCCCACGCGACTAATGCGATGACGTCACTTCAAAATTGTACATAGTAAATGGGTTTTAAATTGTACAAAATAACATAGTCCTAGACATGTAGTTTACGACTCCAGATTGAGTTTTTACCCGAAACGTCCTGATTTTTGGAAAAAAAATCAAAATTATAAAACAACATTTTGCAATTAAATTTTGAATCTGCTAACCCGAATGTTTTGAAATGTTCCAGATGTTTTAAGACTATAAAGAGCATCATAAATCTTTAGTCAAAATATATTTGGTTATCCCCTCCAAAAACTTGATGACGTCAGCTCAAAAGTTTGCCGAATAAATCCGATCTAAAATGTACAAATTATGATGAGTCTGTACTTGTGATATATCACTCCATCCATATTTTTTGGATTTGCATATACAGGGTGGCTCAAAAAAATTAATGAATGCATACATTTATTTTACTGATTTACTCAGGAACTACAAAACCGAATGCTTTGAAATCTTGAAGATGTTTTAAAGTTATCATAAGCATGGTAAATTGTTGATCAAAATGTATTTGGTCGTCCCCCTTAAAAAATTTATGACATCACCACAAAATTTTGCTGAATAAATCCTATTTAAAATGTACAAAATATGGTGAGTCTTTTCTTGTGATTTATCATTCCATTCAATTTTTTTGATTTGCATATACAGGGTGTCTGAAAAAAAATAATAACTGAGTCAATTAATTTTATTGATTAAATCAAGAATTGTAAAAATGTAATGCGAAAAAAGACATAATTGGCTTGCAATTTTTTGATAATAGAATTGATTTCGTCGTTTTGAGCTTGCCCCCAATGTTGGCAAGCCATAATACACAAAAAATTTATGAAATTTTAAAATTTAGGTAGCAACAGACCACAATAAGGTAATAAAATTATTATCGCTGTGATAGACATGTATCATGTAACTAAGGGCATGAATAAATTCTATTGGAAGAAATGGGGTCATGTGATCCATGAATTATATTCTCAGTTATAATATAACAAGTGATATGATTATTATCGATAATATTTCGAGTGAAACCGAGCTGCAGATTCAACGAGTGCGAAGCACGAGTTGAATGTGCTGCTTCGGTTTCACGAGCCATATCTTCGATTATTAATCATATCACGAGTTATATTCAACATGAGAATATAATAAATGAACACATTTTTTGACAATAGAGTTGATTTCGTCGTTTTGAGCTTGCCTCCAACGTTGGCAAGCCATAAAAGACAAAAAAATTTACGAAATTTTAAAATTTGTCAATTTGACAGTTTTTAAATTTAGATAGCAACAGACCACAATAAGGCAATAAAATTATTATCGCTGTGATAGACATGTAACTAAGGGCATGAACAAATTCTATTGGACGAAATGGGGTCATGTGATTCATGAATTATATTTTCATTGAAAAACGCTGATCAAACTTCATCTAATCATCCCCACGAAAAATGTGAACACGTCACTTCAAAATTGTAGGTACATAGTAAATGGGTTTCAAATTGTATAAAATAACCTAGTCCTATATAATATACACAATATTTCCTGTAACTACGTAACCTTCTTATGTTTCAACCATAGAAGCACTGTGTTTCTGGAGATTTCTTTCATGCTGTCGCATAGGTGTTTGAAGGTGTATTTTTGCAAATTTACGTTTTATAGGCTCAAGTTACCTTATTTAAATGTCTACAGTCTTCTTAAGTTGTATTTTATCATAGGAATAAAAGGTAAAATTCCCGGTAGGCCACCACTTGTGAAGCCGCGTGATCAACGACAACTGATGAAAATTTATAAAATTGGACGACGGAGTACTTTAAGAGAAATTACTGCTTGCTGGAATAGCGATAACCAACTAAATGTTTCAAGACAATATTGTCACGAATGGATACACAAATCAGGCCTTGGTTTTTACATTGTAAATCTTAAATAAAGCGATCTTTGATTGACTTTATTATTTATTTATATTATGTTAGGCTAAAGTAAAACCACAATTAAAAACTGCCCATAAGAAAAATTGGTTAATATGACCAAAATAAAAATTGGAGAAAAGTAATATATAACGCTGAGTCCAAATTTGATGTATGGGTGAGATAATAGTCGAAAAAGAGTTACTGAAATAAAAAAGGAATTTTAATATTGATTATCTTAAACAATCAGTCAAGTTTGCAAGCGGAAAAATGGTTTGGGGGTGCATGTCTATTAACGGAATTTAAAGACCAGTTAACAACGTTCATGGAAGGGAAATTACAAATTCAAACAAATGTCAAGAGACTTTGTAAAAAAATATTAACAACTACTGAAGCAGTCTATCCTGTTGATATTTATATTTTTCAACAGGATGATGCTTCAAGTTACACACCTACAACACTTATTACAAAGAATAATAATATAAATGTTTGCCCTGACCATCGAATAGCCCAGATCCTAATCTAGTATAGACGGTATGGCGTGAAATAAAAAAATATTTAGGAAATCATCCATGACAAGCGATTGTCAATCTTCAACAGGAAATTTAGCGAGTATAGGATACCATAACAACTCCTGTATATTGCAGAAAATTAGTTGAAAGTATGATGGCAAGAATTCCTGCAGTTATTAAGGCAAAAGGAGATATGACCAGTTACTGAATTTGCTGTGTCCCAATATTTATGTGTCACAAAATGTTACGTTGTTTTAGAGTTTTATGTCACTGTTTGAGTTAGACATCAGTTTTTATTGTGCTGTAAACATTAACAGTTTTGCAAAACGAAGTAATTTTAAAATTTTAATTATCTAAAATAAATTACATTTTGTTAAAAAGTTTGGTGATTTTTTTATAAAAATTTTTTGTTGTCCCAATATTTAGTTGTTAGGGCTGGTATTATAAAACAGGTCGTGTGAGGAATAAAGGAACCTTGCGGAGATATATAAAAATACTAATTGCACCTTACTTTACAAGGTGGCGGCCGAATGACAGCAGCCCCAACGTTACTAGATAACTGGTTATCTGGTGACTTTAAGCAGCCCCAGTCCCGAAGACTGACCAACCCCCTTACGACCTTGTGAAACCAAAAAAAATCGCTGCCTAACCAGAATGCACGGTCTCATGCCGAGTTGAGTACTACATATGTATATATGTACATATACTCTCAAGAGAAAGGGCATTAGTATAACTGCTTTGTGGATACTGATGTTCAAATTTTGCGCGGAATTACGTCAATAGCAATGCCTAAGTAATTGTACGCATGCGTTGCCAAACCAACGCATTAACCATCAACGTCCGCCACATTCCGCCATTTGCACGAATAGCGTGCGTAGTTGTGTTGTTGAAAAAAGTATTACGTGTGTTTCAATTTTTGTTGTGAATTAAAAAACAAAAGGGAAAATGAGTTCAATAGTGGACCCTGCCAAGTTAAAAGTAGTGGAATTACGTGCAGAACTTTCTAAGCGAGGTTTGGACTCTAAAGGAAATAAACCGGCGTTGGTAAAACGCTTGAAAGAAGCTTTAAAAGAAGAACTAAAAGGAGGTTGGTATAGTGTGACTATGATGAACAAATATTAAGGAAAGTTTTCGTCTGTTTTGAAAACCGCGATTACTACAGAGTTATGGTAAACATTGGTGTTTGTCAGTTGTTAATTAAATGACTACGATGGTTATCAGTATTTAATTTTGCGTTAATTCATAAAATGTGTGCAGTAAAGTTAATATGTTCATGTTAAAGATGGTGTAAATTTAATTTTTTGTCTGGTATATAGTTAGTACCAGATAACTTTCTGCTAGTCCCAGATGTCTTTGGCGGGAAATTTAACTCTCATGTGTTTAACAGAATTGCCTGACACTTCCATTGCTGACACTTTAACAGAGGAACCTGACACCTCCCAATCGCAAGATTGCGATATAGAAGAGTCTAAAGTACCTGATGGAAAAACTGATAGTCTAAATGTAGAGAATGTCTCAGAAGAACATGGAGCTGCTTTTCCAGAAGTTGTTCAGCCCTTGGTAACTGTTGCTAACAGTGAAGATAACATGGAAGTAAGTATCATTTCATAAGTGAATTGATTTTTAATTTTGTTTTTTTGTTGAGGCGGAAAATTCAACACTAGAATCGATGGCTAAAGAACCAGATGCTGTGGTTATACACGAATCTGAACAAGATATAGAGAAATCTGTGGAAAATCAATTGGAAGAAGTTAATTTCAACCTTGATGAAAATGGAGACATGGTAATTAGTGGAAGCTCTTCAAAGTTTGTGAAGATAATTTTGTTTTTAAGGATGAATCCAAATCTAGAAAATCTCGTTGGAGTTCTCAAATTGATAACCCTGATTTGATCAAGCTTGAAGAAAATAATCAGATCCAACTGACAGAAACAGCAGGAAAGGAACAAGATTCAGATCCAAAAGTTGAAAAACGAAGGCGGAGTAGTGTATCGCCAGATAGATCTCAACGTCGAAGAAGTAAATCACCAGTTAAAGAAGATGAACCTCCCATAGATGCAGACAAGGTTCAACTCAGTTGGTGTAAGTAATTTTTTTAATTGTTCATGTAATGCAATATAGGGTTCTGGGCAAGCATAGCAAATATACGATATAATTAAAAGTGACATTGCAAGTCAAAGTGAATCTGCATAAAAGTAATATGTAGCTTACCTGAACTGCACTCTACAACACAGGTCTTTTATTTTTTATTCGGCAGTTTTTATTTACTAACAGTAATAAATTTGAATTTCTTGTATTTATTTTTTCTCATTGTATCCAAATTGATGAATCTACATTTTATTCATCACATGTTTTTTATTTCCTATTTCAAGTTTGATATACAGTGATAAGGTAATCATCATATATTAAGAAATGGCCCAAGTGTTTGTTTTATTTTAGATGATTCTGACCTTCATCTACAAGTGGATAAAGAATCGTTTTTATCAGCAAAACCCTACCATGAGGGTGCTTTTGGATTTGCATGGGCCGGAGTTCGGGCAACTCATGGAGTTACTGCTGGAAAGGTAACTTAAAATTAATTTCAATAGTTTCTTAAAATACATTGGGCATATTTTAATTATTTTAGATTTGTTTTGAAGTTAAAGTTACAGAAGAATTAAAATGGGAAGATTTTTCAAAATACTATGATAAACATAGAAAAGACCAGCAAAAATCATTAACAAAATACAAACATGGTGAGAATAAAGTAAAAGATGAAACTGATTCGAAGGAAACAGATGGAAAAGATATTAATTCTAAACAAGAAAATGGTGACGAGGAAGAACTGCAAAATACTGAAACTGAAGTGAAAGAATTTGTAGAACAGTCAGCTGAAAGAATAAAAGAAAGTAATGAGTTGGAAGTATCTGCATTAGGAGAGTGTAAATTAGAAACTACTGAATCAGAAGAATGCAAAGAGTACACAGATGATCAACAAATACAAAGTAAAGAACAATCAGAATCACTCCCTACTCATTTGTTTCGTGTGGGTTGGTCTTTACTTGATACTGGTCTTCAATTGGGAGAGGATAAGTATTCATATGGGTATGAATCTTCTGGAAGTTTTGTTACTAATAAAGAATTTCAACAGTATGGAGTACAGTTTGGTATTGGTGACGTTATTACAAGTTTCTTGGTATTTATTTCGGTATATTTTATAATCAGTTTTTTAGTTATTACATTTTAGTGTATTGATGAAAACAGAATTAGTATATCGTATGCTGTAAATGGGGTGCCACAATTAGAAGCTGTACAGATTCCTTATTCTGAAATGCCTGAAAATTTTGCTTTGTTTCCACATGTGCTTTCACGGAACTATGCATTTGAATTAAACTTGGGAAGTAAAGAAGAATCTTGGTTTTCTAGACCTGAACCTTATGAAGAATATCAATTTTTGGATAAAGTGGAAGCAAAAGTCGCTGGATTAGCACGTCCTGAAAATAGGAGTGATTGTGAAGTAAGAGCTTTTTATGAATGTATTAGTAATGTGATATAACGATGTACCTTGAAGGTTATATTAATGTGTGGTCTGCCTGCTTCTGGAAAAACCCACTGGGTGCGAGAATACATTCAGTCTAATCCAGACAAGCGGTACACTGTTCTGGGAAACACACACTTCTTAGAAAAAATGACGGTAAGTTATACTTCGATTATATTGGTCAATTATTGATAAGAAAAGATGAAAGATATATGCTAATTATCTTAACTTCATGGAATCAAATTAATCGTTCAAAGGGCTATTTTTGATTTTTTTGTGCCCCCGTTATTTCACTGTAATTTTTTCAAGTAAATTTTACTTCCCAATTGTAAGTATTGTATTAAAATTTCTGTTACTAAATTATTGATACGAAATTCATGTTTTCTCAACGTTATTCCTACTAGAATATAAAAGAATACGTGTTTCCTTTTCGTCGGTTTGTTGCCTATTAGTGATTTTATTATGTGTATAAATCTCCAAACGTACTGGACTGTGAGTGGTTATAATAATAATAATATTAATAATAATATAAAATATAGTCAAAATTATAGTTAAAAGACCGTCAAGAACGATTACATTTTTTTTGAATAATTTTTTCGTCATCCCGGTCATTACCTTATATCAAGTAAAAAATCGGGTGAAGGTTTTTTCGACAGAACTTACCTCGCCTTTGCAGTACAATAAAACAGCGTTTTGATAAATTATAAAATTTGATTTTTTCAATGAAAATCCATATAAGTTAAGGTAAGATGTATTGTCGACACATAATCAAAAACCACTTGGCCGTTGACCTTTGTAAATGTCCACAATGTAACTATGGATTTTGATTTGTGAACATGGATTTTAGTAATTTATTTTAGTAACTATTCTGTAACTTGATATTCTGACATATCAAATCACATTGAAGTTAACGTTGTTAAGGTTTTTTTCAAGAACGCAGAAGAATAGCTATTTATGGTATAAGTGAATAAAAGTGAATTTTATCCAACGAAAAAATAGTTTAGCACACAAGGCGAAGCTGAGTGTGATAATGTTTTTAAGTGGATAAAATTCGTTTATTCACGTGCATCATACAAGATTTTTTTCCAATTTCGCAAAATTCTTAAAAAAGTTATTTTTTAGATAATCCATATTCATAAATATTAATTGTACTATTACTAATATGATGAACATTTGAAGAAGGTAAATTGCCTAAGCTGCCTGTACTTTCGTCACGGTCAAATTCAAACGATGCTCCTGGACTTTCATTAGGATTGTTTTACAGGAGGTGGACTATCAAGCGTTGCAAATTTTAGTTGAATATCCAACATCCATAGCAACGAAAATTTCAGTAGTAGTGCGAATTTTTAGTTTTTTTTTACTTTATTCGTGTTGTCAATGACAGTGTGAATAAAGTGTTGCTATAAACATTTTATTCATCCTTTCGATTAAACTATTGTTTTAATAGCGAGATTTCACATACAAAATGAGCTTTTTATTAGTAGAAATTGGAAAAAATATATTACAAGCTCATCCACTGCTCAATTCTAACTTAAGTGATTAACCCAAACTGTTCGTAACGAAATAATTATTGTCTGTGGAGTTTTAAAATTCAAATGTCAACTTCGATGACAATTAGCAGAGAACCTAAGAAGGGTGAAATTACTGGTATTCCTTATCAACACATTTTTTTTTTACTTCCCGAGCGTAAGCAAAGGAAGTATTGTAATCGAGTCCGTCTGCCGACTCTCTACTTTTACGTTTTCTCGATCTTTCATGATCCCTAGAAGACGAAGAAATAGGTCTCCCATTTCCGTCTGTCCGTCCGTCTGTCCGTCCGTCTGTCCGTCTGTCCGTTTGTTGTCCCGGATTTTTATTAGACAGATAATCTCCGAAAGTACTCGACCGATTGTTGTGAAATTTTGTACTTATATTAAGAATATCATGTAGATGGTAAAACGCTAACCAAAATTTGTCTAATCATCCCCACCACTAATGCGATGACGTCACTTCAAAATTGTACATAGTAAATGGGTTTTCAATTGTATAAAATAACATAGTCCTACACATGTAGTTTACAACTCTGAATTGACTTTTCACCCGAAACGTCCAGATTTTTGGAAAAAATATCAAAATTATAAAACATTTTGAAATTTAATTTTTAATCTGCTAACCAGAATGCTTTGAAATGTTGCAGATGTTTTAAGGCTATAAAGAGCATCATAAATCTTTAGTCAAAAAATATTTGCTTATCCCCTCCAAAAACTTGATGACGTCAGCTCAAAAGTTTGTGGAATAAATCATATCTAAAATGTACAAAATATGATGAGTCTGTACTTGTGATCTATCACTCCATTCATATTTTTTGGATTTGCATATACAGGGTGACTCAAAAAAATTAATGAATGCGTAAATATATTTTATTGATTTAATCAGGAACTACAAAACGGAATGCTCTGACATCTTGCAGATGTTTTAAGGCTATAAAGAGCATAATAAATGTTTAGTCAAAATATATTTGCTTATCCCCTCCAAAAACTTGATGACGTCAGCTCGAAAATTTGCCGAATAAATCATATCTAAAATGTACAAAATATGATCAGTCTGTACTTGTGATCTATCACTCCATTCATATTTTTTGGATTTGCATATACAGGGTGATTCAAGAAAATAAATGAAAGCGTAAATTTATTTTACTGATTTACTCAGGAACTACAAAACCGAATGCTGCGAAATCTTGAAGATATTTTAAAATTATTATAAGCATGGTAAATTTTTGATCAAAACGTATTTGGTCGTCCCCCCTAAAAAATTTATGTCACCACAAAATTTTGCTGAAAAAATCCTATCTAAAATGTACAAAATATGGTGAGTCTCTTCTTGTGATTTATCATTCCATTCAAATTTTTTCGATTTGCATATACAGGGTGACTCAAGAAAATTAATGAATGCGTAAATTTATTTTATTGATTTAATCAGGGACTACAAAACCGAATGCTTTGAAATCTTGCAGATGTTTTAAGGTTATAAAGAGCATAATACATTTTTAGTCAAAATATATTTGGTTATCTTCTACAAAAAACTGATGACGTCAGCTCAAAAGTTTGCCGAATAAATCGTATCTAAAATGTACAAAATATGATGAGTCTGTACTTGTGATTTATCATTCCAATCATATTTTTGGATTTGCATATGCAGGGTGACTCAAAAAAATTAATGAAGGCGTGAATTTATTTTATCGATTTAATCAGGAATTAGAAAACCGAATGCTTTGAAATCTTGGGAATATTTTAAAGTTATTATAAGCATGGTAAACTTTTGTTCAAAATGTATTTGTTCATCCCTCCTAAAAAAATTGATGACGTCACCCTTAAATTTTGCTGAATAAATCCTATCTAAAATGCAAAAAATATGATGAGTTTGTACTTGTGATTTATCATTCCATTCATATTTTTTAGATTTTCTTAAGAGGTGGTTCAAAAAAATTAATGAAGTCAATTTATTTTATTGATTAAATTAAAGGCAACACTTATTATTAGTATTACACCCCAACCAACCCAATTTGGTAGACACAAAATTTGTTAAAGGAAAAACTCGGTTGAAACATAAGGGTAGCACGCTTATTTACATCGACTTTAACATTACAGACCTGCATTTGTTTTATGCGCTCACTTGGTTCCGCGAATGTGAAATAGACATGTTTATAATCAACCAATTGTGAATTTCACCGTCAAGAATTAAAATAAAACCCAATGTTTTATATAATAAGCGGAAGTCGAAGCAATAAAACCGATGGTCGTTTTGTTTACAGTTTCTCTGTTTGACTCTCACGTATGGTGTTACGCCTGTCATCTTAAATTAAGAATGTTTGTACATACACGATTTTCAGTTGCCTCTGATACGTATACGTGAGTAAATTGTTTCGTTATTTTATTGATTATTACAAATCAATATTCAAAACGACCCAATTCATTTTCCCGAAAATTTGAGAATATAATAATTTTATTCTTAGTATTACACTACATCTATCCCAACTGATATACGTGTCCTTGCAAAAATGTTGATGACGTCATCGCAATTTTTTTTTAAATCCCCACTACAAAAATGTAATGAGAAAAAAAACACAATAGGCATGCAGTCGTCAAGTTTCCGACAGCGAGGGAAGTACTGTCTAAACTCTTTAGACCAATTTTTTGTTTTTACTTCCCGATCGTAAGCTAAGGAAGTATAGTAGTCGAGTCCATCGAACGAAGTGCCACATTTATGTTTTCTCAATGTTTCATGACACCTACAGTACGAAAAAAGTAGTCTCCCGTTTCCGTCTGTCTCTCTGTCTCTGTTTGTGTCTGGTGTCTGTATCCATTTTTCTTAGACAAGTAATCTCCGGAACTGCTGGACCGATTGTTGTCAAATTTTGTATGTATATCAGAAATATCATGTAGATGGTTAAATGCTACTCAAAGTTTGGATAATCAATCCCCACCAACAATTTGTATTTTAAAATAATTTTAATGTTATACGAATCCGCTGTCAGTTTTTTCGCTAAACATTCAAATTTTCGCAAAAACAATTCCAAGCTACAATACGATTATATTACCAACACCCAGTGGGGCTACAGCAAAGTCGAGAACTCGGAGACGTTCACGAAGTCCTGCCACACGCGGTAGTGGTTCGATGCCGAATTTGGCCGTTTACTTTTTTTTACTTCCCGAGCGTAGTAATCGAGTCCGTCGGCCGACTCTCTACTTTTACATTTTCTCGATCTTTCATGACCCCTAGAAGACGAAGAAATAGGTCTCCCGTCTCCGTCTGTCTGCCGTCCCGAATGTTTATTAGGCCCGCTTTTACCAACCAGGGATAAACCAAGGATAACTCTATTCCTTGGATAAACGTCGGATAGCGTTTTTACAATCATAGGATAACTACGGAATAGATAAAATTAGGGATAAACAACGGTATTTCTTAACCCCCGCTGTGGACATGGGATAAGAATTTATCCAAGGAATAGTAATTAATAATAACACTATCCCACATCATTTTGATAACTGATTCGAAACTATTGACTCTATTTTTTCTTTTAGAAGGTGTAGATCCACATTATTCTCTCGTTTCTTCAGTTTTACCTACGATGGTTGCATGTACATAAATTGCTTTTTTCACGAATATAAATTTATAATATTCCTAATCACTCTAATCACCATAATAAAAAACCGAGACACACTCTGAAAAAGTCGTATTACAATCGCTAACGCACATTATTTATTATTAACCCATTAGCCCTTGCCCCGTCACCAAACCCTAGCTGTCGATTGCCGCTGCAAAGATGATAGAATGAGAAACTTCTACATTGTAGAGGAAAATTGTGAGAGTAATGTTGTCACAAAGCAGATCCAAGGAAAAATTCATCAGAGAAAAATTGCTTTGGTAATGTTATTGTAAAGAAGATCCAGGAGGAGATGAACATTGTGGCCATAATTCACATTCACGCATGAATCTCATCACCGAGAAAAATGGGAATAAAATTGTAATTTTGATTACTAACGTTAATGTTAATGTCAATGTCCCTTTGGACGTCCCATTCGTCCTACCTGGCTCCTGGGGCCCTATTCTTGAACTCATGCGACTTCAAGTCGTATACGAAAATCGTCGCATGGTGATTTCGTATGCGAAAGATGAAAGTCGCACGCTCTGTATTCTTGAGCGCTAGACGAATACAATTTCGCATGCGACGTATTTGCGTACAGTCGTAGATAAGTTCATACGGCCTAGATGATGCTTTGCTGTCAGAAACCACTATCGACCAATGGAAGATGAGAGGGAAAATTTAACGTTTTAAGTACAACAAAGATTAATTGGAAGTCCCGCAAGTTAATAATATGGAATTTATCGGTTTTACTGTGAATATTATGTTAACTATCAAGTGATATCAATATAACTGGAAACAGCAAATAATATAATTTGTTTTTAATAACATAATTCTTTATGTTTTATTCTAAAACATGTGTCCGGTATAAAAATGTATTAAATCACTTACTAATTGAAGGGTTGAAATTTTCCTAAAGACGACTTTCTCTTTTCTCAAAAAGACAGTTGGGACGGAAGGGTGAATGTTATCAGTTTAGAAAGTTGGGACGATAAGGCTGAATGTTATCAGTTTCGAAAATTGGGACGGAAATAGCGATTTAGGGATTAAGTTGTTTATTTCTAAGTTTGGTCATTTTGTTCACTTGTAAACTGTACTCCGTACGACGAGGAGCTATCTAGTTATATTCGAGAGTTTGTGAGTTTATTTAATAAAAAAACATGAGTGGAACGAAGAGTTTTTTTTTTATTCACACAATCACAACAGAAAATGTAAACATAAACATGTGAGTTAACCTCAAAATCACTCCATCACTCAGTTGTCAGCAATGCGCTTCGCTGAGTTTCGGTACGAGTTCGGTAATAATCGTACCCACTTTCGTATACGAAATTCATTTTCGCTCGGTAAAGACCATGCGTTGCTTTTCGTACGACAAATTCGTATACGACTGACCGTTTTTCGGTTCAAGAATGCGAAGTTTGACAATCGTATACGAAATGAACGATTTTCGTATACGAAAGTGAGTCGCATGAGTTCAAGAATAGGGCCCCTGATCTCTTCATTACTACCGGAATCAAAAACTTCCACCTGTTCTCCCCATATTTATTAAAATTTCTGTAAACTTTTGGATAACACACTTCTGTTGTGTCAATATTTTTGACATTTTATGTATCATTTTGTTACCAACATCACAACAAAATTAGGTAAACCGAGGGATAACTAACGATCAGATAAAAAGTATTGTAAAAGCAGTACCGATTTATCCAAGGGTTAAATGACGGGATATATTTATACCTTGGATAACTATTCCCATGTTTATCCACGATTTGTAAAAGCGGGCCTTTGACAGATAATCTCCGAAAGTACTGGGCCGATTGTTGTCAAATTTTGCGTTTATATTAGGAATATCATGTAGCTGGTAAAACGCTAACCAAAATTTCTCTAATCATCCCCAGCACTAATGCGATGACGTCACTTCAAATTGTACATAATAATTGGGTTTTAAATTGTATCAAATAGCGAAGTCTTACACATTTAGTTTATGACTCCGAATTGAGATTTTACCCGAAGCGTCCAGATTTTCGGAAAAAAATCAAAATTAGGAAACAACATTTTGCAATTTAATTTTGAATCTGTAAAACCGAATGCTTTGAAATCTTGCCGATGGTTTACAGTTATTATAGAATATTAGACATTCCCAAAAGTCATTGGATTACGAGTACTTAATGTCATCAATCCTTTGGTTTTTCAGATAAAGAAGTAAGCTTTACTATATAATGCCAGCCTAAAACCTAAAATGTAAAGAAAAATTCTAGAAAGTATTGTGTAAGTCTGAGGAACTTCACAATTTAGTTTATAGGAGAATTATAGGCGACAGGGATAGTAGCGTATTAAAAAAAATTCGGACTGCAAATCCATATGGTGCACATTATTTTATAGAAAAAATTGAATGTAGAAATCACATACTTCGTAATTATTGTTCTAAAATTAGAGAAATATGTAGTTAAAAATACGAAAGCAGATATCAGTCTTAAAAATAGTATTCTAAAATTTTAGTGCTATCTACTTTCCCGGAATGGGACTATTTGGCGCGGCCAACTTGGCGAGAACCATTTTGGCGCAAAGCCAACTTGGCGCAGGGACACTATGGCGCAAGCCATCTTGGCGCGAGTACGTCGGTATATAATATAAAAAATATTTTTTTCACTAGCAGCCAGGACGCATGCAAATGTCGACTCATTTAGTGGTAGCAAATTCAACTTTTGCTACCACGGGTTCAAAAAGAAAAATTGAGGTTATGTACGCAATGTTTGATGCGATTATTTCTTAAAAAATGAACAAATGTGTGCTACAAACATTACTTGAGTATACGCATGATAGTTGGTAGACGGTAGAAGATAAAATGATTAACTCAGCGACAAGTATAAACGGTTTTTTTGTGTTGAAGATTTAGATTAAGTTTGATTAGAAATCAAAACAAAATCATGTTGCGTCAAAAAATTGAACGTTTATTTTTTCAATTTATTGTCTTATGGTTTCTACTAGTGAAAAAAATAGTATATTAACCACGGTTGCAAAGCCACTTCTAGACCTTGCAACCTTGGCTAATAATATACTATTTCCTACTCCCCTTATCGTAATCATACCATTAATACATGATTTTCATGGACGTAAGTCCGTTTTACGAAATGATTACGGTTGTTAATAACGACGGGACGTAAGTGATTTACTTACGTCCCTTAGGAAAAAAAAGTGCATCAGGACACGTGCTCTGTTAATTTATATTTATGGTAATGTTACAGTTTGTACAATTACCAGTAGGCGGAAATTTATCTTACGGATGCAATTCCCCAGTTGAAGAAAGGTGTGTTTTACGGCGAGTAGCGGGGACGCTTTGATCTGGTCCACAAGGTCGTAGCCAGTGCGTCGCTAGGAGTGTTTACAGCTTGTTAAAAAACTACTTCTATATTACTATATTACTTCAAAAAATAATACTCGACGCCCTTTTTAATTTTTCAAACACAGGAGCACAGATTTGTGATCTTGAAATGTTATATTATGTTGATATAGTCCAAAAGAAAAATATATTTGTAATCAAACTATCGCCGCGACAGCACTGGATCTAGCGTATGAAACACAATTCCGCCCGTTGACAATTACTAACATTAACAAAATTGGGATATTTATTTAGTACATTTTTTGATAATTCAATGTCATTATCACCTTCTTTATCCGCAACAATTAGTTCCATAGTTTCATTTGACACTATCATCGCCGAAGATACTTCAATGTTGTTATCACCATTTTTATCAGCAAAATGTAGTTCCGTGGTTTCATTTGACCCTATCATCGCCGAGGAGGCTTCAGTAGAATTTGTACCCTGATTATCATATAAAACTTTATTAGCAATCGCTTTTTTATTAGCAATAGACTCAGCAACGTAGGTTTCCGCAATGCTACCGGACTTCCAACCCCCATGTCTCTTTAGTGTAAGAACTTCTGCTCCCGTATTTGCTAACAAAGTTGTCGAGGTTCTTCTGAACGAATGGCCTGTATAGGTTTTAGGGTTGTCTAAATTCAAATATGTTGCTATCTTACAGGGGATTTCAGCGATTTTATTTTTGCCGACGGGTTGATTAACACATCTCCCTCCCCGATAACGCATGAAAAAACGTACATTTACAATTTTGGATCTAATATTGATATATTTTTTGACAATTTGCAAATAGCAAACTTTATTTTCTCGACAGGCCGTAATTGTAAAGGTACGCGGCATTCCATTTTTCAAATTTGGTATTTTAACAAAAATTATTTCGTCTGTTTCCTCCACATCTGTCAATTTCATTTCGCGCAACTCCTGGCCACGACATGCCCCAGCAATTCCTATAATCATGACTACCTAAAATGTTTGATTTAGGCGAGATTACAATTAAAAGTTTAGCATACCTTCATAAGTAAGTACATATCATCCGGAGCGCCTTCAAGAAATAAACTTATCTCTTCTCTTGTAAACACAGAGGCCTTTTTCGGCCTGTACCCATCATTTTTTCTTTTCAAAAACGCACGCAATTTGGGATACTTGGATATGTCGACATTTTCATTTATGAATAATGTACTCTTAAGCATCGAGTACTCACACCACAAACTGGATGGAGCCTTGAATTTTTTAGATTTCTCCAGAAAATACGCTAATAGCAAGGACTCCGAAACGATGGTGGTGCCTTTATCTGTACACCATTCTTTGAACAATTTGTATGTTAACTCGTACCGTTTCATCGACTTCTCCGGAAACAAATCCAAACAAGCCTCTTTCGCTTCGTCTTCTACGTTGAAAGCACTCATTTTTAAACCACTATGACCACAATTAATACAATTTAATTGAAATGCACAAATTTCCTTTTATTTGTGTTTATAAACAACTGCATATAGGTGCTGCCTAGTAACGTTTCAGATGTATGCTGAGGCTGACTAATAACGTTTCAATTGTATGTATTTGTACTATCACAATAAATTAATTAATTACTTTTCTTCATGAAAATTTTATCATCTGGGGAGTAGGAAAAATGTTATAAACAATTCGGGAGGTAGAATATTAACCAGCCTCGAACTCCATTGCTTGCCCTCGGGGTACCCCCTCGGGCGCAATCACGTTCTCGTCTGGTAAATATTACCTACCTCCCTTAATGTTTAAATAACTATATTGTTCATACTGTGCTTAGCACCCTGTTATTTATGCCAAGTGTAGGCAACCAAATACACAGTTTCATTCGCACAAATTCCAAAAACTAAATGATCCACGGAGCAAGAAGTTCCACATTTAGGAGTATGTTTATAATGGGGTGCAGGGCGCGAAGCTCTCGTGTGTCCATTAAAAAGTCGACATTACCCCTCCACGCGTTGGTGACTATAAAAATTAGGATATGCCAACAACGGCTGCAATTTTTGTATATTTATATCTATTTTTCTTGGTGCAAGTTCATCCGCGCCAAAGTGTCCCTGCGCCAAGTTGGCTTTGCGCCAAAATGTGTCGCGCCAAGTCGGCCGCGCCGAATTGTCCTAGACCGCTACTTTCCAATGTAGAAAAGAACAAACATATATTTTACATCTCACTCGCTTTGCTGTGAAGTGGCGGTACCTTGTAAAAGGAGGAGGCAAAAACAGCTGGTAAGACTGTGATGTCGATAAGGTAGTGAACTGACGTACTAGTCACTAAGTTGTACCGGGAGCGGTCACAAAATACACAATAGACTGTTATAAGGTACGAGACAAAAAATTATCACGGTGCAGAATTTTTGCCTAAATGTATTAAAAGAAAGTGAAGATACCTGGTTGATTGAGCAATTCCATTTTTAATTAATTTAATAAAACATTTTCACAGAAAACACTAAACTGAATGAAATTTATTGAAAATATGTAATTTTGTTAACAGACTTATTGTGACAAATTATTATCACGCTTAAAAGGGAAATAACTAACTAACTAAATGAAAACTAATTTAATACCCAATGTATTTTCTACCTGCTTCTATGAGATTGTAGACGCGTTGCTTCATAGAATTGACCAAATGGATGAAGTAATTGACGTCCAAATTCTCCCAAGCCCCCAAGATACCATCTTTCGATTCATTAACTGTTGCGTACTGCTTCCCATCTTTATAAACCTCTCGTTCAAGAGAACTCCATACATTCTCAATAGGGTTGAGATGTAAGCTTTTCGCAGGCTATTATAGCAAAGCTATGTTTTGTTGTTGAAACCACGTTTTCGATGAATTAGACACATGAATCGACGCATTATTTTGCTGAAAAATCACTTTGCTGTCTTGAAATAGGTTCAAAGGTGGTTTGAGGTGCATTTCCAACACATCTTGGTAATTCAGAAAGTCCATTCGATTTGATTAATGCTAAGTTATTATTTCCTAAGCTACTAAAGGCACCCCAGACCATAACGTTGCCACCTCCTTGAACTCGTTTTGACAAATACTTTAGTTCTTTCCGTAAATCGTGCCAATAATATCTAAAACCATCAGGACCATCAAGATTAACTTTCTTTTCATCCGAAAAAACTATCTGGAACCATTCTTCATTTTTCGTCCGCATTTCTCTGGCCCATTCACGACGTTTTTGAATATGTTCTTTTGTTAACATTTGTTGTTTCTTATATTTGGCATATTTAACATTTTTGTCATTAGCCAGTACTCGCAAAACTGTTCTTTTGTGAACAGGAAGTCCTAGGGTCGTCTTTATCATTTGAGACGACATGTTTATACCCGGATTCACAATGGATCTTTTGGCACGTGCAGTGAGTTTTTCTTTTCTTCCACAATTTTGTCGTCCATTTTCACTGTATTTTTTTCTTACAAACTTGGAGATTGTGGTCCGATCTCTTCCAATCTTTCATCCTATTTCCGCAAAAGTCAAACCTTGGTCATAGTATGCCTCAATCTGTCCTTTTTCACGTTCTGTTAAATTGTTTTCTTTGCCCATGGCGAAAGACAATTATTGTAGCTCAGCCAATTATATTTCGACACTTTATCAGTTCTAACAAACAATTGCATATCGTGCATATCATACAAATAAACAACAATTACGCATACTACGTTTTTCTAATTGATTTTTATACAAAAAGTGATGCGTGATAATTTTTTGTCTCAAAATTTCTTGACACAATTGAGTTTTCACAGATCAGAAATTATTTGATGCAAAAATATCACTGAAAAAAGCATTTTTGTATACTAAATTAACTTCTACTGGGTGTATTATTTAGTCAAAGGTCTAGATAATAAAAAATTCTTAAAAAATTGCACCGTGATAATTTTTTGTCTCGTACCTTACAGCGACTGCTTAATGCAATGGTAGTACGAATGTTGTAATAAAAGCCATTAAAGGTAAGGCAACTGAAATGTGATTCATCATAAATATTTAATATATTAAGGGCCGGTTGCATAAACGCAAATTAAATTTAATCTCTGATTAAGAACAATTGTAACTATGACAATAACAATCGTTACTATGGAGTTAATCAGAGATTAAATTTGATTTGCGTTTATGCAACCGGCCCTAAGACTATTCTACTTTTTAAAACAAGAGCCCCTTAAATGTAATGTTTTCACAACGTCAGTAATGAACACTGTCGAGCGGCAGGAGGACAGGAAATACATAAATTGTGTTCGGAGATGAAGTTTATGGTTTGCACACGACTTGTATTACCTTTCTTTTAACTTCGATTGGGTTTGACTATTTTCAGTATAAAAAACTAAATAAATATGTGGATTTCAGTGTAACATAAAAATAAATACTTTTAACTTTTAAATAAGAATTGATAAAAGTGTTTTTATTGTATATTTTTTAAACAAACAATTTAATAAAGCAATTCTCAACCATTAGAAAATAATAATAAAACATAAACTAAATTTAATACACTTTCAAATAATGCTATGTATTCAGCTTCAGTTGTTGAAACTGCAACTGTTTGTTGTTTTCTAGTATTCCAGGTTATAGTACAAGTAGTGAATAATTTGTAAAGATAGCCATTTGTACTTTTCCGGTCAATGGCATTGCTTCCCCAATCTGAATCCACATAGTCAATTAAAATGTTATTAACGTCACCTTTTGTATATATTAATTCTAAATCAAGAGTTCCTTTGACATATCGTAATACCCTCTTTAAATATTGCCATAAAGTTTGATTATTTTTTGTTTGATATCGAGTTAAGATGTTTACTACATATGACAAATCAGGACGTGTGCAAACCATTGCGTACATTAAACATCCAATCAGATTTTTACAAGGTGCATTATAACCTTCTTCTGAATTTAAGCCTACATAATCGATTTTTTCCGGCAAGGGCGTTTTAGTAGACTTGCAGTCACTCATATTAAATTTTTGTAACACACTGTTCAAGTAGGACTTTTGGTTTAAAGAAATTCTAGTGTTTTCCCTTTTAATTTCTATTCCTAAAAAGAATCGAACCTCACTTAGATCTTTAATTTCAAAACATGTCATGAGATATTTTTTACAGGAGAACATTGTGTGTTTATCCTGTGTGGCAATTATTAAATCATCCACATATAATACAATATAAATATTTTTACTAACGTGTCCTTTATTTAAGTAGTAAAGACAGTGATCGACTGCTGAATTTTGAAAACCTTTTGCTTTAATTATGGAGTCAAAATGTTCAAACCACCGTCTTGACGCCTGTTTTAGACCATATAACGCTTTATTTAATTTGCACACCTGATTGTTTGCAGTTTTAACACCGTCCGGAACTTGCATATAAATTTCTTCATTTAATGTTCCGTTTAAGAAAGCCGTTTTTACGTCCATGTGATGGACTAACAAATGAAACTGATTAGCAATTGCTAACAGTAGCCTGAAAGTGGAAATCCTTGCGACTGCTGCAAAAGTCTCTGTATAATCAGCTGGATAAGTTTGACTGAAACCCCGTGCTACCAGTCGCGCTTTGTACCTTTGTGGATTTCCCTGAACATCTGACTTAATAGTAAAAATCCATTTACAGCTAACTATGTTTTTATTTAGAGGTTTAGGTACGATTGTCCAGGTATTATTTGCTCGAAGTGAATCCAATTCGTCTTTAATAGCAAGCTCCCACTGCTTCTTATCTGGTCTTGTTTTAATGTCGTCATATGTTAAGGGTAACGACCCTACTTCAGCTTGAGCTGATGCAGCGTAATTTAGGAGTTCATTATGATGACTTTCATCATATGATAGTGGTGGACGAATTTTTAACCGTTCACTTCTGCGTAATGAAATCTCTTGTTTTGGTTCCTCAGTTGATTTTATGACTTTAGGTGACTCACCTTTATTGATAGGAAGTTCATTGTGATTAGGCGATTTAAAACTTTCAAGATCTCCTTCTAGTTCTCTTTGTCTTGAGACTTTAAAATTTATTTCGTCTGCGACCATTGTCACAGTAGAGGTTTTCTAATTTGAGAGAGAAATGTGTCTCACTTTTAGCTACAAAGTCTTTAAAAACTTTACATAATTCTGACTTATACGTTAATAAATATGTAACTGTATAGTGAGTGTAATCATCAATAAAGGAAGCAAAATAATTTTGACAACTTATTGTTGATGGTGTAATTGGACCGCATATATCCGAATGGAGAATATATAGGGGCCTTTTCACATGACTTTTATTTTTATTTTTGTTAAATGGAAGTCTTGCTTGTTTTCCATATAGACAAGCTTCAAAAAGGTCATTAGTGGGCATGATTTTATTAAATCAGACATATTATCAGCCATTTGACAACGTTTTAATTGTTGAAATTTGCCGTTGCTAATGTGGCCTAAACGTTCATGCCATAAACGAAAATTGTTACTATTATTGACCATTAATGCGCTTCCACTCTCGGTCATGTTTTTACTAATTCTAAACTTCACACCAAATAAACCATTATATGTCTTACCTGTTAATATTGTTTTACCCGTCTTATCCTGTACTTGAACACCCTGATCGAATACCACTTTCATACCACTCTCTTGAATTCGACGAATGGATAGTAAGTTGGTTGTAGCCTGGGGTGTAAATAACACGTCTTGCAAGGTTCCAGTAAAACCCAACGTGGTGGTAACGTGGATTAGACCACGCTTTGTCGCCGTCATGAATTCGCCGGTTTTCGCAACAGCAACCTGCAGTGGCGGTGACAAAACAGACCAGGAGGTAAAAACGTCATCTCTGTTGACCATATGGTCCGTGGCTCCCGAATCGAGAATGAAAACGACGCTGTCAGGGGTGTCGTTTTGTAGATTTTCATCACAGCTAGTCATCATGAAGGCAAAGTGGTCGATGTTCGCAAACTTTGATTGTGGTGGTTGTTTATCACCTGGATTTTGTTCTTGCTTTGTCAACATCTGTTTATAATAATAACAGTCACCCTTTTGATGATTGCGTCGGTCACAGTGTTCACATTTCATATGTGATAATTTATTGTAAGATTTCGAAGAGGATGTTTGTCGAAATTTTTGTGCCCTTCTTTTGAAAAATTTATTCGTATTTCGTACGCTTTTGAAGTTAGCTTGACTCCCACTGGGTTTCTGCGATGAATAAGAACTGCTCGTTCTTAAGGCGAGGCTTAAATTGTCTGCTCCCAGGGTTTCTAATGCAATTATTAGTCCGTCGTAAGAGGACGGTAACGTCAAGAGTAGATGGGACACTTTGTCCATCTCTTCTAACACGGCTACGGCTGCAACTAAATCTGCAATGATGACATCGAAGCGGGTGAAGTGTTGGAATAAGGTGTTATCGCCTTGGAGTTTCAGGCTTAATAATTGTTTTCTTAACGCCAACTGAGTTGCCAAACTTCTTCTTTCGTAGATATTGTCTAGTTTGGATAATATCTCTCGTGTTTGTTCATTCTCTTTCGCAAAACCAAGAAACGAGTCGTGGAGATATTCTACGATAACATTTTTCGCTGTTGAATCTTGTTTCTTCCACTCATTTGTAATCACTGGTGGTACGGCACTGTCTATAACATGTAGCACTTCCAACTCAGCCAACAATGCCCGAATTCTAAATTTCCACACCTATATTTTTCACCCTTAAACGGTTGTATATTTCGCTTTACACATGTGTTATCCATTTTCAGTTTATTTCGTTTGTCGCGCTGGCACGTAACACGATATACACACACTTTACGCGTAGACGGGGCCCATAACCTCTAGGAAATGGGTTAATTAAAACACAATTGTCCTTAAAGTGCATGTATTAAAAATGCGATCCGTTCGTTTTAAAAGCTTATTACGAACTAACTTTAAGATCACAAATACGCATATATAAAATATAAAATTCAAACTGAAGTACTCAGCGTTTCTCGGGCGTCTTACATTTATCGCCCTTTATAAACAAATACTTAACAGTAAGCTAAACAGAGAATGTATGGGATATGGTCGTAATAATTTTTGCCTTAATTAATATATTGAATTACAACAACCCACTCACAAAAGTTTTGCCTACGTGGTAAGTCTGTTGGTTTCAATAACTGAACTTTCTGATCCTGAAAGGGGTAGGGGTCATGCATTTCATGAAACAAGAAGCTGAAGAGAGAACTACAGTTCCCATAGCAAATTATAGAGAACGCGTAGGGCAGCTACTGGAATTTTGAAAAACGCGTATCACAGCATTGCAAAACAGCAAGCAAGAGTCAAGTTTGGGGAAAAATCAAGCTTATCTACACCGACAAAAACAAAACTTGTACCGAAAGTCACTAATTAGACGAAAATTTTGAGAAAACCATTCGTCAAATGTTTTACGATTTTCATTTCACTGAAAAGAGATGACCAACAATATCTGATAACATTTTTATTGTTATTTTTCATCGTTTGTTATCAAACAAATTTATTTTTATTATATATATATATTTTTTTTGTAGATGTTCTTTTTTTAATTGTCTTTAAAAGAAATATAACTCAGTAGAGCCTCCCTTCTTAATACATCGATGTTATGGCACTGGTGGCCAGACTACAAGTTGCGCAAATTAAACCCTGCCCCAGTCACCTTTCGTGGTGAAATTACTTCTACCACACAGTTGTTAATTTGAAATAGTTCTGAAATGAAAAATAGTATGTATGTAAGTAAAAATGAGAAAACACTAAAAACCGAACGAGATGGCAGATAGACAATAACAGTTTAGTAAAAATAATAATTTGTCATTAATCAATAATTCCAATATTAGTTACAAATAATTAAGTGGTCACGTGGTTCTAGATTATTTATGAAGGTTCTGTATATGTAATTAGTAGAGCTGTGCGGTCGAAATTTATTTATCCCCGCTACCCGTCCACAGTGCAGGAGGCTACAGCCTTGCCTTACTCTCTTCTCGCTTTCCAATTGTGCATTATTTTTGATAATGTACACAAATAGTTTTATTTTCAACGAAACCGACACTTGAAAATTATTAAAACTATTATTATTACTATTTCGTGGATATGGATTTCGAAATCATCAACTGACGTTCACTTCACATTAGTTTTCTCATAATTTTCTTCGCGATACGTAACATCGGCTACAAGCCACTGGTCGGCCGTAGTGGGAGGCAATACGGAGCATTTAAATTTCAACCGCCTGGCCCTAGTAATTAGTTATTACATTGTTGCATTTTGCTCTAAATCTATTTTTCTGGACATTGGTATTTAATTTACTCATAAAGTTTTCAACATCTGTTATTAGCTGGAGCAAGTTTTTTTTATTATTCTGATTAATTCCAAATTTACTGCTTAAGATAAGAAAGTTAATATCTTCTGAATGTTAACTCTGGAGAAATTTGCAATCTAATCATTATTATTTTCATTGTTGTTAATGTTTTATTGTTTATATTTTCGTTCTCACTTGTTTGGATATAGTGTCCAGTGTTTTTTTTTATTTTTTAATAAAATTCTTTAATTTGTCAGTACGTTGTTTAACTGTAATAATTCTTCATTATAACGTAATTTACCGAATTTAGCAAATACTTTTAAATAACTCGTTGTGGACTCTCTTTGTAACCTTCAAAATACCGGTTAAGGTGCCGATGGACTCTAGTGATACTTTTTTTTATATATTTTTTTTTCGTCATTTTACGTTTTTAGACTGAAAATTTCAGTAGCTTCTGTTAAGACCTTTTGTTATACATACAAAAAAAAGTCAATAATGTGAATGTAATATTTCCTTACAAAAAAATGTTTCCCACTGTTGGGGTCCACATGGACCCCACGCGGTCTTTAATATTGTTTTTTTTTTACATACTTTTATCGGTATTCTGTATATATTGATGTATTTTACCGTATATGTAGGTATTATTCAAGAATTAAGTTTTCTAGAAACCATTGTTTTATTACTTGATCGTCTAAGAGCGTCATTGCAATTTAGATTGCAGACAAGTGTCAGTCGTAACTCCTGCGAAAAAAAAAAAAAAAAATTCTGAAACTTGCACTCAACATTTTTTATTGTGGCACGTTGTGAAAATCACAAAGCTTTATGAGACGCTGAACTTGAAAAAATTCTTGAAGATGAAAATGATGATGAAAATTTGTCAATTTGAACCCTGAAGACATCGAATCGGATCATCCATATGAAGAGGATGAAAGTGATGACTAAATTAGAGGTAGTAGAGAAGAGAAAAATGAAGCTGCACCCAAAGAATTACTGCAGAATGCGAAAAATTCTAGCGAAGTTTATGAAGAACTAGAGAACCACCGCCGATAAACAGATTACATGGTCAAAACTCCTCTGAATCTTCGGGTACGACGTCCACCAGCGAATGTGTAGACAATTCCTAAAGGTCTCTGATTAGCAAAGACTTTTTGATTTACTTCTTAATTTTGGCTGGATAAGGTTATGGGGTTCAAGTGGACCCCACCCGAAACGACGTGTAATTTTTCCCACCCTGTATTTTGAAGGTTTTAATCAATTTAATTAAGTTGTTAATACTTTTTTCATTTTGCCCGATTCCGTAGTGTGTTAATTCTAATTCTGTTTTTAAAACTTCAAAGTTTCATTTGGTCCATTAACTTCATGATTGTCCGCTTCATTTTTTTTTAGGACCCTCTACTGTTAAAATTTTGTTTATACAATTAAAATGTTTTTTATGTGCTACGACATCACACCCAAATGTTTACATTTAATTAAAAAATTTCATCGAAGCCCAAGAATGAAATGATTCATTCAAATATGTGGGGTTTCATCAGTCCTCTCATATTGATCATACCAAAACTAAAACAAAGTTCAAAGAACAATATCGGGAAAGATTAAAATTAATTTTAATACACTGTTAAATCGACAGAATTTCAATGAAAGCAGTACATTCATATTGTGTTCCACTGTTAACATATTCTTTTGAAATAACTAAATGGTTAAAAACTGATTTGGAAAATTTAAACATCTCAACAAAGAAAACATTCATACAACATAACATAGAAATCTCCCGAAATCATCAATTGTGAGATTCTAGTTTCCCAGACAGAAGGGAGGAAGGGGATTCCAGAACTTCGAAAATTTATACAAGAAACAAGTTTCGGAATTGAAGACATATTTCTTGAAACACATAGAAAGATATGAACTATTTCGCGTCATAGCAAAGGGACTTGAACCACACACCGTGTATCTATAGTACCAAAGAAATCCACACGCCCCATAACACGCCAACAAGAAAATGGTGTTGGTTCAAAAAATAAGTTTATATGCCGAAACAGAAGGGTTTTTGTTTGCTAATGAAGACCAAATAATTAATATTAGCCCTTATCGGGGCAACCCACTTTACCTGCTTAACGGGGCAATCCGGGCCGGGCGGACCCGGTGTGAAATGTATGTTTTTAAAGCACGTTTTATTGTGAAAATATTTGTTTAGAGGTTTTTATTTCTAAAATGTTTTAGTTAGATCACACAATGATTAATTTTGACAATGAATACAATTTTTTTTTTATGAAATGTTCAGTACATACATTTTTCTCGTATAAGTCACATAATTGTTTCTGCTTCTTATCTTTATTTTTTGGACAAATTTTTCTTTTTTCTGGTGCCATATGATTCATTTCTTCGCTTCTTCATTGATGGACCTTGCTCGTCGTCTTCATCCAGAGCTTGTCGATTGTCTCGGTTCCGCTTACACTTACAAGAAATTCACGGCGTTTCTCACATTCGTTTTCCCATTGAGGAAATAAATTATTCCACACTACAAACGCTGCTACACCTGCCACATCAATTATATTAATAAAAAATGCAAGAGGCCATCTATTAGTCTTCCTCTGCGTATATATTTTTGAACTTTTTTGTCCAAAGTGTCGATTTTTATTGGAAATTGTATTAATGCCCTTCAACACATTTTTTACTTGAAGGTTGGTAATAATGATCTTCAACACAACGAGTCGTCTACGCGAGCAAAAGCTAGTTTAATATAAATTAGACAAAAATGCTTATTCTCGGACCATTCGAGTGGACTTGATGTGAACGCATGGCGCACGCCGAATCGGTATTCTTTAGGGTTGTATACGAGTAAGTCGATCTGTAGCCACATCGCAATCTCACCCCGACTAGGGAGAAACTTGGGAAAATAAAGACTCACTAGCAAATTGGCAATTCTGACATTTTCCTTTTCAATTGAAATTTCACTTAATAAAAATTTACACTGAACAAATTAAGTGAAGAACAGAGGGAAATCCTCATCCAATTTCTTTTGGATAGTAAACAGATGATTTCGGGCAAAACAACACTTACATTTACGAATAGGGACATCCAACAACAATGGGCAGAGGTGTCTGAAAGACTAAATAGCATCGGAGGGCCTTCCAAACATTGGAAGCAGTGGCGAAAAGTTTTACGTTTTATTTCCTTGCTTTCAAATATTAGTTAAAAATGTATGTTGTAATATTATTACTAGACCTGGCAAGACATGTATGCTCGCGTCAAGGCAAAGGCGCGGAAAAGCTTTGCAGATCGCGCAAAAACTGGTGGCGGTTCCCTATCACAAGAAAAATAACGTAGTTTAATAATACTATCTTTGACACCTCTGTAAAGGAGGTGTCTCTTCAAGGAGATGTCGAAGTTCAACAGATCTCTTGTTTTTTTTTATGGATCCGCTACTTACATCTTTTCCTCATTTCATATTATTAACCCAACCTATTGAATTTTCCTTTAGCAACCAGTGAACCATTCGCCGCGACAAGTGCTATGTCCCAACCTCTACAATTTTCCCCAGAGCCTGAAAATCTTCCAGATGAAAATGTCCCTCAACCTACAGCCGCACTGCGGCATCCATTAACCCCTGAAGTGAAATTCGCCGGGCGTAATAGGTAGGGCCCGGATTTTAAGTCACAAAAAAAATGAGGAAAAAGGCGCCTAAAATAGGCTTTAAAAAACTTCAAATTAGGTTATTAAAATGTTGAAATAGGTTTAAATAGCTTGATACCAATCTGAAATCTTCAAAATTTTAAAAGAACTAAAACAATGTTTTTTTATTTTATTGTTTAGCAGTTATTCACAATATTAATTAACACAATACATATATTTAATTATTTAAAGATTTGAATATAATACTATAATAAATAATTTATTCAAGCGAGCTTTCACATGACAAACTAGGTACAGATTTTCACATGTCGTTGATGTACGATTACCTGCTAAAATATTTTTTAAATATGAAAAAGATCTTTCTACATCAAGTGATGTAATCGGACTAATTAGTGCGTTGCACATTTCCAAAATAAATTCTCGGTTTGCTGTCCCAGAAGTAGATTCTTGGTATAATAAAACTTTGACGCAATGGGTTCTTTACGTTCGTTTTCTGAATGTCTCCTCGTTCATGCTGTTCCAAATGCACAGTTCAACTTGAATATTTGACATTAAAATTAAAATATAGTATATTACTTAACACGTTGGCTGCCGTGAGAAGCGTAATGTGATGCATAGAGATTTGGCCATAACAGCCGCGAGTATCAAGAAATGATTCTCAGACACTACACGTTGTAGTGGCCGGCTAAAGCAACTAACGCTTCTCACATCAATGTAATGCTTATGGAGCCTAAAATGTACGGCTGTAACTAATAGAAATCATAATTGGCCAGCGCCTGTGTGAATCATAGGTTGATTCTCAGAGCCTCAAATTTCTTGTTGACAATTTTCGAAAAGACAATGAAGCTATCGATGGAATATAATATATATTTATTCAAACACAGCATTCAATAAAATATAAACAAAAACATAATGTAAAATAAAATATTATTTGTATTGAAACATAACATTTTTTGTGAACGATAGGAAAATATGTGTATCTCAAAATATGTAAACATATAAATCAACAAAATATAAACAGTTATTTTGTACATTTATGAACTTCAAAGAAACAGTACAAACAGTAATTTTTACTACATGTTATACAGCGATATCTCGATTGAGCAGTTTTTGACTGGGCAAGTTTTCTGTCAGTTTTTGAAAGTTTTTCATAACACACAACACACCTACGGCGACTCTTGGTTCCTACATCTTCTAACACATGCTCGGCTTGTTGATGGTGCGTTGTGTCATGACGAATGTCTATTTTAGTTAGTTTCAGAGCAAGTTCTTCTTTGAATTTCGTGATCGACATTTTCTCATTAGCTACCTCTTGATGTAGAATGTGAGCATTTACCACCGCAGCACCCACAATCAGTTCAACAGCAAGTTTGCGATACCATTTTACACCCCTTCGTAGCGAAGTGGTGTAAGACTTCATTTGATCTGACAAGTCTATGTAAGATTTGTGCTTGTTGTAAACAGTTACAACTATTGGTTTTTGACTGTCTTTACCGAAGTGGCTGACTGTTTTCATTTCAGCGGTATGTTTTGTGCCCAAAGTACAAACATCTCGCTTGTCTTTCCATTTTTGAATCACTATACCTGTGTTACTTTCGGCGGCAATTGTGTCACCTTTTTGTAATTTCTTTTCCGTTATATGTTTGGGATTAAATTTCCTATTGGTTCTCAGCGTTCCAACTAAATGTGTGTTTCTCTTCAACAACTGATGCGCTAAGGAAATGCTGGTGTAATAATTATCGGTGTAAATTGTACGCCCCTTATCTAACAGATTGTCAGACAAAGAAAGAACGACTTTTTCTGAAGAAGACTGATTGGGTACTTTGTCCTTTCCACAATATACTTGCAAATTATATGTGTATCCTTTTTCAAGACACAGTTTATAAAGCTTGATGCCAAATTTATGTCTTTTGTTGCTTATATATTGGCGAAAACTCAAACGCCCCCGAAATGGCACTAAAGTTTCGTCTATACATACATGCTCTTTCGGAATAACAACGTTTTGAAAATTTTTGATCAGCAGATTTGTC